>NC_044558.1:44724572-45336110 GCF_007565055.1 Rhinopithecus roxellana | reverse complement strand
TCTCATTGACTTTACAGTCCCTTCCTATTCCTTCACTAAAAATTCCTTCTTATTAAGCAAGAAGATAGCAACTCAAAAGCTAGTAATTTTAAGAGAGAAATTATATAGTTAGTTCATCTGTCTCCATTTACAGATGAGAAAACAGAGGAAAAAGTGACTGGCCCAAGGTTCCATGCTTAGTGGTCATAATTTCATGTATTAACTATTCACTGTAAGAATTATGTAGGGAAAAATACATAGGTAAAAATGAAGTCTAAAGAACTATAAAAGAATAGATAGAGCATATACAATTTTACAATCTGACTTAAATTTCCTTTGTTTTGCCTTGAGCTTGAACCACAACTGGTACCTTCCTTATACCCAGGCAAGATGGTCCTGCTCTGGGCTTTGGAAGCCCCAACATATCACAAATAATTGTGCACTTTGGTCTCTTGGAATCTGATGCCGAGTATTTGACAATACGACCTGTCACCCCAAACAAATTCTGTTCTCACGACTTGTTCAGGACCCAGGAAATGGATTCTCCATATTTTTGCCCTTTGTTGTGAACAATGACTGATGGTTCAAATGCTGTGAAGGTCTGTGGTTCCTTCTACTTCTGAGATTGAAGTTGACACTATATCTGAATGAAGGAAGGATTGAGGCAGTGGCACCTAGGTTAGGGAGAACACAGTTTTCACTAACTTGTCAAATCCTTCTTTCTTGGCATGAATGCAATAGATTATGCATTTATAATCTATTGATTATGACTAATGAAAAGTCATTTTCGTAGCCCTGAGGGTCCATTTACTTGCCTCATTTTGTGTCCCAAAAGATGGTTCCACAAGTGCTTATAAGTTTTTGTGTATTCACAACAATTACGTATGGTGGTTGAGGAATATTTTATGCCATTAAACAATGCATATTTCTGTTGAATTTGTATGTGTTATGTCTTGACTTGAAATGCGCAAAACACTAATTCTTTACATTGGCAATTAATTGACACTGTGTTAGTTAAAATTGGTTTTAGCTAATAAAACTAATAAAATTAATTTTACTTTTAGAAAAGTGTTGAATAAGGTTAATTAAGATTTTCAAAAAGTTACTCAACATCACTCACCCTCAGATAATTGCCAATCAAAACCACAATGAGAGATCACCCCGCACCTCTCAGCATGGCCATGATAAAACAAGACAAAACAACAGATAACAAGTGTTGATGAGGATGTGGACAAATTGGAACCCTTGTGCACTGTTGGTGGAACACAAAATGATATAGCCCCTATGGAAAACACTATGGGGGTTTCTAAAAAAATTAAACATAGAACTACCATACGATCCAGCAATCCCACTTCTGGGTATATATCTAAACTAATTGAAACAACGATCTGAATTCCCATGTTTATTGCAGCATTATTCACAGTAGCAAAGACACAGAAGCAGCCTAAATGTCTATCAGTGAATGAATGGATAAACAAAGTATGGTATATACATACAATAGAATATCATTCAAAGGGAAATCCTGCCATGTGCAACAACGTGAATGAACCTGGAGGGCATTATGCTAAGTAAAATAAGCCAGTCACAAAAGGACAAATACTGCATGATCCCACTGATATGAGGTATCTGAAACAATCAAGTTCATAGAAGCAGACAATAGAATGGTGATTGCCAGGGATAGGGAGTGGAGGTGGGGAATGGGGAGTTGTTTAACGGATATAAAGTTTCAGTTATACAAGATAAATGAGTTCTAAAGATCTGCTGTAAGCATAGTGCCCACAGTTAACAATACCGTACTGTGTACTTAAAATATGTTAAGAATGTAGACCTCACATGAAGTGTTCTTACCACAAAAACAAAAAATAAGCAAAATAAAAAATGAATAAAAGGGCACAAGGAAATTTTTAAAGGTGATGAATATGTTTATTGCCTTGATTATGGTGACGATTTCCTGGGCATGTGCATATGACTGAGCTCATCCAATTGTATATATTACATATGTGCAGTCTTTGTATGTCATTTATACCTCAATAAAGGGTTTTTAAAAATTTTTTGTTTTTTTTAGAGATGGAATCTCACTATGTTGTCCAGGCTGGAGTGCAGTGGCTCTACACAAGCACAATCATAAGGTACTGCAGTCCTCAGCTCCTGGGCTTATGTGATCCTCCTGACTCAGTCTCCCAAGTAGCTGGGATTACAGGTGTGTGCCATTGCACCTGGCTTAAGAAAATTGCTTTTAAAAAGATTTTCAAAAAGTTAGATAAAAACTCAGCTTTTCTCAAATAAGTATGATTTAAAACTTTATTATCAATTATAATTTATATTTTGCTTTTTAAATTTAAGAGATAATGTTGAGTGTTAATGGTGACAACTTTTCAATTTATAAATTAAAAATAATTTGAATTATATTTAACATTTACTTTAATATACATTTTGATGAAAAAGTCCAAATTTTCTATATGTTGAATATGATTTTACTTATATTTTAATCCTTCATATCATTACCATCAACTGAACATAGACTTTACTTAAAGGTAAAGACCATCAATTTTATGAAATTCATACATAACAAATTATGAATTATGTATGTTTTCATTTTATTACGCACCTGAACATCATTGGCCATCAATAGAATACTCATACCTGACCAATAATAAAAAATTTACTCTTTTGCTATTGTATTGACTTTTCATCATTAAAAAACATATATTTATCCATCTTTTAAAATTTTGTTCTTATGAAGTAATTTTGTCAAACGTTATGAAAATAAATTTGTGAAACAGAAAAAATGTTTTATGTTAAAGTCTGTGAGCTTGATTTAAAACTTTAAAATATTTATTTATAAGGTATAAGTGCCTCTATCTTGCTTGCTTCAGGGCCTGCAAAAAGTTAGTGCCAGGTCTGACCACAGCTCTCTTTCACTTAGGGTCCATGTAACCAATGAAGAGCTTTGGGTCTTATCAGATGTCTTATCTTTTGCCACTGTGGCATTGATTGGCTGTCTGGCAGGTATCAAATCAATGTTCCTTCAATTCTCCTTGAATTGCAAATTACTACTCATTTTGTTCTCTCTAAATGATGGGTCTTTCTTTGTGAGAGGCTGTTTTAGTGGCAACAGGAAAAACTTCACAATCGAAGAAAATGTATTAACATAAAGTGCTTTGTGTGGGTACATACCCAAAAGAATTGAAATCAATATGTTGAAGAGATATCTGCACTTCCATGTTCATTTTAACATTATTCAAAATAGCCAAGATATGGAAGCAACTCAAATGTTCGTTAATGGATGATGGATGAATAAAAGAAGAAAATGTGGAATATATACACAATGGAATACTATACTGCCTTTAAAAAGAAGGAAACCCTGCCATTTACAACATGGATGACCCAGGAAGGCATTATGCTAAGTGAAGTAATCTATGCACAAAAAGACAAATACTGTATGATTTCACTTATATGTAGAATCTAAAAGAGTTGATCTCACAGAGACAGACTGTAGAATGGTGGTTCATAGAGGCGCTGGGCTGGGGAGGTATGCGGAAAGGGGAGAGGCTGGTCGGAGGGTTCAAAGTTTCAGATAGAAAGAATAAATTTTAGAGAGATCTACTGTACATCATGGTGACCATGTTTATAATAATGATATATTTCAAAATTGGTAATAGAATAGATGTTAAATGTTCTCACCACAAGAAAAAGATAAGGTGTCATGGTGATAGATATGTTAAATAGTTATGATTTAGTCTTTCTATAATTTTATATATATCAAAACATCACATTATACCCCATAAATATGTACAATTATAATTTGTCAATTTAATTAATTAATTTTTAAAAGGTGCTTTGTGGTTTCATTAGTCTGTTTGAATCCTTGTTTTCTCCTTCCTCCTCACCCCCCTTCTTCCTTTGCCCCTCTCATTTTTCTTTTTCTTCTTGTTCTGTTTCCTCTTCCTCCTCCTGCCTTTTAGTGAGGAAAGACTCTCCTGGTAGCTGTGTTACTTCTCAACTCCCTCTTCCCTCTTCATCGATGCCTACTTTTCTCAAAGCTGAAGTGTTCAATGTTTTTTGAATCTGACTTTCTGCCAGAATTCTTTGAATAGATCAACCCCTTTTATGCTCCAACATTTTAAAACTCATTGGTGTAAGAGAGAATTGGAGGATCTTAAGTATAGTGGTTTCCTTACAATCAATGAAGAATGTTATTCCAGTTGACAATATTTTAAGTCAGTCATGATGGCAGTTCTCACTTTCACATAAATATTATAGGGACATACTAGGCTTAATATCTGGGTGATGAAATAATCTGTACAACAAACCCCCACAAGTAGGTAAACACAAGTTTACCTACGCAACAAACCTGCACTTGTACCCCTGAACTTAAAATAAAAGTTCAATAAATAAAAATAAATATCATAGGAATAAGTAAAGAATCTGAAGTACTATCATTGCCGTTTTGCCATTTCTACTGGATTTCTAGATAAGAGTCTTATCTCAATATTTTGTCCTTCATTAATTTTCTATCTATTTGGCTCGTTCAGCAAATGGAGAGGAAGTGGGTTTCCCACAGGGTGCTAAGACAAGTGGTCTCTCATTTGTTGCTGTCTTACTGACCCCACATTCAGCAAATTACTCTCTGTTGGGGGAAATAGTTGCCAAGATAGGCAGTCTAGACTATAATTAAAAGTAAGATATTTTTTCACTCCATAAATTTAACAGTCTGCTTCTTGAAACCATCCTGTTTCTCCTTAATTTGGCTCTAGGAAAATAGCCACAAGTGACATGTGGTTCACTGTGGTTTCCTCAGACATAGTGGCTGTCCTCATTTGCTGTGTTATGGTTCGTAACGGTTCCAGACCCAGAGACTGAATGATGGTGGTGGTATCAGAAACGTTTAATGGCTGGAACCCCATGGAAGTAAATTAATAACATGTATTTGACAAGAAGTGAAATGTCTTGGAAGTTGCTAGGGCTAAACTACCAAAGTTTCATCTTATCCTTATTTAGAATTTAATGGAACACTTTAGAATTTCAAAAGCACTGGGTGCTTTCTCAACTATTTAACTCTGCCCTGAGTTAGCAGTAATGTAAAATTGGTTCTGCAATGAAGAATTTCAAGTACCCATAAGCAAGTGCAGAGTTGCAAAATCCTTCCAGAGTGTTGATTTATATTTGTGTAGCCTCACAGCAGACATAGAGTTAGCAATGTATCTGTGGCATTTATCCCTTCCATTCAATTGCAAACCCCTCTTGTTCATGGCTGTATCATGAAGCCAGAGTCCTTAGAAAGTAATTAGGGAACAAGAGGTCCGGGGATGATCCATGGTGTAGTCTTCCTCCCAGTTCCACCTGCATGATTGCTTAGTAATCTTAGGCTATAACTAATTTTTCCCTTGGAAAATGATCACATTTTGTTGTCTTGGGAGGCATAGCAAAGCTCCTGTCACATGTTAATGTAACAGAAGCTGAAGGACCTTGGGCTCTGAGCCTGCGTAATTCCTGATTATGCTGGGCACATCTTGTCACTTTTGCCTTTGAAGGGAGGGAGCAAGCCTGGTGTTGCCCACTCTCCTCCTTTGGAATAATGAAAATGGTAATGATGATAACCACAGTGACAGCTAATGACGCTTTTGTATTATATGCCAGACACTGGGGTAAATGTGTCATATAAAGTATCTCACTTTTTCCTCCCAACTACACCATGAAACTTATAATTCTTAGCTCCAACTTACAGATGAAGAAACAGAGGTAGAGAGAGTCTAGTGGCTTAGTTAAGATCTCCTAGCTAAGGAGTGCCTCCAGGACCCATGTTCTTAGTCTTTTCTCTCTTCTGGGATAAATATGTTAGATCATCTCTTCTAAAGCAACAGAGGAGATCAAGAAATACTCCAAGGCAGAGTTTGTTGCCCTTGGAGTCCTTAATCATTCTTTCAAGCCTTCCAGTTGGCATGGCTCTCTGCTTATAAAAAGATGTTTCATTTATTGAAACGTGACTTCAGAAGTCTTATGAGTGCAGCCAGCACACAGTGAGTAACAAGGAGTTAAAGTGCTTACAGTCCTTCCTGTTCGAGTCCAGCCAGCAGCAGTTTATCACAAATACAGGCCTTTGATCTTGACAGCTTTCCTTTTACTCAGGGGGAGCAGGGAGTGTTTGACATGGGGAAGCAGGGAAGACTACAGAGAAAAGGTTCTTGTTTGTTTCCTGGGTGGGGCGCCTCCTTCGTGGCACAGCTCCAGGAAGCAAGTCTTTTCCCACCCTAAAATGTCAAGGAAATAAATCTCTCTCCCATACAACAGACCTGGACAAAGCCCCAGGGCAGCCAAGAGTCCAGAGACCTGGGTGTCGGGGAGGCTGGAGTGTGCCTGGAGATGGCAACCCAGTCCTAGGCCAGAGCTGGAGACAGAGGTGTCAACATGATGCAGGGAAGAGATGGTTGATGTCAGTGAGCTATCTGACTCTAGGGGGCAGAGCCAGGGTAGGGACCCATAGAGAAATCTGTGCCCTGAGATTGGCCATCTGGAGAAAGAAAGCTAAGAGAAAGAGAAATTTGGGGAGTATTTGAGGAGGGCAACCTGAGAGGCAAGCACGAGGGAGGCTGAGCCCAGGCGCCCAGAGTCCCAACAAGGCTCTCCTGGGCAGACCCCGAGGGAAGAATGGAAGTGTTATAACACAAGCCAATGAGAAACAGCCCCAGCATTCAGAGAAGGGGAACTGAGGGTTGGGGGCAGGCAGAATGAGGTCTCTACTGTGGACACTTGTGGTTTCTTGTAGCCCAAGATGCGTTGGCTGTCATTCTGGTAACTGTGTTCAGATTTGTCTGTGGAATTTAACCCACGCCATCTGAATGAGGTGATCCACCTCCCCAGCTCTGGTCAGTGCCTGGGGAGTCAGTGCCTGAGTCAGTGCCTGTGATCCCGTTTGTCACAATGATTGGTGCAGGGAAGGCTGAGGATGCACCAGGGCGAGTGAGGAGCAAGGAGACTCTGGCTGGGGCTTGAGACAGGCATTCATCTCCTCAGACCTGAAGTTGGGAAGAGGTAAATGCTGAGGACATTGTGTCTTTTGGGACTGTAATGGGAGAAGGACTCTGTTAGGTCTGATGATTGTTTACATATGTACCTTCTTCCCCCCACCCACTTGCTCTTGACTGCCCTGATGTTGAGCTTGGCCATGTGACTTGCTATCTGAGTAGTCCCTAAATTTGGGCTTGTCCATATAACTTGCCTTGGCCAGTGAGATGCCAGCAGATGTAACGCAACAGAGGCGTGAAATGTGCTGGTGCCGTTGGGCTTGCTCTTTGTGCTTCTACGGTGGTTATGAGAAGAGTCTCTCAGGGTAGCGCCTGCCCTCTCAGCCAGACCTTAAGATGAATTCCCAACCAACCTTGAGGAGCCAAGCTTAGCAAGAGCCTCATGTGAAGCAGAGCCACTCAGAGTCTCACTGTGCCAGCCCTCCCACAGGGTCGAGTAAGCCCAGTTGACATCAGCTGTCTGGCAGATGTATGGGAAAGATATGCTCATCGTCAAATGCCTCTGATACTTTGTGGTTGCTGGTTAGGCAGCATCATTGTGATAATAGCTAATTGATACAGGCTCTTTCAGAATTCTGCCAACAGGGCCGTGACAGATTAAGAAATAGAGAGACAGAAATAAGTCACAGTGACATCATTTGAATGCCTCATCAAACTGCTGCTAAAGTCAGACTACTTTTTGCACTTTCCCAGTCTGTGAGCCCTTCTGTTAAGCCATCTCAGTCAGATTTTTATCATTGGAAACAGTCCCTCATTGGACTGGATATTGACTAAATGTGAAAGGGATCTATATGCCCCTGCAACTCCTGCAATGCAAACACACACAAAATATATATGTATGTATAGATAGAGATATCTGTTATATGAAGAAGGAGTAACAGACAGGAAATTGGAAACCAAACAACAGGAGGAGGAAGGGGTTTATGCTTAGTTCCCTGGAAACGGATTCTGAGATGGAAATTTACATACGGTTGCAGGACCAATATCTGTGAGCAAGTGAAAGAAGCAGAATGGGGCAAAGGGAGAATCTGCATTATAACACATTTTGTACCAGAGGCCTCAGTGGATCTCATGGGGAATTCTGGAACTGAACTGGCCCCTCAGACTTGTCCCCATAGAGGTAAAGAAGCCAGATCTTTGTACCCACCCCACTGGCCAGGCATTGGATATGAGCTGGCCCCAGTGAGACATTGCAGTCTTGGACAAGGCAGCTTCCTTCAGCAGAAGGCAATTGTTAGAAACGCAGCTGTGAGATGTTGCAACCAACACTCCTGGAAGCAGAGGGACTGAAAGCCTTGGTCCTGAAGCAGGTGGTGATCTAGTTTGGGCACCCTAGCATCCACCACAAGGGCCACCTGATGCAGAATTGGGAGGGTTTCTGGTTGAGATTATCTATCAGATTACAGCAGGATATTAGCCCAGCAGTCGTTTGACCTACTTCTACTTTGCATTATCAGCAAGGGAGGAATAATCAGTCAAAAAGTACTTATTTTATATGCAGACAGTAAAAAGAGCCCCACATTTATATAATCAGAGAGAGATAAGAATGGTGATAGCAGTTCTTTCCCAAAAGGATCAATGGAAATTTGTCATGGAAAGTCATTTCATAATCAGTCAGTTTTTGACTTCTCACAAAGGTGATGGTGGACTAGAAGGACTGGCTGGTTCTCCACTGTACAGGTTGATTTGGCGATGGCACAGATGAACAAATCCTTTTCCATGCTACCAGGTATCCCACAGTCCCAGAATTTAGGGTGCTGGTTTGCTTGCTAAGGGAATCACGTGTACAAAGTTCAAGGGGTTCTCTTGCTGCCAGGGCTGGTTGGTACTCACCATGCTGGGAAATGGCAGGCAGGCAATCTCCTCCCTTAAGTGTCTTTGTCGCCCTTGGGATGTCTTTGTTCGCTCTATTCCATTTTTCCCTATAGTCTACAAAGCCTCCTGAGTGCCAACCAGAGGGTGAGGCGGAGCCCCTTTACCTACAGCTCTTCCTGCTGAGAAATTCTGCTTCTTGACTTTTCAGCACCCTTCTGTGGAAATGTGTTACTTACAATGCCTACGATATTTGGGGTGGAAGGGGTGGAAACAGGGAAAGTAATAATATTGGTGACACATCGTAAATCCACAGAGACAGGGATGCTGAAAGTGGCAGAATTAAGGACTTTGGAAAGCACACGAGGTCAGCTGTGAAGAGGGCACCATTGTGAAACACTCAAGGACTGTTTTCTTAATCCTGGTGTGCAATATGGTACAGAGAGCATTCAGGAGTTACACCATTAGAGCCCTGATTTCACATGAGTTTAGTATTTCATGCTAATCGTTTTGACATTTCCAGACATAGGCTAATATTGGTCCCCATTCTACAACAGCCTATTTCCCTCTTCTCCACATGAAAGGCAAAGCTGTTGAGTGTTCCATCCCTGTTGGGTCTGGAGTTTTACCAACTGTTTGTTTTAAGTGAAGTATGATTCCTGAGTATGGAGGAGAACTACAATCTTTCTTTCTAGCTGGTCCTTTCTCTGAGACTAGGTCTGGGGAGTTAGGAGTTGGAGAGAGACAAATTATGTTGTGAAGGGAAAAAGTATTTTATCACTCAGATTGAGGGGGAATTGATTAGCTTTATAGAGGCAGGATTTGAAGTGCCCTTCTCTTCATCAGCGCATGAAATGATATTTATGAGGGTTTTAGTACTCACAATTTTGATATTTTTGTATTATTTTATTGTTATGGATGTCATCTAGAAAAATAAGTGACACTCCTTATTTATCACGCCCCACTAAAAACTCTAAAAATAGAGTTCCATCATGATAAGAAAAAGGTCCATTTTTCCCAAGAAGTACATTTATTTACAGATATTTTGATATTTTGCTGTGATATCAGTTATTTTGGAAAGGTTACAAAAGCATAAAAAAACTGGTCAAAATGAGCTTTATTCTGAATTACCAAGAGTTGTTATGAAAGCCTTGTGTTTCATGAGATTTTGCATTTGATAAAATTCAACATCTTTCGTAGTAAGAAATATTAGCAAACTTGGGATTAAAGACTTCTCTCTCTCTCTCTCTCTCTCTCTCTCTCAAACTCCATAAAGGGTAGCTAAAATAAAACCACAATAAAAAATATGTGTACTGGTGAAATAGTAAAGCAGACTGCTAAATTGAAAATAAGACAATGCTATCAGCTACCATTGCTATCATGCAACATGGTGAAGGTCCTAGCCATTACAACAATATAAGAAATAAAAATGTATGCTTATTTGAAATAGCACACTGTCTATCTGGAAAACACAGGAAGTGCAAGTGAAAAAACCTTTAGAGCCAGGAAAATAGTTCATCAAGGTAGTCATATATATGCTATCTGGGGTATATAGTGATGCTCAATTAGAAAATAAAGGATAGTAAGGCCCTATTTGCAGAAGGAACAACAATTCTAAAGTGCATAGCAACAAATCTATCAATAAATAGGTAAGGCCTATGTGAAGAAAATTATAACACTTTACTAAAGGACATGCTAGAAATCCTGAATAAAGTCAGAAGCTTATCATGTTCTTTGATGGGAAGACTCAACGTGAAAAGATATCAATTCTCCCCAAATTAACCTGTTAATTCAGTGAAAATCCAATACAAAGAAGAAGCATTTCTGATGGCAGAAGGAAAGGGGTTTTGGCTTATAAAGGAAGAACCCGAGTCCGTAGACCTTTTGCAGGTAGTGTCAGAACCCAGCTCCAGTTCCACTGGAGTTGACAATGCATGTCTGAGGCACTGAGTGCAGCAAAGCTGCTGGCCCGCCAGGGACGTCGTGAGGCTGGAAGATGCCGCTCACAGTACAGGAGCCAAAATCTCCTCTGCTGATTAAACTGAATTATCTGGGACAGTTAGGATCAGACCTACCATTAGTGCTTGTATTTATCACAAGAGGGGAAAGGATCCCAGGGAGGGAAAAAGAAAATTTGCTCTCTTGATAGCAAGACAGGATATTCTCTTTAAAAACTGAAAAGCGTATGGCCTTATTTTATTCCCAAAGCTGATGAAGTAGACAAATTCAATTGTATAGTCATAATCATAAGGATGATTAAGGAATTTACAAACTTTCTTCTTTGTTTCAGAAATTATCCCCTCTGTGTAGAGACAACATATGACTCTGTACATGTTCCCTGTCCTTAATTAGATCCGTGAGATCTTTGACAGTGTGTACTTTGAGTCCTTCTTTTGGAAACATTGATAGATGCTAAATACATTTTAAGCTGTAAAATGTCCAAAAGAAGAAAGTCCAAAGGATAGTCCAAGAGTATCAATGGAATCAGTTATTATATTTATTCATCCACTTACAATTATTTTTGAAAAGTCTGGGAGAGCAGAATAGATGCCAGGAAATTGGAAAAATGCAGCTATGGTGCAAATCTTCAAATGATGTGGGTTGAGCAGTCCTTTCAAATTACTCTCCCTCACTGTCAGTTTGGAAGATTTGGGAATAATTGTATAAAGCTGAAATATAAAAAGAGAGACACATAAAAAAGTTTAACAAAGCAATTTGAACTTGAATACATGTCTATAATAAAGGGATAAAGAGTGGTCCACAGATGATCACTGTGCTCTGCTCAAGCATATTGCCTGCCAGGACCCCACACAACTTCATTTATCAAATTCCTTAAGCTTGAAAGAGCAGTTGTGATGACTTCACTTGAGCCTAGTTTTGAACACAGTGAAAAAGATCAAGGGGTTGGGGTGTGGGGAGCTGGGCTATAGCTATCTCCAGAAGCAGCAATGCCAGATCACTTGGTGAGGCTTTATATCATTCTGAGTGATCAGGAGGGAGAAATGCCAGAAGATTCTGCAGTCTGGAAAAAGTTCCTGTAGATTGGGGGTTTGGGAGGCACCAAAGACCCCAACAAAGATCTAAGAAGTGAGACCGACAGGAAGTAAGGAAATGAAACCCCTGCCAACAAAAAATTCAAACTGAGTCATCAGGGAAAATAGTTCTTTACAGGGTCTAGAGTAATCTGGAAAACCACAGTGACATATGTGATGTCATGAAGATAGTGACAGCAAATTAGATATGTAATCAGTATGTCTCTTCCTCGAGCTGCTTGTCTAATGTAAACCTTGAAGTCTGTCACCCGGGGGCAATTGGGGGTCATGTTGTTTTGGGCTCACAAAGGGATGGCTCTTCCTTTTTCCTATCCCTGCTGCTCTCTCCTGGCAACCAGATGCATACTCAGGTTCATTTAGGCTCAGATTTTAGCCTTTTCCTTCTGGTGAGAAATCTTAGAAGATATGACACTCCCTTGTTCTGCATAGTAGTTTGTGGAATCTGATGGGAATGTTTGCAAGTGTCCAGAGACTTTTCTCCCCCCTTTCCTCCTCCTGACCACCAGAAGAGAGGGTTGAAAAAGCAGAATGATTTTTTTTCAATAACCTTCTTTTAGATATCACATTCACGGCTGGGTTTGCCATTCGTTTTTGCACCAAGACCTTTATGAAGTGGAAATGGCTGAACTCATTTGGCAGAACTCTCAAGTGCAGACGGCCAGTTCCCAAATCCCCGAGGTGTGAGGGCTGGGTTCTTTTCAATAAACATTCCTGCACTTGGCCTTCTACTCCAGCCCCCTGTCCCTGCCCTCCCAGCGCCTGGAGCTTTCCACCTTGGCTCTGACTCCTCTGAGCCTGGGCTCAGCCTTCCAATTCCAGGTTGACCTTGGCTGAGCGCCCCATATGCTCATTCTTCTTGTAAAAGTAGAAAATCTCAGGCACAGATTTCTGCACTTGGCCTCTCTGCAGAACTTTTTAGTACTCAAGGCACACGCAGCCCCCAGCTGACACCGAGTGAAAGCAAGAGCACTTGCTTCGCAGAAGTCTGTGTTTACTGAATCTGATTTGGCCTTTGGCAACCCTGCTGCTGAGTCCACGCTGAGAGAAGCTAGAGCTGGGCTAGGTCGCAGGTCTACCCCGGGCTTGTTTAGTACCTGCGGGCATGGAGGATTCTCTCTGAACTTCTCAGTACACACCTCATCTCCCACCCTGCTGGACAAAACCGGGTATTCTCCACCATCATTGTGCTCTTAGGCATTCTGTCTGGGATGGTTGTGAAGGTTCAATGAGATCACTGTTTATCTCAGTGGCTATTAAAAACTTATTAATTGTGGCCGGGCGCGGTGGCTCAAGCCTGTAATCCCAGCACTTTGGGAGGCCGAGACGGGCGGATCACGAGGTCAGGAGATCGAGACCATCCTGGCTAACACGGTGAAACCCCGTCTTTACTAATACAAAAAACTAGCCGGGCGAGGTGGCGGCACCTGTAGTCCCAGCTACTCGGGAGGCTGAGGCAGGAGAATGGCGTAAACCCGGGAGGCGGAGCTTGCAGTGAGCTGAGATCCGGTCACTGGACTCCAGCCTGGGAGACAGTGAGACTCCGCCTCAAAAAAAAAAAAAAAAAAACTTATTAATTGGTCATTAATTGATTTAGCCAAATCAGATAACATTGATAAGAAAATATAGTGGTGAGAGCAAATTAGAGAAATAGTCAAGCTAGGAATATTTAGATATCAGGTTTCTGCCTTGGATTTTAGACTATGGCAAAATCCTCCCATAATCCAGGGGTAGTGGGCCATGTCTTATTGTCAGAGAGAAGTGGGTGGGGGCTTAGAAAAAACTCCAGTCGTTGTCATCTGACATACTTGTGATTAAGGAGAGCTCTGCAAATTTCTAGCTGTTGACCCTAAAATCTTTGATCCTTGGTTTCCTCTTGGTAAAATAAGGACCACATTTTCTACCACATGAAGGAATTGAGGTTATTAAAAGAGATAAAGTTCGATTGTCCTTGTCTTGACTCCTGCTACCAGTACTCTCCTTGGTCCTGACAAAGATTTCCCCAAATGCTGGCTTTTCAGGACTTCCCAACAAATGTGGTGAATGATGTGTTCTATACACCTGTTCTCTGTCTCCAGGCTAACCTATGTGGTCTCCAGCTTTTCTTCCTAATCTAATCAATCATTTGCTCATGTTCAGTGTGACATGTTATATATTTACAATTAAAGATTCTAGACTAATTTCATGAAGAATCTGGAATCTTCCTAGAGATCTTTCTTGGATAAATTCACCTTTCTTTGATACCTTAGCTGCCATTATCATTAGTGTCAGGGATGGCAAATATACATTGTACCTGTTGCTAGCACACTTTTCTGAGTCCACAGCAGGCATTACTAATTGAACACAGTGCATTTTCTCATGAACAGGGACAGAGTCTCAGAGTCACTTTGAGCACATCGAGTGAGCAATGATTCTCATTGAATTGGAGCAGTGCATTGGGGAAAATCCATTAGCCATCTCTCTACCCATTTGACTTGTTACCTTTCTTGGACTTGTAAATGTGTTAATATCCTTGTAGTCATCTGTGCTTCTCCTGTCTGCTCCATTAAACAGAATACACATATGTAATTTGCCAAGGATTCTGCCCCTTATCTTGAGTATAACTCAATCTAAAAAGCAAAGACATAGCTAATAGCTCTTGCCTTGTAGTCAAAACCAGGGTATGTCACTGCAGGTTGTGGGATGAAACAAAGCTATTTTTATTATCCTTTTTTCTAGTTAATCCTAATTATTTCCCATGACATTAAATAAGTAATCCTTAAAAACATGGTATTTCATGTCTGTGCGAATAGTCTATCATATTGATAGACCACTGTTTATTTGATAATTCCCTGGTGTTAAACTCTAGGCTGCTACCAGTGTCTGGCCATAAAAAAAAAAAAAAAAAAAAAAAAAAAAAAACACATCATGTGGTGAATTTCTTTGTACCTATTTGTGTGGCTGCATCTCCAATTATTTTCTTAGGGTAGATTTCTCAAAATTATAAATAATTGTGTTAAATGGTAAGAACAGCTTTAAGATTTTTGATGTATTGTTTTCTGGAAACGTTGAGACAATCTATAAGAGTGTGTAAAAGGATAATATTAATAATCACTAACCCTTGTGGATCTCATCTTTGTGCCAGGCACTGTCCTAAGAACTTTACATACATTAACTCATGTCATCCTCACCATGACCTTATTTCACAGCTGAGGAGACTCAAGTCATGCTGGCATGACTTGAACGCAGTCTTTTCAGAGGCAGAAGGATAGCTGAGTGATGTTGTTCAGTCTCTTGAGGCCAGTGAAAACTTATAAAGAACTCAGTGTATTTGGTGCAGAGTAACTGGACGATTTGTTACAGGCTTACATACATGAGGTGATAAAAATGTCATTATTAACAATAACAAGAACAACAACAACGGTATTTATCAGGAACAGGCCTACTTATTTTCCAAGAAAACTCATCAGTGGTCTGAGATGGCTGTTGTCAGTCCTGTGGCAGAAATATATGTGCAGACTCATTAGCGCTTAGCAGCACAGGTGAGCAAGAACTGGTTATTCCTAAACCCTAAGCTGGGAAGCAGCTCTAATAAAAGAATAATTAATTCAAAGCAATCCAAAATGTGCCAGCTTGGACCACAACACTGTTTAATGTTGTTGTCAAGAGTGGTTCTAACTCTTTTTTTTTTTTTCCAAAATAATATTAATGGTAATTTCAGCTGTTAGAAGGGACCCAATGAGAATTTATTTCTCCCTCTGCTTGAAGTCTACAGTTTTGAATACCTAGTTAGGGGAATTCCTGATTAGCAAAGGGCTTTTTTTTTTTTTTCTTCTTTTGTTTCTAAAGCATCTGGTTGATTTCCTTAAGGGTTTTACTTTTATTCTTGTGATTTCTCAACATTAGAGAATGGCCAGAGTGGCATGGGGGTGGGAGGTTGTCAGGGAGGAAGCTTGCCAGGTTGAGCAAATAAAATACAGGACACCAGCTAAACCTGAATTTAAATAATCAGTGAATAATTTTTAGTATGTCCCAAGCAATGTTTGAGACATACTTACACCAAAAATTTTACTCATTGTTCATCTGAAACTCAAATTTATCTGGAGATCTATATTTTACTGGTACCACATTGGAAGGAGGTAGGTGAGGTGGCCCTAAGAAGGGCTAGGACAAAGAGAGGAGACAGGTATTTAAAAATAATAACAATCTTGGTCCTTTCAGATTGAAAAAAGACGCACGAACAGTGTCTGCTGTTGGTACCAATGCTGGGGTCCTTCAGGGTTCTGGAACTGCTGGTTTCCTGAAGAGCATGCTGTTTACTGACTGAGGCTGTCCTGCTGCCCAAAGGGAGTTTCTCAAGGTTGCAGAGGTGCTCTTAGCACTTTCCCTGGAAATCACATAACTTCAGATAAATATTAATATTCACATGACCTCAGCAGTCCAAGTACCTGGATGAAGGAGGTTTAGAAATGACCTCAGTGCTAATTCTTTGCAGGGGGTGGAAATCATGGGGTTTTCTCATGACAGCAGAACTCAGATACAGACCTTAAAAGTAATTAAGTTACAAAATTTAAAGCCAATGCTGTTTATTTTTAGAGAGGGAGTTCAATGACTTGCCCCTGTTTTCTTGGCAGATTGGTGGTTGAGGGAAGAAATAATGAAGCCCCATTTGGTCATCAAAAAGGGACTTTTCTCTCTTTTAAAAAAATGTTATCATTATTTAATTAGAAATTAAAACACATTTATGATTGGAAAAATTAAATGTGTTAATCATAAGAAATCTTAAAATGCAGGAACATATAAAGATGAAAAAAAATCAGTCCAAATCCATATGCCCCAGAGAAAATCATTGTGAATATTTTCCTGTATTTTTTTCTGGTCTTTTATGTGTAAATATTTATGTAATTGAGATAATACTAAACATACAGCTTTGTATCCTACTTTTTATTAATATATTCTAGGCATTTATCTATGTTATTAAACATTTTTCTGCAGATTGACTGAATAAAGCCTCATTGTTTGAGCATACCAAGACTTACTTGATCCTGTGCCATTGATGAATTAGGTCCTTCCAGTTTTTCTCTCTTCAGATAATGGTCTGTGGATCATCTTTTATATCCATTTTTATGCATTTCTGATTATTGACTTAGGAGAGATTCTTGGAAGTATAACTGTGGTTATGTCAAACTCTTTTATAAGAGGCATTTCTCCCTTGAGTCTTTGTTTTCCCAAAATTCTGTGGATTGGTCCTCTCCATCTGATTAAGTTGCTGGAATCAACAGGATAGAAAACATGGCCTCTCACAGATTTCTGGGTTTTCTTTGCTCTCAAGAGCATGTGCTGTGTCAAGCAAGACTGGGTTTCCAGGCTGGTGCTCTCAGGATCTGGGCTATGACTCCCAGCATCGCCTTGGTATCAATGGTATCATTACCATGACTCCCAGCATCGCCTTGGCAAATACCTTCCTGAGTTCAGCCTGGGCAGAAGGTGGCACACACTCCCTCCTCCCCAGCCCTACACTGCCTTCCAGCCTTGGCCCAGACAGCAAGACAAGCACTTCCTCTCTGTTTTCATGATGCTTCTAGTGGCACAGTCAGCCTAGGAGCTCTGTCAGCTCAGGAGCCACAAGCCCGGACTCGGAGGGATTTGGGTAAGAACGCCAACGGGACAAAGCTGATCGGGAGGGGTGAGGAGAACCTCGTTAATGTGAATCCCCTGCTCAGCCCTAGCCTTTGGCTCCCCTTTCCCCTCAGAACCACAAGGAATGAACTGCCTGCTCCTCTTTACACAGCCTCCACATGTTGCTTTGGACAGGCATCCTCAATGTGGCCTTGCCCCACTCTGAGAGTAGTGGAAACAGAAATTAGTCTCATATTCTCACCTCCCTGAGCACAGGGAGGCTTTCTAAGGGTCTGTATCTCTAACAAAAATGGGAAACAGGCAAGGCATAAGAAGCCTTCCCCTTCACCCCGTTTCCTCCTTTTACCCTTAGACCACCTAGTCAAGGAGAATTACTCCCCTAGAGATAATAACAGCACTACGGAGACATGAAGACCCAAAGTCACCTACAAGGCTGGTTGGGGAAAATCCAGACTCTAATGTCTTCCTGGTGTCTCCTCGCAGGAGTTGGTGGGGTATGTCGGAATGAAGGGGCCAGGAGGGAAGCTGAGGCCTGGGCTGTAGAGGTGAAAGGCTCTGCCACGAGGGTGGAAAAGGCTGGTGTTGGGGATTATCCTTTTTGGTGCTTTCCTGCTCTTTCTTTCCTTCGCCTTCTCTGCCTGTCCTGGTGGGTATAGACCTGAGGGGCAGGGTTCCCAGACAGCTGCACAGAACACTGCACAGATAGAAGGCAAGGCAAGAGTGGGGAGATGGGGTGGCAATTTCACACATTAGCAGTCTGGGAGGAGTTCCTTCTAGAACTCAGCAGAGCAGACACACAGGTACTTAGTCATTATTGCTGTTATTACACACGGAATAGGTGGAAGACATTGCTTGCCCCCCTTCATGGATGGAAATATCAGTTCCTGCCTGAGACACATATCCATAATGGGCTTGAGGCAGAACTAGGAGGAAGATGGCAATGATGAAGAGAAAGATGATAGCAAGTTTTATCTGTGCCAGGCAATGCACCAACACTATAAATAAAAGTCTTTACTAATCATCCCTACCACAACTCTATGCAGTGGACGTGGTTTTTACTTTGCAGATGAGAAAGTTGAAACACAGATTCAAACAGACTTGCCTGAAGCCACTAACTGGTAAGTGCAAAAATAACTTCCAACCCTAGACAAGACCCATGCACAGTGTCCCTCCATGACATTAGATTTAGCAGCTCCTCGCAAAGCAGGAAAGCCGGGCGTGGCAGAGGTATATGAAAATGAGGAAGACACTACCTTTACTTTTCAAAAGCTTATGGTCCACTGATGTTTCCAGACGTTCTCCTCATTTTCATTTCCTCCCTGCATTGCATCCATCCGTTTGACATCAAAGCCCCTTCTCAGGATTTGAGAGCCTTATCATTTGTTTTTCTCCACTGGGTCACTGTCTTCTCCAAGGAGGCACCGAGTCCCTGGTCGCTTGTCTAGTGCGCTCATTGACTTTCCAGAGGGCAGGGTGGAGACAAAGGCAAACACAGAGAGAATTGCCATGTGGCCTTCCAGTGTAGGGTCTGGTTTTCTTTAGATGTAGAGTTTGGCATTCAATCCATGGACATTCATGCTTCTGTGAGAAGTTAGGATTCCTCTGGACACCTCAGCAAGACTTGCTCTCCTGCTTCCTACAGTACCACAGTCAGACATAACCCCTCTGCAGCTTGGCCTATGATTTTCATTCTTTCATTCTTTGAATATCAACCCTAAGAATTTCACAGCCACATTTTTAACTATCTAACAGTGTCTCCCTGACACAGCACATCTGTCCAATACATAGCTGCTTCCCTCAGCCTCTTCTTCCTTTTCAAGCTTCCCACATGGGTTATTCTGCAGAGGGAGATAAACTCAGTTCAGTTATTTCTCTGTCTCAACTCTTATGCTGGTCACCTCCTAGTGGCCCCCATGAGAGGAGATGCACTGCTTTCTTCCTTGCCTTCTGCAGCATTTCCAACTGCCTTTGAATTTTTATCACGAAAAGTTTTTTTTTTTTTTTTTTTTTTTGAGGCGAAGTCTCGCTCTGTCGCCCAGGCTGGAGTGCAGTGGCAGGATCTCAGCTCACTGCAAGCTCCGCCTCCCGGGTTTACGCCATTCTCCTGCCTCAGCCTCCCGAGTAGCTGGGACTACAGGCGCCCGTCACCTCGCCCGGCTAGTTTTTTTGTATTTTTTAGTAGAGACGGGGTTTCACCGTGTTAGCCAGGATGGTCTCGATCTCCTGACCTCGTGATCTGCCTGTCTCGGCCTCCCAAATTGCTGGGATTACAGGCTTGAGCCATCGCGCCTGGCCCTCATGTATACTTTTGAACTGCACTTTTTGCCAATCTCACTATTCATGTTGGCATCTGTATTCTGATTTTATCTGGCTCTGGGGCTGGGTTGTCCAAGCCTTGTTTTTTTCTATTTTGACTGGAGACATCATTTTGTCTACTGTTCAATTCAGTGTATGCAGTCGCCTCTCAGTATCTGCAGAGGATTTGTTCCAGGACCCCCTGCAGATACCAAAATCTGTAGATGTTCAAGTCCCAGATACAAAGTGGTGCAATATTTCCATATCACCTATGCACATCCTCCCATATACGTTAAATCATCTCATGAATGCTATGTAAAGTAATTGTTGTGTTATATTGTTTTTATTTGTATTTTTTACTGTTTTGCTTTTTTGTTTCTGAATATTTTCTGTCTGCAATTGGTTGAATCTGCAGATAGGGAACACGTAAATGTGGAGGGCTGACTGTACCTTGAATGCTGTGGCTTTAACTTTCAAGCACAGTTAAATGTAGCTGGGACACTTTTCCAGTGGAGCTCATGGGGCATTGGATGAGAAAGACATTCAGATGGAGGCATGCTCTGGAAGAAAATGTGGGTGGGAGCTCCAGCCCAGAGATGATCTTGTCATTGGTTATAAATGAGCTCAAGTCTCTGCTTCAGTGCTGGGGATGACATGTTTTAGAAGACCTGGAGAGGAAAGGAGATTCCTGAAGGCACCGTGGATTCGACCCAGATGCAAGGGAAGGTCTCTGGGAATTCCCTGGGATCTGTGCTTTGCCTGAGAGGTTTCCCAGAGACATTATCTCAGTACATTCTGTTTTAATAAAGAATATTTAAGGAGACAGCATCTGGGGAGCATGTGCAGCCTACAGAGTTGCCATAGGTAAAAAAAAAAAAAAAAAAGAAAATAAAAAAAATTCTTTCTGTTCATGGTAAATCCACAATTGCTTGGCCAAAGTGGATTTATTGCCACTAAATCTTCTCTGCTCATGGTAAGAGGTTCAGGTTGAGTAGTAACAATCCCCCTTCTGTAATGGTTCATGTGAGTAGAACTGGTGTGCTGTTGCTGGTTGTTCTGCTCTGATTCCTGGCTGGGTGGGGTGGTCCCTTGAATGTTATCTACGTTTGTCCAGTGACAAGTTTCCTCCATGCGTGGGAAACACTAACGCTGTGTCAGCGTCACACCAACATCTCATTGTATTCTTTACCGATTTTGTCAGATGAGGACTGTCACCATCAAAGTTCTCCTCAGAACTTTGAGACAAACTTTTACCCCTAAAAACAAGAACCCTATCATGAAACCTGTTACCTATCTATTGTCTCTGTCTTCCTGGAGACAGTATATTATTCCCTGTCCTGCCCCCCAATTATATCTAGAGGGATTGTTGACAGTTTCTGCTTATAACCTAGCTACTTACCAAAGGAAAGTAAGGTGATCTGATGAAGCACATTGCATCTTATTCTAGCTTTGGAGAAAACCTTTTTAAAACCAGGAAGCATCCTGGATTGGAAGGTCATAGACATTATTATTATTATTATTATTATTATTATTATTATTTTAGCCAAGATGTATACCCTGCCTAAATCTCTGACTTCTGGTTTTTTGTTTTGTTTTGTTTTTCCTCATTATAAAGTTAAGAGTTTAGACCACGTGATCTTTTTAAAAGATCCCTTTTCCATTCTAAATACCAAAGATGCTTCTCTAAATAGTGTCTGCAAAAACACTGCTTGGATTGCAGAGTACATTTTCCTCTGGAGACATATGAAGTCCAACAATGACAATACTTTAGTGCACATATTGTCCCTCCTTTATGATGCTTCATGCAATTGACAACCAGCTCCTACCATACAGCCTCTAAAACTATGCAACATAAACCTAGGGTTTTACTTTTTAAGTGAACTACAACGTCATGATAATGAACATTTATTGAGCACATACTAAGCCGTTAGATGTAAAATCACTTTTGATTTAATCCTTACAAATATTTTCTGAGGTAGGTTCTATTATTTACCCCCATCTTACAGGTAAGCAAACTAAAATATGAAGCTGATAAATAACTTGCTTGAGGTCATATAACAACATGATAGATCTGGGATTCCAATGCTGGCAATCTCACATCTGAGTCTGTGTTCTCATCCCCGGGTTCAATCCAGGAAAATGTTTTTGTTTGGTTTTGTTTTTCCACAGCCTCAATTATCTTACAGTCTCTTTTGAAAGTGTTTTCAAGCATGATGCATTTCCCAAATGTTAGAGGCTACAACTTACATATATGTCTTGCAGATATGATTTAACTCAAGTTATATACAAATCTCCTTCTACGTATACCAACAATATATAGGAGCCAAGAAGGAATAAGCTTGGCAGTGAGTTTCCTGGAAAGAACCACAGAAAAAGATGACTGCCAGTACTGGTAGATATTGATTCAGATACTGACTCAGGTTGTATGCCCTGATAGGAGGGCCTGGCCTTTTCCCTGGGCTTCTGGCCATAACCTCCTTCAGATCTTAAAAAGACACTAAGCATTGCTTGTCATCATGAATGAGAAATATTGCCTGGTTACCCAGAGGGAGACCAACTGGTGGATCCTTTAGCCGTGACGTGAGGATATGGCTCCAGCTGGAGTCTCTCCTCCTGCTTCTGTACTTAGCTCATCCTAGTTTAACCAAAACCCAAAACAACCCTCTCCAAGGGCTCTTCCCTGGCTCAGGGACATCCCATTTTAAGAAATGCTCACCGCGCCTAGTGCTTTGCATGGTACATTATAAGCACTCAGTAAATATTTGTTACTTCGTGGCAAAATAGATCAATTCAGCAGTGATTTTTCACTTTTCAAAAAGATTCACTGCAGGGTTCCTTTAAATGGCCGGCTCCCCTGGTGCATTTAAAATGTGATTTGATTTATAGGAATTCGATGTACATGGTTCTGCAGGGCCACATCAATCGTGTAAAGTGAGCCGCATGTGCTGCTGGGCTCCCACTGACGAGCGCGTTGGCAGCTCTCCTCCATCGGCTTGGAATGCACACAAGCCCTGGGTCTGCTCTCCTCGCTTTTATCACAAAGGGGCTCATTTTGTGAATGAACAGCCACTGCCAACAGCGTGATGGTATTTTCAGTGACCTTTGCCCGGGGATTGGATTCCCGCCCAGCAGGGAGACAAGGCTTTAGGAAAAGGTTAGTTCATTGACGGCCGGGGCCTGCTGGGCTGAGGTCTGGGGAGGGAAAGGCTCAGAGAACTTTTCCTTTTTTGTGAATCACCTAAAGAAGCCACCCTTCCCGCCTGGCCTGTGCCGCTTTCTCTCTTTGTCCCAGCATATTGGATTCTGTTCAGCAGGTTGGTTTTATAGCTCCTGCTGCTTCTGCTCCTGAATTTTTTTTTTTTTTTTTTTTTTTTTTTTTTTTTTTTGTAGCTGTGAATAATAATCCTAGTTTTGCCTTGCTGTTTCCCAATAGCAATTCTGGGGTCCTCATGAGCTTCTGCCCCCTCCTCTCCACCCCCTTTCCTCCTCCTCCTCCTCCTTTTCACCATGGCCTTTTCAGTTTGATGTTTTTAGGTATCAAAGGAAGGTCTCCAGGAACCCAGCAGCTAAAGACTTTAATGAGGACCATGCCCAAGAAATCCTGGCTGCCAAAGACATGATGATGATTTATGTCGCTCACTCACTCCCTAACAGCAAGAGGACTATTTGTAAAAATAAAAAAGCTGCTCATATGGAATTAAACAAGAGCATAGCTGCTTCCTTCCAGACCCCGGGAGCTTAACAAAGAGCATCCACACTCCTCTCCAGCAGCACATGGCTCAGGGCCGATATTAGTCTTCCTGTCACATAAAGCTCAATCCTGTTAGCACAGGCAGTAGTGCACGCTCTCCCTATCGGCGAACCTCAGAAGGCACTTTTCTGAGGACTGCACAAAATGTGCACGAGGATGTAGGCACAGGCTCAGGCCTACGCTGAGCCACGGAAGGATGGTGTGAGTCCAGAGGCTAACAGAGCCACTGAGTTGCTGCTGGCGGCAGGCTGAGGCTGGCAGTAGGCATTTGCCATCCCCCGTTTGTTCCTGGCATCAGAGAGTTGGATGATATGGATGCCAACTGGGTTCTGGCCAGCTCAGTGGAGAGGGTTCTTGAGGGAAGAACCCTCATGCCTCCATTTCCTTATCTGTCAAATGGGTTACCTCTAAGTGTTGTTGTGAGCAGTGATGAGATCATGCATAGAAAACACATAGCATCATATTGGTAAGTGCTAATTATTATTAATTATTGCTATTATAATTATTGCTATAATAATTATTAATTATTACTATTTTGTACTGTGACTGCCATGAAATGGTGCCACTTAGACCCCTTGCTTCAGGGAGAGTGATGGAGAGTAGCTGGCTGATGACCCCAGCTGCCAAGCTTTAAGTCCACATCCACATTCTCACCATGTTACTCTGCTTGACCCAAGGCCATGCTTCCTGTGGGCTGCTCCAGACCATTGACAGAGCATGGTATGGATGCCAACACAAGCTCATTCAATCCCTAAGAGAGCAAGGACTCCTCCAGCAGCGACTTTAGCTCAAAGACTTCCCGTCAGCCTGGCAGCAGTTCCTGGAAATTGTGCTACAGCCTGCAACTTTCTCCTACCTTGTTACTCTTCTGTCCTCCCCTCCCTCTCCCTGTGTTTTCTGCTCATCTTCCCTTCAACCTTCTCTCTCCCACATACACTTCCCTCAGTAAACCTCTTATGTGTCCAAATCCCTGTCTTGGTGTCTGCTTCTTGGAGGACCTGAAGTTACACACATAGTGACTGGGCTTTCCACCACGGCTGTACTGTATTAGTACTAACATCTCCTTAGATACGTGGACCATTGTTCACTCTTAGTCATTCAACATTGGATAAATGTCATGGTGTCACCCGTGTCATGGGTGCTTGATGCCAGGGACACAGAGATAGTTCTTCTCACGGACAAGGTGTACACTGATAGACAGACACGTAAATCATCATAGTGATATGGTCAGTGTTCAAGTAAATGCATGTATAAGGAATGCAAGAATCCAGAGGAGAAAGTGGGTTTTTCAGCCAGGGTGGGAAAGTGGGTGGGAAGTAGACAGGGATGGCTTCATTAAGGAAGGGGATTTGAACTCCGGCAAAAGGCACATGCCACATACTCTCACGCCGTCTTCAGTGTAGTCCAATGAGTAAGTAAAAAGGAAAGAACGGCCCAGAAGAGATGTGACATCATGCCCTTTGATGGGCTTTTTCTCTCCTCTTTTACCTCTTCCTCCAATGACTGTAAAGGAGCAGTAATTATCCCAGGGATTTGAGACATAATCCACTTTTCAGAGTTGAAAGAAGCACAAATGTCATGAGCTTTTCTCAGTGGGAAGGCAACTCCTGGACAGGCAAGTGGGTGCAAGAGGTTGCTATGGCAGCAGGAGAGCAGCAGGGCCATGAATTGTAGGCTTTGGAGATGGAGTTGTTGCTCAACCAGGGCTCAGCCTGGCCCCGGATCTAGCCTCGAGAGTCTAATGTGGATCCGTAATGCATGAATTATGCCCCTTCCCATCCTCTTACAAAAAATTCATCTGCTGAGATCTTAACCCCTAGTATCTCACAATGTAGCTGTATTTGTAATTGCCTTTAAAAATGTAATTAAGTTAAAGTAAGGGTTTAGGGCCCATTAGGGTAGGCCCTAATCCAGTGTGACTAGTGTCCTTATGAGTAGTAGAAATTTGGACACAGAGGCATAGACAGAGGGAAGACAATGTGAAGAGAGAAGATGGCCATCCATAAGCCAAAAAACGAGTTCTGGAACAGATCCTTCCTTCACAGCCTTCAGAAGGAATCCACCTTGCCAACATCTTGAACTCAGACTTCCAGCTTCCAGAACTGTGTGAAATAAGTTTCGGTTGTTTAGGTCACCCAGTTGGTTGTACTTTGTTACGGCAATTCTAGCAAACTAATACAGGGTTCCTCCATCTCCCTTTATTGTGGATGGAATCTGGCCCAACTCTGCTCAGAACCTTAACACAGAGTGGTGAGCAGGGAAAGATGGCGTTTTTCTTTCCCAGAGAACTGGAGTTTAACCTTTGACTACAGGAGAGGGAGCAAGAGTTGTGAGGCCTGAGGAAAAGCAGAAAGTGGAGCTTACCAGTGAGGACTTGGTCATGCAAGACGCAGGAGAATTCACTAAAGAATGCAGGTCCCTGATGTCTCAAAACAAAAATGGGAAAGATACATTTTTGCCCCCCTGATTTGAATGCTCAGATGCTGTTGGAGAGGAGGACAAGTTGTTCTGCAGAACTAAAAAAAGAGATGGGTTTTCTGATAAGGCTCACAGTAGACCGACTACACAGCAGTCCAACAGGAAGAAAAATGAGGAGCGGGACATGCTTGGGGACTAGAACCTAAACAGCAACTCATACGAAGCCTTTGCTTTGTCCCCTGAGGAAACTGACATGGGAATTCATGAGAAAGGATGGAACAATCCCTCAAACTCCCATCTTGACATCGCTGAAAAGGAGGGCGTCATTGGCCCTGGGTCAGAACCAAGAAACATGAGCAGTTTTAACTTGTAGGGTGTGATGTGACAGTCCAGTAACTTTCCCAGGAGCAAATCAAGTCATACTGTGACAGATACTGCATTATAACAAGTCATGTCTGTTGAGGAGCTAACCCATGTCTAAGGCAGGGGCTGCAATAACTTTATGCCCAGACCATCTCCCTAAAGTAAAATGTTCCATGAATTTGCCTTATTCACTCTAGTATCTTTTGACACTGAGGGATAGTTTCCTGCTAAAGCATTTTCTTTTTCATTTTTATGTAAATAAGAGAAATGTGTGGGGTTACTAAGGATAAATCTTCCCCACCCAAACATACACATTTAATGCTCATGCCTCATTTAATGTATCTGGGGAGGGACCAAGGTGCCCAGTGTGCCCAGCATAACATTAGGCCTCTCTCCTTCAACTTAAACTTGTGGAGCCCCCTTCCTGCCCCCACATGCCCAGTGCATAGAGGAGTAGGACAAGTAACAAACCCCAAAAGATGAGAGAGCGTTAGAGTCTAAATTAAACAGCTAGCATCTTCACCCCCACACAGGCAGGGGAAGCAGCTCAGAGAGAATCCATACACCCTGTGAGAAACAGCAATGATAGAAGGAGAAGCCTCCAAGGAGTGCAAAGCGTAATTCTGGGGTCTCCAGGAGTAGCAAGGAGCTGCCCAGCTTCAGGAGTGACAATGGTAGAAGCCACAGCAGAACACAGGGGACTCCAGTGTCAGTTGCAGTTGTGGAATGATAGTCACTTCTCATGGAAATTTATTCAATATTGAGCACCTTCTATGTACTAAGAGAGAATAAGTGAGTCATGAGTCCCAGGGAGTAGAGAGCCAAAAGGATCAGCCTTGAGAGCTGCCTGTGGTCTATGGAGTTGAGTGACTGGCCCTGCCCACCTGAACTAGCCTGGGGAAGCTCTATTCTTCTTCTCTTCCTCTCTTAACTATGTCTTTTCCTCTAACCTTCAGGAACATTTTCAGGTAGCAAAAGCCCTAGCTTGTATTTCCAAATCTGTTTTTGGAGTAGCAGAAGTGAGCATTTCCACTTAGGTATCTTGCTGGCATTGTAGACTCCTCATTTTCCCCAGCCACTTCTTCTCCTCATCCCTTCCCTCCACAGACAAAACCCCAAATCATCTCCCTAACATAACACTGTTCTTCACTTCAAAGCTTTAGTCTTCTTTGATTCTTCCCTCTTCTTTCTAGCTTAGTCAACTTTCATGTTATTTTCAACTGCCTATATAGGGTGCATGGAATGTATGTTTTCCTTTTCATTCTAGCTGTCCATCACTGTCCCTTCCATTATCAACCCTCAAATCCACTACTGTAACTGTCTCCTAACTGGTCTTCTTACTTCCCTGCAAATTGTTCCTGTGGTCTTTAAATTTTCCTCCATGATTCCCACTGGCAAATTCCCTTTGAAATGGTAGCCCCAATGCCACCACCTCCTCCATGAATCCCTCATAATATGCACAGTGGGAATATGCACTCTCTGTCTTCTGAAATCATACAACCAAGATTTCTCTTAATTTGTGCACATGAAGATGCACACCAGGCTTAGATTACATCCTCTGTTATCTATACAGATCTATCTTACATCTTACTTGACTTCACTTAGATAACCTATAGGCACCTCCAATCAACATGTCCAAAAGATAATTCTTGATTTTCCCCTCTCAAAACTTGATAATCTACCAGTCTTTCCCATTTTGTAAATGGCAGCACCATCCTATTTGTCAAATTAAAAACTGTAGATTTATCATTGATTCTTCTCTGTCACAACCATCCTCTATGCTCTTTCCACACCCCACTACCCCCCATTAAGAAGTAAAGTCTGTCTTCCATCTGCTAAAATCTGGACTGACCTGTGATTGCTTTGACCAACAGAATGTAGCAAAAGATACATTGTACCAATTCTGTGCCTTTCCTTTAAGAGGACTGGCAGCTTCTACTTCCTGGATCACTCAATCTTGGGAAGCTTCTAGGAACCCAGCATAAAATATGTGCTGATTTTACCACCTTCCCATCACTTCTGCAAACCTAGTGCAAACTAACGTCTTGTAGAGTTACTGCAATTGCCTCATAAAGGATCTTTCTCTTAAAGAGCGAATGAAAAGGTAAATCAGATCATGTTATTTACCTGCTTAACGCTCTCAAATGGCTTCTCAATATGCTTAGAATACAATCCAAATTCTTTACTCTGTCCTACAAGGTTCTTTGTTCTGGCCCCTCCCACACCCCTGACTTTGTTTCCTTCTACTTTCTTCCATGCTTAGCCTGCTACTTTGCCCATTCCTTAAATACATCATACATGCTCCTGCCTCAGGATCTTGGCTCTTCTTCCTCCTGTCTGGGACACTCTTTCCTGGATCTTTGCAGGACTAACCTTTCCTCTTCATTCATATCCTAATTAATGTCACCTTCCCCGAGAGGCCTTCCCTGACCATCCACTAGAGAACAGTACCCTTGTTCACCTCACCTTACCTGCTTAGTTTTCTTTACAACAGTCAACACTGGATGAAATTCTCAACTAATTTGCTTCATTGTTTTTGTCTCCTCTCACCTTGAACATGAGCTCTATACAAGCAGGAAACTTGTCTGTTCAGCTAACAAACTTTTACCATAAATGGCTCTTGAAAATTATGCCACCTTTGGTGTCTAGCCTCCAAATTAGTCCACAAAAAGTCTTTCCTTGCATAGTCTGTTCCCACACTGAACAGGGATGTCACCAATATGATATCTCAGAAATGATGAAAAAAACTTCCGAGGCTAGGTCATAAAAGACTTTGTGACGCTTGCCTTGTTTTTACATGTCTCACTTTGGGAAAAGCCAGCTGCCATGCTGTGAGGACACTCAAGCAGTCTATGGAGAAGTCAATTTGTTGAGGACCTGAGGCCTTCTGCCAGCATTCAGTATCAACTCGGCAGTCATATGAACGTGACATTTTGGAAATGGGTCTTCTATCCCTAGTTGAGCCTTTATGACTGCAGCCCCAGCTTGCCATCAAAGATAAATGCAATATAGTCCCTGACCTCAAGCTGCTCAAAATGTAGGGATAAAGAAGTTGGGGGTGGGGGAAGAGTTAAATGATATCATAGAAGAGGAAAGGAAGCATGGTGGTGGGAATGATTTGACTCCACCACAGGAAAGAGGGATTAGAGGAAGCATCCAGTGGAAGGGATGCTTGGGTTAGAGCCTGAAGAACAAATGTTAGTTATTAATGAATGTTGGTTGACATTGCCTCCAAGACACTATTGGCTTCGCCTCTGGAATTGTTCTTGAGATTGAATTATCTTTTTTCACGGATGGAATGTTCAAATTAATGAGAGAAAAGAATGAATGAAGACTTGAGCACTGACCCCAAGGCTGGGAAGAATTCATTCTTTATACATCCTAGATTACTTCAAAGAAAATGAACAGAAAGGATTATCAATAGTACTTACATCTTGAGTTTTTTTTCCTTTTTCTTTATAAGTTTGCTAAAGCAATATTCTGTTAAGGCCTCTCAAAGGTATAGGAGACTGTCAGTTGGTTGTTATGACAGAAATGGAAGGGCCAGAAGCATTTTCAGAGGTATCCAAGTGCATAAGGTACAACTATTAGGTAATGAGTTGGAATCTTAACAGTCCTGAGCACATACATCTTAATGAGCATCGTCCCCCAGGGAGGAGTTCAACCCCTTATTCCAATGATTTTGCCATTACTGAAAACATTCTGAGAATGCATGTCTCTCTGGAAATTGTCTTCAAACCTACAGTACATTCTTTTGAATTGCCTTGATGATGGTAAATTGTAGTCCTTTAAGTCTGAATTCTTATGTGCAGCAAGTGATTATCCAGGCTATACCAGCCAGAGGGAATAGTCAAATGATAAGACAATGACATAAGTCTATTACTTCCAGCTCAGCTCCACCAGCTGGTTTGCTGGAATTCTGACCGACCTCATTCTGCCTCCAGGTATGTTTGGGGAGTGGGGAGCAACATTGGGAAGGAGAGAGGGCAGAATTGAGATTTTTTTTTTTAAAGGGGCTTATTTAAATTTATGTATTAATTTTTCTTCATAACTACTCCATTTTCTGACAGTCAGTTTCAGTCCATTCAGTGGGACCCTCACTGAATCAAGGTGGTACTTTCTGGAGCCAATCCATGTGGTAGTTTGTCTTCAAAGCAGGCTGGCATCAATTTCTTCCCTCCCTCTATGCTCTTTCCACTGGCCCCTGCCCCACTTCAATTAAGAAGTGAAGTCTATCTTCCATCTGCTAAAATCTGGACTGACCTGTGATTGTTTTGACCAATAGAATATAGCAAAAGGAACATTGTATAGCAAAAGGGACAGTTCTTTGCCTTTCCTTTAAGAGGACTAGCAGCTTCTACTTCCTATATCTTGGATCACTCAATCTTGATACTTCTCCTAGGAACCCAGCCACCAAACTATGAAAAACTTAAGACTTGGCAAGGGGCCAGAAGGAAGCCCTCCAGTTGACAGCCCCCAGCTGAACTTACGGACAACAGCCTGTATCAGTTGTAGCCACATGAATGAGCCATCTTGCATGTCCAGTCCGTTGAGCTGTCAGATAACTCCAGCATGAGAGACCCCAAGTAAGAGCCACCCAGTTGAGTCTAGCAGGCCTCTCAAAACATGAGAAACAACATATGGCTGTTTTAAGTCACTAAGTTTTGGAGTAGCTTGTGATGTAAGGATAGAGAATCAAAACACCCAATGCCCTGTTCTACCAGCCCTGTGCCTGCATGGTTGAGTCACTGGTGCTGCCACCATTGACATGCCTCCAAGCAGCCCCTTTGGTAGGTAACTGTTACTAGGCACTGAAGCTAGGCCTTTGGAACAGCCTGTCCATCTAACCACCGGTCAGAAATGACAATCCTACCATTCTTTCTTTCTTTACTGTCTCTCCGGCTAAACCCCAACCAGCAGGAGGGAGTCAATTAATTTGTTCTTAGCATTAAGTGAGATTACATTTTACCACAGGCCCAAGGGGACAGGAGAGTTCAGGACCCTTCCTTTTCATCTGTCTGTACCACATTTCCCACTAGCTCTATCTTCTCTTTTCCCTTTCTGGACAGCCAGTTATCCCAGAATTTGTCCAGACGATTCAACTTAATTTTTAAAAGCTAGCATAGTGCTGCAAAAATAAAAAATAAAAAAAAAAAAATAAAAAAATCCCTGTTCGCTTGTTTCATGTATTCACCAGGAATTTGTTTAGATGCCTGTTTTATGCTAGGTACTGTACTAGGTGCTAGGGAGATAAATACCTCAATTTTTTGAAACTTTCAAAAATCTAAAAATATGTATGGATATGCTAAAATGAAAAACAGGAGAAAGCTTCTGCAGCAAATGGAAACATTAAAAAGCCAAAAGGAGCTGCGTCTCAGAAGAGAGATGAGTGACAAAACTGTAGAATCCTGTTGAGTCAAAAAAGGCGTCATTCAGGGAGGGGGAGCAACACACACTGGGGCCTGTAGGGGGCAGGGTATGGGGTGGGGAAGGAAGAACATCAAGATAAATAGCTAATACATATGGGGCTTAATACCTAGGTGATGGGTAGATCCATGCAACAAACCACCATGGTCCACGTTTACCTATGTAACCAATCTGCATGTCCTACACGTGTATCCCGAAACTTAAAATCAAATCAAATTCAATTAAAAAATAAAAAATAAAATGGGGGTAATAATAAGACCTACTTCATTGGGTTGTAAAGAGGTTTAAATGAGTTGATTCACGTAAGACAATTAGAAGAGTGCTTGGTACATAGTAAATGCTCAATAAATGTTAGCTGTTACTTTTGCATTGTCAAAGTGTCTTAGGAAAATGAAGGTACTACTAGTTTTTGCTCTAATTTCCCTGACAATATTTTTTATTTTCTTCTAAAAAAATAAAAGGGAAGTGCCATTTATACAGCAATGTGACTGGTTTCCTTTTGAGGCTTACATGCAAGTCCTGAGGGCAATTTCAAAAGAGGATGTATGGCCAACACGTTTTGAATGATAGTAACATGGTTGGAAGTAGTGGAGCCTCCTGGGATGCCGTTGAAAGGAGCTGTCCTCCCTGGCATGTGAACAGTGCTTGACTGGCTATGAATAAAAGTCAATTATGCCAGTATCTCCTCCAAAGATGGTGAGAATCAGGAGTGCTGAAATCACGCATGTATGTATGACTTACTTCTGGTGGACCCACCACAGGATCAGAAATGTCTACACTGTTGCTGCTTTTCTAATTTTAGGTAAGACTCCAGGGAGGCGGGCACTGCAGAAAAGGAGATTCCTCCTTTGGTTTCGCCACACTCAGAGGCAGAGTGTGGGGTCTTATTTTCCAAAGCTTTGTTCCTCAACTTTTTCCTCATCAAGTCATCATCCCTTCCATCAGCTTCCTAACAGCAATAGCTTCCCAACCTCTCTCCTTCTTTCTGCACTTGCCCAACTCCCACCAGCTTATTCTCCACCCAGCAGCCAGAGGGACTCCCTTAAAATGAAAATCAATTTACACTGTTTCTCCACTGAGAACCTTCCAGTGGATTCCCACTTCTATCTAAGTAAAGCCAAAGTCTACAATGGCCCATAATAAGGGGTTCTAAGGCCTGCTCCCAGCCCAACTACTTCTCTGGCCTTCTTTCCCTGTACCTCCCTGAGATGCTTATGACTGTAGGCACAGTGCTCCCTTGTCTATCCCCTGCCTGTTCCCTGCATAGGCTTCACAGCGCTGTGCCCTGTGCTCTGCACCCAATTCACTCATGACTCACTCCCAGGCCTCCTTAGTCTCTGTGCAAATGTCATCTAACCTAGGAGGGTTTTGCTCTCCATCCTTTAACAACAGCAAATCCTTACCCCTTCTTAGCACTTTGTAGTCTTCTCCCCTTGCTCTGTGTTTCTCCAGAGCACTCAAAATCACACACTTACCTGATTTTTTTGTTGTTGTTCACTATCTCCCCCATCTAGAATGCTAGCTCTAAGAGACAGGTACTTTTTGTTTGCTCACTACTCTGTCTCCAGTATTCACAATAGTGTCTGGCACAGAGTAAGCACTCAACTATTTATTAAATGAGTAAATTACATAGCTACTCCCAATGGCAGGGGAGAGGGAAATCATAACCATACAGAGCAGCTTCAGAACCTGAATGGCCACCCTACCAGGTAATTTTTGGCAGTCTCGTGTTTTATCTTAAAGACTTTTATATTCTACTGCATTATAAAATCTGTTAGATAGAAAAAATAATCTTGAAGTAAAATTGATATTCCAAAATGATGTGTCTGTTCTCTCACTGCTATAAAGAAATACCTGAAACTGGGTAATTGATAAAGAAAAGATATTTAATTGGCTCATGGTTCTGCGGGCTGTATAGGAAACATGACGCTGATATCTGTTTGGCTTCTGGGAAGACCTCAGGAAACTTACAGTCATGGCAGAAGGTAAAGGGAGAGCCAGCACTTCACATGGCCAGAGCAGGAGCAAAAGAGAGACTGGGGTGGTGCCACACACTTTAAAATAACAAGATCTTACAAGAACTCACTATCGTGACACCACCACCAAGGAGGGATGGTGTTAAACTATAAGAAACCACCCACATGATCCAATCACCTCCTACCAGCTTTGGGGATTATATTTCACTATGAGAGTTGGGTGGGGACACAGATACAAACCATATCAAGATAAATGATGTCTATCACTCATTCATGAAATAATGACATTTTAAATTCATGATCAATGATACTTACCCATTTGTGAAAGAATGGTGTTTTATTGAGCATCTATGAAATGCCAAGCCCAGTGCAGAACCTGAGATCTTCTGTGGCTTTATAATCCTCCTGACCCCACGTGCCCTCAACAAGCTTGTGCCTTGCAGTTAGCAAAGCTGGGAATTTAATGGAGCATTCGTGACATCTTCTGCAAATGCTGATAATAATATTTTTATTAAGTAATAATGACCACTTGTTGGGGGTTTACGGTATGTTCCAGCTTTCTATTGTTGCATAACAAACCACTCCAAAACTCAGTGACATGAAACTACACTAAGTGGGTAAGAAATTTGGGCAGGGCACTACAGGGACAGCTTCACAACTGTTGTCCCTGCTCCACATTGACTGGGGCCTCAGCTGGGTGATTCAACTGTCTGGAGATGGCTGGGATGGCTTCCTTAGGACCATGTGCCTGGGGCCTTGGTTCTGAATGTTCCCTGAGCTCCTTGATTTTTCTGCAAGGTATATCTTCTGGAACTGAAATGAACGTTCTTCCTTGATATGTCCGGTGCTGGGCTGGAAGAGCTGGAAAAGTCACGCTCCTTTCTTTCTCCACACTGCCTGTCCATATGGCTAACTGGGGCTTCTCCAGCACAGTGGTCTCTGGGTAGCTGGACTTCTCACATGGCAGCTGGCTTCCTCAGAATGAGGGCTCCAATCGACTGGGCAGTAGCTGGAAGGTTTATTAGGACCTAACCTTGGCTGTCTCAGAATATCAATTGCACCACATCTACATATCAGGCAAGTTACCAAGACGTTTCCATAATCAAAGGGAGAGGAATTAGACTTTACCCCTCAATGAAAGAGGCAAAAAAGAATTGGTGGTTGTCTTTATTCTACCATAATGTGCTGAGCGCTTTTCTTGCAGCATGGCTTTTCATCTTATGACAGCCCTATGAAGTATATACAATGACTATTTCCATTTTATGGTAAATAAATTGAGGCCTTGAGAGAAAATAACTTCTCTCCAAACCCACAGTTAGCAATTGGTGGAGGTAGTAATGAAACAACATTTAATTTCCTTGAATTTTTAAAGCAAAATAGTTAGCATTCTGCCTCTTTAGAATGGCTTCAGGGCAGACAGGGAAAAGTGAGTGGAGGTGAGAGGTGGGAATTGGGTTCTTACGGTAAGTCCTTGTAACCGCTCATAAGGAAGGACCTCGTCAAAGCACTGGCTACATAATAAGCCCATCTTTGAGCTTGGACCAGAGAGAGGGTTGGGAGCTCTAGAGAAGTATGTCGGCAGCTATAAAATAAAGCAGCTGTGCCTCAGGGTATATGTGAACCACAGCTGGTAACCCCAGACTGGGATATTGATTTCTTCAGGGCAAATGAAAGAGAACGTGTATGCCCATTTTTCTTTTTTCTTTTTTTTTCTTTTTTACCTAAGGAAAATAGTGGCAAGTCTCTGGAACAACCCTAACAATCCCACATTCATGAAGTGGCTCAAACCAGCAGGACTCGTGTTTGGAATGGAAAGACCGGAGCTGAGGAAAAGGAAAGTGGAATTTCTCCTTGGAGTTTTGAAGTCTCTCCTTAGCTTATGACTTTGAGTTGCTTGAAAAGCTTGAAGGAATTTCCACACTTAGCACACTTCCCGTGGCTGCCAGCCGCCTGGCTCCAAAGCACATTTTGTGAGGTTTCAGTGTGTTCCCATTCCTCAGCATTATAATGGATGCTGTCACTAGAGCTGGATCCTGGCCGTGTAAGGCAGGTCACCCGAAAAGGCTGACCAGGGCCCTGTTTCCTGACTGAATGCTTGGTTGATGGTATCTTGTCTGATTCATATCCTATTGGAAACGGTGTGAAACAGGGCCTGGAAGTAGATCTGTTTTGAATCAATCTGGCCTACACAGCCTTGCTTGACAAGCAACAGAGGCTGGACTGCTGGTTTTAAAAGAGAAATCCTAGTTTTAGAGAATTTTTTTTCTTTTCCTTCAAAAGACTGAGAAACTTACCAATTTCTTTTGACTAATACAGTGCTGCACAAGCATGCAATGCTTTAAAAATTTCCTCTTTTGTTGTTTCACATAACATTCACCAAATATTCATTTAGATGCCTGTTTTATGCCAGGTACTATACTAGTACCTGTTAGGAAGACAATCATGAGCAAAATAGACTTCATTCCTGCCCTCATGAAGATTACAGTCTAGTGGGGAAGTTAGAAATTGAACAAACACCAAAACTAATATAAATAAGTGCTTGTAAATGAAAGATATAAGGTTCCAAGAGGGACAACATACAATAGGGGTTCTCGCTTAGATTGAGGAGCTCAGGACACAAGGAAGAGACATTGAAACAGATGCCTAGTAGATAGATAGGAAATATGCAAGCAAAGAGCTTGGGGAAACTGGGTTCTGGACAGAGGGAACAGCAGAGGTGAGGCAAAGTGGGTTCAGGCGGGGCTCAAGAGACAGGGAGAGCCCAGATCATGCAGGACCTGATGACCAAGAGCAAGATTTTGTGTTTTGAATCTCCCTCCAATCAGTTTTGTTTAAAGCACTTTCTACTAGTGTCAACTGGATTGGATGTAACACACTATCACTGAGTGAATCATTAGGTGGGTGCAAAAGTAATTGCGGTTTTTGCCATTAATGTGTTGTGCCAGCCTTATAGATCCTGAAACAGCCAATTCAGAGCAAGGTTGCTGGCATTCTTCACTGAAGAGCTGGATTGGGGGTGGGGCCAATATTAAAGCACTAGCTTGGGAGAAAGATGGAATTTAAATGTCCATATATTACCCTATTTATTATTTTCATTGCCATTCTCCATTTGTATTTCCTTTCAATCAAAAATTACTGAGAACATCTTATATGCAAAATGCCTTGAAAGATTCAAAGAGTTCTGGGACACATCTTTTCTCTCCAGGAATTTATGTCTTAGTGGAAAAGCCAGCTCTGTGAATCACCCTACAAAACCACAGACTTATGCAGCAAAATGGACAGCATCTGAAATATCATCTGGTCCAGGTTCACAGACATATTCTCCAGGGTCACAGAGCTCTAGAGTAATTGTCTTTTAATTTTGTGGTTTTCATTTTGATTATAATCTAAAACGTATTTTACTGGTTATAAAGGGAAAAAAAAAGATCCTCTTGTTTCCCCTAATGATTTACAATTGAGAGACATTTCAAGTCATAAGACTTTAGTTCCTTAAGTCACTGTTTGTCCAACTAGGATCCATGGAGTCTTCAGGGCCCATAGATGTATTTTCAGGAGTCTGTTAAAGTTATTCTTCCCTTGAAATGTGTCCTTAGATCACCAAGTTTGAGAAACTAACCTATTCCAACACGTCATTATCACAGACTTTTTTTTTGTTGTTGTTACAGACCAAGGCCTAGGAAAAGTAAGAATAAAATTCCTAAAACATTTTAGATTCCTTATATTAATTAGAAATCATCGTTTTCAATGTTTTTTTGAATTATTTATCTCATTGCTTTCTTGTAAATATCCATGACCCACACAAAATAGACAGTATTATTATCCTCATCATAGAGATAAAGAAATTGAGATTCGTAGCTGTTAAGTAACTTGTCCAAGTTCAACTAATAATAGTAAATGCAAACAGTGGCGCTGGAATGAAAGCAATCTACTTTCCAGGCCAGTAGTCATGCCATTGTCCGAACCTTCTAGCATTTAGGGTAACAGATGTAACACATTAAAATCTGCAACCTCTGTTCCAAGAGTGTGTTTTGGTTTTATTTTACCAATTAGACAAAAATTCCTCATTTGGTCATAGTCATTCCATGATATCTTAATGATTTCCTCTGCTTAACTTTGGTGGTTTAAAAATGTCTACAAATTCTTTGATTGCTCCCATGAAGGAGGTCTATATATCCTCCCCTTGAATCTGGCTGACTAATAGCATGTGGTAGGGGTAACTCTATGTGAATGCTGAGGTTGAGTCATAAAAGGTGATCCAGATTCCACCTGGTCCTCATGAGATGCTCCCTCTTGGAACTCAGTCACTAAGCTATGAGGAAGCCCTGGCCACATGGACAGGCCATGTGTAGGTACTCAGCTGACACCCCCAGTTGGGGTCTCAGCCAATAGCCAGCATCAACCCAAGACCTATGAGTGAAAAAGGTTTTGAGATGACTCCAGCTTTAGCAGTCATTGAACTGCATGAGAAAGCCTGTGTGAGAACCATCTAGCTGAGCCTAGAACCTAGAGAGACCGTGTAACAACTTTTAAACCACCAAGCTTTGGGCTGATTTGTTAGGCAGCAACAATGACTGGAATGCTGGCTGGGCACCTTGCATTGGGTGATTTCATCAGTGTTTCTCCCAAAAGGCATCATGGTCTGCACTGTACTAGGAGCTTTCAGCTTGAAGAAAGATACCTGGTCTCCCTAAAGGGGACCAGAGGCTGAGCACAATTATGGCTTGATTGTCCCTAACATTTCTGTTCCTCTGACTTATATGTTCTCTTTTTCATCAGAAAACACTGCAATTGACTGCAGCTCAGTGCTGCTTCTGTAAACAGGGAATCAGTCCGCCGTAAGGTAAAAATACCATGCTCCTGAGAGTTCCTTCTGACGAGATATCTGCCTTTGCTAATGCTGAAATAGATTCCCTCCCAGATCTAGGAACTGGTGAGCCAGCTGCCCTGAAGGAATGGAGGGACCAGGCAGCCAGAAGGAAAATCATTAGCAGTGAACATCTTCAGGGCAGGGAGAAGATGTCTTCATCTCTGGCCCAGTCCCCAGCACAGATATTTTTGGGTTTTCTAAATGAATGAATGGAGTCAAAGTAGCAATAGATTCACCTGATCAAACTTAACTCATTTGCAACTCACTAGCGCATGAATGAATAATCAAGGTACATACTCATTTATAAAGGAAAAATTCTCTGTGTCCTCACAAAAGGTGGAGAGTGTAGGGGAACAAAGTTACTTGGAATTGGAATAAGTCAATGAGTGAGCAGAAGACTTTCAAAATGAAATACTTAACAGAAAAAGAGAATAAACCTAATTTGGCTGAATTAAGCCTATAGTCATTAAAATGTCATGCCACTTAAAAGTGAGAGCTAAAATGTTGTCATGAAAGCGTTGCATGTTATCTGCAGAGATCTTGCTTACAGAAAGCAGGGGTACTGCCTGCATCATTGTAGGTATCAGGAAAGCCTCACCCCATGAGCTACTGCAAATGGCCACACAGGCTGAGTACCATACACCTCCAGTGGGCACCATTCACAAAAGCCGGGAACTTCTCCAGAATTTAAAAGCTAATTTAAAAGAATTCATCCCTACCAAGCATCTATTACATTCACAGTTTTTATGGTAGGGATTTGAACACAGCATCAAGAAGTGATCTGATTGGGAAGATGGTCACACAGGTTAATAATAAGTGTTATGGGAACAAAGCACACATCTAACTCTACCAAATGAAGTGTAGGAAAGTACACCAAAGATGTGGCTTTTGAGTAGAACTTGCCAGGAAGAGGAGTATGGGAAAAGACTTCTGGATATAAGCAGCACGGCATGCAAAGTGTCGTGAGTGTAGAGGAGCAAGGCATGTCTGTGGGGAGGACTAGTGGGGAATGAACCAGAAGAACTTAAGCAGAGACTTGACTGTAAAGGATCTTGGGATGCTAAGGAGTTTGGCTCTGACCTTCCAGATGTATTCTCTATTAATCAGGGGAGAATTTGGTAAGCCCGGAGAAAGCAGCCATAAACATGCTCCATACAGCATGGAGCCTGAGAGCCATGAGGTAGACCAGTCCTTGCCCTCTGTCTTGTTGAGTCCTAAAAGGTAGAAGATGTTTGTACATGCAGAAGCCTTTAGCCACAGTAATGTGGGATGTCCCACAAAGACAAGTTTCCTAATCCCTTGTATCCCATAGTCAATAAAATCAGGAGTGGGAATAAACCAAAGGCCTCAGAGACTGAGGTGTGTTTGTGTGTGGTAGTAGTTGTTGGTTTTGTACGCAGGCAGGAGGGAACATCCTGGGCCATTAGAAGCTTAAAGATATTTGACAGTCTGGTCAAGGGTCTCTCATGGCTAATTGAACTTGGTTCAACGCAGGGAATGCAGAGGCCCTCTTTACCTGCTATAGAGTTTTGCAATGGGCTCACCTAACCCAAGATTTTTAAACATATACTTTGGGACATCTTTGAAGACAAGTACACTTTTGTAAGAATAATACTAATCTCAATAATAAAAATAATATCAGTGTTATTAAATGTTGTGTCCTTCCAAAATTCATATACTGAAACAAGGTTTAATCTCAAATGTAGCTGTATTTAGAGATGGGAACTTTAAGGAAATAATTATGACTAAATGAAGTCATAAGGGGTGGGACCCTGATCCAATAGGATTAGTGTCCTTATAAGAAGAGAGAGATCACTCTCTCTGGGCACAAACACAACAAGGAACATAGCTGAGATGATGTCTGTCTGCCAGCCAGGAAGCCCTCACCAAGAATTAAATTTGTCAACACCTTTATCTGGGACTTCTAGCCTCCAGAACTGTAAGAAAATAAATCTCTGTTGTCTAAGCCGCTGAGTCTATGGTATTTTGTTATGGCAACCCAAGCTAATAAAAATAGCAAGAATAGTTAACACTTACGGAGCACTTATTATGGGCAAGTCATTGTTACAAGTGCTAGTCATAAGTGCTTCATACTTATTAACTGTGTTAATGGTAGGCACCATTATCTCTTTTTTTTTTTTTTTTTCTTGAGACAGGGTCTTACTCTGTCACCTAGGCTGGAGTGCAGTGGTATGACATCGGCTTACTGTAGCCTCTAACTACCGGGTTCAAGTGATTCTCCTTCTTCAGCAACCCCAGTAGCTGGGATTACAGGCGTGTACGATGACACCCGGCTAATTTTTGTATTTTTAGTAGAGATGAGGCACCATGTCGCCCAGGCTGGTCGCGAACTCCTGAGCTCATGTGATCCACCCTCTTTGGCCTCCCAAAGTGCTGGGATTACAGGCATGAGCAACCGCGTTTGGCCCGTTATCTCCATTTTACATTTGAGTAAACTGAGGTTTAGTAAGTCACCTGAGGCAATGCAGCTAATGTGTGGTAGAGGTGAAATTCAAACCCAGCAAAGCGCCCCAGAGAGCCTTCTCAGCATTTACACTGCTGGCCATTGAGATATTCATTGGAAAGTTCTGTGTGCTGAGTAGAGCTTCTCACTGAGCAGGGACCCAGGACCTTGGCCAATTCTCTCCCAGTCAACTTATTTAGGCCAGGGTCAAAAGGCCTCATTCTCCCTGCATGTCCCCCTGCTGGGTGGCTTGATTTTTCCTCAGAGGGGCTGGAACCCTTCCACAGATATCACTAGAGTCCCAGGACCATTCCTGCCTTCTTTTTCCCATAAAGAGCAAGCATTATTCAGCCACCCTACCCTTGCCTGCACATTGAGATGGGAACTGAGAGTTGTAAAAAAGCTTTGAAGAACCATATAAATAATTTTTTTTTGTTTTTTTTCCTAATCATCTTGGATCCATTTGCTCATTACCCATTTGAGAAAAACCTTGCAGAAAAGCAATTTCCTAATATGGCACTTTGGATATACAATGTAAACATTTTTGTCCTGGGACAAATAGGCTTGAGATTTGTTAAACTCTCCAGAGACACATTTTTCTTTCTATTTTCTTTTCTGTGATGTGATATGACATTATAGGGTGTTGGGGATGGAGGGGAGTCTTGTGTACTTACGCATTTTCCCATTGATTCTCATGTTATTTCAATTGTACATTATTTTCCCAGAAAAATTGTCATAAACCATTTGGAATGGCCATGCTTTTAATGGGTGCTAAAGATTTTTCTCTCTAGCTTTGTCATCATTAATAGGCTCTCCAAGAGGTTCACTGTCCCGTGGTGAATCGGTGGTGAAACTCCCAACCTCTCACTCCCTCATTGCGCCACATTCACCTGAAAGCGAGTCTTTCTTTCTGGCCCTGGCTTGAATTTAAGCTTCAAGATGGAAAGATCTGGCAAAAATCTGACACTAAATAGCTTTGTTTTGTCACTTAGTATTAAGTATTCCTCTGCCCGATGAAGTGCAGGTTGACTTGAAGCCAAAAGCTTATCCCGTGTTCTAGGGGTCACCAAACTCCACACCAGGTCTCAGAGCAAGTTCCAAAGGCAGAGTCCTTCCATTCAGGCTTTTACATTCCTCACCAGGAGCCCTCAAGGCCAGTCCTGCAGGACAGTCATGCATATGGTTTCCAAGACCCCAACTCCCTCTAAAGCCACTCTCCACACATTTTTCTAAGCCTTTTCTGCAATTTTTTGCTGCTTTTCTTCTGTTATTTCCATCTCTTTTTCTTCCTACTACTTGGCGGAACCATTGTCAGAAATGCATTCCCCTATGCTAGCTCTGTCACTGTCTATAAGAGCAGTCTCTTGCGACGCATTCCTGCAATCTTCTCTCTTGCATTTTGTGCTAAGTGAATGCCAGCAGTCAGCTAGAAACTTAAGTGAATGGCTTAGATTGTAATTCCTAGAGGTGGTACCTGACATAAATCAAGGCCTCCCAAAGTGCTGGGATTACAGGCATGAACCACCACACCTGGCTGCTAAATAAATTTTAAAGAAAAGGATAGTCCTTGGCCACATCTTTGGCACCTTTACACAAATGTGTTATTTTCAGAGGAAACAAAAAAAAGACATAGTACAGTGTTTGTTAAGATTAATTCTAATACTTCTCAGAGCAGTTAGGTATTGAGTAGCTATTAAAGATATATATATTAGGCTGGGCATGGTGGCTCACAATTGTAATCCCAGCACTTTGGGGAGCCGAGGTGGATGGGTCACTTGGGGTCAGGAGTTTGAGACCAGTCTGAACAACATGGCAAAATCCCATCTCCACCAAAAATACAAACATTAGCCAGCTGTGGTGACATGCCCTGTAATCCCAGCTACTCGGGAGGCTGAGGCAGGATAATCAGTTGACCCAGAAGGCAGAGGTTGCAGTGAACTGAGATCATACCACTGCACTCCAGCCTGAGTGACAGAGTGAGACTTTTTCTCAAAAAATAAATAAATAAAAATTTAAAAAAATATATATATATGTATATATACATATGTGTATAATTTCATTTCATATTCTTAGTTTAACTCCACAGCAACCCAACAAAGGAAGTTGCGTAATTAGCACCATTTACAAATGCAGAGAAAGGTTAAGGACCTTTCCAAAATCATAGACCTAGGAAGGTTGTATGGAGAAAGGACACTGAATAACCAAAGATATTAAGACTTCTCAATCAAATGATGCCAAGCAAAAATTATGAAGCCAAAAGGGCCTGAAAGGCAGAAGAGCTTAAGGGTGAGGCCAGCCAGAAAAGATAGAAGGAATAGGGTAGGAGCTTAGGATGGGACAGTTGGAAGCATGTGGAGCCCATACTCTTCAACTCCCCCTACCCCATCTACCACCATATTGAGTCATCTTTGAAGATTGGTGACAACTGTGAAGTGGGCCAGAATGAGCTGGTGGGCCACAGTGCCACCTAAGCATTCATGGAGGGTATAGAGGGAAAACCACCATAATTCTCTTGCACTGGGTGACTCCCAGTTCCTACTGGGCCTCTGGTTTCTCTTTCCTCTGAAATGCTAGCTGAGCCCTTTACCCTGGGTTAGCCCAGGCTTTCAGTAGCATTGATAAATGGCCCAGTGTGGAGACAAAGGCTTCTACAAAGCCCCTCCCTGCTGAACCTTCTGGTGGGCCATACTGACTTGGCCCTCAACTCATCCCAGAGAGCTGGCCAGGAATCACTCTGTCCACCAGCCTATACCAGCTGTTCCCGACCAGCTCTAACCTCTTTTGAATCATCAAGAGGACTATTAGGTGAGCTCTGTGAGAGTATGAGGGAGTAGTGAGAGCTTCCTGTAAAAATTCAGTAAGGAAGACAACCTGGATAAGCAAGAGAGTGCTGCCCTAGGAGTACAAGATGGTGAGAAAGCCCACACAGGCAGCTTCTTGGTTCCCTACAGAGATGATGGGAGGGACTCAGGTCTTCCAACCTAGCCAGTGACATTTCCCCTATCAGCCTTATCTTGAGAAAAGTTCCTCTTATTTTTCATGGGCGCCAAAATAGGAAAGCAAAAACATTTGCATTTCAACAGTGCAATGCAAGGCAATTCTTAAACCAAAGATATAAATTTCTATCAATAAAATTAAAATTTCTGTCTGCTGGTCCGTTATTGCATCATGAGAAAATAGCTGGATGGATTGTCACTATGTGCAGAGACTATGTTTAGGATGATCTGAGTTACAGCTAGACTATGAAGCATGCACCAAATTCTTCAGGGAGAGGTCAGAAATCATCCTCTAGAGAATTTGCAGGCCTTGATTTGCAATCAAGCTCTTTTCACAGCAGCAGTTCCATGTAGCTGAGTTCCATGGTGGATAGCCAGGGATTCATTTATTTAACTGCACCAATAAATCCTAAGCAATCCTTAGGGAAGCCAGCCACTCACAAATAGTAGAATGTCAGCCACTGGGTGAGGAGGCTGGTGCTGAGAGGGGCTTCCTAGTAGCCCCCAACCACAGAAAATGAGAAACTTTCCAGCTCATCCACTGCCTCAGACTCCTCTTTACTTCTTCTATGGCCATTGGGCTTCAGTGGGAAAACAGAACAAGAGTTGGATGCTTGCTAGACACCCCAACACATACCATTTAGGGATAGGAGGAAGGGAGACTGGGAGAGGAATGCAGGAAGTAGAGGTCACATGAAATTATGGCTGCTCCAAAGGGGACACAGTATTCAAGGCATCACGGGAAGTATAGGAGCACAGGCCCTCAGCCAGATTCCCTCTCCTCCCAGCCTCACAGACTCTGGTCGGGCAGCCTGGGGGCTAAGTGGTCTGCAGGGAGTTGGATAGTCAGTGAAAGCACTCTGCTCTCCTGCCCCAGCCCGCCTCCAGGTAAATGTGTGTATTTAACTAAACCACAACCACAAAGGCTCATGAAATTTTCCTGGAAGCCAGTTAAAGCAAGGAGAGTCACAGTAGTAGATAGAATTAAGCCATGTACCAATTCTTTTTGTCTTACAAGTGCCAGAATTGCTTGTTTATACATTAAGAGCAAAAAAAAAAAGACTATAGTCTTTTCTCTTAATTGCTGTAATTATACTTGTGCCACCCACAAGAGAGGCCGTTGATCTCATTTCTAAAGGGCAATTGTTGTAGCCTGGCTCGTCTGAGAGCTTTACAAGGTTTTTCTCATTTTCTGATTACCACTGGCCTATTGAGCTGCCAGTAGAAATTTATTTTCTCCCTGGTGCATTTTCTCCCTCCCCACACCACCCCCCCACCACACCTCTTTCTCTCTCTCTCTCTCTCTCTCTCTCTCTCTCTCTCTCTCTCTCTCTCTCTACCCGCCCCTCCTCCCTCCGCCTCTCTCTGCTGCTGCTGGGTAGTTACCAGGAAGAGCTCACTTCCTCCTTCCTCGGGATCAAAAGGGATTGCAATTTCTGTGATCAATTGTGTGTGGTTAGACTTTCTCAGAATATCCTGAATGTGGAAGTACTCAAAAGCCCATAATCTGGATAATAGTGGTCTGTACTGGCCACATCCCTTAGGAAAGGCTCGAGAAACCTGGGTCAAAAAATTTATAAACATTTTTTGGCTCATGTGCATTCTACATTGAATTGGGCGAAGCATTTCCTTCGGGCTACCCGATACACAGCAATCTGAAGTATCATTGTGGCCTTCTACGCTTATCCTTGGAAGTCCTGCCTGGGTCCTTTCCCTGTGTAATCGTGAAGGAATGCTGTTCCAAAGACATAGGGTCAGAAGGGCGCAATAAATCAATCCAGATACACCCCTAATGAATGGCAAATTAAACAGCATTTGTTTTAAGTTCATAGGTCCTCTTGGAAGATGCCTTTTTAGTGCAAGTAAAATTCCTGGGTTGCAGGTATGAAAGGCTATGGGAGTGGGGTGTGGAGGGCTCATAGTCTCTGGGTCGTTTTAGCCACAGTTTTTAAAAGTGCCAAAAATATCGCCAAAGTTAGTTTGCCCGGCTAACTCTGAATGTGCAGTGCTTTCTGCAGCCCTTACCCTGAGACAGAATTGTCTGATTGCTGTGGATTCTGGAGCCACCCAGACTCTTGCTCATTGGGTTCCCCCCTTGCTCATTCAGGTGGTGATACTGGGCTGGATAGGTGTTTTTGAGAATCTGCCATCCTCAAGGCTGCAAAGATTGAGCTAAAACAAATCTTCCAGTCACATACAATTCTAGCAAAATCACGGAGACACGGCCTGTGGCATTGAGAAGATTAAATTACCAAGCCCGCTGTGCCCCCTCCCCCAAGTAACTGGAATAAACTTGTTAGAGCTGCATCAGAAAGAACAGAATAGCCTTTAGTCTTCCACAGCCCCTAAGCATTTTGGTAATAAATAATAAAAGGTATTTATTACATGTTACAGTGACATTGTGGAATTCAAATGCAGTTAGCCATAACATTTTCTTCCTCAAATGTTAAAAAGAAAGAAAAAAGAATTAGGAGTGGAGAGGCAGGACAGCGGGAGCAGTGGCTTTAAAACCTGAGGAATGTGGTAAAGAGAGCCTTGTGTGTTTTTTATAGTCGTAGAATGGGGGTAGAAGGTAGGGGGAAAACATGGGCAGGAAGTCAGGGGATTAGGGCTGCAGGCCTGTCGGTGCCACTGTCTGACTTTGCTACCTTGAACAGGAGAACTACCCTCGCTCCATCGCAGCTTCGCAGTTATCATCAGATAAAAGGGTTGAGAGCCTTCCTGTTTTATCAGTTGTTTATTCAGTTCTCTCAAAAGACCTCTGTGTCAGGCTTCCCTGAAGTTCATTCTTCTTCTTCTTCTTTTTTTTTTTTTTTTTTGAGATGGAGTCTCGCTCTGTCGCCCAAGCTGGAGTGCGGTGGCGCGATCTCGGCTCACTGCAAGCTCCGCCTCCCGGGTTCACCCCGTTCTCCTGCCTCAGCTTCCTGAGTAGCTGGGACTACAGGCACCCGCCACCACCCCCGGCTAATTTTTTTGTATTTTTAGTAGAGACAGGGTTTCACCGTGTTAGCCAGGATGGTCTCGATCCCTGACCTTGTGATCCGCTCGCCTCGGCCTCCCAAAGTGCTGGGATTACAGGCGTGAGCCACTGCGCCCGGCCGGTACACTCTTCTGAACCATGCTTCCTTTCAACCAAAAGGGGCCAAGCTCAGTCTGAGTAATGGGCAAGGGACAAAGAAACAGGCCCTGTGTTTCCCTTGCCTCAATTTACCGTGCTGTGGACTGGACAGCAAAGTCTTCCCTAGACTGACTCCCCACAACGCTACAGGAAGCATCTGGCCATAGAGGATAGTGGCTAAAAGCATAAGCTCGGAGTCCCGATCACCTGTAACCGTATGTTCCATTACACTGGGACCTTGAGCAACTTGTTTAATGTCTCTGAGCTAGCTACAGAGTCCTTATTTGGAGAATGGTATATTATATCTAAAAATGAATGACAGGACCTCATATAGTCCTTGACACATACACTCTCAATTAATGGTAGCCAAAGAAATGAGCAATAATAAAGATGTTTCCTAGGCCTTAGTCTTATACTAGTAACTAAGGGTAAATGATGACTGGGAGCAGGGAAGAAGAGTGCCTTATTTGTATGCAGGAGCCTCTGGCAAGCACACATGAGCTGTTCTAGGTGCTGGCTGGGGAGGTACCACAGCACATCTTAGGAACCATGCCTGCATTTAAGGAAGGACCGCAAAGGCAAGAAGCAGGAATGAGAGACCTCTTGGGAAAAAAAATGTGGATTTTACATTCACTCATTCATTTATCTAGCACTGAGGAGCTATTGCAGTTGAGGCTTTTGGTTAATTGTTCATGTGTTAGACCTTTGCTAGCAGGATTACAGAGATGAATGGCACCATCCTTGCTCTCAGGAAAGTGACAGTCTACAGTGCTAAAAGCAAACTGGCAGTGACAATAGAAGATACTAAGTCTGAGGAAGATAAGCACAGGGAGCATGGGAGGTGGGGTGACTGTTCTGATTTGTCCAGGACTATCTTGATTTTAACACTAAGAGCCCACATTCCAGGAAGTCCCTCTGTCCCAAACAAACAGAGAGTTGGTCACCCTAGTGGGAGGAGCCAGAGGAGCGGCAGCACCTGAACTAATCTTGCCAAGTCAGAGAGGGCTTCTTGGCAGAAGGGATGGCCTACAAGGAAAGTAGGAATTAGCCAGGCAAGGATGTTGATGAATTGGAGGTGGAGTGGGTTTTAATTAGAAAGAATCCCATATGCAAAAACCTAAAGGCAGGCGAGACAGTGAGGAAGTGGGGAACCCTGGGGAGAGAAGGTGGAAGGCCTTTCTTTGCTGTGGACACTCATTGCCCTCCAAATGTGTTCCTCTTCTCCTTGATCTCTCCTCTGACTCATGTTGATTGAGAATGTAGATCTGCAAAACTGTAGGAGATGCTTTCTAGGCAACTCTCACAGTAGCAGGGAGAAAAGAAGGAGAATTTTTCCCAAGATCCCTTTCAAGTCTTTGATTCTAAACCAAGAATCCATACCATAAGGCCATCCATCAGGGAGGTGTTCACACAGTGTATAAGGTAAATAGCCTACACCTTCCCTATGTATTTCAGCCACCTTGAAGAGTGACACAAGTCATCACATAGTTGATTTGCCAGCAATGATGTGTCCATCACAAAGTGAACCAGCGTGGATGTGTTTGCTGGACCACTACCAGCCGGCTAAGCCACCATGGAGATGCAAGTTTAATTATTTTGTTTTTCTAAGTGAAAAAAAAAAAAAAAAACTCTTTTCTGGTGAGGCATCACACCCTTTCCCATGCTCATGAAGACCTAGAGAACCAGCTGGAGTTTGTTTTTTCCCCATTATTCCCTAAATATTTGCTTTAAAGAATGCTCTTTGATGTGACTTGTTTCTGTCCTTTACAGGGCCTATTCTGTAAATAGGAACAGTATTAAATCAAGAGGGTACCTGTTTTTCTTTTCCCAGCACGTCTTTCCCAAAGCGAATCACTTTGGGAAAGGTGATTTCTAGATTGTTAATCCTTTAGCTATGTGTTTCATCCTCTAATATCAGGCTGGTGTAGACACACTGGGGAAAGAAATAAAAACTTAATGTCTTTTCTAAAGCCTCTCCCAGAGAAGAAAAGAACACGGGGAGGAAGGAGTCTTGACATCACTTAATAAAGCTTTATGAGTAACTCCTTTACTACCATAGATAACATTGCTAATGCCTATTGCTCAATGAATGAAAATGTCCCAGGCTATACTTTACAACAGGCAGAAAACTTTGAGCTGTCTTGCCAATGCTTTATACTAACTGCCAAATCCTTATTTCTTTCTTAGGCATTTATTGTAATAACATGAATCATGATGCATCACTCTGGTATTCGTGTGGCTGCTCAGTGTTAAGTCCCCAGGACCTCCATGGAGTTGACTTTATTTGGTTTTCCACTTCCGTTTCTGAGTGAGAGCTACATGAACTCAGATGTGAAGGCTCACAGGAGCTCAAGTGGGCGGCCCTTTGGGTTGCTGTTTTGGTCTGCCTGTACTCAGTGGTTGTGGTATGTGCAGAGCTGAGCACTTCAGGGGACATTCAGCTGGAACTATCCCCATTTCCTCTAGTTTCCATTAAAACAAGAGACTTAGGATGATGTTCAGGAATGCTCAGACAGTTGCAAACCTCTGGGGCACTTGGAAGAAATGTGGCTATTAATAGAATTTTTGAGCATTGACGTATATGTTTTCTAACTTCCCATATATAATCCTGAGAGTGGGGCTGGATGTTAAACCCTGGAAGTAGGGAGTTTCCAGAAAACCATTCAAGGTATCAGTATCAGGTTTTTGACTTGATGAAGAGTTTGGTTGAGTGGCTTCTGTATATAAAGGTTAATAGTGCCTATTTCAAAGCCTAAATGGAATGCTGTGCTCATCTCCAACTTTGTGAATGTTCAATTGGCACAGTCAATTTATTCACTTTGAAAGTCTTAACCATGCTGGTGAACCAGCAGGAGTGCTGGTGGGAATATTTAACATAAGCAAAAAGGAAAGGTAATGAACATTGAGAGCAATTGAAAGGATGATCCAGTGAAAAATATGTGGCCTTACCTGAGTGTCTCAGCTGAGCATCAGTCCAGCGGAGCACCAATCACTTGCAGTGGCTGTGGCAAAGACAGTGATGGCTTATTCATTGATTTGTACAATAAATATTGTGCCCTCACTATATGCCACTTACTCTGCTAGGCACTGGAGATACCATTCTGGACAAAACCAGACGTGCTCCTGTCCTTCCAAGCCTAACAATTTGGCCCAAGAGACAGATATTAATCAAGTAGTCACATAAAAATAAATAAAACGTCAACCTTGACAAGGAATAGGACAAGGTACAATGAAAGGCCTTGACCTAGCTGAGGATATAATGATTGGGCTGAGACTTAAAAGATGAGAAGTAATTAACTAGGATACCACAGGAGGGAAGAGTGCTTCAGGCAGAGGAAACAGCTTGTGCATATGAAGTTGAGTGGTTCACCCAGTCATAAAATTAATAACTGGTAGATTCAGAGATGGGTGAAGAGCTCTAGGGGTCTCAGTTAGGAGTTTTACTAGCCCTATCTAATAGACCTTTTGCATAGTTCTATAGCTATGCCATTGGATACTGTAGCCATTAGTTATATGTGGCTATTAGCCCTTAAACTGTGTTTAGTGTGATGAGGAACTGAAATTTTATTTAATTTTAATTCATTTATATATAAATAGCCAAATGTGGCTACCATATTGGAAAGCACAGATCTATATGAACTAAGTCCTGAACTAGCCCAAGCTACATAGGGCAGAGGGTTATTAAAGAGGAGAGAAAATAAATTTTTTTTTTTCTGAGATAACAATAAGCATATTGACCCGGGGGCTTCATTCATTCACTCTCACTCAAAAACATAAATTTATTGGTTACTCACCATGTGCCAGGCACTAGGCTAGACCTGGAGCTTCTCTGATTAACAAGACCAATCTCCCACTCTTGAGGTGTTCAGAGTCTAATGAGAGCAGAAACACTCACAGTAATAATAGCAATACATTGTGGTTGAATTGGCAGGACTTTGCTTTTTTAGGGTTGCTTACAATGGGAAGAACTGAGGGATCGTTCTTCTCTAATCCAACACTAGGTATGCTCAACCCTATAGGTAAAGGTCATGGTTTCTAAATCCCAACTACTCCATACTCCGAAGTCTTCAAATAAAGAGGGAAGGTTTTAATATAACACACTACGCACTTTAAAAAAAAACTCCCACATTCAGTATACCAGTATAAAAAAAGAGGTGGATTTGCTTTTCATATAGGCTTTGCATGCCTCTTCATATGTAGGGCATCTATTGCTGAGTTTGGGGAAGTTGGGCCCCACCAGTTGAAATTCTTCATAAATAGGTCATGAGACTTTTACTCAAGGATCCGGGAAGTGACATCAAATTTTAGTCAGAGCGAAGCTGTATTTTCATGAGACTTTTAGGCATTGACTTTTGCTTCTCACACAGGCTAAAAAGGGAGCTAATAACTTTTACATGTTTTCTAAAAGCACTTTCTCACAAGCAGTGGCTGTTCAAACACTTCAAACACTTAAACCTTCCTGCTATTACACACAGAATGCCAACAGTTATTACATCATTGTAAAAAACACTTCCTGATACTCAATTATACTCATTATGCCTAAATATTTAATTCCTGCCAATACCCAATTTAAATCGTCACTTCAAAATAATTTGTTTCCGATTATTGGGATCTACTAAATTACCTCCTTAAACCTATCACCTGAAAAAACATTACATACCAGGGAGAATAAAGAGACCTTCCCCATTACAAACTCAGGACACTTGCCCAGGGAGCTTCTCCTTATGGCACACTGGTTTCTACAGTGTGTTCTGGCTTACAGCTTGTCCCTCCCCCTTGGAGAGCCAAGGAGGAAGAACCCAGATGGTGTGCCCCACTGACCTAGTCTGTCAACAATGACTGCTCAGCAAAATTAGTGGGTGTGGGGTGTGGAGTAAAAAATACAGAAGCAGAGGCTTACTCAAAATACACTTAATGAGAACCATCTAGGGGGATTGGAAATCCATATTTTTAAAAAATATCTCAAGGGATTCACAAATGATTGGTTAACAGACTAGAAAATACTGTTGTATTCAATTAGCATATTTTACCATTACATTTATGACATAATTTTCAGTGTGAAGTTTGTCAGTGTTTCTTTTTCCTCTGAATTAGACAAGTACCTCAGGACTTCTTAACACCAAAGTGACTCTCCCTCATCTGTATTATTGATGCTAGGGCATTGCATTTCTACCAACAATACTAACCTAAATTTCTCCATATGTTTCTTTTTTCATCAATGCTTCTTGCACTTCATTTGTTTTTTCTGGGTTAAATTTTGCTCCTGCTAAAGTATATCCTTTGGTATTTCTTTCCATGAAGGCCTTAGTAGTAAACATTTTTAGTTTTTGGAAGTCTGAACATACCTTTATTTTTGTATCATTTAAGAGTGAAACTTTATCAGGATATAAAAAGCTAAAATAATAATCGTATCCCATAAGCACAGAGAAGATATTATTCCATTGTCTTCTGGAATCCATTGTTGCTTATGAGAAGTCATCTGTTAATAATCTAATTATCTTTGCTTTGAAGGTAATTTGTCTTTTCTTTCTGGTAATATTTATCTTTATTTTCATGTAGTGTGGTTTCAATGATATGTGTTTAGGTTCAGATTTGTGCTTAATTATCATTTTTGGATTCCATGTTCTTTTTCAACGTAAGGATTTATAATTTTCTTTAAGTTTGAAAATATTTCTACCATTGTCTTCAAATAATACCTCTTGCCCACATGTTGGGTTGTTTATTCTATCTCCATGTCTTTTTATCTTCTCTTTTATATGCTTAATGTCTTTATCTTTTTGAAAAGTGTTTCCCTGAGGGAAAATTAGTAAATTAGAGGTAAATGTCAGGAGGTCACTTTACTGTTTCACTCATATATTCAGGCTCTAAAGTATTTTTAGTGACTATATTTTTCATTACTAGAACCTATATTTGCCATTAAAAAAAAATTCTCACTTTTTTTCCAAGAAATTTTTGCACATTTCTTTCTTTTTCTCATGAATATTTTTAAAATGCATATTAAAAACCTCTTTCAGATTTCTCAACTATTTCTATTCTTGTGCATTTGCTCAGTCTTTCATGGAAGTTTATTATGTACTTGTGAGCTCATCTTCAGGGAGAGTTATTTTTCATAGGGGGCATCTCTTTGAAGAGGTACAAAGTTTGCTTGTGGACCAGTTTTTATGTTAATTTCTCATTCTTGTATTATACAGGTAGCATTAATTGGGAATCTGCCATTGGACAGAGTGGTCTTGGGGTTTGTTTCTCATAAGTGACTTTCCCCTCTTTGCAGTTCCACATACCTGACCTGGTGGATAGAGTTTTCCTAGTGTTTTATCAAGACAGAACTTCCCAGCACCTAGATTTAGGCAGAATTTAGGATCTCGCTTTATAGCACACATAGTGCTTTCAACATCAGTCCTGCATAGCTGATACTTCCCTAAGCCCTAGGAGTATTCCACTTCCAACATGTATGTAAGAAATTTTATTTTCATCTTCCATTTTGAGCTCTTTGAGTAATGATTAAAAGCGTAGAATCTAGATTCTGACCACTTCGAATTAAAATAAACAGCTCTGCCACTTACTAGCTGTATAACTTTGGGGAAGTTGCTGAATCTCTCCATGCCTTAGTTTTCTCAGCTATAAAACTGTGACAATAACTTTCTCATGGAGTTGTGGGGATCAAATAAGTTAATATAGGCAAAATACTGAGGATGGTGCCTGACACATAGCAAGCATTAAATATATGTTTGCCATCATAATCTTACATTCAGCTTGCCTACATATTAAACTTTTTTGTTAATACATTATATATATAGGCATATGTTAACACATATTTTAATAGATATAATTTTGTTAAATATATTTTATTAGGTTATATATGTGTCCTATATATAGGTATATATTAACACATATTTTAATATACATAATTTTGTTAAATGTATTTTTTTATGTTATATGTATGTCTTATATATTTTCTTTCATAATTTGAAAAATATGTTTTATATATGGATAGCATAAGATTTTCATTCTGTTTTAGAAATATGGCCTTACTAAAGTGAGGGCACAGTGGTAACAAGCAGGATATGGGAAGCTTATATTATACTCAGTTGCTATATGCAGGATTTGGGGCCTCTGACTTCTCAATGGTTGAATTCTTTTTTCCTCATTAAAGGCTTGGCTGGGCTCTGCTATCCTTCTCTCCTTCCCATGGCTGTCACTGCTAATCTTCACAAATTCATCTTTATTTTGAAGGTCATGGAACTCCAGAGATGTTTAGATGTATTTGAGCTGGCAGGAGAATTATTTTACTTCATTCATTCCTACATACAAAAGGTTTTTTATTTTGTGTTTTACCATTTTATTTGACCACACCAGCAAGTCTGTTTAACTGAATGTGGTATTTTCACAAGGAATAATGATCTGAGGAAAGGGGGCCTGTTCCCGAAAGTGGGATTGTAGATGCTAGTCTTGGCTCAGTTTCTGGGGTTTATTAAAAGAGTGTTTATAAAACCACTCTGTTTTTATTTACCAAGAATATTAGTGGGGGAAAGGGGCAAGAAAAAAATGGCCTGGGACTCAAAATTCTCTGAGGATAAATCAATCATTAAGTAGATCATATTTACATGAATAACCAAGACTTGATGTGATGTGTCAGCCTACTCAGCTCCTAGCCACAGGTCAGCAAGGATTTAATGTACAATCAACCTTCTCTCATTCTACAGAAATAAATGAAAAACTAGTCAACTAAGCAGCAGGCTGCTCTAAGGTTTCTTGAGTAGAAGGGTGACCTGTCTGTTCCCCTATTGATGCAATAAAGAGCACCACTTTTTGTGAATCCATCTCTCCTTCCTTTCTTCCTTTTGGAAAACTAGCAATGGCTGTGAACATTATGGTGACATATAGTCTATCAGAGGCCCTTACTATGCTTTTTTTTTTTTTTTGAGAGAAAGTCTCATTCTGTCATTAAGGCTGGAGAGCCGTGGTGCGATCACAGTTCACTGCAGCCTTGATCTCCTGGGCTCAAATGATCCTCCTGCCTCAGCCTCCCGAGAAGCTGGGACTGTAGGTGTACATCACCATGCCCAGCTATTTTTTTTTTTTTTTTTTGTAGAGACAGGTCTCACTATGTTGCCCAGGCTGGTCTCAAACTCCTGGGCTCAAGCAATCTTCCCATCTTGGCCTCCCAAAGCACTGGGATTATAGACATAAGCCACAGAACCTGGCCCCTTACTATGCATTAAAACACTACTTTTGGCAATAAAAGCCCCCAAAGACAATCCTGAACTTAGGCAGGGAGTCTGACTGTGCACTCCATAAAATGGTGTTGAAAACTGTGTGAGCACACATGCATATTTTTTGGTTTGGAGTTGAGAGAAGGGATGTGTAGAGCCACAAAGGGACATGGAGCCAGAGCACAGTGAGACATCCATGGGCTGGGAATTCCTCTCTGCCTGGCCTCGTTCAATCTACAAATTACTAAATGGGTAGAGTTACTAATACAGGGCATGGCTTTGATGTGTATAACACAAAAATGTTTCTAAAAAACAAGACAGAGTTGAATAATTCATTTATTCTGAGTTCTGTAGGTAGACCCACTGTTTTATCAGAGGGAATCAATACATGGTGGATAGAGAGGTTAGAATTAAAAATTTTAATCCCAGATGTGTCAAGGCATAATTAATTCATTAATTAATTATCTCAACAAATACTTATCAAATGTCTACTATGTGTCAGACACTGTACCAGACTCTGGAGATATAATGAAGAACAATGCAGACACAGCCTCTACTTTCTTGGAATTTATAAGTTGTATGCCGATAACCAAATAACTTTGTCTCTCTGAGAGTCATTTTTTAATCTGTAAAATGGGGTTGTAGCAAGGACTAAATGAGAAAATGTACGGGAAAGTGCTTTATAAACGCTAATATTTTCTGTATACTGAAGATCACACATACACACATGCACAATTGTCTTCCATTCATTGCAAAGTGTAATGAAAGATTAATGAAGTTGGATCAAAGAGCACATGACATAAGTTAAATCTTTATATTTATCAAAAGGGGAGGTTGTGTGGAGACTTTCTTAGGAGTGAGTTAGGAACCTGAAGATGACTGAGGCATCCCTCGAGAGTTTTTGAAGGAGCTAGATTATAAGTTATAAACCACCCTGAGCGTTTTTGATTCCCTTCTGTATGCACTCTTGGGCTTTTGGAGCAGTGCTCAGAGGATAATCTGAAAGGCTTCAAGGTCAAGGATGGAGAGAAGACAAAGTAACAGTCCAATCCAGCTCTGACCACCTGCAGAAATGCCTGGAGCAAGCTAGTCCCAGGAGAATCCTCTATGAGATCTCAGGAAGCAAGAAAAGGCTCTATGGAGGGAATGTCTTTTAATGGATACTTTGTGATTGGAGGAGAAAGACTGACCTCAACTTCTCTTTCTCCATGCTGTTTTTTAAAACCATGCCGAAGTGCACACTCTAGACAGGGTTGGGCATAGAGACAGGCAAAGAAGATCAGAAGCTCCAAGAGCCTCTTGTAATGACAGGCCATTGAGCTGGAGCCTTCACCTCAGCCATCTGTGGCTCCTCCTTCTTTTCTAGACCAAGGACACATGTCAAGTACTTGTCACTGTAGAAGAATAAAGATAAGTGATGTGTTATTCTCTGAGGAGTTTAAATTATGACATCCAAAAAAGAGAAAGTATTGTGACACCAGAAACAGAACCAGAATGACAAATTAATATCATAAACCCATTCATTTCTTCAATTTCCACTGCTGCTACCTTTGGTGGAGCCACCTGGGGTACAGGCAAAGTCCTCTTTATTGATCTAATTTTTTCTCTAGGTTTCCTCAAATGCATTCTCCATGCAAAAGCCAGCAGATTTTTTTATTTCCAGATAAATTCAGATTATGTCTCTTTCCTGTTTAAAACTATTCCATGTCTTCTCTTTGCACTTGGAAGAAACCCCAGACTCTTTGCCTTGATCTAGAAGTCCCTTCATGATCTGGTCCCTAACATCTCATCAAAGGCATCTCCTATATGTAACCTCTTTCCCTATACCTCCATCCACACTGGCCTTTTCTTATCCCCTCAAATTTTCCAAACTTTTCTGCCTCAGGACCATAGCATAGGCTGTTTCTTTAGACTGGAAGGCTCTTCAATGGCTGATTCTTCCCCTCGACTCCAAGAGGCCTCACTAGCATCCTGACTTGGGCAAATCCTCCTCTGTTCTCTATTACAGAACTCTGGTTGCCTACTTCAAAGCACCTGTCCCGAGCTGTAATGCATGCACCTGTTTATTTGTTTGTCTCTCTGTTGGAATAAACTGCAAGATCCAGGTGGGATAAATCTAGGGTTACTCACCACACCCTTGCACTTGAAACTCAGGATGATGTAAAAAAATATTAAAGGAATAAATACAAGTTTGACTTTCTCCTTAATTTTTCTTACAGAGAGCAGGGGTGATTGCATAGGGCATAACTTCCCCACGCCTCCCTACTTTTCCACATGCAGTTGCTTCTATCTGGGTTGCCTTTTCCCCTTGGCTGATCTCCAAATTCCTACTCATTCCACTTCCAGAACCAACACCACCCTTTCTCCTTCTGTGAAATCTTCTCTTATATTCTCTTTTTTGTGTCTTCACACTATCACATAGACCTCTGTTTTGTAATTATGTGTGTATCTTCCTGTACTCCTTCCCTTTCATTGTGAATTCTCTGAGGACAAAAAGCTTATCTTATTCCTCTTTCCATCTTTAGCCCTAGCACAGAATATGATATTCACATGATATACACATGCATGGGGAGCCTACAGATTTTATACGTGTCATAGAGAAGGGCCCAGGGAAAGCTGGCCACTCCTTGGCGGCGATGTCTGCCCTTGGTTCCTCTTGCTGAACAAAGGATGGTCTATGAACAGGAAGGATGGGATGCTCCCTCCCCACTGCCTGCCCCACTCGGAAGTGAAGGCAGCTTGTACTCAGGCCGAATAGGGTTTCCCAATCCTTTGAAAGGAAAGCATTCTTTGGGCAGATTTTCAACCTGAAACCATGCGGAACAAAAGCTGCTTCCAGTGGTGGCCGAGCAGACCAGTGCCCCTCTCCCTACGGCCCTAGTGCAATTACTACCTAATGGGAGAGGGATGTGAAGTCTTCAGGTGAAACATTTCATCAGGGCCACTGTCAGCCAGTGAGACAGAGACCTGTGAGCTCGCCAGTTGATCACGTGGGACAGTTAGAAGTGCCCAAGCAGCAGAGAAAGTGAGGAGGAGGAGAAGGAGGAGCAGCAGCAGCACACAGCCTGCCAGGTCTTTTCACCACGCTTCCTTCCCCCAGTGGCCACCATTGGATTCTGTATAACCCATGGTTGGGAACTCAGGCCCTTGAAAATGAGGCACTGTTCCCTGCCAGACACAGAGTCCGAGAGGAAAGCTCTTCGTCTTTGAAGGAAATGTGAGCATCACAACTGAATGTCTTTTAATTAACTTAGGTCCACATTTCTGCCAGACTTCCCAACTTTTTTTTTTTTTTTAACATTATCTCTCTTGACCTGCCTCCCAAGGACCCTCATATTCTCCTGTCCATTTCATCCCTCTTCCCAAGGAGAGGACTGTGATACCCCAGCAACATTCCAGATGTTTCTATCTCTTTGCACGCAGCTGAAAAGCAACTGTTCGGACAACAGTTTCTGAGGTCCTGTGGAATGGAAGGCAATGCCTACCTATGCTCAGGGATAAATTGAAAAAATAATAATAACAACTACTTCTCCTGAAGGCCAAGAAAAAATTCAGTGGAACCAGTGGGAACTTCAAATTCTGAGGGAGGCCATTGGAGCGGTGCTGCATTTAGTAATAATCCTTGAGTCACAGCTGCCCAGATACTGCCTCCGGGTCTGATTTTCCTTTGAGGCCTTGGAGTATATACTCAGATGAACATGAATTTAGAGTTTTCAAAGGTCCAGGTTGGCTAGTGAGTTGTCTGTAAACTGGCTGCTGCCTAACAGAACAGGCATTATCTTAATGGTACTGATAGATCTGAAGTGTCACACATCATTAAAATAGCTGATTGATTAGTAGAAAATAATTAGCTTGCCCTGCGTTGCTGGAAAGACTTTTGGCATACCAAGAAGGAGATATGGAAGGGACGTGGGGTCATCCATCTTTTGATCATTTGTTTTCCATCCAACGTGATGAAAAAGGCCCTGATAACCCTTAGGGAAAGGAAGGAATATAAACATGTCTTAGTTCTTCTCTGCCATTTACTCAGAGAGAAGCTATCTGCAGACTTTCTGGAGTGTGGTGTGTTTATTCCAGTTACATAGACACACTCCTTTAAATCAAACACACTGTTAGTGCCTTGGAGTTGTAAATCAGTGGTTCTTTTCAAGTGACTTGATAGAATGTGATATTCTACTTTCCCTTGACAGGATATAAACATCGAAACCTAAATATTATAATCAAGTCCAGCCATTGGCAGGACCATGAAGAAGGACATGTAGATTCTAGTAGCTTTTCAATGTCCTTCTTGCCTTTCGTGGTATCTGTCTTCCTCTGGATGTTCAATAGTCATTCTCTTTCACTACTTGAGAGATAAGTTGACAAACTTATTTATATTCAGGAGTGATGTGGTTTAAGGCATTTTTATGTTCATAGACATTTGCACAAAGAACCTTGAGCCAAAGGGTGTCTCTGGGGAGGTATTTTGCTGGCATGATGGGCCTTGTCAGTACCCTGGAAATCAAGTTGTCAAACTTGCAGGCCATCAGTACTCTGATGATACTACACTCTTGGAGAGGCTGGGGGCAGAGTAAGCAGATCTGGATCACCTGGGGGCCTTCGGCTGACCCTTAGATGCACCTCCTGCCTCCCTCCACACCCTTTAGCCTCCATCATTACTTTAAAAAGCCACTGTTACAGATGAAAGCATATTATGCTCAGATTAGAAAATAAAATGGTGAAACACTGTTGGTCTGGAGTACAGAGTCTGAGTTTGGGAGTTGGCTGGAATTGGGCATTCTGACCCTTTTCAGGCAAGTGACCTTGGGCACATTACTTACTCTCCCTGAAACAATTGAACAAGATTGCCCTGAAACTTGCATAAAATTAATGCAGGACAAAATGCTTAGTCAGGTTGGGTGGGGTGGTTCACGCCTATAATTCCAGCACTTTAGGAGGCCAGGTGGTCAGATCACTTGAAGTCACGATTTCGAGACCAGCCTGGCCAGCATGGGGAAACCCTGTCTCTACTAAAAATATTTAATACAAAAAAATTAGCTGATCTTAGTGGTGGGTGCCTGTAATCCCAGTTACTCAGGAGGCTGAGGCAGAAGAATCGCTTGAGCCCAGGAGGTGGAGGTTGCAGTGAGCCAAGATCATGCCCCTGTATTCCAGCCTGGGTGACTAAGTGAGACTGTCTAAAAAAAAAAAAAAAAAAAAAAAGAAAAAGAAAAAGAAAAAGAAAAAGAAATAAGCTTAGCCAATAAATATTAGTTTTCTTCCCTTTTAAAATATAATCAGAAACTCTGAATTTCACCTGAATATAATTTGTTGACATTAACTCTTAAACATTTTTTTTGTGCAACATTTTTTTACAAGATAACATTTTTTTGTGCAACATTTTTTACAAGATAACATGATTAACTATTTTTTCCTAAACATATGAGTAATGCATCTTCATTGCAGAAATTCAGGTAATTAAAAAAAAAAGAAAGAAAGAAAATCTATCAGCTTTTCTTAGGCAGAATCACTCATTTTTTAAAAAAATTATTTTTCGATACATTTGCCCCTGCACTTCCCCACGCCCGATCCTGGGCCTTTTTATAATGTTTGCTGTTATACTGCATCTTCCGACTTGTTGACTTTTTTTCTCCTTTAATACATCATAAGCATTTTTCCATGATATTAAACATGCAGTTTGTGTGTGTGTGTGTGTGTGTGTGTGTGTGTGTGTGTGTTACAGTTGCTGCCATCACTGAACAGCCCATTCTTGGCAAGACCTTGAGTTCTTTTTTGAATTTTTGTCATATGGCTGGATATGGGAGTAGGGATGTAGGATAGTGGTGAATTTTATCTTAGTTCTCCTTCCACTGACCGGAAGTTCCTTCTGCCTTCAGTGACAAAAGGCTACATTTCAAATGCAGTTATTGGAAAGGGTCCTTTGATCCCCACAACTGGCCCCAGGGCAATGCGGAGTTGTGGCATAAGTGGTTTTTGAATGAATAAATGTATGCATGAAGGAAGAGGCATACCATTCATTCAGAAATAGGGATGCTAGGTGGTTTTGAATTCTTGGCAAGGCATTATCGATAATTTTTAGCTTTTGTTTTTATGTTACTTCTCTGTGCCTCAGTTTCATTGCCTGCAAGATAGAAATTATAATAGTCCCTACCTCATGGGGTTGGCACGGTGTTATATGAACGAATACATGTGAAGCAACTTTCAACATTGCCTGGCAAAAAGAGAGTGCTCAATAAACCATAGCTCATCATCGTCATCATCATCATTATGTGCTTTACAATATATTCCAACATTTTTTCAGTGAGCCTAGCCACTCAAACACACAATGATTTTTAAACATTTTTTTTTTAAAGAAAGTACACATAGGCATGAGAAGACAGCATCTTAGGACAGTAAAGTAAAACAGCATGAGGTGATTGGCTAGATACCAGGAAAAGGAAGTTCTAACAGAGACAGAAAGGTACAGAAAAGAAAACAAGGAAGGGAGAAAGGAAAACAAAGAGAAAGGAGGGAGCAATTACGGGCAGACCAGAATTCAGCGGAGGGAAGGGCCAGGTATGTAAGTTTGAAAAATGCACCATGGGACTTGACTGTGCAGTGAAGACTGAGACCCGTTACTCTAGGACGTTAAGGAGGAAGCTTCACAGACCCTCTGCGGCTCCCTGTCCTATTACCCAGTCAGGAAAGCGGAAGGGGATCGGGGTGGCGAGAAGGGAATAAGGGCAGGAATTAGAAAATGAGCAAATTGAAACATGGAAAGGTAAATTAACTCGTGAAAGGTCTCTTGCCTCATTGCTGGCAACACTGGGTCTAGAACTCAGCTTTCAGGGCATCCGGATTAGTTCTCAATACTTCTCCAACCCTGTCTGCCAGTTTCTCTCTGTACTTGGAGACCTAAATACAAAAACTGACTCAAGAATTTGAAATCTATGCCTTAACTTTTAGGGTGGCCATATGTTGAGGGAGGAACAAAGATACTGGTCAAAGTTTCCATCAATGACCTGCCAAAAATTGGAAAATATCAGGTACCATCACTTCCTCACTCCCCACAAGTCTTGCAGACCTCTCTCTCTTTGCAAAGAGTGGTCAGGGAAGGTTCAAAGCCAACTGCTTAATAAATTAATAGCTCTTATTCCACTGTACAAAATGTAAGAGAAAGAATCAATTGGTTATTTTAGTTTCACAGCAGCCAATGTGTACGTGTGACTCGACTGATCAAGACTCAGAAATTTTCTCCATTCCAGGCTGATGGGCTTGGCTTTTGGAATCCCAAGCCCTTGCATGTAGATTGGCTATAGGAGCCATGAAAACATTATTTGTACGTTTTTGGTTTTGTTTTTGCATTTGGTGCTACAACTTGCAAATAGTGGCCATACTAGTTTAAACGTATTTCTTAATATACAAGGATATTTGTATTATTTTTCTGGCACTCATTTTACCGGATTATTAGATCAAATATGGGTGAGTGCATTGTGAGATAATCTTTTATTGGTTGGTTGGTTTATAAACAATTGGGAACAAAGACTGGAAGCCAGGTAAGATTGTTGATGGAATGCAGTCTAGCAACACTTAGGCTGGTATAGAATCTAAAATTCACAACTCCTTAAAGAAGATGCCATGTGCTTTGAGAGTAGGGTCAGTGTCAAAATTAGAGCATTCTGAATTAGTCTAGTTTATGTTTCTAGAAGCGCTATTTCCTTCCCATGTCAAAACTTCAAAACACCTGAGAAAATAAGTAGGAAGGTCTCTGTGGTTATGAACTTTGAGTGAATGATGACAATTTTGAGATACGTGCCAAAATAGGAGAGTCTTCATTTTCCTCATACCTGTTAAGGTAGTGGTCTGGACTTGCTCAGTCCTACACCTGAAGCAAAGGGAGGGCCTGTGGGAGCTCCTTCGAAGGAAGCGAGTGCTCTTTGTTCCCTCGTGGCCTCTGAAGTTACTCTAGAGCTATACAGTTGAAGGCCAGCAGATGGCGCGTGGCGTCAGGCTGCGAGATAGCGCCGAGACAGCATGGACGCCGAGAGCCTGGGAAAGCCAACTGTACCACGGAAATGTAAACTTTAGTTAGGAATAGAAGTACGCTCATTTTAGCTATTAGATGATTTGCCTGATACTCTGGCTCTTTATTTCGAGGATGTCTAGCTCACCTTTGATATAACTCAGACCCCATTTCACTCATTTCTTAAACTAGGAATGGGTAAGGCTTACCATTCTCCTCTGCTTGTTTAGGACACTCTTGAGAACCTCCTAAAATGCTGTGGAATGGAACAGTGGGACCGACCAGAAGTACATTCTGGGGAGAAGAGAATACAAACACCATTCCTTGAGAGTGGAAATGTCAGAGGCGTTCAAACCAGAGCTACTCCATCTTCAATAGGGGCTGGGTAAAATGAGAACGAGACCTGCTGGGCTGCATTCTCAGGACGTTAGACATTCTTAGTCACAGGATGAGATAGGAGGTCAGCAGGATTGGTATCACAAGATATATGTCATAAAGACCCTGGTAATAAAACAGGATGCCGTAAAGAAGCCGGCCAAAACCAAGATGCTGATGAAAGTGACCTTTGGTCATCCACACTGCTCATTATACGTTAATTATAATGCATTAGCAGGCTAATAAACATTCCCACCAGTGCCATGACAGTTTACAAATGCCATGGCAACATCCAAGTTACCCTATATGGTCTAGAAAGGGGAGGAACCCTCAGTTTTGGGAACCTCCCCTTTTCCAGAAAGCTTATCAATAATCTACCCCTTGTTTAGCATATAATCAAGAAATAACCATAAAAATGGCCATCCAGCAGCCCTCAGTGCTGCTCTGTCTATGGAATAGCCATCCTTTTGTTTTTTCACTTCTCTAGTAAACTTGCTTTCACTTTATGGACTCCTGAATTCTTTCTCGCACAAGATTCAAGAACCTTCTCTTGGGGTCTGGATCGGGACACCTTTCCAGTAACAGAAGCAGATGATCATACAATCCTCTTTATTGTCCTTCCCCAGCCCACAACCAAGTTTCCTAGAATCATAGTGCAGTTTCCTAGAAGGCCTACTGCTGGCATATAGTTAGAGATAACTGAAGACATCTCTTAGGTTTTGAAAATAGATTACTTGTACACTTATCAAGCAGATTTTAACTTAATCTAATTGTTTTCGGTTCAGCACCTTGACCTGGTGTCACTGAGCCTGGAACTTCTCCAGAGAATAAACTTCTAGTTTTCTAAGGGAAGAGGGAAGGAAAAGAGAAGAGTGGAGGGATAATTGTCTGGCTGCATGGGGGTGGATGAGGGAACCTAGAGGTTAAACTGCTCCACCTTCCGCAGACCTTCAGCCAAACCAAGTTTCAGCCCCATGCTTCAGCCTCATTTTCTATAGTACTTAGTGCCTCTAAGGCCTGAATCTTTCTGGGGCTCTAAAGGGAAAATTGCTGTGCTTTTTATTATTTTTTAAAAAAAATTTTTTTTAAATCAATATTCTCTTTAGCAGATACCTGTCATTCTGTTAAACCCCTGCTGTACATTTTCTTTGTTTCCCACATTGTGAGTTTTATATTTCCAGGGCAGAATTTCCCGGTATCCCTTGCAGCTCCCAGGGAGTAGGTCTGGGACCTATGTTCTACCAACCAAGTACACCCACATGAAGCTCTGATTTGGAAGTCAGCAACATGTGGACACAGACTGGGTTCTGAGCATCTATGGTGCAGATGAAGATGATGGCAGGAGCTGTGGAGGCAGTAGAATCCTCATCAATCCTCTTCTGTGTGAGATGCCAGGCTGTGTTCCTATGAGCTTAGCCTTGAGCTTCTTTTTTTTCCAGACCTCCCAATGAATCACCGAGCTCCTAATAACTCTCAGTAATTTCCTTTTATGCTCAAACCAACCCAAATGGTTTCTATAGTTTGCAACTAAAGGGGAAAAGAAGGAAGAAAGAAAAGAGACTAATAAATTTGGTCCATGAAAGTAGGGTCAATCTAAAATCTAAAAGAATAAAAAATGTAGAATTGGGCTCAATGCAGGCAGGAAGACAGAAGGCAAAGTGTATTTTGTTATGTACAAAGTACTATATATGGTACAACAATCCAATGCTCCCTTCCTAAGGCAGGTGCTATTTGACTGTGGCCACAACCCAATATGGAGAGAAACTCCATGACATGGAGCATTGAAACACTGACAAAGCCAACTGCTTCTTTATCTGCACCAAAGCAGCAGAAATAATGACTTCAAAGTAGCAACCTTAACCAGAAAGACCCGAAGTCCTTCTCCCATTATCATTATTATTATTATTGTTATTATTTTGCAAGGCATGCCCACTGGACCTTCTCCCATTATTTAAGGATTCTCTGCAAGACACCTTGGACCTATTAAAAAAGTTCCGGTTCAGGGGAGTGTTTCCCCATGAGAAGCTACGATTTCAAATTGTCTCAAAGAAGTAGCCATTGAAGAAGAACTAGAAAAGGATAGATCAGTGATGTTGGAAGTAAAGGGGCGAAAATCTTCAGGTTTAAAGACTGTGGACACAGCATCTTTGACTATGTCTACACACATGTGCAATTGATAGGAAGCAAATAGAACAGAAGCCAACTAAGATTTTTAGGAAACCACATTGTCAAAGACACCTCAAGCCTGCCTGAAAACAGCCTATAATTTTTATTTTTAAAACAAATTCCAGGCCTCTAGACCCACACTAGCGTGAAGAGGTCTGAGGAAGCTGTATGTCCCTCAAGAAAGCAATTCTTTATTGCCCATCAAAGATGAATCCATAGGGGATCATTAACAAGGAGATCATTCCAGAGAGCAGCTTCTAGAATCACCAACCAAGTAAGTGTCATTGCTATCCCTGTTCAGCAAGGTTTGCTATTTGCTACTCATTCAGGACTGCTGAATGTTTCCCATTCTTCTATGTTTTAAACTGAAAGTTTAAAACAAAATCTTGGTTATCCCATTTTTTCTTTACGTTTGTATAATTGGGAGTGGGTATTGGGAGACAGCTTGTCTTTGAGCTTTGGGCTTTTAGTAGCAGTAGTTTTTGTTTGTTTGTTTGTTTTTAACAATTAGCATTACCCTTACTATTTAAGACAGAAGATTTTTCAGAACAAAGACCTCAAAATGAGAAGGAATGTGTTCTGGACTTAAAACATTGCTCAGGTATGTTAGCAAGGACGGAGACCTTGAAGGTCTCCAAATACCATTAAGAATCACTGTGTTATCCTCTTTCTCACCTGTTGGATTTGTTTGTTTGTTTTTACTTGTGATTGATGAACTGGGAGAAGAGAAGTGGTCTAGAAAGGGTGAGAGTGGGTGGATAGATAGGATACAGGTGGCCTCAAATGGAGAGTGGTCACCTGTGAACAGAGGCCATGTTGATCTCCCTGCATTGCCTCTTCTTCCCTGCTCCTTGCAATGACCTTTACCTGGACTCAGTCAAAACAGCTCTGTCCTTCTTCCCAACCTCAAGCTTATAGTGCAGTTAATCTAGAGGTCAGCTGAAGTGCAGTTTCAAGTGGCTCAAACCCCTTTGCAGGTGTAGGGAAGGAGTTTGGAACAGGGAAGGGGTAGGTTGGGGGTGAAGATGGGAGGAGCTCATGGCTTCCCTAATTAGCTCTGATTCAGAGCTCAGACTTCTGTTACCATTTCCTACCCACAAGTGCTGTCTCATTCCTTTGGTTTCCTTCATTTCTATTCAGCCTCATGAAATAAAGAAATAAAGTAAACAAGTAAATTAAAACGAGATCTTTCTGGATGTGACAGGAAGCTTAGCAAGCCAAGAAAGTCTTCTATCCAGGTGATGCAAATAACTGTAAAACTTCAGACTTCTTGAACTACAAAGATGAATTCTGCCAACCCAAGTTCTAGTGCTTCCTCCACTCCCAGCCTAATTCCACTGTTTCTTGGTTTCCTCGCTCCTTCTATTTCTGTTTGACTCTTGGGAGTAATAAACTCAGCCAAGTCCTACTACTTGAGCCCATATTTAAATGCAGAACAATTTGGACTTCAATTTATTCTTCCCCCTTCTTCCAGACTCTGGTCTGATTTATCTTTTTATACTCTATAGCCTATTAGGGTTTTATAATAAAGGCTGTCCTTCTCTAAGATTTCCAGTGTAAATATTATCCTTTAACCCTTTTGCAGAGTTAAAAAAACTAGTTGTTATTTTTTTTTTGGTGGGGGTGGAGGGTGGTTGTTTAGCTTTTACTGATTATTAGAATGACTGTTGTTTCAGCAAAAAGTATTCATGAAGAAAAAAACTCAAAAATTTCAGAAAAGTACAAAGGAGAAAGTGAATAATCTGAGCATCCCAAACTCGGTATACGTCTAAGGACAGTCTCTGTTCTCCGCTGGTCTTATTCATGCCCTTCTCTCTAATCAAAGAACAATTGGCTTGACTTTTCTAGCTTACTTCACTTAATTTTAGATAAATATATATCCTGTTTGAGATCCAAAGAGGCATTTGTCAGCATTAAGGGTCTCCCTTATCTTCATCCATGCTCACAATATGTGGCAGGTATCCTTCAGAGTTTGTGGTTTGGGATTATAGCTGTTTCCTCATTTCATTCATGATGGAGAGATTTCTTTTCCTTCTATTTTTGTTCCATTTATTGTTTTCATTGGATTTTTAGAAAGGGGAATGGCGTAAGTGGTTTTACTCTGCTGTCTTTAACAGGAAGACTTACTTTTCAAAATAATTACGTGTCTGCTTTTAATTTTCTACTTCAAGAAAATGTTAAGGAAAGAATGTATAGCATTCTAGTTAATTTTCAGTTGTTTAGGTGCCTGATAAAGAGAAGCTTCCCTAAAGAGCAGCCAGTTCTGTTCTGAAGATGGCCTTCCCATGGCACCAGTACCCTGGCTAGAATTTTCCCAGGGAGAGATGGCCTAGCTCCATGGGAGCTATCACCATAGATTGCCCGTGCTGAGAGAACAGACCACAAATTATACCAGCTGCAGACACTTACACAGCACATGTAGGGAGAACAGAGGCTAATACCCAGAGAACGAGAGGGGTTGTACCTCAGCTGCACAGCAGCAGCAACCTGCAGAGAAACACAACCTGCAAGTTTATACAGCCCTCCTCCTGCCTCCATGAGAACATGACAGAGGCATTTGAACCAGAGTAACTCCATCTTGAATAGGGGCTGGGTAAAATAAGGCTGAGACCTACTGGGCTGCATTCACAGGAGGTCAGGCATTCTTAGTCACAGGATGAGATAGGAGGTTGGCATAAGACACTGGTCACAAAGACCCTGCTAATAAAACAGGATGTGGTAAAGAAGCCAGTCAAATCCCACCAAAACCAAGATGGCGATGAAAATGACCTCTGGTCATCTTCATTATTCATTATACATTAATTATAATGCACTAGCTTGCTAAAAGACACTCTCACCAGCACCAGGACAGTTTACGAATGCCATGGTAACATTCGGAATTTATCCTACATAATCTAAAAAGGGGAGGGACCCTCAGTTTTGGGAAATCTCTGACCCTTTCCTGGAAAACTCATGAATAATCCACCCCTTGTTTACAAATAATCAAGAAATAACTATAAGTATACGCAATTGAGCCGCTTATACCACTGCTCTGGCTGTAGAGTAGCCATTCTTTTGTTCCTTTACTTTCTTAATAAACTTGCTTTCACTTTACTGTATGGACTCACCCTGAATTCTCTCTTGCTCTGAGGTCCAAGAACCCCATCTTGGGGTCTGGATTGAGACCTCTTTCCAGTAACAGATCCATAACTTTTCCATTATCTAGACATCGTTTTGGGAAGAAGGACGGAAGGGGAGATCTATAGAAAGTAGAGAATAGACTCTGATAGGGAGTTTCAGCATCAAATTGAGTGAAGTAAGCCCTCGTCCCCTTTTTTTTTCACCCTGGAAGAGACTGTAACTTAGCAAGTTTATTTCCACCATCTGTAGAAATGAGAGCTTCAGAGCAAGATTAAATCAGTTATAGAAAATAAATAAGCTACTGTTTTTGTACATCTGATTTGCAAGGTGTTAATCTTGACCCCGCAACATCTGCGATTTTAGCTTCATCTTTCAGCAAGAGGCAGCCTGCTAGAAGGAAAACTGTTCAGGACTGGGAGTTGACCTTGGGTTACTCCTGGCTCTGCCACTAACTAGTTATGTGATGTTGGTTAAGACACTGAGTCTTCTACTTCGAAATTTCGTCAACTCTAAAATTACAAGGTTGGACCAGATCCATGATTTTCAAATGTTCATGGCTGCAGAGCCCTTTTGTTAAAATCTTACTTAGATGGCCAATATATAAAACAGATACCGCTGGAGTTTCCTCTGGCAAAATGGGAAGTAGGTGTCTGGGACCACATATGCTAGAGGGCCCCTTTGGCTCCCTAGAACGTCCCTAAATCACCTCCACAGAGCCCTTCCCAGCTATGCACTTTGAAGACCAGTGAAGGCAATGATTCTCTGGTCCTTTTTGATTCTAATCCCCAATGATTCAATGTCTGCCCAAGGCCAAGAGTGACTGACAGCAGCATGAAATAATCTGTTCCATGGTCCATGGGCATCTGAGGAGATTGGCGCTACCTTGTCCTTTTGCAGATAAGGCAGTTTACCTTAATGTTAAAACCAAAAAAATCCAGCACTTCATAGTGGTTGGGGGTTCTCTTATTTACAACCGAAGAGGAGGAGGAGGAGGAGAAGAGGAGGAGGAGGAAGAAGAAGAAGAGGAGGAGGAGGAAGAGGAAGAGGAAGAGGAAGAGGGAGAAGAAGCAGCAGCTTGAGGTAACCACAAACTAGAAATTGAGTCCCCATTATATGACTAACATGGCAGAGTCATGTCCTAGATCCACCATTTAGTATGCCAGGTACAGTGTATGTCACCTCATTAGTCCTGACAACAACCCAAGAGGTATGATCCTCATTTTACAGGTAAGAGCGCTATATAGCAGGTTAAGGAACTTGCTCAAATATCACACTATTACAGAGAATTGTGACTTTTGAAAAAAACATTTACTCCCTCCTAAATGAGATGCTCATATTTATAATCAGTTACCAAAGCCATGGAAATTTCTCATCTCACAGAGTCTACCATGCAATGACTCTTAGAGCATTTTTGCACATGAAATGGACAAGAAAAATGTTTGTGACAATCTGAATTTTAAATGGAGATCAAAAGTCCTTGCAGCAGTGAAGAAAAAGCAGGCATCTTTCCTTCCCTTTCATGCACTTATATTTTAAGAAGCTCAGCCATTCCAGTCCATGCAGAAAAATACTCTCAAAGGAATATTTACAATGTGGATCTTATATTAAACATTTGGTTTTATGTACTTAAATATTTATAAAAGCATACGTTGAATACATTTTAGTCTACAAACTGAAGTGTTCAAAACATATCAATTTCCTCATTTCTTTAAATCAATTTAATTTTCTGACTCTCAGCCTCCATCCTTCAAAGATGGCAAAAACATCTACCTCATCCTTTTGGGGGCCCCCTCTCCTTCCCAAAACCATACCACTACCTGGAAAGCTTGCTCGGGATGAGGACAATTGAGGAAGGAGCTCTAACCTCCAATTTTTCAAGGTATCACTGGCATCCCACTGTGAAGCCCACAGTGGGCCCTGAATTTTGGTTGTGCCAGTTTGTGGTTAGAAGGCTTTGAGGAAAGTGCCTCCCTCTAGACGCCCTGAGGACCATCTCCTCTGGGCAGGGCTAGCTTTATGCACAAGTGACATGGGTAGTCTCACAGGGTCCCCTGCTCAGAAAAACCCTGAGCTTGTTTTAGTGCTCTTCTGTTGAAGTCCTGAAATTTGAACAAAAGATTCCACAGTTTCATTTTGCATTGGGCCTTGCAAATTGTAAAGCTGATCCTAAAACTGATGGGTTTAGTTAGCACCTCTTCTGCTCGCTTTCTTAGAGGGGTCTGCAGCCTTCCTCCTCTACCCTGTTAGGCAGAAGAGCCTCTCTCTCCTCGCTTTGCCCTCCAGTGCCTTTGCCTCTCTTCTTTGGAGTAGGGGGCACTTAACATTATCTCTTCAAAGGTCTGAGGCTTTTACAAAAGACAAAAATAGTCACAGAGGACTTCAGGGGCTTTCCCTTTCCATTCTGCAAAAAGTTCCCGAGGCAAAGGAGCATACAAGGAACTGGTTCCTACTTGAAATCAGCAAATAAGGAAAAAGATGTGTGGGGAGAAAAACCATACCTTAATATTTCAATGGATTGTTATACCACATATGTAGTTGTGTTTTAATTAAGTTATTTTATAATCAGTTTTGATGACTTTGTCATATGAAATTGGTCTCTAGAATAGAACCCCAACACATACTGCTGTACCCATAAAAAGCAAGGGCACAGAGAACTCAACTGGGTGTTGCTATGAGTAGAGTGAGCATATGTATTTTAACTCAAACTGGGACACATGTGAAATAGTGAGGCATTGCTATCAATAATTACACCAGAGCAGTAAGAGTGAGCTGAAACCACTCCGGGCAAACTCAAATACATGGGCACTCCACCTATAAATGATAGAGGCAGAATTTGAATGTGGGTCTGTGTTACTCCCACTGTTGGGATATGAATTAGGATAATCTGTAGCCAGCTCAACAGATTGACCACGAATGCTTTATTCCACATCCATTCTGTTGTTTTGCTGTTGACATGGCCTGAGAAAGGCTAGGTTCACAACAGGAGAATTTTATTCATGAGAAGCCCAGGAATCACATTCCTTAGTTGTAACTGGCCCGATCTCCAGGCATGAATGAGGCAAGTTTCATCTTCAATATTTACTGAAAACAGACGCTGAAGTTTGAGAAGCAAATGTAAAGTGCTCATTCCAAAACCTCTTTATATACATGTTAAATCAGTTTGTGGGAAAGAGACCACAGAGCTTGTTTAAACATTCATACTGATGACACAACTATTCTAAAATATGCAGTTTCTTGTAGTTATATGTGGAATTAATTGCATATGGAGAAAGTCATCTTTCGAAACTGGCTAAAAGGAAATAGTCCATAACTCAGTGATATCAACATACACACCACTGTGCTGGGGACTCTACTTCACTTTTTTTCTTATCTCAGCCACTGTCTGAAGACGCTGTTTTCTCACTCAAGGCGTCATGACTCAGCTATGTAGCTCTGTCGAGAGACAGAAAAAAAATATCTGGGGCCAGAATGGAAGAGATAGCATTTAAGCACAACTGGAACTGTTGTGACCCCGGACTCTGGAGTGCAGCTCACTTCACCATGTTGCCATCGGCGGAGAAGTCTAGAAGAGTTGGTTCCTCTTTGCCCTTGAATTCCATCAGAGTCATGTGGCAAGTCATTTGGAAGTAGATTTTCTCCCTTACCACACTGCACATTCCAATAGTCATTCTTAACTGAATTACCCCAAATTCTTAGCAGGGTCTCCTGTTAACCACAAGCGGCTAGATAGCTATGTTTAGACAGCAATGGCTCCTTATCTTCTTCACGCTGAGGGAAATCAGCGGTCCTTTCCTAGTGGCGGCTTGAGGTTCAGCTCCTCTGGGATGGAATCAGACCTCCACCACAGCCCTCAACCATAGGGAGTGGGACTCCCCCATATGTCTTATTCACAGCAGTAATCACACTTTTAGTACATCTGTTGTTTTAAATTTTCAGCCCCATTAATTCTTCCCTTTTAAACAAAAAGATATGGGGAGTTGAGAATCTCCATATTCACTTTGAAGTTCCCTCACTTAAAGGGGAGATTTGGGGGAAGAAAATTGAGACATGAGGCAATCCTGAAAATATGAATAAAAGAATATAAATATTTCTCCAGCCTCTCTAGTCTTCATTAAAATACGTAAGAGGAAGAAACTGGTTTGCCCTTCTATATTTAATTTGGACTCTAACTTCTTTGAAAATTCAGCAGTATGATTAATTTTAGCTTATCTTACAGAATGACTCTTCACTTATAAATAAGTCTGTTCATCTTCAGAAGACCATAAATATGCCTCCTGGTTTAGAGCTATTTTTAAATATCTCTTACATATAATTGTAATGAGATCTGTTTCAAGGACAATAGCTTAGTATCAGTTACATTTCTATTATGTTCTGTTGGTTTCTCGGTTGAGAAACGTGCAAAAATGAGTTTACTTGGATGAATATGAATATTCAATGTTAAACAGAGCAATAAAGACAAAAGAGAACCTGATATTTGATCTAACAAGACTAAAAAGAGCAAAATAAGAGAAGAAGAGAAGAGGAGGAGGAGGTGGAGACAAGAAGGAGAGGTAAAGAAAAAGTGGAAGAGTTGTAGGAGGGAAAGGATAAAAGCTTGGGAGTTTCAAATTTCAGGTAAAGGTGTAGAAATTTTTATTTTTAATTTCTTTCTATGTTGTCCCACACAATATTGGAAAATAGGTGGAATATTGAGGAAAGAACAGGACAGGCATTAAAGGTTCTTTCCCTACCTCTTCATCAGCTAAGTGCCTGATTCTCCACTTTTCTATGTCTCAGAGTCCCCAGGCTCACATGAGGTTTGCACACCCACACAGGAACATGTTCTCTCTATACTCACACACTAAACACAGCATGGCATTATTGGATGTCTTGAGGCCAATGATGTCAGAAGTTATTTTCAGTGTAAAGTTATATACAAGTAATTAATAATACTTATAACAATCATATATGCTTCAAATTGGTGATAAAAGCAACCTGGTATATGAAAAATGACATACTTGGCTATTAAAAATTATATTGCTACAGAAAAAAGTTAAGTATCTGGTATTTCTAGGGCCACAATTCATTTCTTATATTAGAACTCAAATCTTTAAAATAAAAACTCACACATGGGGAATTACACTTGGGACTTTACACATGGGAAATGAATGATCAACTTTTCCTTCCTAGGTCATCTCCCATCGGAATAACAGACTTTCCGCTCTATAGAAGACAAAGGACTTGCTTTTCTCCAGAAAAATATCTCTCCATTGATAAATAATGAGCAAATGCAGAACACTTAAGTAGTGTTCCCATCAGTAGTGTGAACCCTGTCAGCACTAACCAGCTGGTCCTTGTCTGTTCTGCAGTCAAAGAAAACGGGAACTCAGTGTGCATCTGAGTTCCCAAGGAGGGGAGGCTATGATTTGCCAGGTGTGAGCATGGGCAGAATGCCCAGTCCCAGGTCATTTTATAAAAAAACTTGCTCAGGCATGGCCAATAAAGCTGTGACAGTCCTGAGGAAGCAAGAAAAAGACCATCATTGCTATTTCTGCAACATGCTTACCCTCTGCAAAACATCCTTGTATTTTCTTGAACTGGTAAACAAGAGTTCAGAGAGCAAGTTAGAGTCATGAATGACAGTTGGAGTGGTAGGCAGTTTAATTGTTGTGATTTCTATCATTCATCAAATCAACACAATTATTTCAGTAACCAAATATACATTCAGAGAAACCAAGATTATAGAAGGCAGGTGTGGTGAGTGAAGAATTAGCAGATACCAATTTGCTTCTATTTGCAGAATCCAGGAATCAGGATCATATTTACTAATGTATCTTGCAGGCAAAGCTTTTAGGTATTTCCATGTAATTGTTATGCAGCAAATCTTGGGCAATTCATTTTATGTTTGTCTAACCCAGAAAGGTAAACTGGAATGATAGTGTTTTTCTAAATAATTTGATCCAATGAAATAATGACCTGGAGTCTCATGGTGATGTCAGGGTTCTTGCAGCTCACGCCTTAGAACCGAGTTACATGGGAGACTATGTTTGAACAATGTCCTTTAAGGAATTCAGTAACTAAACCCCACTGGACAGGAGCCAAAACAATCCTGCTTAATGCCAAATTCCACTATAGTGGGTCATGTTGTTGGATGGCTCGAATGAATCTGGGCCATGAAAAAGGGCCTCGCTCCCTCTATAGTGAGTTTTTTGTCTGAACTATCCAGATAATTTCTTCATTTTTCAACTTTCGTTTTTCTGCATGGAGTAGAAAGTCAGCTCTACTTACTTAGTTTTGTCTTTTGTTATAATCAAATCATTACCTGTAATTCTCAGAAATCATCCCCATAAAAATAAGTAACTTTTGTATATTTCAAAAAGAACCACTTAATTCCACATGGTTACTTATTCTTTTATACATTTATTCATGTGTTCATTGTGATTCATTCAGCAAATATTTACTGGACAAACACAATACACATTATCCTTATGTATCATGCCATTTATTTGGGAATCTCTAATTAGCAGAAAAATATTTCAAATATTAAGAAGCATCAGGAAAAAGTAAACAGTTTTTGGAAAAGTTCTCCTGAAATGCTATGTTTCTTTAAAAACAAAAAGTTTAACCTGCAAAACAAGTATATTATTTGAAGTTTACACAGCACATTTTACCAGAAGATGTTCCAAGCATTAACATTTAATCTTACCAACATTAGTCCCAGAAAAAAACCAAGCTTTTCTTTCCTTGAGAACTGGAGAAGCAGAGCTGCAGTTTGCAAGTTTTCCTCTGTTGGATGAACTTTTAGATCTAGACCACTTGTCCCTTACTAAATTCAAGTCATTCCGGAGAGCTCTAAAATATCGTGAAAGGAGGCTACACAAAAAGTAGGGTCTTCTTTCACCCTGCCCCTCATTTCTATTTTCCCAATACCTTTCCCTAAACCTTATCAGCCCATTTGAAAAAGAAAGTGATATTTATATTTGAAGACAACCCATGTGTTTTGGATCTCTTTTTCTGCTATGATATTAATAATTGCTGTCTTACTTGCATCTTGCAAGAAACAACAAAAAATAACAAATAGATATCCTCCTGCTAAATGAGAAAAAGTCTTATAACCTAAGGTTCAGGATGAGAGAAGTTATATTCTTAGGGTACTAACATTTAATATTAGATTTGTGATCATTTTGAGTTCTTTAAATATGGTCTGCAGTGACCTGACAGCAGGGGGTTGAAGGAAGAAGAGAGTGGACAGTCATAGTTACATGAAAATAAAGCTACAGGGCTCACTTGTGGTTTGCCTGATTGTGTTCCTGCTCTCATGAGTGACACTTACCCAACTCCAACTCTTCAGAAGGGGCCCAACAGAGGACAGACAATTATCCATGCAAAGGCTGTAGGAAGAGTCAAACACCTGGTGAGTAGATGAACCAGATGATCATAAATTATTTTTTAATTCCAAAGTTGTATGAATCCAAATTAAAATTTTTGGGTTTTGTTGTAGTTTTTAATCTTTTGTGTGTGTGACAGAGAATGTAAAACAGAATGCACATACAGAAAAGTACATAAACCACGCTGCTGTGAAATGACCATTTAGGTCAAGAATAGAACATAGTCATCTCTGAAGTCTTTCCATGACCCTTACCAACCTCATGCCCCATAGCCTGACTTTTATGGTTGCATTAGTCCATTCTCACATTGTTATAAAGATACTACCTGAGACTGGGTAATTTATAAAGGAAAGAGGTTTAATGGACTTACAGTTCAATGGCACAGTTCATGGCTGGGAAGACCTCAGGAAACTTAAAATCATAGTGGAAGGGGAAGCAAACATGTCGTTCTTCACAAGGCAGCAGGAGAGAGAAGAATGGGCAAAGGAGGAACTTGCCAAACACATAAAACCATCAGATCCCCTGAGAACGCACTCACTATTACAAGAACACACGGGGGAAACCACCCCCATGATTCAATTACCTCCACCTGGTCTCTCCCTTGACATGTGGGGATTATGGGGATTAAAATTCAAGATGAGATTGTGGGTAGGGAACACAGCCAAACCATATCAATGTTAAACTTTTCTTTTCTTTTTAGATCTATCACTATGCAATATAGTTTAATTTGCATGTTTTAGAAAAAACCTTATATAAACAGAACCATATACTGTGTGTTTTGCTATTTTTGTTCTACCTTATGGTTCTAAGATTGACCCATGCTGTTAGACATAGTTGTCCTTCCTTCATTTTTGTGGCTAGACCCAGATAAGTTCTGATGAATAAAGGCTTAGGCAAGTCCTGAGCCCCCTCGGCTGTTACTTCATTGGTAATTCAGCAGGACTGGTTATTCTGTATCTAGGGTTCTGTTGCAGAGAACAGAATACTCTCTAGCTCATTTAGGCGGGTAGCAATTTACTACCTGCTTTTTTTAGGCGGATAGCAATTTACTACCTGCTTTTAAGTGATTTAAAGATTTAAAGATTTTAAGATTTTAAGTGGCATAAAGAATTCTTGGAAGGAGAGACAACACAGCCTATAGAGTGACCTTTTGCTTACCTTCCTTTGCCCTGCCCAGCTACACACAGTACTGGACACCAAGGGAGCTGCTGCCACTCTAGGATCAGGGCTCCTCAGGCTCCAGCACCACATTGCCACTGCCTTGATCACAAAACCACTGCAATCAGAGACCCTCTTGATTAAAAGGTACCAGGATTATGAAGCCACTAATGCTACATACTCCAGAGCCATTCTATTCCTGACACAAACTACACTAGCAAAAATGGATGTCCATTGCCTTTCTCCTAAATACCCATGCAAGGTACCTATGCTAGCAATCAAATCTCTGCTGACATTGCCAAGAAGACCAAACACCTTTATAACACATCTGCCAGCAAAAATGGCAAAAGCAATATGAGGATATTTGGTTTGCAAAGTCTAAAAACATCTGGGACTTTAGATGAAGTGTGTGAGAAAAAGTAGTCTTCATTGTACATCACAGCAATGGCTTTCAAATTTGAGATCAGAACCCATCATTAGCAGATCATGAGAACATTAAAAGAAACAAAATAGAACAGAATAGAAAATATCAGATGTCATCAACTCAGTAAGCACAAGTACTATTTTGTAGTACACATATGTGTATACTGGATTGCAATATCAGGTGTTTTTCTTACAGTGGGTTGAGTTCTTTGAAAAGTTTAAAAGCCACTGCACTAAAAGGAGGGTAGAATAGGTATTGAGTGCCCATCAACCATATTCACCACAATTCCTCTTATTGAACATAGACTTCAACTGTTGAACACGTTCAACAATGAGACTCTTGGCAGATCTTGACAGCTAGTGTCTTCTAACAATCTACTTTGGAGCATCTTAGTGGTCTGGAGCATCGTTACAGCCTGAGCAATTCAGAAACACAAGACACAATGCTGGTGGCTTGGATCAAATCCTCTCCACAAATGCCTTAAATTCAGCTAAGATCACTTAAGCTCCAGAAAAGATAGGATTTGGAAGTCTGTGTGTTGCCAATAACTGGTAGAGTGCTCGGATTGAGGACACAGATGGTTGTGTCTACCTGCCTCCCTTTTGAAGTCATCCTCCACAAGTCCCTTTGTGAGCTTTTAAAAACACAAACCTGATTATTTCACTTTTGTTTTAAAGCATTTGAAATATTCTTTGGCTTACGGCAGTGATTCATAAATTTGAGATGCTTGTTAAAATACAGATTCCCAGATCCTCCTTCGGGATTCTAACTCAATAACTTCGAGATGAGTCCCAGGAATCTGTACTTTTAGTGGGAACCTCTAGTGAATAAAAACTGGACTACTAAGCATGATCAAAACAATTTGTTCCACACCAAACTGGCCCACCTACATTTTTCCATTCTGTTTCTCCCTCCCCACCACCAGTCTCTCTTCTCTTACCTTCTTGCTGCCCTCCCTCTTTCTCCCATGTCAAACATCCTTACCCTCCCCTCACTTCCACCCAAAGACAAATAACTCACCTTAAAGAATCTAGCTCCAATATTACCTCTTTAGGAAACCTTTTATATGCTAATAAAGCTTTTTTGATACTCTATATATTTTATAATACATTATAAAATTGTGGTAATCACATTAAATTATAATTATTTGTTGACATGTCATTTTTCCCTACTAAAACTAGGACTGCATTAGGTACAATCAGTGTATCTTACGGTTTTTTTTTTTTTTTTTTTTTTTTTTTTTTTTTTTAATCTTGCTCTTTTCCCCAGGCTGCAGTGAAGTAGTACCATCTTGGCTCACTGCAACCTCCACTTCCCGAGTTCAAGCGATTCTCCTGCCTCAGCCTCCTGAGTAGCTGAATTATAGGTGCTTGCCACCACGCCTGGCTAATTTTTGTATTTTTAGTAGAGACAGGGTTTCACCATGTTGGCCAGGCTGGTCTCGAACTCCTGACCTCAGGTAATCTGCCAGCCTCGGCCTTCCAAAGTGCTGGGATTACAGGTGTGGAGCCACCATGCCCAGACATCTTATGTTTTTTTATATTTCCAGTGCCCGGCACATGGCAGATGTATCAACAATTTTTATTTAATGAATGAATGAGTGAACGAATTATATATGGATGAATGGTTGGATTGATGGATGGTTAGATGGATATAACTGCTTCTCTAAAATATGGAATTAAAAAAATATTGGTCTACAATGGAGATTAGGACTGTTACAGCTGGAATAGCTGATCATAGTTGCTGAAGTCTTTGGAAAACTAAGTGCATATGGGTTAAGACCAGGTTCCATGAAATTCAGTGTGAGCCATCAATAATGTTGAGTGTGAAAGGTGAAGGTTTGATTGGGAACTGAATATTGGCATAGTATCAAAGTATTTCCCTGCCAAATACTTATCAAGAGGGAAAACATCGAGTTTATGATGGAGAAACTTATTAGACGTCAATTTGATCCAGTGAACTGCTGTTCACTGGTGGAGGGAGAGATTGACCTCATGTGTCTCTTGATGTGATAGCCCAAGTAAAGTACAGCATCAGAGCAGTCCTGCAAAGTAATAATGGCCTGATTCTGGACATGAGGAATCATCAGATAAACTTAGGTAGAGGAATATCTACAGAATGAAGAGATAGAAAGATTGAAGAACTGTTCCAGAATGAAGAAGATTTAAAAATCTATGACAATTAAATGCAATGCATGATCCTGGGTAGACTCCTGCACAAGAAAATAAAGAGATATTATTGGGACTGTTGGAAAAATTTGAGAGTGTTCTGTTGATTAGATAGTAGTGTTGTATTAATGTTGATTTCTTAATTTGGAGGGTTGTAAGGTGGTTATGTAAGAGAATGTATTTGTTTTGGAGAAATACACACTGGAGGAACGGGGAGTGATTAATCATCAGGTCTGCAATTACTGCTTAAGTGGTTTATAACAGAATAATGTAAATGTTGAGAGAGAGAGAGAGATGGAGGAAAGGGGTAAAATGTTAATAATTGGGAACTTTGGGTAAGGAGATATGGGAGTTTTTGTACATATCTTGCCAGTTTTCTGTAAATTTTGTTTAAAAATAATTGATTGACTTCTACTTGTGACCAAGATGGAATAACAGGGATAAGATTTAGCTCTCTGACTCAAACAACTGCCAAGGTAGCTAGAGTGTGTAGATCAGAGTAGTTGGGATACAGAAGAAAATAATTCTGGAGATCCTTAGAGGATTCCCTTTGAGTATTCAGCAGAGTGCTGATTAAAACACGTACGTGAGGAAATGATCCAAAGCTGGAGAAACTATTAGATAAAAAGTATTCTGCAGTCACAAAGGGCTGTGAATGGGGTCTGTTCCCAATAGCCAGACTGAAAAATCTCGTAATTTATGGAGCATTGGATAGAGTAGTTAGAATGGTCCTGTCTCAGTACTAAGGAATAAGTTACCAAGACTAAGTGCTGCCGTGGTCCAGCCTAACAAATCTTAAAAAGACTCAAAAGGATCAAAATGTTTCCAAGGAACTTAACTATATCCCAGAACAAAGCTCACGAATATTTATAGGTACACAAAAATATCCAGGACCCAACAAGGTAAAATTCACAGTGTCTGGCATCCAATAAAAGAATGCCAGACATTCTAAGAAGCAGAAAAAATAAGACCCATAATGAAGAGAATAATCAATCAATTGAAACCTACCCAGAACTGACACAGACGTTAGCATTATTAGACACAGACATTTGAAAAGTTAATTTAACAGTATTCCAAAAGCTAAAAAAAGACATAGAATATGTTATAAAAATACAAAACAAATCAAACAATGAGAGCTAAAAACTATAATGTCTGAGATGAAAAATTCACTAGATGGAATTTATAGCGGTTAAAACGTTGCAGAAGAAAACATTAGTAAACTTGAAAACATTAGTAGAAGCTACTCAAGACAAAACACAGAGAGGAAAAAACAGTATTTTAAGATAATTATAAGAGCTTCAGTAGTTGTGAGACAAATTTTCAGGCTAATATAATGTAATAAGAGACTCATTAATGTACATGTAACATACATTACACTACATCATACATTACATTACATAATATACATTACATTACATCATTAATATACATGTAATAATATACATATAAAACAGCAGGGGGGAAGAGGGGGGAAGGCAAAAAAATTTGATATTATATAGCTGGAAACTTCCAAATTTGATGAAATCTATAAACCCACAGATCCAACAATTCCAAAGAACTCTAATTACAAGAAATATAAAGAAAACCACACCAAGGAATATAATAATCAAATTTCTCCAAATCAATGATAAATAGAAAATCTTTTAAAAGTAGCCAGAGAAAGAACATGTGTTACATAAGAGGAACAAAGATATGAAAGTCAGCAAATTTCTCATCTGAAACTATGCAAGCAAAAGAGAGTGGATCAACATATTTAGAAGGAAAAATAACTATCATCTATAGTCAGTGAAATAAAAACTCTTTCAGTCATACAAAAGCTGAAATAATTGATCACCACTAGCACCTCAATACAAGAAATGTTAAAAGAAGTCCTTCAAGTAGAAGAAAAATGGTACCAGGTGAAAATCTGAATCTACTTAAAAAAACAAGGAGAACCATAAATGGGAACTATGGAAAACTATACTAGATTTGTGTGCTTAAATATATTTCTTAAAATATATTTGACTATTTAAATAAAATTATAGCAATGTGCTATGAAGTCTATGACATAAAAAAGATACAAACTGTCAAAGGGCACAAAAGAAGAACTAGATAGCTCAATTAGCTTTATATTTATTAAAAATTGAACTTACATTTCCTTAATATAAAAAATTTCAGTCTTAGATGGCATCACTAATGAATTCTACCAAATATTTAGGGAACAAATAATACTAATCTTACACAAACTCTTACAGAAAATTGAAGAGAATGAAATCCTTCCCATCTTATTTTGTGAGGTTACTATTATCCTGATACCAAAACCAAACAAAAACATTATATGATTAGAAAATAACAGAACCGTATTCCTCATGAACATAGACACAAAAATTGGAACCATATTTTAGAAAATTGAATCCAAGAATATATGAAAAGGATAATACATCCTGACCAAGTGAGGTTTATTTTGGGAATGAAAGTTTGACTTACTATTAAAAATCATTGAAAGTAGTATATCCTATTAACACATGAAAAAATAAAAACTATATCATTATCTGAATAGATGCTGCTGTGATGTGAATGTATCCCCCCAAAAGTTCATATGTTGAAAAGTTAATACCCAAATTTATATATCGATGGTATTCAGAGGTGGAGTCTTTGTGAGGTAATTAGGATTAGATGAGGTCATGAGGGTGGGGTGCCCATGGAATAATTAGTGGCTTTATAAGAAAGGGAAGAGAGATCTAAGCCAGCACTTTCTCACACCATGTGATCTTTTTGCCATATTATTATGGAACAAGAAGGCTCTCACCAGATGCAGCCCCTTAATCTTGGAATTCTCAGTCTCCAGAACTTTAAGAAATACATTTTTTCTATGCAAAATATCTCGTCTGTGGTATTCTCTTACAGCAGCAGAAAAACAGACTAAGACAGATGCAGAAAGAGCATTTGACAAAATCAAACATCTGTTCTTAATTAAAAAAAAAAAAAAACTCTCAGCGAACCAGAAATAGAACTTCCCCTCAATCTGATAAAGGGTATCTAAGAAAAACCTAGAGGAAACATAATACTTAATGGTGAAAAATACAAAGATTTTCTCTTAAATTAGGGAAGAAAAAGATGTACTACTATTCAACACTGTGTTAGAGGTTTAATTAGAGCAATAAGGCAAAAAACTGCACTTAAGTTAGAAAAGATAAAGCAAAATTGTTTCTATTTGCAGAGTGCATGATTGTTTATGTAGGAAATTTGATGGAATCTACAATAACCCCTAGAACCAATAAGTGAATTTAGCAAGTTTGAAGAGTACAGGATCAATGCCAAAATCAATTGTATTTCTACATATTAGCACTTGGAAATGGAAATGTAAAAAATACTATTAAATACATTAAAAGTAATGGTAAAAGCTGCAATTACTTTTGGACCAACCCAATATTGGAGATAGCATTAAAATATAAAATAATTAGGAATAAATCTAAAAAAAGATGGACAAGACTTGTACATGAAAATTATAAAATATTGCTGAGGAAAATGAACTATGACCTAAACGATGAAGAGACATACCCTGTTCATGGGCCTTAAGGTTTAATATTATTAAGATGCCAGTTCTACCCAAATTTATCTGTAGCTTCAGTGCAATACTAAATAAAATCTTAGGCTTTGTTTTTGGTACTGATACTAAAATTCATATCAAAATGCAAAGAAATTAGAATAGCCAAATCATCTTGAATACAGAAAAACGAGATCGGAGGACTTATACTATTTTATTATAAAGAGTTGTTATAAAGTGTTTATATAGACTTATTATGAAGGTAATCAGGACACTTTGGCATTAGTGTAAATATGGACAAATAAATCACTGGAACAGAATAGGCAGTGCAGAAACAGATCCACACATATGACAACTAATGGATATATGGGTACCACACATATGGACAAGTAATATTCAACAAAGGTACAAAGGCAATTCAGGGGAGAAAGAATAATCTTTTAATAAATGATGCTGAAAAACTTTTGCAAAATAATAGAGAACTTGGATCAATACCTATAGTTGTATAAAGAAATTGACTCAAAATGGATCATAGACCTAAATGTAAACCTCAAACTATAAAGATATAAGACATAAAGATATTTTAGATACAACATAAAATGCATGATACACAAAAGAAAAACATGAAATGATGAGCCATTAGAAATATCAACATTAAAACCTATGCTCTTTGAAAGACATTAATTAAGGCAGAAACCACCAAATGGGAGAAAATATTTGTAAAGCATTTATCTCATAATGGATTTATATTCCAGAATATATTTTTTAAACTCTCAAAACTCAATCATAAAAACCAAACAACCCAATTAAAAATTCACTTTAAAAAAATGGGAGACATATTCTTCCCCAAAGAAGATCCAGGTTGAGCATCCCTAACCTGAAAGTCTGAAATTTGAAATGCTCCAAAATTTGAAACTTTTTGAGCACAACTATTCCACACCTGACCTCATGTGATGCATGCATGAAATTATTTAAAATACTATATAAAATTACCTTTGGGCTATGTGTATAAAGTGTATATGAAACATAAATAAATTTCATGTTTAGACTTGTGTTCCATCCCCAAAGTATCTTATTATGTATATGCAAATATTCCAGAATTTTAAAAAAAAATCTGAAATACAAAACACTTCTGATCCCAAGCATTTTGGATAAGGGATATTCAACCTGTATATGAATGGCAAGTAGACACATTTTGTTAAGAAAATGAACATTAAAACCACAATGAGATGCCACTGTTAACCAGTTAGAAAAACTAAAATTTAAAAAGACTAACTACATCAAGTAATGAAGATATGGAGGAACTGGAACGCTCATATATTATTGTTATTACCAATTTGGAAAATAGTTTGGCAATGTCTTTAAAAGTTCAATATAAACCTCCTATATTATCCAAACATTGTACTCCTACATATTTACTCAAGAGAAAAGAAAGCAGCATACATGCATACAAGGACCCATATATGAATGTTCATAGCTGCTTTATTTGAGACAATCAAATGTCCATAAATAGGTAAATGTACAAACATATTGTGCTATATCTATTGTATGAAATGATAGTAATTTAAAGGAATGAAATATTTTTACCCACAATGATTTTGAGACAAATCTCAAAATAATTATTCAGAGTGAAAGAAGCTAAACCAAAAAAAGTACTAAGTAAATACATCTATTGTAATAGAAAGTGGGTTAGTGATTGCCTGGGAGGAGTGGGTAGGAAGAATAGGAAGGAGGGATTACAAAAAGGCAGGGGAGAAATATTGATCATTCATCCTTCAATTGATGTTCACTATCATGGTTGTGGCAGTGGTTTCATGGACTTACACATTTGTCAAATTGTACAAATTGTACCGGTTTACCATTCATATTCATATCTCAATAAAGCTGTTTTTAAAAAGCAATAAAATAAATTATTAAAAAGTATTAAGGAGCCCTATATAGACAGATAATGCTTGTTGGTTGCTTGCAAATTGGATTGAGACAGATTAAAAATAGAAAAACCAAAGGTTTTTTTTTTTCTTTCAGCTGTTATAAAAGGGGTTGAGTTATTGATTTGATTCTCAGCTTGGTCACTGTTAGTGTATAGCAGGGTTACTGATTTGCGTACATTAATTTTGTATCTTAATACTTTGCTGAATTCATTTACCAGTTCTAGGAGCTTTTTAGGTGAGTCTTTAGGGTTTTCCACATATATGATCATGTCATCACCAAACAGTGACAATTTGACTTCCTCTTTACCAATTTGAATGCCCATTATTTCTTTCTCTTGTCTTATTGCTCTGGCTAGGACTTCCATCAGTATGATGAACTGAAGTGGTGAAAGTGGTCATCCTTGTCTTGTTCCAGTTCTCAGGGGGAATACTTTTAACTTTTCCCCATCAGTATTAATGTTGACTGTGAGTTTGTCATAGATGGCTTTCATTATTTTAAGGTATACTTAAGCAAGGAGGTGAAAGACCTCTGCAAAGAAAACTACAGAACACTGCTGAAAGAAATCATAGACAAAACAAACAAATGGAAACACATCTCATGCTCATGGATGGGTAGAATCAATATGGTGAAAATGACCATACTGCCAAAAGCAATCTACAAATTTAATGCAATTTCCATCAAAATACCACCGTCATTCTTCACAGAACTAGATAAAACAATCCTAAAATTCATATGAAACTGAAAAGGAGCCCACATAGCCAAAGCAAGACTAAGCAGAAAGAATAAATCTGGAGGCATTACATTACCCAACTTCAAACTATACTATAAGGCCAGAATCACCAAAACAGCATGGCACCAGTATAAAAACAGACATATACCATCCTGGCTAACACGGTGAAACTCCGTCTCTATTAAAAATACAAAAAATTAGCCGGGCGCAGTGGTGGGCGCCTGTAGTCCCAGCTACTCAGGAGGCTGAGGCAGGAGAATGGCTTGAACCCGGGAGGCAGAGGTTGCAGTGAGCCGAGATCGTGCCACTGCACTCCAGCCTGGGCGACAGACAGAGCAAGACTCTGTCTCAAAAACAAAAACAAAAACAAAAAACAGAAATATGGACCAATGGAGCAGAATAGAGAACCCAGAAATAAAGCCAAATACTTAAGTCAACTGATCTTTGACAAAGCAAAAAAATAAATAAATAAATAAGGTGGGGAAAGGACACCCTGTTCAATATTAAGAGCTTACCCCCACAGATTCAAACTGCAATCTTCTAAATCACTTTTGTCATGAAACAGGGAGGAATTTTTGCCTTCATTTGCTATTTTGTCTTATTTCTCAATTGCTTCAAAACTTAGCAAGGAATAGGGTTATTATATATTGAGCTTTCTCAAAGGCTCCAATAAATCTGGACTTCCAAGAGCCAAGCAGTGCTACTAGGTTCTCCCATTGGTCCTTACCATGTGGAAGAAGTGCATTAACTAGGCAGGAAGACATCCCAGAAAGGAGTTCCCAGCTGCAAATAAATACGGTTGTAGATTTTTAAAATCTATAATTTAAAAAATCTACAATCCTCTTGTGAACCTAAAATTCTGGCCTTTATTTTATGGTTTAACAGAAATTGAAGTCGAGGACTTGTTTTCATGTTTGGTCTATGCGAATGTTAATTGAAAACAATGTTCTCTCCCAGCCTTCAGTTTACATCAAGTGTGGGGCTGATTGGCCATTATTAAAAAAAAACCACCAACAAAAACTTCTATTATTTGATCTGCAATCTTCAGGGAGCATCTTCCTTTTGAGTTTTACAAGCAAGTATTAAAGAGTTGGACCAAAACAAACCAAAAAAAATTATTCAACCGGGTATGGTGGCTCACACCTGAAATCCCAGCACTTTGGGAGCCTGGGTGGGTAGATCGCTTGAGCCTAGGAGTTGGAGACTAGCCTAGGGAACTTGGCAAAACCCTGTCTCTACAAAAAAAAAAAAAAAAAAAAAAAAAAAAAAATTTGCCTGGTGTGGTGGCACACGCCTGTAGTCCCAGCTACTTAGGAGACTGAAGTGGGTGAATTGTTTGAGCCTGGGAGGTCGAGGCTGCAGAGCTGTGTTTGCACCACTGCACTACAGCCTGGGCCGCACAGTGAGACTCTGTCTCAAAAGAAAAACATATATTCTACTGAAGATCTTCTGACCATATGCGCCATTTGTTCCTGCTATGTAGGCCTCTGAAGACTTCCTGGTTCATATCCTCTGAGTACTGGTTTAAATTTTTCCTGAATTCATTCAGCTTCCCCATGTCTTTCCATTAAATCCCTTCTTCTGCTTAGGTTAACCAGAATCTCTTTCTGCTGATTGCAACCAAAAATGTAACTGATTCATTTTGCTTACATAGATATGCAAATCTTTCCATTTACCTCAGGAGAAGAAAAGGTGCATTTCTAGATTTCTGGTGAGTGAATACAATGACTAAATCTAAATAGAATGACCATGGTTTCCTCTTGTGAACCTTAAATTTTTTGGAGACTAGGAGGGAGGTTATATTGTAGTTCTCAAAATCCAGGCTGTTTAAATGGGAATCAATTTTTGGACATTCACTCCATGAAGTTTTGTGTATCTCAGGTGTTTACCAGGGTGCCTACCACATTCTAGGCATAAAACCAAAGGACATATTCACCACATCCTTCCAGCAGCATTCACTGTTATGGTGGTGTTTTATCTTGAAGGCTAAGTTCTTTGATAGAAAAGACTGTGAAGTGTTACTTTGCCTACTAAGACACCACGCATGGAGTTGGCATCCCTTATTGTCATCCACAGATGATCTTGCCTCACCTTGCATGCATGTTAAGTGAATTCAAGTTCTACTGTGTATACTGCTGACCATCTTGCAGTGGGCTGTATTTTTATGACCCAACTCTTGGTTTTACTTTCACATGAAAAAAGATAACTGAAATTCCCAAATGCCAGATAATTTGAAATTCTACAGTAGTTTTGGAGATTTCCTTAAAAGAAGTATAAACAACATATGACTTCAAGATCCAAAGCATCTGCTAAAAGCCTTTACACTTTACATCCTTAATCTGTGAGTGGATTATAGAGTAATTCTCTGCCACTGGAGGATGGCTGGTACAGCTGAATAGGCTAGAGATATTACAGTCTGCAATTCCTACCCTGGGGATTAGTAAGGGCTCTCTACGTGCATGTGGTTGAGAGCATTTTGTAAAAAGCTGTCTCTTTAATTTCTAATATGTGTCATAAGCTAGTTCCACTCTCTTTTATGAGACATTACAAATCCCAAATCCCATTCAATCAATGGGCACATTTTGCTTGAGACCATCCTGCAACTTGCCATCTGAGAAGTTCCTAAATTGCAGTGTCAAGATGGCAGCAAGGTTTCTACAATGCAATTCTAACTAGACTTTTCATTCCTTCTGTGAGGTTATAGCTCTGAACAATGACTGCTTTCAGTTAGTCAGCATATGGCCAATAATCCCATGAGTTCATTAACATTCTAGTATTATGTAAAGCAGAATTCTTCCTTTTTTTTTTTTTTTTTTTTGAGACAGAATGTCTCTGTTGCCCAGGCTGGAGTGCAGTGGCACAATCTCGGCTCATTGCAACCTCTGCCTCCTGGGTTCAAGCAATTCTCCTACCTCAGTCTCCTGAGTAGCTGGGATTACAAACACCACCACACCCAGTTAAACTTTGTATTTTTAGTAAAGACGGGGTCTCACCATTTTGGCCAGGCTGGTCTCAAACTCCTGACCTCAGGTGATCTGACTGCCTCAGCCTACCAAAGTGCTGGGATTACAGACATGAGCCACCATGCCCAGCCTGAAACAGAATACTTCTTCTCATGGTGAATGTTTGAGTCCTCTAAATGATCAAAAGCAAACTATACATCTATCGAAGATACCCTAGCTTGCTTGCTTCAAGATAATTTGAAGGCCTCATCTGAGTATAGAAATCTCATAAAATGGGACAAATGATTTCAATCTAGTCTGTATACCTCCAAACTGTCATTAAAAAAATTACAGGTTCCAGTATTTTTAAAGTATTCATTGAAGTACACCAGTAGTTTTCGAGGATGGATTTGCATTGTCTGTCTTCTAGTTGTATTTGTTTGATTAAGAGACACTTTGGTCTCCAGAAAGATATTAAATGTGTGAGCATTATAGATAGAACTTGACTGCTTCAAAACTCCTCTAGCTCCCCTTGTCTACATTGCACCCTAAATTTACTGCATCCTGTGAGGTCAGCTAGGCAACCGGACCAAGTTTTCCCTCCTTTCCTCCAACTCCACTCTCATTAGCTACTACCCTCCCTGGAATACATAACACTAATAGTTCTTTATTTGCCTAGTCTATTTTAAGCCATCAACAAATGGAAGCCACTCTTCTGAACCTCCTATTGCAGCAATTCCTCAGAATTGAAAAAAAAAAAAAAAGGCCATCTGTTGTCTCAACTATCTGTGGAGCTAAAGTAAAGGCTTTAACTTAATGCTCTTCAGCAGAGCAATAGGAAAACATCCCTCACCCAGTGACAGGTTAGGTCGACTGTCCTAACAGATCGATGTCTGCCGTCGCACACATTAAGGAAACAGGGTTGATCACTCCAAGGATACAATAAAATCTCAGAACTTCAAGAAACTAAGAACTACTGCAAAGGGGACAGATTCTTCCAGAATACAAAAGCTATTTCCTAATTGTGCATCTGGTGCATTCCAAATTCACATTAAACTCTCAGGCCTTGGTGTTGCAGACTAGGTTATTGCTCTGAGGTACTAGATGCATTAGGCTTTTGACCTTTCAACTCCCGAGAATTAGCAAAACTTCTCTGATTGCTCACCCTGTGTGGGGGCAAGCTGGCTTTGAGAGCCTGAATTGAAGGCCTGGAAAAGTGGCGAGAGGCAGTTCCACGACAGAACTGACATATTCAGGATTTCTGTGCAGCAGCCTCAATTGAATCACTCTCTTCTCTCTGACACTCAAACTTTCTGTCAATCTTGTTCCAATTTGGTCAGAAGAAAGAAGTCTCTATCTTTCCCACCACTGAACCTATAAACCTGCCTTTAACCACCCCCATTTTCTCCACCTAGTTATGAAAAGTAATCACTGTTAACATTTAGTAAACATCTATTACATGATAGGCAATGTCCTAAGTACCTTACATATATAAGCTCATTTGGTTCTCAAATAATTCTGTGTGGTAAGTAATTATATTATCACCATTTTATTGGATGAGGCCACTGAATACAGACAGTTTAGGCAACTTGCTTAGTCACACAGCCAAGAGGTCTCAGAGCCAGGATTCAAACTCAGGTATTCTGAATACAGAACACATCTTACCTGCTGCACTGCACTGACTGAGGAGAGCCACCTGCTGTGGATGAGTGCCTCCTCCTGTGCTCTCATGCCATCTGTCAGCAAAGATTGACTGAGAACCCACTCTGTGTCTGGGCTAGATTCTGGGATATAATGATATGCAAAAACAGATACTAAAGAGGTAGTCAGCCAAGCACAGTGGCTCATGCCTCTAATCCCAGCAATTTGGGAAGCCAAGGCAGGCAGATCACTTAGGCCCAGGAATTCAAGACCAGCCTGGGCAACATGCCAAAACCCTGTATCTACAAAAATTAATTTTTTAAAAAAGTAGCTGGACGTGGTGGTACATGTCTGCAGTGCTGGGAGGCTGAGATGGGAGAATCACCTGAGCCCAGGAAGTAGATGCAACAGCGAACCATGATGGTGCCACTGCACTCCAGCCTGGGCAACAGAGTAAAACCTTGTTTCAAAAAAGAGGTAGTTATACTAACTCATTTGTAATGAATGAAAAAGTGAGAAAGGAATACACTATTAAGAGCACATATAATGAAAGGACCTTGCCCTAAACAGAGGAATCAGAGGAGGCTTCCCAGGAGGAGATATGTTTAAGCTGAACAATGGAGAATGAACGAGGATACCTTGGGCAAGAGGAGCAAGGACGGTCATTATGGAGGGAAGTGGGAGATGTCAAAGATGAGCCCAGGCTTGCAGTTGGCTCATCTAAAGGCCACTAGTTACTCACTCTTTTCTGAAGATGAACACATAAGCAATTTCTTGATCTTTACCTTTGACTGACAGTCCTTCATCATATAGTATTTTATATATTGTGTACATTTATATATTTTAGCAAAATATTAAAATGCATAATATAAATATATATTTATACAAATATAAATACACACACACATACACACACACTCACACACAGCTCCATCCAAAAGAAGGAAACAAGAAAACCACCCTGAAATATGGAGAAATGGCATGGTGAAGGGGGAAAAGCAATGAATTAGGACCCAGAAATTCATAGGTTTAGTCCTGGCTGAGCCATCAGCTTACTGTTGACCTTGGCCTTGGTTTCTCCATCTTTAAGGTGGAGGTAGTAGTGCCTGCCTTAGTTCGCCCTCCAGAGTCACTGTGAAGATTAAATGCTATAATCTGTAAGGGGGCAAACTTTGAAAACATTCTCATGCTTTGGCTAAGAGCTTTGGAAAGCACTTAGTTACGTGGAGATTCCAGGGAAGTTTCCCTCAGTTTTCTCTGCATTATTAGATTTCTTGTTGCAGAAAAGCATGTGTGCTTTGTGAACCAGTTTTTCAGAGCCTCCAGATTTCCTTAAAAAGTACAGCACATGTCCCTGAGGGTATACGGTACACACTTCCCTTTTAACAACTGCACATTTCACTTAATGTTTAGTGTTTCTGCTTCAAAATGAATGCTACCCGATGGCTGGTGTGGGTGAATAGCCTATGCTGGTCTTAGTTCAGTTTGTGTCAGTGATTAGCTCAGCTGAAATTGGTTGGGAAAGGAGGAGAACGCTGTTCAGGTTGGTAAAAATAAAGTACATTCTTTCAATAAAGAGGGAGTAAATAGAAAGCAATTGACTATGGAGAAGGCGGGTGGCCTAACAACTACAGAAGAGAATTTAAAGTTTGGCATTGGAGGTCACTGGCTTCCAATTCTAATGTGACACATTGAATTGTGTGACTTGGACATGCACACACACATATACATGTGTACATGTTTATGTTTCTATACATATTTCTGCATGAATATGTAAATATATGTGTATTTATATTCATAATGCACTCTTTATAAAGTTCAAAGACTGAGCCATATTAGTGTACAGTTTTATAATTTAAGATGATTTTGTTATTTAAAAAATTGGAACTTCTACCTATTTAAAACTTACTTCTACTGTTTTAAGTGAAGATTTTTAGTTGTAAACAGCAGTCATTCTAAAGAAAAAACATTATTAAAAGGCCTCCACTTTTCTTTTTTTTGAGAAACAGTCTCATTCCATCACCCAGGCTGGAATGCAGTAGTGCAATCATAGCTCACTGCAGCCTCAAACTCCTGGGCTCAAGTGTTCCCCCTTCCTCAGCCTCCCAAGTAGCTGGAACTACAAGCACACACCCCCACACCTCGCTAATTTTTAAATTTACTGTAGAGCTGGATCTCACTATGCTGCTTAGGCTGGTCTTGGACCCTTGGGCTCGAGAAATCCTCCTGCCTCAGCCTCCCAAAGTGCTAGGATTACAGGTATGAGCCACTACGTCCAGCTCTTAAAAGGCTTTTGAGTAGCTTGTGGAATTGCCAGGTGCCTTAGAGAAGATTCTGAACTCTATAGCCAGGAACAATGCTCAGAATCAAATCACAGAACTGTTCTGATGAGGACATCACAGCTGCTTATGATCCCTAGATTCTATGGGCAGCTGCCGCCACTACCAGAGTCTTCCTTGCAATGCGAGTTTCTTGCATCATGACTTCTAGATTCCAAGTCTGCAATGGATACATATTACTGGGGGACCTGGGTCACGTGCTCGTGCCTAGCTCTAGAGAAATTTGGGAAACAACAAGTATGTATGCAGCATTTTTAGCTTCTGTACTAGTTGATAACATGAGCTTCCACCAAGGATCCTAAAGCATGGAAGTCTTCAAATATGGGTAAGAAGTTCTGATGTCTATTGGACAACCAAAGAGAGTGACATTTGTGTACCGTGACAGAGTAGTGCTAATAGATGCTAATTCCAAAGATAAGGGGCTGAGCCTGGCTTCAGTCTTTAAAAAAGTATTTGAAAAAGAGAGTCCACACAATGAATTCCTGGTTTTAGGAAAAGCTGCACAGTCTCCCAGGAATACTCTGACAGACCAGAGAAGTAAGAAAGAAACACAGCTCAGGCCTAAGGAGCAGATACTTCTAGAAAAGTTTCAACAACGGAAACCTGATTTAAAACAAAACAAAACATAGCCATTGATATAAAACATATGACACATATCTTAGTTGGACTCTCAAAACATTTCTCACTTCTCTACAACAAACAGTGCTTCCAAAACTGGCCCATCCCCTGTCTCTAGGAGATGAATTGGATTCAATTCATCCCATTTGAGAGCACGTCTGGATTCTTACAGTTCATGTACCAAGCCCTTCCTGTGGACTGAGGAACTTCCCACCTTCCACTGTTCCATAATGGGGACGAATTTATTTGGTAAGCTGTAAAAAACTCCTAGTCATTAAATGAAGTTAGTTCTGCCTTGGGTCAAAAATAAAAAGGCCTATCGCCTCTTAAATTACCATGTCTGAGGCCATTTGTAGTAGCTCCTTGCTATTCTTGAGAGGAAAAAAGTCAAGATCCTCTGCAAAAGTGGTGGTTGTGCTCTTTTAGGAGCCACCTCCTTGACGCAGGTGGGGAGGCTTAGTTGGGTGACGGTCCCAGCTAAGCAAACCTCTGGGAAAGCCCAGCATAGCCAGTGTGTCCTCATGCCAAGATCTTCCCAGAATGAGTCTTGGGAGGATTTAGGTCTCCGAGTGTGGAAAGCTGGGCAGGAGCCAGCACACCTTCTCCAGAGGCACAGAAACTTGGGGGCACAATAAAAAACAGTCATTCTTTCTTTACCTAGTCTCTAGTCATCCTTTGGAAAAAAGATTTTAGTATCCATTTAACATCCCACAATTGCAGAGTGACCACCTGTCACCTCTCACCACAGATCCACGACCACAGTTCCGCCAGAGTCCCTGACAGAAGGTCCTGCTTGCAGAGGAAGCAATTCAGCAGGCCTTTGGAAGGCAGCCGAGCAGCAGCAGGAGGCCTATTAAATCCACAATTTTTGAATCTCAGGGTGGGCATTTTCTTGTGGCGTATTAAGTAACACACCTAATCAAGTTACTGTGTGAACTCAGTGGACAGCTGCCCTTTCAGTGAGAAGCGTATGCTTGCACTGCACTGTCCCCACCCCCACCACTCCCAAGTTCAATCACAGACCCTTCAGAGATGTCTGGCGTGAGAAGAGCAGTGGAAATGGAGTGAAGCTTGGATGAAGATGTCGAAGGCCAGGAGTCACCCTGTAATGAAGAGCTCCAAATGCCTGGGGGTTCACCCAAGGGCCAGAACCAGAGAACAGTTGCATTTACCCAAAACTGCGATAGACACAGGTAGAAGAATCTGCTCGAAGTCGAAATGGCCTTTCTCATATTCGCCCTTGAAAAAATATGGGAGAAAGGACAGGAAATGGTGGTTCCAAGAATAGATTCTCAAGTCAAAATCATGTGCACTCAAATCACTTAAAGAATTGGCATGAACTTGGACAAATATTGTTTCATCTCTCTTTGTTTTTCTCTATCATGATAAAAGTACTATGGCCTTGAGAAATAAATGAGATATTAAATGTAAAACAGGCCGGGTGCAGTGGCTTACACCCGTGATCCCAACACTTTGGGAGACAGAGGTGGGCAGATCACCTGAGGTCAGGAGTTCGAGATCAGCCTGGCCAACATGGTGAAACCCTGTCTCTACTAAAAATACAAAAAAGTAGCTGGGCATGGTGGCACACTCCCGTATCCCAGCTACACAGGAGGCTGAGGCATGAGAATTGCTTGAATCGGGGAGGCAGAGGTTGCAGTGAACTGAGATCATGCCACTGCACTCTAGACTGGGCAACAGAGTGAGATTCTGTTTCAAAAAATAAATAAATAAATAAATGTAAAACAGGTGATACCTATAAAGCACATACTTTATGTATCAGTTATTTTAATGTTTTCATGGATAGTGGTTAGACTGGTGTAGTTACTATGTCCCTCTTTCCTCCACCTGGTAAATAAGATATATTTTCCTTTAAGGTAGGGTCATGTGCTGTTTGTATTTAACATTTTTATTCCATAGTGTGTTTCTATTTAATGAAAAACTTGAAGGAAAACTTCACTGTGTGCCTCTTGCTTTGTGCATTGTAAAGTGGATGCTGTCTTCATAGACATAATCCCTTTCATCTGAAAGGAATTCTGATGGAACGAAACAAGAAGAATTCTATGTGAGAGGGAAAATTCAGAACCCAAAAAGGAAACCCAAAAAAGAAGGTAAGTAAAGAGAGGGAGGTGTGTGGAAATACCGTTTATTAATACACTCCTTTCCCTCCTCTATAAACTAAGTAACACTGACCAATATACAAGTGTCATGGAAATGCTCATGCGTAATGGAAGTGATTGTCAGACTTGAACAGACCTTACCTTTGCTTTCATTGGGCATCCCCTTCACAGCGTTGAGGCCAGCTTTCTGCAGTGAAGGAGAAGGGCATGAAATATAGATTGCCAGGCCTCTGGGGACTCTGAGGAATGAGAGGTACTTAATAAGGATGAAATTCATCCTGGTCTTATTACACTGCCCTCTTCCATCTCTCATATCATGAAGTAAGTTTGGCAAGAGAGTAGAAGAAAGAGAGAATCAGCTTAAATAATGGGGCAGGAAATCTGTTCCTGGGCAATGTTTTGGCAAGTTTGACAATAAATAAAGAGTGAGATAATGAGACTAGTTCAGTAATTCTCTGACTTTCTCATCCTTTATCCCTTCAGAGAGCCTGTTTGGTCTCTCTCACTAAGGGGAGAGCTGTAGGAATAGCTTTCCTTTGTTTTACTTCAGAAGGAGAATACGGTAAGGGAGACAAGAACAGATCTAGGAAGCATAGAAAGCGAACATGAAGAAAGGCTAGTGTCAAAGAAAAAGGAGACTTTGGCAGATCTGTGATCTGGAAAAATGGGAATCGGAGGTGATCCTGTGGAAGGAAAAGCATCTACTAATGCATTTTACATCAAATTTCTGTTCAGATTCTGAGAGCTCTGATTTCTTGAAACCTTTTGCAATTTCCCCACAACCTTTCGACATACTGTGACTCCCAACCTGAAAACATTTGACAACATGGGTTATATGAATAAGCAACAGAAAAACCCTGTGCTCCAAACTCGAGACTTTCAAAAGCCTTTGCTTCTGATATTTCCTACTTTAAAAAATAAATGCCTTTCTTCTTAAGGAACACTAGACAATGAGAACAGATTTCTAAATTTTAATTTGTTTTTAATGAAAATCCTATTCAGATGCACACTGATTCACAGGAGATCTGAAATGTCTCCAATTACCAACTTGGAATTTTAAGCAGATCTTAGACTCATAGACATCTAGACATGGGAGGTATCATAGAGGCCAGTTTATTCAGTGTCCATCTGTTGCAAGAATCCCCTGCTTGTGTAACAATTGGATGGTAATTGACCTAGGCATGGAGAACTCAGTAATTTTCAATGCAGATCGTTCCTTTGTTGAGAAGCTGTCACGTCAGAAGGTTCTTTATTATAGAACCAAGTCTACCTCTGTTCCTTCACCCCAATGTTTACCCGTTGGTCCTAGTTCTGTCCTTTATAAGTTCACATCATAACTCTACAATTAATAACTCTTCTATGTAATTTCCCTTAAAATATGTGAAGACAGTTCTCATTTCCCTCATTAGTTTTCTCTTTTCCAGGTAAAGAGATGGATCCCATCTCTGTACTCATTCCTCAATTGATATAATTTCCAGACAATTCCCCATCCCCATAACTCTGTAGAAGTTTCTTTCTTCCTTCACTTTTTTTATTTTACAAGGCAAACTTTCCTAGAGGAGCAAAGAAAACATTATTTTCCAAGATCTGATTGGGCTTAGCCATTTCGTACACATTATGGCATGTGATAGTGGACTATAAAAATTTTTATTGCTGTGCATTTGAATAAAGGATGACTGCATTTATTAAGCAAGCTCTTTCCAAACAAGTCATAATAAAAACTTTACAGCATCCCACTTCATCACATAACTTTTTAATGCTGCTCCTTTTGTTTGGTTTTGGTTCTGGTTTTCAGTCCTTCTTCACTTTTTTCCCCCTTGAAGTATCAGAGTTATTCTGGAAATTCCCATGGAGAGTTTCAAGTTGGAAGCCTGGTCCTAAGAGGTCTTTTTCTTGAGACCCTCTCCTGGATTTGGACCATGAAACAGACAGAAACAATGATGCCATCTGCGTGGTAGGGCCCAGTGCAGTGCATGTGTGCAGTATAAAGTCAGTTTATATATGGTTTGAAATTGTATCCCAGGGTTTGGAAAATGCAGAAGTTTATGTGATGGATATCATGACCACACATGAGGCGTTGTGAAGATACATATGTATCTTAAAATATACTTATCTACAAGAATATACATATCTGTATATATGTATATTGGAAAGCTTTAAACTATCAAAGCCTTCAGGCAAATATTTTATGGCTATCTAATGGTGGGTATTTATAACTCAGCCTCTAGACTTCAGAAGTTGAGATTTGGCACTGCAAACACCAAGTAAATACCAGGCATGATTAGTGTAGGAACTTTATGCCATTGGCATTAAAAACAATTAAGATGGTCTTACTTTAAACATTTGTTCAAATGTATAGAAGAAGTACTAACATTTTTTAAAGCACCAGGGCTCATTTTAAGATGCCTTTCTCTGGGCTTCTGATTTTAAACATTTACCTTTGGCCTTAAAAAATCTCTGTCTATGAAGAGAATAGGATAAGTTACAAGACTTAAAGAAGTCTTTCCCTCTTTGTTACCCACAGCCTCTCTTCAAAATATTATCAATATTTGTGTGTATGCTGGGAGTAACAGGATAAGCTGGTCAGTGTAGCTTTAGTTAGAGGGAAAAACTCTGTAACTACTTTAAGGTATCAAATGGGGAACAGTTGGAAAAGCAAGCTTGATTAAAGACAGCTAACATCATTTCAGGAAGGGGAGTCGTGCCTAACTAATTTGTTGGAATTCTTTGAGGAAATCGCTGCCCCAGTGAGCTGGATGGGGGAAGGGAGGAGATTATAGACTGAGTTTTTCAGAAAGTGCCCTACAGAATTCTCCACTGTTGGTTGAAATGTTTAAGGTCTGAAGTCATGGAAGTGTAGGACAATCGGCATATTGGACTAAAAACTGGCAAAAGGGGAGGAAAGAAAGGGTAACTATGGACAGAAAACAGGCTGTGTCAGCCTCGAAAACAGGATCATAAAGGGGTTAAAAAAAAAGTGAGAGGATATTTTTAAAAAGAGAGAGAGGGAAGCTGTACTTGGCATTTGAACTGGAACTTTCAGAGAACACTAAAGGTGTCCCTCTGGGAAGTTTATCTGGAAGGGGAGTGGGGAGTGGGGTGGGGGGTGGGGTAGGGAGAACAAAAGAGAGAATTCACCCATAAGCAGACAGATTCTTCTTGTGGGGACTTCCACTTGGAAGGGCACTGTATCATCACGTCCTGGTTGTCAGCCTGAGCTACATAGTACATTGCTTCTTTCTTGAGAGTCTCTAAAATAAATCTACCAAGCAATTCGATTTATTTAAACCCTAACGTAGCATGAACTCAGAGTGATCGGAATATGTTCCAATATGAAACTACCTTTTTCCCTTTCTGAAGCTGTTTACAGATAAGAAAGAACATTAATAAAGCAGTATTTCATAGGTCACTGTCAATGATTTGATACCTTGTTGCCTAGAGATGGACAATTCTGACCAGGGATTATGTGGCCCTTGCTGCAATGCCCCCCCACAATCCACTTCCCGCCCACCCCCTGCTTCCCCCCTTTCCCCCTACTCCCTACTTCTCCCCCATCCACCGCACTTCCTTCCCTTCAACTTCCCCGGGATTTGAGTGTTCCTCTGCTTGTTAGTGTCTCCAGCAGGTCCCAGGGAAGGAAAGCAAAGATTGATCAAAGTTAGGTATTTGTTTTCAGGCCTTGCATAGTTTCTACAAGACAAGGTGAAACTCTAAGAGTAACCAGTTAACCTTCCTTTGAGAGTTTTGTTTTGTAGGGTTATAGAAAAAAATTTACCTGCCCGCATGTACCTCAAATAATCCCCCTCACAGATCTGGATAAAATATGAGTTTTCTCTAAAAAAGATAGCCAATTAAACCTTTGTTTAGAATCAGATTAACACATTTGGGGAAGGAGACCATCAGGAAAGTAAATTCTGATGAAAAATCGGGGGCAAAGAGGGAAAGGTTTTTAAAGAACCAGTGCTCAGGGTCCAGACAGGTAGCACTGATGAGCAAAGGGGTGAGTGCAAGAAAGGGGGGATGGGATGCCTGTGGTGCCTGCAGAGCCCACACCACCGAGGGAGAGGTGATCATCTCCAGAGACACTTGCAGCCTTGGGCTGGCTAAATCAACCCTTCTGCAGGCTGGATTAGGCCCTTAGACTGCATCTGTGGGACCTCTGTGTTACAGCAATAGTTTCCAAACCTTTGAGGATGGGGACCACTTTTCAAAGTAAAAAATCTGAGATTTCCCAATATAGTCATTTCATATCCATTGATTAAGAAAATTTGCCAGACATGGTGGCTCACAGTTGTAATCCCAGCACTTTGGAAGGCCAAGGTGGGTGGATCGCTTAACGCCAGGAGTTCAAGACCAGCCAGGCCAACATGGTGAAACCTCGTCTCTACTAAATAAACAAAAATTAGACAGGCATGGTGGTGTCTGTAATCCCAGTTACTCTTGAGGCTGAGGCACGAGAATCACTTGAACCTGGGAGGTGGAGGTTGCAGTGAGCCGAGATTGTGCCACTGCACTCCAGCCTGGGCAACAGAGCGAGACTCCATAAAAAAACAAAAAAAAGAAAAGAAAATTCATAAGAACAAAAAGTTTCGATGCATTATTGTAATGTGTGAAAATGAATTTCATGATACCCACTGAGCCAGGTGCTGCAAACATGAGATTAAAGATAGAATAGCCCCTCCCCTGGTCTAACAGGTGAAGCAACCAAGCAAAGAGGTGATCAACAAAGATTCTTGGTTGATATAAAAAAAGTGAGACATGGTGCTGTGTGGTCACATAGGAAGGGCATCTAGCTAAATCTTGGCAGAGTTCAGCAACAACTTCTCCAAAGATGTGGCAACTTAGCACATCTTTGTGACTAATGTATAAGTGGCATTTGGCCAGAACTTGGCATATGTGGGGGTATTTTAAGGAAGAGAGAACAGCATATGCAAAGGTTCTGAGGTGAGAGGACAGGTTTCCTTCCAGGAGATGAGTAGATTGGTACTCGGTACAGCTAGAATAGAGTGAGGAGAAAGAGAGAGAGAGAGAAGAGGAGGAGGAGAGAGAGAGTTAAATCTAGAAAGCAATGCAAAGGACAATCATTGAGCAATCTATATGTGTTATTCTCATGGCATATTTACATGGCTCTAAATTAAGGATTACATGACTATATAAATATTAGCGAGCTGGCAAGAATTCCAAGGCTCCCTTAGGTTGGAACTTCACGCTTTGGAAACCAAATGCACAGCAAAAAGAGCTGCCATAACAAAGGACCACCAACTGAGTGGCTTATACAATAAAAATTTAGTGTTTCACGGTTCTAGAGGTTAGAGGTCTGAGTCAAGGTATGAGCAGAGTTGGTTCCTTCTGAGTGTAGAGAAGGAAATATCTGTTCCAAGGTTCTCTTCTTGACTTGTTGATAGCTGTCTTCGTGTTTACACTGGTGTTCTGAACCCTGTATATGTTTCTGCTCCTAATTTTTATAAGGACACAAGTCATATTGGATTAGGGCCAATCCTAATGATTTCATTTTAACTTGATGACCTCTATAAAAACCCTATATCCAAAATAAGGTGACATGCTGAGGTACTGGGGGTTAAGACTTCAACATGGGAATTTTGCGAGAATCAATTCAACTCATAAGACCCAGGTTAAGTTGCTCAAAGCGGGCTGGGGGACCCAGAGCATTTGGTAAGCTGTCAGAGGTTCTTGGGTATCTGGAAGGCAGTAGGATGAGGACACACAACAAAGGAGGAGGAGAGGAGCAAAGGGGCTACAGAGTCCAGACTTGGCTCTTTTCCTGCTCTTGCCTTGATTTGGCCCAACTCCACAGTCCTTGAAAGGCAGGCTGTACCCAACCACAGGGAGTAATCATTGCTTTTTACAGATAAGGAAGAGGTTGAAGTCACTTCCTTTCTCTGCCTTTGCACTGTCTAACAACCATCTTGCTAACAAAGCAGATCTCCAAATAAATTCCTCCCTCTTGTCATGGGAAAGCCTAGTCCAGACTCAATTTTGACTTTGGATCTTTGACGAGATTCACCTAATTAGAGTATTTCTCACAAGGGATATGGTCTTCACTTCCTTGCCTCCCCAAACAAATAGTCTCCATCCTTGGGGCTCAGCCTAACTTAGGCTGTCATAAGTTTGTACTGTCAAAAAGATCCCTTAGAAATAGCCAGCTATCCATTCAATGTGGGCAAAAACAAATCAAATGAAACAAACACAAAGAAGGCAGATTCCAGTTCTGTATGTGGAGCTCCTCAAGAGAGGACAGTTCATAAAAACCAAACTACTTGAGGTGGATTTTGATACTTATTTTTTAAGGCTTGCTTAGGCACAACAGAATCAACATTTCTCTGTGCCTCTGTGGGCAGCATCTTATTAATTGTCCTGAGGAGTTCTCTGGAAAATGTCTGTTGATTTGAACCCTTCTATTATTTTTATTTAATTTCCAGATGTGCTCTGATGTTCTTTGGAAAATAAGCCCTCGTGATTAATATCCCCGGCAATGTTCAATCAGTAAAGATTCTGGGACTATATGTGATATTTCTCCTTGTTCTGAGGGTCTACTTAATCTCTCCTCTCCCCACCTCCAACAAGAAATGGTAGTTCATTGTACCAGGTAAGAGAGGAGAATGCAAGGTTTTAAAAAATGATAGAATGGTAACTTTCTGAAAAGCAAGTGAAGTGGGAGGGGTTTTCCTTTCCTCTCCTGGTGACTACTCATGATGGAGTTAAGACGAGAGAAGAGGTACTTTGCAAATAGAACTCAAGGCTGGGGAGGAGTCATCATTCTTTTAGAATAACGAGGTAAAGGACAAATGCTAACTGGAGGTGAATTTTCCCAGTGATAAAAGCATGATTAAATTTTAGAGATTTCCCTTTGAGGCCAAAATTGCCTGGGAGTAGGTTGAAACCATAAGCAGGAAACTTGAAAATTGGTTTTCCAGCTTCCTGTCTGGCTCTCAACATACAATTCTATGTAAGAACGACTCTGTGAGCCCACTGCAGGGGAAGAGTACTGTCAACCGAAAGTCATTCTCATCCTTATAATGTCATGAGCCATTGAGGTGGAGATTGTACTACTTGAAAGATAAAGTAGAACAATCAGTGGCAACACTAGCAAGGACTTACTACATGCTAGGCATTATACACATTGTTCTATTTAATTATCTTAATAACCTTGAAATGTAGCCTTAGAAAGGTAAAGAGATTTGTATAAAGTCTCTCAGTTAGTGAATAGATGATCTGAGATTCAACTCCAAATCTGTTTGACATCAAAACTGAAGGTGCTGGCACTACATTACATTAGTGTGGAATGTTTGCCGAATGCTTAGTCCTGATCATGGGAAATGAATTACGGAACTTTTTAATTCATATGCAGGCAATCTTTTGCTATTCACAGAAGCTATGTTCTATAAAGTTATCATGAACCCTGAATTAGTGAATACTGAACCACTGCTCCTACAGAAAAGACAGGGTTAAGTTCCTGCAAGATGCTGATCACGTTTTTTTCTGCCAATCAGTGCATAACTTTGCTTTGTGTGTGTTTCTGTTTAAAGACACCTTATTTAATACATACTGTTGATTCATTAACATTGAACTCATGGCCAACACACCACTATAACTCATGCCTGAACATAGCTTATCTAATGCACATATTTTCTTCATAAAGTGCATCACAGCCTTCTTGCACTTAGGAATACCAGACATTTGGGGGCCATTTAGAACAGTAAAATCATCAATAAAAAACACAAAAATGCAAAAAATTTTAGAATTACAAATACATTTTTGTGAGTAGGTAAATTTGTAATTACAGAATCTATAATATGAATAATGAGGTTTGATGGCTTACTGACATAGTTACTAAGCTAGTCTAGGAAAAAAATCCCACATTTTAGAGGAAAAAGGAAACATTGCTCTTTCAGCCTGAATGTTTGAATGCAAAAACCAGATAATTGGTAAATACATATTTTTTTAGGTTTTGCTCATTTAAATTATCTGGATTCAAAGATGCAGTTTTGGTTTATGGCATTGCTCCACACAGAAGAGGGTTTTTACCAAAAGCATTTACCTTTGAAGTTTTAAAATTTCCTTTTTAATTAAGTTCTTACTGAATTTTTCACCTCCCTAGAGAACAGTTCATTAAACAAACAATTCTATTAGCCCATTATTTAATTTTATTTTTAATTATTTTATCACTTCTCCCAAATGACCTAGACACTTGCTCTGCCCATTTCTGTCAAGAGCAGAATCACCAGCCCTGTCAACTCTCTCCACACCTTGGGTGGAACACAGATCTTTGAAATCTCATGGAGACCAGCAGACCCAATCTTTTGAAATAATGAAGACCAGAGAAATTAAGTGCAGAATATTCGGTTAACTACTTACCTAACACACACAGTTACTTTCAGAAAACTCTATGAAACATGGAAATGAAGATGCTGAAAACTCAGAGAAGGTATTTACTAAATTTTTCCTTCTCCATATTTCGTCTTTATAACTGGTGACTGGTACTTGACCATAATAGTGAAGTAACTATGGAGAAGGATGTTTTTTGGAAAGGCTTGCCTTTCTTCTGACTGACATGGATGGAGGAACACAATCTTATTTCTGCCTTAAGGCTAATGACAATCTTTTGATCCAGCATTCAAGGTTTTTCATGATTTAGACCCAGTTTTTCTTCCACTCTTATCTTCCACCACTGCCTCATTCAGAATCTCTTTGCCAGCCAAGTGGGTATTTGAAATAGATGAAGAATAAGGCATGAACCATAACCTTTAGGAGTTTAGGGTTTAGTTAAGAACATAAGACTAACATCCTTAAAAATGAATGATGTAAGAGGGTTATGTAATGAAGGTTCATTAATGTGGCATAGACTGTAGAGTTTATACAAATTTGAGAGAGAGAATGGATTAGTCAGAAAGCATTTTGAGCTCAAGATGGTTCTTGAAGAATGGGGAGAATTTCCATAGATCTGGGGGAAGGATGGAAGAGAAGAGGAGAGAAGGAAGCAGCTAGGTGAGGAAAATCAAAACAGTGAATTGTTGCAAATAGGAATGCACATAGTGTTGGTGGGATCATAAACAAACCAACATGAATGGCAAAGGCAGGTCATGTTGAAGAGCAGGAGGAAACACATTTGGAGGCACAGAAAGGAACTGGATTGAGGTAAGCAACTTAAAAACAGGCAGACGCACTGAAATTTGGTGGAGTATAAAATAACCATTGAAGACTTTTCAGAAAACATGTGGATAAACCATCTGTCACTAAACTACAGATGACTGAAATATACACCTACTGATTTGTTTTTTTACTATGCATATTGGGGTTTCTGTTCAGCATTTGTCCAGCTTTCAACAAATCTTTATTGAATACCTATTTTATGCTGGACAATATGGAAAGTGATAGCGCTACAGGGCAGACAAGATCAAAATGGTTTCAATACTCCTGGATCTTATATTACAGAAGTATTCATTTTCATTATGTTCCCGTCTTTTGGCCCAGATAACTATATCTCAGATGGAAAAGTTTTCAGTAGAAGTGATGTCTTCACCCTTTGGGGTTTGTAAGTTTCTTTTGTTTAACTTAGCCTTCTGGGAAGTTGATACTTGAAGACACAGCACTGTAATCCAGGAGAAGCTTTCTCCGACTACTCCAAACTGGTCAGGAGTCTCTCAGCAGTGCTCTTGACACCTTGTGCTACTCCTTATTTCTAGACAGCATTTAGAAATAGCATAGTCTTGTCATGTCCACTTTTTTGGCATCTGCTATCTACTCCAACTAGATCATGAAGCAGGATGTCCCAACATCTCTATAGTACCACTGGAGATGATCGATAAATGTCAGTTAAATGAAATTAATGAATGGAGGGGGTGGATATGACTTTTCTTTACCTGAATATGTTTTTCTCTGGGGCAAGTTTTTGGTAGCGAAAGGTAAGTCTAATGTAAGAGAGAAAGATAAGTTCCTTCTGTATCTTTATATATGCGGTAACATTTTTGAAATGTAACTGTGCTTGGCTTTTCTTGTAAGACTAATTGGAATGTGGTAGCAGAGCTGGATATCTTATTTTAAGGTGATTTAAAAATGACGGATCCCATACATTTTTTCATTTCCTTAACAGCTGCAATGTTAGCCTACTCCATAAATCACAACAGTTGGTTCTATCTTAATGCCATAGGTATTTCAGTAATATAGACTGTTCAATAAATTATTGGGTAGTTATTAGAACGAGGTAAATTTGACTTAACATCTTAATTTGACTTAGGCATCTTCCTGGAACCTTCCTGCTCTGAGGTTTGGATGAAAAACACTTTGGATATCACCGTGAGACTTGCTACTTCCGATTCATTGTCTAGTATTCTCCTTGGCAGCTTTGCAAAACAAATCTTGGAAAGCGCCTAGAGAAAGCCATTCTTTTTAGAAAACTTGGAATCTTTTGAATGCACGCTGGATGCCAATGACAGTGAATGAAAGTGTCTGTCCTGTTTGTATATTTGCCTGCTGCTTTGCTCATTCACTCGTTATTCATTTTTTTCCCATGGATTATTTATTTATTCAATTTTCAAAACTTAGCAAATATCCTAGATTTCAAAGTATCCTTGTACCCTACGGTTAAGGGAATGTGTCAGCCAAACTCTAGGTGGCGCTCCACATCGAACTTGGGAGGCAGGAGAAGGAGCCTGGCAGTGGAGCTCTCAGGATGGCGTCAGAACCACAGAACACCCAGGCTGATCCCGAGACGAGGGAGGGAGCTTCCCGTGTGGGGGTGGAGGGTGGGGCAGAGCAGGATGTGTGCTTGGGTTTCACTTGGAAAAAACATACATCATATTGCAATATAATTTACTTTGAGATTTCAATTTGGAAAATAGCATGGAAATAATCCAGCTTGAACATCGTCCTCCTCACCTCCTGGACTAGGTCGAGGGCCCCTTATATTTCTTCATGGCAATTGTGTCACAGTTGTAACTGTTAAAGTATTTGTTTAATTATTTGTTTAATATCCGCCCTCCTTGGACTGTAAATTTCACAAGGCAAGGACCTGGCTGCATGGCTGCCTGCTGCCTATCACAACACCTAGCAAGTGATAGACTGTCAATAAATACTTGTTTTGTTTGCTTATTTGGCTGCTGCTCCATTCACTTGCTTCACTGGGTTATTCATTTTTTCATTCCTTCGTCTCCACCCTTCCTTTCCTGCTCCACCCTACCCTTATCTTCCATCCCCCACTCCATCTCTCCCAATCATCCCAGCCCTCCCATCTACCCCATTCCTCACCCAGTCCCACCCTCATTTATCATAAGTTTTAAAAGTTAAGAAACCTAAAGTGGCCGTGGTGGGGTGGGGCAGAAACTAAATGCATGAAAGCAATCTTTAAATAGTCAGATTCTCAGAATCCAGAGAAAGGGTATTAAAAGGTAAGAAAGCAACAGTTTTGCCAATGCAAAAGCGAAAGTGTGGCCCCCTCAGCGGCCATTTCCCCATGCACTATGGGTTTCCTAAGCAGGTGTTGCACCTCCTGGGTTTTGGCAACTGGATGCGGAAGACAGGCAGGACTCTTTCCTCTGAATGGTCTGGACTGGGGACAACTGGCTGGAATCACAAGTGGCTTCTTTGCTCACTCCAGCAGTACTTCAGCTTTCATAAATGGCCAGTTCCTGGAGCTGTTAGGTTCCAGCACATCGGGGATTTCCCTTTGTTAGATCCTGACCCACAGAGCTGTGTCCCAGGCCAAAACTGTTGTGTTCACCTCTTAAAAGGCTTTCAAAGAAGGGAAGGAGGGAGGGAAGGGAAGGGAGGGAGGGAGGGAGGAAGGAAGGAAGGAAGGAAGGAAGGAAGGAAGGAAGGAAGGAAGGAAGGAAGGAAGGAAGGAAGGAAGGAAGGAAAACTTTGGAAAATATCAGTTGTTATTCACAGACACCAAATTTGCCATTTTTAAAAACATATTTTCAAGTTGCTGTGAATCGAAAAAAAAAGTTGTTGTGATATTGGCAGTCAGCTCTCTACCGAAATGATGTGAGTGGAAAGACAAGAGTCTGGAAGAATGCATCCCCCAAAATTCTTACATTGTTACCAACCACAGAAACAAAACATAGTGCTGGAAAGGAATTTCAAGTCATAGATGCCAAACCCCTGATTGTGTAGATAAAAATAATGAGGCTCTGAGGTGAGTGACTTGCTCAAAGCCACTCAATTGAGGAGTTAGAGCCAGAACTCATGACTTCTGGCCAATTCTGGGCCCTTGCCACTCCACAAGCTGCAGTTTTTCTGTTTTAGCTAAAATGAGTTTCAAACAGCCCATCCACCATAAACGTATTTCCTCAACTCTCAGTCTCTTGTATAAGGCCTTACAGGGGACCCAGCTTCTAATGTTGAAGGAAAAATACTGCATCTTTTTAAAAATGGTCAAAAGGAAAGGAAACTTGCAGGCATGTAAATATCACATCACCCTGTAAGTAGGAACCCATCATTATTGTGTGGGTAAGAAAGAAATAATTAAACAAACCAATTCCAGTTAATTCCACATGTAGTGTAGGCCTTTGAAAAGAGTCCAAAATATTTTTCAAACATTCTCACATACACTGCACACATCTGTCCTATGTAACCTGAAAATGATTTACCCTTGTGAAATCATTTGCGCAAACCTGCCAACCTTATGAATGATTTTGTTTGTCTACTGTCTCAAAATAATTGATCTTACATACATTAAGCTAATTAAAATAGCCAGGCCCTTTCTTTGCAGAAAATCCACAAGCCCTCTTTCAATTATGCTTCTGAGGTCAGGAAAGCAATTCTTATGGAAAAGTAGTCTAGAATTTGCTTCAATCTATTAAGACAAAACATAAGAATGTATTTTTGATGCATTGATAAAAAATTCACCAAAATATTTGGTATTTTTAGTCAGTCTCCAACTTACTAAAGGGTCATATTCCAAAAGTTAGTGGATAAATGAGTTGTCTGGAATTTGGAGTGTATTTTCCCATAAAAACAATGCTACCCATAGGAGTTAGTTCCCAGGCCTCCCTTTAAGTGCTATTTAACCCATAGTGTAGCAGCCTATTGTGGACTTCAAAATTATTATTTTAATTTTGTTATTATTAGTTAACTGGCTCAAAAGTAACTGATTGATTTAGAGGCTGTTTTAGATGCTGACATCAGGAAAACCAGTTTCAATTATAGATACTTGAGATAGCAGTTGGAGACTTTTATGTCATTTCTGTAGAAGGTTTTGAGGTACTTTGGAAACTCTAAAAACAGATACTTAATTTCATCTGCTTACTTGTGACTAAAGGGGGAAACAGAGAGAAAAGCCTTGGCCCATGTTCAACTTCCACCACTATCAGGAAAAGAAGACAAGAAATGGGAAAAATGGAAAAGAGGAAAGAAGTTAAAATTGTGTGCATGTATGTGCATGCAGAAATTACCTTAGCAGTGAACAATGAGGAAATGAGGAAACTGAGGCACACACAAGAAAGGAGATAGGAAGAGATATTGGTCTGAGACTTCTTTGTGTTGTTCACAAACTGGTAGTGATGACCTCTAGAAAGTTCAGAAGAGAAAAGGAAAGTTTTAGCAGGTACTCTGTGAACTTATGTTTAGGATATGTAATAAACATAGGTTGTTACTTAGGGACATGAGTTACCTGATTTAAGAATTGGACTCTCAGTTTGAATCCATACACAACTGTGGAAGACCTACAGTGTTTCGAGAGCTGGGATATAGGACTCACTGCAAAAATTATCTGGCAATTACCCTTTACCTTGCAGAGATAATAATAGCTAGCATTTATGACTCATTATAACTCATTTAATCTTCACAATGACTCTATAAATTAGGTATTAGTATTATTATTATTATCCCATTGTGTAGATGAGGAAACTAAGACACAGAAAGGATATGTAATTTGTCCGAAGTCACATGGCTACTAAGTGTTGGCGCCACCATGTGAACCCAGGTAGTGTGGGGATAGAACTTGTGCTCATAACAGCCATGCTATACTCTGCCCTAACATTCTCTGGTCAACATTCTTATCTCTTGTCGTCAATCGCTTATACCCTGACTCCATCTGGGATTTGGAATGCACTCGGGGAAGTGGCTGCGCATGGAGACTGGAAATGGAAGAGCCATCCAAGGTCATGCCCTTCAGGCTCTCTTCAAATTCTACAGCTACTGTAAAGAGAGTTGCATTCCCACAGAGAACATGTCAGACTGGAGGAAAATTATGACAAAAGGTCTCCCCAAAGGCCTCTGAAACTTGGATCTTATCTTGTTCCACAAAGTAAAGGCCAGTTTCCTAAATCAAAGAATGAAACAAAGTACATCTTCTTCAAGCGTTGTTTTGACATCACTCCCTTTTATACAACTGGACAGGCACTCCCATTGTCTCTTTAAATAATTTTTAAACACTCCTGAACTTTGGCTTGGAGACCCTCATTTGAAATGATTTTACCACTCTAGACATACTAGCTCATATTTTTTAACTTCAACCTGGCAAAAGTTAATATCCCTCATAAAACTCTACCCACTCTCTTCTCTAAGTATCACATAAACCATTCTTCCTGATTATACATGCCCCATCTTGAGCCATATCCATTACTCTGTCAACTTTCCCTGGAGGTTAATCTGCTAGTGAGAATTAAAGTGGACTCCTGCGGTGGAGTATTCTACAGTGGATGGAACTTGGATTCTGAAGTCAGTCAGTTCTGGTTCAAATCCCAGTTATTCCATTTACTAGCTGTATCATGTTGGGCAAGCTATGTAACCTCCCTAAATCACTGTTTCCTCACCTAGAATGTGAATACAATATTAATGGTACTGGTATAACAGTTGTTCTGAGAACTAAATAAGATATTGCATATAAAGAACTTAGTTCAGAGTAAACACATTATAAAATTCAACAAATGTTAGTCCCCATGATTACAATACTTTGGGAGCACAGAATAATCAGAGATATGTACAAAGATGGTTGTGAAGAGATGTTTATATACCATTTTCATAAAAGTAAAAAGTTAGAAACAATTTATGCCCAACCAGGGTTGACTATGCCACCAATTAAAAGTCATGTTCTGAATGTTGGGAAATATCAAGATTGTATTAGTGAGTATTAAAAAAAAAAAAAAAACCTGCAGAGTAGCATATTTGGGAGGTAATGTATATGCATAGAAAAGAGATTTGAAGAACCTACATCAAAAAGTAGATTATAATTATCTCAACAGAGGAAAGGTATATGGAGTATAGATGGGTACTGGGATTATGAAGATTTTAAAAATGTTTTGTATTTTTCTGTGCATCCTAAATTTTGTACCTTTTATAATTAGGAAAATTACATGCTGTTGAAAAATACTGGATAAAGTTTAGCCTTCTCAGATGATCTCCTTCTGGCTCCAATTAATTCAGACCTCCAGCTTATCCACTTCCTTTATTTCCTTTTTCACTCTCTACAGATTTATGTTTCCTCTGCACAGCTGCAGTTGGTTTCAAATATTTGGCAGAGACTGTAGTTGGTGTTTAGATATATTTATGTGGGTTCTCTTTCCCTCATCAGACTGCATTTCCACGAGAGTATCTTCCCTATATTCTCTCTGTAATTGTGCATAGTGGCTTGGAAGCTCTTTCTCCCAAAATTTAACTGATTGAGGTCATTGTAAACAATGCAAGAAGAAAAACTTGCTTAACTTGTTTCATTATTAACATTAATTGGGAGCTAAGGTTCTCATGTTAGGAATGGAGGGGCTTATAGACTGGTTGGGAATTAGGCCCTGTGCCTGAGGCAATGCTTTGTGTTTATGCAGCTATTTCATTTCCTCCTGGAACATAGGAATACCAAGGCCTCTTGCACTGAGGAAGGGTTACATGACTGGTTCTGACAAGCAAAATGGAAGCAGATGTGTGCACCACTTCCAGGCCCCAAATCGTTTTACATATTCCTCTATCAATTCTTGCTTCACCTGCTGTCTGCTGGCTGGATAGTGCCAGGTTGAACTTGAAGCCACAATATGGTAGAGCCACAAGATGGAAAGAACCTGGGTCCCTGAGTTTCTGTTTACAGAGGAACCACTCAAGAGAATTATTTGAAGAGAAATATCTGAAACGAACAGGGTCAGTGAGAAAGATAAGACTCTTATTACATAAAGGCATTGAGATTTGAGGGCTATTTATTCTTGTAGTAACCCTATCCTAACTAACAACAGAAAATTATACAAATGGTAAAAGAATTTAAAATAACATATTTTAAGCGTCAAACAAATAGAATATAATTTTTTTAATTTGCCTAATATTTTACTGTTCTCCCAAACCATTTGCTTCCCTACCTTATTCAGTTCTCTAAGAAACCTTGATGAGTCTATCTTTGTGTCACAATTTAAGAAACTGGCCTTAGAGTTGTTACATTCTTTGACCTAAGCTAGAACCAAGATTTTCTGACTCCAAATACTATACTCTTTGCCTTTAGGCATAAATACTATAAGAGTGACTAATGACTAAATTATTTATAGAAAAGATGTTTTGCCTAAATTGTCTAGGGAGTATTTTTTTGAACATTGGTTTCACCAGCAGCTAATAAATGTCCCAAGAAATAGAGTTCCAAGGCCAAATGAGTTTGGGAAACACTGGGTTAAACAAATGTGACCAGGAGTTTTCTACTTAATGCCAAGTTCTCAGAGCCTTTAACTTAAAATTTGGAGGCTCATAGGGAGCCTACGCAGCATATCCCATACATCTGACCACAGAATCCTTTGATGATGGAGCCATTGTCAGGAGCAGAGTATGCTGAAACATGACGGAGAAAGGTTTTCTAGATAACAGCTCTCATTCTCCATTGCACCCTGGTTCCACTTTAGTTTATTCACTTCTTAGAGTACACTTCTCAGCTAATGTTGGGAACAACAAAATTCTCTAATAAGCTCATGTAACCAAGATCAAATGGGACTTTCAGGAGATTTTTTTTTTTTTTTTTTTTTTTTTTGAGACAGAGTCTCTGCCCTGTCGCCCAGGCTGGAGTGCAGTGGCATGATCTTGGCTCACTGCAACCTCTGCCTCCCGAGTTCACACCATTCTCCCGCCTCAGCCTCCCGAGTAGCTGGGATTACAAGCACGTGCCACCATAGTCAGCTAATTTTTTGTATTTTTAGTAGAGACGGGGTTTCACCATGTTGGCCATGATGGTCTCGATCTCTTGACCTCATGATCTGCCCACCTTGGCCTCCCAAAGTGCTAGGATTACAGGCGTGTGTGAGCCACCGTGCCCGGCCCCAGGAGCTTTTTTTTTAGTTGCATTTATTTTTGAACTTATCCTAAAGAAGAGCAGGACACGTTCATTGCACCTGGAAGGTAGAAAATATAAATAGAAGAAAGAGAGGTGCAAATCAACCCACTTCTATTCAACCCACCAGCATAGTCAACCTGTGACATTTACTACCACAGGGAGCTGCTGAGGCAGGGTAGAGTTGGATTTGAGGAAGGATTAGATAATTTTATGAGCATGACTAAAATTTAAAGCTATGTGAGCTAGAACAAAAAAGATACAAGGAAATGAAGTCTCATGTTCCAGGATGTAAATTGATCACATGTGGAAGGAGGGGCAAAAAGGAATTCCCACCTCGCAATCCAGCGTGGGATATTACACAATGGGCCAGGTGCAATAGGCTTGACTTTCCCTCTTTATTTTCCTTTTCCTTTTCTCTGGTACATCTGATTCTGGCTAAACAGGAGGTGGGGATATTAGCCCTGACAAATAGCGATTTGATTCCACAGGGCAACTCCTGTTGAAAACCAAGATAACACAAATATTTTCAATTCTTCAAGTTGAACCTAGACTAAGTATTTTGTTTTGTGGGTGATCCCTCTGTTCTTTTATTAAGAGAAGATCATTTTATGAGAGCTAAGAATATTTGCATTCCTAGCATTTAAAATTCTCAACAAACACATTGTTCAAGCAAATAAAAAGAATAGAACAAGTAAGGTAAGATCATCTTAATTAGTTGAGACTCTTGAGCAAGGATGAATCCAGTCTTGAAGTCCTGGCTATTTCAAAATATTCTTTTTACCTTAAACATACAAATGAAATGTGTTTCCGAGCTGCAGTATTCTGAGCTTGGTGATGATTGAAGGCCCTGGAAGAGGGGATGGCAGATTTTATTGGGCTGGGTGGGTTCTCAACAGCCATCTCTCCATGGGAAATTTCATAAAAATATTCAACTCTAATGGTTCAGTGAAAAGCATTTGGGCCCCAGGGAATCAATGAGAGCTAAGTTTTATAGAGTGAATCCTATCTGGACTAGAAGAATTAAGAAACAGAAATATGGGAGACAGGCAACAAGAAGAATAGGAATACCAGCCCCATGGTACAAAAAGTTAGTCTTTCATTGTATAACCAGTGCTATGATTCCCTGCATTAAGATTACAAAAGAAATCAGATCAGAGATTGTGGACTTTTTTCATTATAGGATTTTAGCTGACCCTTTCTTCAACTATGAATTCTTCGGTTGGGGGACAGTCCTAAATTCCAATATGAACACTAAATATCATTTGCCTCAGGAAGGATTTTTCCTGTTGGTACTCAGCAATCTTTCTGAACTTGTGGCAGTGGTAGTCTATACAACATTGACTACTCCATTCTCTTATCCCTTCCTCCCTAACATAGCCCACTTCTCATGATAAAACTTTTCTTTTTTTTAGATGAATTCTTGATCTGTTGCCCAGGCTGGAGTGCAGTAGCACAATCTCAGCTCACTGCAACCTCTGCCTCCCAGCTTCAAGTGATTCTCCCACCTCAGCCTCCCAAGTAGCTGCGATTACAGGTGTGTGCCCCCCATGCCCAGATAATTTTTGTATTTTTAGTAGACACGGGTTTCACCATGTTGGCCAGGCTGGTCTTGAACTCCTGACCTCAAATGATTCTCCCGCCTCAGCCTCCCAAAGTGCTGGAATTACAGGCATGAACCACTGCACCCAGCCTATAAAACTTACAATTCTAAATAGGCATCTAGTTTTCCAGCTTTATCTTGCACCTAGAATTGGCTATGTGACTCAGTTCTGACCATTTCTGGCTTGGAGGATGCTAGGAAATATTTTCCTTTTAGGATAAAAGGAGAGAAATGTGGGAGGAGAGTTGTGTTTTCTGTTTGTTTGTTTGTTTGTTTCCTTGCTTGCTTGTTTGTTTTTCTGGCTATCCCCTCTCTTTCTTTGACACAGTGCGGAAAGTGTGATATTTCATACTGTGGCAATTATTTTGTGATAATGAGATGACAAACTTGAGGATCAAAGGCACCATGGTAGCATTGACAAGATGGAAGGGGAGAAAAATCTTGAGTTTGTAATGACATCACTGAGCCACTAAAACAACCCTGGGACCATGAGCCTATTGATTTGTTGAAGTCACCTTTAGATGGATATTCTGTTACAGCCCAAAGCCTTCTAACTGTTAAATACACCCAGTGAAAATGTGACTATGTGTTCCAATAGAGCACAGAACCCCAAAGAAACACACGGCCTGTGACTTCTGGTCTTATAGAATCACTGATATTCCCTGATGTAGACTGGCATATTTCTCTTGGAAAAAATCGCGAACCAGGACTTCCTTGATGGTTGTCTGAGAATTCATTGGCTAATGTTGGCAGAACCTAAGGCCATGAACATGTTCATCATTACTAAGGAGGTGGCAATCCTAAAGGTTGCAATTCAACCTTTGTGGATTGTGCTCCAAATTCCACACAAGGTTTCTTTCCCTCTTGTTCTCATTTCCCACAGTCTTACCCTTTTCTTTGTGTCTTACTTTGGCTTTGGAAAACCTCCTTCACATTTTCATTTTGCCAATTCTGATGTTACTTAATTCTTCAATATGGTAAAGCAATAAAAAGAAAGCTGGCTGATAATCTTAGAGCAGTGCCAAAAATGTATGTTTGGAATGTTAGGACTTTATTGAAAAATGCTTTATTGAATAAGCAGAAATTTTGTTAAGCTCCAAAGGAATCTAACCATCTCCCCTCCCCCACCACCACTGCCTAAATTTCACATCCTTTGATAACTAAGTACCTTCCCAGACTGGCATATCTTCTAGTCTGTATATCCTAAACTGCAGATTCAATCCTATCGAGTGACTGGAAATGGTACAACTCAAAAGTCTAGAAAAAATTCTGCTCTATGGAAACACATTCATTTTTAAAATTTCTTTATTTCAAAAGTTTCCATCCTCATTTCCCTTCTTGAAGAGTTTTCATTATACATGAGCAGGGAATTACGATGTGTGTAATATTTTATAACTTAGCTAATTTGAAGATACTTTTTTCTTTTACATCTGTTGGATTTTTTTAAAAAAAATTATTATACTTTAAGTTCTGGGATACATGTGCAGAATGTGCAAGTTTCTTACACAGCTACGCGTGTGCCATGGTGGTTTGCTGTGCCCTTCAACCCGACAATCCTGAGCTCAAAGCCCAGAATTAGAGCTGATGAGTAACCAAGGAATTCAGATTTTAGTACTGAAAATAATGTTTAGGAAATTCTGTTGTTCTGGAGGACAAGAATTTAGCATTCATAGCTGAAATGCATAAGAGGAAAACAAGTCTGCCAGAAAAATGCTGTTTGCAATGCTGTGAGGGTCTGCTCTAAACGGTATTTCTTGTGGGAGGGACTTGGTGTGATCTGTGTTGTGTATTTTTTTGGTTTTTGGTTTTTGTCTGGAGGCTTTTTTGCTTTCGTTTCTCAGATCAGGGAAAGGAGGTTTGCCTGAAAATGAGCCAGAGTGGTGGTTCTGCCCAGACTGATGTGCTGGCAATCGGTGTGTACTGCTTGGTGACTTTCAGTTCAGGTGGTAATTTACCAAATGCCGCTTTTTTTCTGTATGACACAGGCATGGCCAAACATAGTCACCACGCAGAATGTTGGGAAAGTTTCTTGTCCCCATCAAACAGAGGGAGCAACCCTTGGTAGTTCAACAATGAAGCCTCCATTAGCTGAGAAGTCTAACTGTGATTTATCATTCCCTACCTATAAAGATTGTAAACAAAGCAGGAAACTTTCTGAGTCTCTTAGTCCTCTACTTCCAAGTAGAAGTGGTAAGAATGCCAACCTTCCCTCACAACATTGTAAGAAGGAATGATTATTTGAATTGATTGTAAAAAGATACTCTGCAGTATTCATCATTAGGGAATTGTAAATTAAAACAACAAGGAGATATGGCTACATACCTATTAGGATGGTTAATATCCAAAACACGGATAGTACCAAATGGTAGAGCAACAGGAACCCTCCTTCATTGCTGGTGAAAACGTAAAATGGTTCGGCCACTTTGGAAAACAGTTTGGCAGTTTCTTGCAAAACTAAACACACTTTTATCATACCATTCTGCAATCATTCTTGATATTTTCCCAAATGAGTTGAAAACAGGTCCACACGAAAACCTGTGCACAAAAGTTTATAGCAGCTTTATTCATCATTGCCAAAACTTAGAAGCCACCAGGGTGTCCTTCAATAGGTGAATGGATAAATAAACTGTAGTATATTCATACAGTGGAATAGTATTGAGCACTTGAAAAAGAAAAAGAGCTATTAAGCCACAAAAAAGACATGGAGGAAGCATAAAGGCATATTACTAAGTGCAAGAAGCTAATTTGAAAAGGCTATAGACTGTGTGATTCCAATTGTAAGACATTCTGAAAGAGGTAAAATTATGCAGACAGTAAAAAGATCAGTGTTTGCCAGGGTTTTGGGAAGATGGAAGGAGGGATTAATAGATAGAACACAGAATTTTTAAGCCAATGAAACTATATTGAATGACACTGTAAGGGGAGCTACATGTCATTATAGATCTGTCAAAGCCCACAGACTATACAACACAAAGAGTGAACCATATGTAAACTGTGAGCTTTGGTCACAAAGAGCAAACTGTAATGTAAACTATGGACTTTGGTTGAAAATGAGGCATCAATATTACTTCATCAGCTGTAACAAAACATAGTGTGACATATTGGTGGCGGAAAGGGCTGGGTGTGTGTTGGGGGATGGTTATGTGGAAACTGTACTTCTGCTCAATTTTACTGTGAGCCTAAAACATGTAGAAAATGAAATGTATTAATTCAAAGTAGATTTTAAAATCTAAATAAAAGTTATGAAGCAGAAAGTGAATATAATCATATAATTATGTAAATTAATACAAATAATTGTTGAATGCATGCTTAGGATTAAGTTCAGTTGTACACAACATGAAAAACAACAAATGTGGTTTAGACAAGAAAGCAGAATATGTTTCTCATGTATGGAAAATACGCCTAGAAGTAGGCAGTCTGGAGCTGGAATGGTGACTCCACAGAGACTTTGTGGACTAAGGCTTCTGGCTTTGCTAAGACTCCCATCTCAGCATCTGACTCCTATCTCTTGGTCTGATACAATTGCCAGAACTCCAGCCACTACATCTGCATTCTAAACAGCAGAGAATAAGGAAGGAGGAAATACTGGCATGCCTCCTCCCTTAAATGCAGACTTACAGGAAGTTTCATATTATATTTCTGCTTTTATCTTACTGGTCTGGAACTTAGACAAATTGTCACATCTACCTGTGAAGGAGTCTAACAATATTTTACCTATTAAATTTACACAAAATTTTAAAAATCTGCAGAGAGGTCCAGCTACAAATCAGGGCTCGGTTTCTAAATAAAAAGAAAGAAAGGGATGTTGGAGTAGGCAGCTAGCCATTTGGGACTTTGAGCAACTGTTGCTAAGTTAAAAATACAGTGCTAGAGACAGAGGATGCAAAAAGACATTAGATCAATAGGAGAAATAAACATGCAAGCACGCGGCTATTATATATGGTGGCAATTTGTTAATGGCACAAGGATTTCAAAAGAGGATGTGAGTATGCCCAGTTGGGGTTGAGCAGAGAAACCCTCCTAGAGGGAAGGATATTTTACAAAGACCTAGAAGGATGAAGAGAATTTGAAAAGTAGGAAGTGATGGAAAAGAAGCCAAACTTGGCATAGGAAATGGCATGAAAGAAAGCAAGTTGTTGTTTGACAAAGAGGGCTATGCCTGTTATTGGTGCATTTTATAGTCTGCACAGATACAGAAAGTGCCTAGGCAGGAAGAAGTTTATGTCTGTAGTTTGGACATGTACCCTAATGACATCAGTTTCTCTCCTCACAATCTGTCCATCATTCCCATGGGTGGGAGGTGAGGAAGAATTCCATTCAACAACACACACTTAGAGTATCTCAGGCAAAGAGACTTTTTTTCTTTTGTATTTATGATAAAACACCCAAATATGTATCCAAGTGGGATTACCAGCCTGGGTTGGATCCAAGAGACTTTGGTTACTAGAACTATTTCTCATCATAAATCCCCAAACAAGTTGAGTTTTTCACTTCCTCTCCTAATCTGCCATGGAGCACAGCCGAGTTGCTTGAAGTCATCTACTTCTTGGCAGTGGCTACAATTCCAAGATGATGGAACGATTCTTTTCCATATACATCATTATTATTTCTAGTATAAATATTTATCGAGCACTCACTGTGCAATAGAGAAGAGCTCCTGCTTGGTGGTCTTTCCAGCTGAACAAAACAAACATGAGGAGAGGTCGAGGGAAGAGGTGGGAAGAGAACCTCTTTTCTGGTGGGAAACAATAGGAATTGCTTCCCCACCCCACCTCCTTTTATTCATGTTGGATGTTATTTGGACTTGACTGCCATATTTCAGATACGTAAAATGTGTTTTTATTTGTTTAACATATGCTTTATAGGGCTTACCATGTGCTGTGCACTGTTTCTAAGCTCTTTACAAATACTAACACATTCAATCCTCATAGAATCCTGTGAAATAAGTTGTTTTATTGTCTCCATTTGCAGATGAGGAAACCAAGGCACACAGTAATTTGCCCAAGGTCACTCACTGGACACAATGACTCTAGAGCAACACTGTCCAGTAGAACTTTCTCTGATGTCAGAAGTGTTCCATATTTGCGCTGCCCAATAGGGTAACCACTGGACATGTGTAGTTGCTGAGCACTTGAAATGTGGCTTACATGACTGAGAAACTGAACTTCTGAAAGTTCAGAAGGCTGCCCACCTAGGCTTCCCGAAGTGCTGACATTACAGGCATGAGCCTGGGCTCATACAAACCTGGGCATACAAACCCAGGCTGCCTTTCTTTCCTTTCCTCTCCCTTCCTCTCTCCCTCCCTGGGAAGAAGAAGAACGAAGTCAAAGCACGTATGAACAGAAGCAAGAGGGAAAAGGGATTCTATAGGGGGCTTTTCTTTCTTTCTCTCTCTTTCCCTTCCTCCCTCCTCTTTCTTTCTTTCTTTCTTTCTTTCTTTCTTTCTTTCTTCTTTCTTTCTTCTTCTTTCTTTCTTTCTTTCTTTCTTTCCTCCTTCCTTCCTTCCTTCCTTCCTTCCTTCTTCTTTCTTCTTTCTTTCTTTCTCTTTCTTTCTTTCTTTCTTTCTTTCTTTCTTTCTTTCTTTCTTTTTTATTTCTTTCTTTCTTTTTCTTTCTTTCTTTTCTCTCTCTTTCTTTTCTTTCTTTCTTTTCTTTTTCCTTCCTTCCTTCCATTTTATCCTTCCTTCCTTCCTTCCTTCCTTCCTTCCTTCCTTCCTTCCTTCCTTCCTTCCTTCCTTCCTTCCTTCCTTCCTTCTTCTTCTTCTCTTCTCTTCTCTTCTCTTCTCTTCTCTTATCTTCTCTTCTCTTCTCTTCTCTTTCTTTATTTTTGGAAGGAGCAAGGGCCAAGAATATAGAAATTCTTTTATAAAACAGTGATCCTTTCTGGCACATTTGGTGTTTAATTATGATAAACAACATGAGATATAAGTTTATAGAAAAATATGAGCAAATCACTCAGGTGGTGCCATTCTCTATTCCCTGGCTGTTAAATGGGACTACAATAAAGCTCTATCTCCAATGCAAGTTTTCTCACAATTAGTAGTAGATGAGGAGGCCAAAGGGGAGAAATCAAGGGCTGGTTAGGTCATGCATATTTGGTAGCACAGACCATTGTTAAAAGTGAAAAGCAACGTTATAGTATCTGGTGCCTGCTTGGGAAAATGAAGAGCAAGACAAAGTCACGTGTGTTATCCTGCTGTCATCAAGACTGGCACTCCTTCTTCTCTCTCTTTGCTGCCCATCTTAACACATCTCTACCTTATTCAGCTTTCGTGGTTAAACTCAAATTCCACTTCTTCCTTGAAAACTGCCCTCCTGTCTCCATGTGAAAGCATCCTCCCTATAATATGACTGTATCTTTCTTCTGGTACTTAATGGGTTCTATACTATGTAATAGCTAAGTAAGTACAAGTCCTAACTCTCCTACTTACTCTCAACTCTTAAAGGTCTGATTTCTGTTAGTATTAATTTTCTGTGAAACTTCACACAAACCTGGGCAACATAGTGAATGAGACCCTGTCTCTACAAAATAATAATAATAATAGTAATAATAATAATAATAATAATAATAATAATAATAATTAGCTAGGCTTGGTGGCACACACCTGTGGTCCCAGCTACTCAGGAGGCTGAGGCAAAAGGATCACTTGAGCCAAAGAGGTCAAGACAGCAGTGGGTCATGTTCACGCCACTGCACTTCACCCTCTGCGACTGAGTGAGATGTGCTCATATTCCATAGATTGTTTCAACTTTCATCTCTGTTTCCCTGTTTCTAGCAGGCACTTCTATGATAGCATTAACTGTACTGTATTATTGTATTGTAAAATTCGATGATCATATCTCTCCCCAAGACTGTAAGCCCTTTTAGAGTAGCACCTACCTTAAAATAGATGCTCTATAAATGGCAAGCAACTATTTTCTGAATGAACGGTCATTCTCAGAAATTTGTAGTATATGTAGTATGTTTGTCTTTTGTCTAAAACAAAATGGAACCCTCCTCCAATGAAACTCTTCTATATTCGTATTAGATTAAGCATTAGGTGATACCAAACTAACTTCACCATTTTATAATAGTCCTACTGCAGGGAAAGACAATGCATAATTGTCCTAGAGGATGAGGCCATTTTCAGCTAGCTGCGGTGGCTCACACCGTAATCCCAACACTTTGGGAGGCTGAGGCAGGCTAATCACTTGAATTGGGAGTTCAAGATCAGCCTGGCCAACATGCCAAAATTCTGTCTCTACTAAAAATACAAAAATTAGCCAGGCATGGTGGTGCACGCCTATAATTTCCAGCTACTAAGGAGTCTGAGGCACGGGAATTGCTTTAACCTAGGGGGCGGAGGTTGCAGTTAGCAGAGATCACACCACTGCATTCCAGCCCGGGTGACAGTGAGACTCTGTCTCAAAACAAACAAACAAACAAACAAAAAGAAAGAGAGAATGAGAACATTTCTTGCTTAACCTTGCCCAAAGGACATAGGTCATCCGAAGAGGGTTGAATTTTAGGGTACTGCACAGAACCCAGAATAGAAAAGAAGTGTGAAAACTGGCAAGACATTGCAATTTTCTACACGTATGTAAAGCTCAAACTAAAAAAGAACATTTTTGAGAATTTTAAGAAGTACATGTGAAGGATGCTCTGACATTAGGTTTAGTGAAGGAAGGGTCAGAGATAGACCAAGATCACTTTAGCAACCTATAATTTGGTTTAATTGATTGAGCAGGGAGAAAAAAAAAGGAGAAACAGAATGAGGAGATGGTGACATTGACAAATATAAAATACTGTAACATAAATTTCTGTAGCTTTGCTTTGAGTAGTACTGGAAAAGTTTGTTATACTAGGAAATAGTCATATAAATGGAAAGATGGTTTTTCATGTCTTTTATGACTTGTTGTAAATGATTAATTAAATACTCTGAGTGTTTCATTAAATATATGCATTCCTTCCAAATTAAAGTGTGCAGAGACTCGTTATAAATAAATTCATTGGGTGAATGAAAGGAGCATTTACTTCTAAAGGAATATTACTGGCAAATTTCATTCTTGACATTGATTAAATAGACTAAATTTATTTTAATGGCAATACGAACAAATTACAAGTCTAATTAGTTTTCTACTTTAGTATTTTTGCGTTATTTAGTGTATTTATAAGCGATCCAACAATTTTAAGAATTTTACTACATAAAAAGTATTTTGTAATAAAATGTGAAAATAAAAGAATGAATAAAACATGGCTCTCACTTCACTCATTTTCTACTTTCACACTTCATGGAACAATTTTAAGTGCCTACTCTGAGCAAACCCTTTTCCTGAATGTTGCAGGCAATAGAAAGGAAAAATAAGACTTGTTTCTTCCCTCTAAAAGCTTGAAACGTCATGGGAAAAACATATGCACAAAATAACTTTAATGTAAGACAGACTTTGGTAAGTAAGTGCTAAAATAATAGAGGTACAAAGTGCTTGGGGAGTGTAAGAAATGGAGGGATTAAGACTGATGAGGAGGGGATCAAGAAAGGCTTCTCGGAGGAGGAAGGGTTTGAGCTTGACCTTGAGAGATGGCTGGAAATTTAACAGGAGGTTCTGGGTCGGGGAGGAGAAGAGAAAGGGGTTGTGTGGTCTCTGGGTTGCTGGGTTGTTCTATAGAGGGGTTTTGGTGTGTCTCTGGACAATTTTGAACTGTCACATGGAAGAGATGTGTCACACAGAAAATACACAGAGCAACTAGTAACTGGTCTGAAAATAAGCCATGTGACTTCAGAGAAGAAACCGTATCAGGCCTGAAGTGTGGGCAACAACAGTGACAGGTATAATTAGACATTAAGCAGATCAGTGTTTTTTGATTAATAAGCTTGTTCTTCCTATACATTAATTCATGGGCCTCAAAGGAACCTCAGGAAGTTACTTAGGTCACCCCTGACTATGTTTTTTTTTAAAAAGTATTATTATTGTTCCCTTAGCCTCAGCCCTATAATATGAGCTCTTCAAATGCTCAGACCCTTGGGCTCTACATGAGGACCAGTACAACTAATAAAATATAGTAGTGGCAGCAGTTGAAGCCACCTTGTGATACCACGATTTTGTAGCCGTATTGATAACATTATGTGGGAACTGAGGCAAGGGTTTTGTGAGTCTTTCAGGGCTGCCCTGCTTTTAGTCAGCCCTCAACAAGTTACAGCTTCTGCTTGGGGTAAAAGCTGACCACAGAACTTATTCACAATGGCTTCCACTGCCTTGCCTTAACAAAGTTGATCCCTATCTAGCTACCAATTAGAAGTCTAAAGTTACAGAATGCTGGCACTGGAGTAGTTGTTAGGATTAATCTAACCCAACCCCTTTGTTCTTCATTTTACAGTGGAGGGAAGAGAATCTTAGGGGAAGTGATATGCCCAAAGTCACACAGTTAATGATTGGCTTACCTGAACCAGAACTAGAATGTAAATCTCTAAGTTTTCTAACTTTCAAATTAGTTTCTCTCTCCTGCAGCGTAGCCTTCTTTATTTGCATCAATAGATGTAGGTGTGCCTGTGCATTAATATTTCTAAGAGTTTGGCTTAAAGCATTCAGTAGGTGCCCAGAGAATAACGTATGTTAAGCCAGAGAAGTAAAATCATTGGATCAAAACATTCTCACTTGGAAAAAACATTAGAATCCTGGGAATTTCTTGAAATGCAAGAAAGCTCAGCATCCAGGACTTGCAGTGTAAACACTGTGGCTAATTTGTTGAAGTGAGATGCCATTGATGATTCTCCCTGCCTTGAGAGATGACAGGGCTCCTTTGCAGAACAAAGCCAATTGCTGTAGCAGATTGCTAGGGGAAGGCAGATTGCAAAAAGTGATCAGGAAAAGATAAGACATGTTACCGAGACAGATCATTTTTCTTGAAGAGGAGTTAAAAAAAGACACTAAAAAGGAATTCCTCCCATAAAGTTTGCCTTTCAGAGGGCAACCATTTCCACAACTCTGTTCCTGCCTAAAGAAGCAGGCTATAACCTGGAGCAAAGCTTGGAGAGGCTAGTACATCAATTTTACAGAAGCAGTTCGGAGAATAGTGAATATGGATAATACAGATAGCAACCCAGACACTTGATCCATGAGTTTGCTACGTCAAAATTGGACAAGAATAACTTTCAATAAATTTACTTTCCAGTGACTTGTTATTTTAAAAAGTGTATCCTTATTAATAAAAATGATACTTTGATACTGGGTATATAACCAAAGGAAAATAAATCATTCTACCAAAAAGACACATACCCTTGTATGTTTATCACTGCACTATTCACAATAACAAAGACATGGAATCCACCAAGGTGCCCATTACTGGTAGATTGGATTAAGAAAATGTGGCACATATACATCATGAAATGCTACAAAGCCATAAAAAGAGAATGAAATCATGTCCTTTGCAGCAACGTGGATGCAGTTGGAGACCTTAGTACTAAGTGAATTCACGAAGGAATAGAAAGCCAAATACCACATGTTCTCACTTACATGTAGGAGCTAAACATTGAGAACATATGGACATAAAATGGGAGCGATAGACACTGGGGACTACCGGGAGGAGGGCGTGGGTTGAAAAACTACCTATCAGGCACTATGTTCACTACCTTGGTGATGGGAGCTGTACTCCAAACCTCAGCATGATGCAATATTCACATGTAACAAACCTGCATGTGTACCCCCGTATGTAAAATAAAAATTGAATTAAAAAGAAAAGAAAAGAAACCAACACCATGAGGTTTTCAGCTCCCCCATAATCTCCATGACCCTCTTTAGTCCTAAATAAACATAAATGTAAGTAAAAATAAATAAGTAAAAAGTAAAGATGACACTGTTTCTCCACTTATTTTCTTATCAAAGAAAAATGGCCACAAGCCATTCTGTAGAATAAGCTGCCTCATAAGAGTTTTATCCTTTTGACATGATTTGATTTGAGGCTGTCCTTCTTTTCATTTGTTTTTAAATTCTATGTACAATAGAATCATTCAATTCCATGGGGTATTGTAAAAATTCTTTTTAAAATTCTTGTTCCCATCCATCAGTAGAGTACTTTTCTTCTATTGCTATGAAATAATTTTTATTCTGATTCTACACAAAAATGGCAAATCAGATGTTAGAGCAGAAAGCTACCTTAGCAACCATCTGCTGCAATGTCCTCATGTTCTAGATGTAGGAATGTCCAGGGATTTCTTGATTTTTGGTGGCTCACCCAGGGGAAGAAGGGGCATAACTCTAGGTAGGACACACCTTCTGCTCCTACTCCTGTGCGCTTTCACTGCCAGAACATTCCACCTTCATTAGAACAGCACCTTAAATCATGTTTGTCTTAGGAAATATGCCTCACTTTTCATATTTTAATGTGCTCACTTTCAAGGAAGTTTCAGAAAAACCGTGAAATGCCTTTTAATTTTAATTTTAATGAAAGGTGAAAATTTCTTTCTCTATTAAATTCTAGTTAGGAGAGCTACTATTAATAAATTAGTTATGTTTATTTGTGGCTACATTAGTCAGATTTCAAATATACTAATTCTGGGTAGTAAACAACTATGAAATCTTAGTGGGTTCAACAATAAAGTTTCACTTTTTGGCTGAGGATCTGTACATTGGTAGGCTCTAGGTGAGTTCAGGTTTGGTCCACCTGATTTCTCATTCTGGTAGCTGACTGGGACTTGCTTTTTTCGTGGCAGATGGCAAATGCCCAAGAGCACAAACCAGACCATGCAAGTGTAATGAAGCCTCTGCTCAGAACACATCTGCTCACATCCCATTGGCCAGAAAAAGTCACATGGCAAAGCCCAGCCTCAGGGATGAATGCCTTGTCTGCTCTACAGAAGCACTGCAAAGTTATATGACAAGGGGGGTGGATGCAAACGCTTTTGTAGGGTGAGCATGGAGAATTGAGCCTAGTATTCCAGCTTACTACTTGTGAAAATTAAAATGGAAATTGTTACTTTTCTCTAGAATTGGAAATTAAACTATTGAATTATCCAAGATGCCTAGATTAAGACAAAACTTTATTTAAAATTTAATTTTCGGAATGCCTTTGGTTTTATTGTATAATCTAGTAAAGTTTAGGTTTTTTAGATACTCAGTAAATATTTGAGGGATACATAAATGCTGTGTCCACTAAGAAACTGCCCCTTTTGTAACATTAGTTCATTCATCCATTAAGGACTATTTATTGAGTACCACTATGTGCCAGGCACTACAGTATTTATAAGTAAGTGAAACACATCAATGTACAGAAAATAAAAATGTTTCCTGTGTGGAGCTTATGTTCTGACAACATATTTTTCTTTAAAAAGAAAACACTAATAAGCAAAACATATTGTATGTTAGTATCTGATACATGCTTTATACAAAATCAGGCTAAAAGAATTAAGAGGACTAAGGTGGGGTTAGCGACAGGCTGCAATTTTTCTGTAGTGTAAAAAGGGGGTACAGGGTAGTTCTTACCAAAACTTGACATTTGAGCAGAGACTTGAAGGAGGTGAGGGATTTTTCCCTCTGTTCCCCATGTAGCCATAGAGATTCATGAAGGGTCTGCAGCCAGAGAGCATTTCAAGTGTAACTCTTGGAAAGGGGGTGGTGGAGGGGTCCCTAACAGGGCAGGGCATGAGAACAGCCTCCGCCCCTTGACACCCCAGCCAGAGTACTTCCAATTTCAGCTGTTAGATTTAGCCCTAAGATTTCTTTTGAGGAATATCCTACCTTTAAAAAATAAATAAATAAATGCCTTAGAATACTATGCTAGATTATGAACTCATCCAAAGTCAAAGATCTGGCTTAAGATCTTGATTAAGAACATTGAAAGATGTATTAATAAAATTTATTTATTTATTTATTTATTAGTGATGGCTCAATTTCTCAATAGTCAACTGCCCCAGGCCTTGGTCTATAGCCCTCTCTCCTGCTTACATTTTTTCCTTAGATATTTTATTCAAGCCTTAAACACCATCTACATGCTAATGACTCCTAACTTTACATCAGTACTGGCTCTTCAACAGGACTCCAGACAGTTCCCCTTGGATATCTGATGAACAATCTCAAACTTAACATGATCAAAACAAAACTCAAGATTCTGCCTCCGCCATCACACCACTACCTTTTTAATTGTCCTTATCTCAGCAAATGGAGCCATCACTCCTCCTATTCCAGCACATGCATCTCCATGTCCAAAATATGTTTTATATCATCTCACTTCTCTCCATCTCCACTCTTGCTTAAGCCCCATTATCTCCTGTGACAACTACTGTTATGACCTCCTATCTGGTTTCTCTGTTTGACAATTGATTATTTATGCTGCAATCAGTGATCTTTTAAAAATATATATCACATCAGTCCCCTCTAATGCTTTCTATGACAATGAGGATAAAATCCAAACTTCTTGCCATGGTCTACAAAACCCAGCGTGATCTGGCCCCTGAATATGCCCTGCTTATGTCCCTGATCTCTTTCTCTTTTATTTGCCTACAGAGGTTTCCTCCCCCACCAGTCATATTTTGAGATAGTTGGTCTCCACAAATGATCTATGTCTCAACTTAAATGTCCACTTTTCAAAGAAGTCTTCCCTGACCCCCCAGTCATCTGTATCACCTCACCTTTCATACTACTTATCACTGTCCCCAGTTATTTCATTAATTTGTTTATTTACTTGATTTTTGTCTATCCTTGACCATCAGAATATAAGCCCCACTGCAACAGAGGGGCTTTATATTTTGCTGACATATTCCAAGCACCTGGAACAATAACTGACATATAATAGGTGCTCAAAAAGGATTGACCAAATAAATGATGACTAGGATCGGTGCTTTTTCAGAGACTAGATGTTACTAGGAAAAAGGAGAGGGCGCCATGGCATTGAGTGTTTGTGGAGGTGGTGGTATGGTGATAGGAATTTTTGGTTTCAAAGCAAGGCAAAAATGGAAAAGAAATGGAAAGTTAGAGAAACAAGTTTTCCCTACTGTGCAGTTGTAACTGAGTCTGGTCCCAGATTTTGGTCTTCTTCACAACTCAGGCCCATTTAATATATTACTGTATCTGCTAGGTTCTTTGATTGCAGACAAGAGAAACTCACCTCTAGACACTTAGGAAAAAAGAAAAAAAAAGAAAGGTTTAGAACTAACACATAGAACAGAAATGAAAACACAAGTACCAGGTCTTAGTATAGGAACTTGAGTAGTTTCAAGGAAGTTGGGCCAGGAACAAATGGGACATTTTCTTCAGGCCACCGAGGTGGGGATAAAAGAAGTGCACCAATATTCACTTTTTCACACTTTACCCAAGTTTTATTTGTGGGGCAAAAGTATTTGACATGGCTTGAGTCCTGAGCCTACCCCAGGATCCAGGCATGGAGTGAACCCCCACCACCATAAACTCAGTGGACTGTTATCAGAATAACAAGTAATGGATACTAGACAGGCAAATACAACAGCTGTCCACTCCATTCCAGGAAATAGCATGGGGTGAGGTGTTTCATTTTAGAGGGTTATAATCTAGTTTGCAAGGAAATAAAACTAGAGGTCACTTATCTCAATGAAGGAAATGTATTATTACTGGGAAAATAAGGCATCCTTCCTGTTAACCAATGAGAAAACTAACAGAGATTTATTCCTAGACATGCATTTTCTCTCCTGAGGCCCATTTTAGGGATAGTGTTTCTCATCTTCTGCAAACCGTCAGCCAGAACAGGACCTCTCCTACCTTCACAAGGGCATTGCTTATCCCTAACTGCAGAATTTCCTCTGTTCTCACCAAACTGCCAGATTTCACTTGGCCAGCCACTTGGCCAACAAAATTAAGTGGTAAATTAAATAACTCTAACCATAAGCCTCCAGCAATTCACAACCAATTTCGTGTGTGTGTGTGTGTGTGTTTTGGGTGGGAGTGGGAGGCTAGGGCAAAAGGTAGGGGAAAAAAAGAGAAGAAAACTTAAGGATAAGTCTCAACAATGTAAAAGCAAAGAAGACATCTCTATGGTGAAAACATATTCTTTCACCTAAAGTTCGTGAATTAGGGGGCAATCTGCCTAGTCAGAGCTAGATTTTGAACTGTAAGTTATGATTGATCACATAAATTTCATCTTTATGGGAATAGATATTAATTTATATACCTAGTTGTTTCTTTAACAAGCATTCATTGTGTGTCGGCAGTGTTCTAAGCATGACTGGGGGAGATGGATGTGTTTCTTGCTCTCTTGGGGCTGGCAGGGTAATGGTGGTCATGAGGCAGGTGAAATAAACAGCAGCTTGGAAAGATCCTCCTTGTCAGGGGATGAGTTGGGGTTGCCACTGGCTTCTGTCAGAGAAAAAGAACATGAAGCCTTCAAAAATAAACTGAGCTTCAAGGAGAGAGAATGCTATACTTGCTAACCAAATGGAAGCATTCATCCAGAAAAGGAAGGGTTCAGAACTAAAAGGAGTCAGAAGGTCTTATGAGACTGGCTGGGAACAAGTGCTGTGTGAGTGGCAAGAGCAGAGCAGCTTAGCGCAAATCCAAAGCCAGAGTCGGGGAGCATAGAAAAGAAGGAATCCTTCCTACAGAGATCTAGAACTAAATGGGACACAGCAGGAACAGGGCCAGGTTTGATGGGCAAAATCCCATGCTCATGACCAAATTATAAATACAAAATCAGGTTTGAAAGTGTGTGTTACTGTAGAAAGAGAAATCACAATGCATTACACATTTTTAAAAGCTGACAAATACCCAAAATATGACAAAACCCAGAAAAAAATATAGTAGCTGCTTTAATTAAATGCCTAGCATACCCCATTACTGCTTGATGTGCTTTTATACTTATTTTGCTAAATTTTTTTTTTGGTTGTGAATTTATTGGCCATTCACTTCTTTGCAGGAAAATGACTTTGTAATGTAGTTATCCATACAGTGAACAGAACAATAATTCATTTTTATTCTGGCATGAATGATTACAGTTTGGATTTTTTTTTTTTTTTTTTTTTTTTTTTTTTTTTTTGGTGGTGTTGACTAGGTATAGATCTAGTCACTCTACATATCTGAAGATTGGAAGAACTTTCACAGAATAGCTTCTGGCTTTGTGTTTTCAAACCTTGTTTCTCCTCCCCAGGCCCTATACTCCTGGTGCAGGGTTGGTATGGTGCAAGATATATACTTACCATAGGACTTCTGTTTATGCACCTTTGTGTCAGCAAAGTAGGTAGTAGGAAAGTTGCTGGAAACCATTCCAACACCGAGAAGGATAGAAATAACTTAAATCTACACACAGAAAAGTGCCTGTGAACCACAAAAATACATCCCACTAAGCCTAAATTAAAGTAAACTTCCCCTTAGCTGAATGCTAAACATGCCCATGGCCACTCCAGTATCACTGAATGTTAGGGAAAGTAAGACAGAGTGGAAGTTGAAGTAGAGAGACAGTGATCTTAACTGATTATAGTTAACTACTGTTTTTTCACAAATGTTCTTATCCATGTGATCATGTGAACACATTGCATGAGCCCCTCTCAGGACCTTGGAAAATCACTGGTCAAGGAAAGGGCTTTGAAACTTGTCAGATTCTGGAGCAGGCTTTGGTATTCAAGAAACCTCAGAATAAGGCTTGGAAAGAAAAAAACAGCAACAATTCAGAATAACAAAAGGGAACTGTCATGCAAAGTGTTATGATCCGAGAAAGAGGCCTGCTACCTAAAAAGGAGGAGAAATGAGTGAGATTTTGGAAAGGTTCATAGGGTTCCCACCAGTGCCAAGGTTAGCCAGAAGGCCTGAACTTGGGCTCAGCTGTGCATAACATGTTACCAGGGAACCCTGTATCAGTTATCTGATGCTGCGTAACAAATCACTCTAAAACATAAAGGATTAAAACAACAATAAGCATGTATTATCACAGACAGATGATACACATATTATAATTATGAGGCTTAGGTTCTGGGAGTGGCTTAGCTGGGTGGCCCAGGCTCACTCTCACACCTGGCAAGTTAGTGCTGGTTGTTGACCAGGTTCCTTGCTACATGGACCACTCCACAGGGCTGCTTGAGTGTCCTTATGACATGGTAGCTGGCTTCCTCAAGAGTGAGGGATCCAAGAAGTAAGGTGGAAGCCTCAATGTCTTTCACCACCTAGTCTCAGAAATTTCCTGTCATTTCTGAAAAATTGTATTCGTTATATTATTCAGCTCCATTCGTTGTGTGAGTGGACAACACAAGGGTGTGAATACAAGGAGATGGGGATCAACAAAGGCCATTTGGAGACTGGCTTCCACTGACCCTTTGCACTGTAATGTAGTTTAGCTTTATACAACAGCAGACAAAAATATGGAAATATTGTTCTAGCAAAATGTGGAAAAGACCTAACATCCCAGGAGCTTGTGTGTGTGGTTGGGTGTTGCTGGGGGTGGTCAGGGAGAGGTCTCCAAAGATAGCCCTTGGCAGAATTCTGACTTATGAGCAGCATATAAATATAAAGAGCAACTTTATTTCATAGATGAATATCTTGGACATAGGAAAGGAAAGTGAATATTCCAAGGCCACATTGCCAGTCAGATTCAGAGATGGTAGAACCTTGACTACACCTAATAATGATAATTGAAGTACTAGAGTGTTTCCCTCTGTACCAGGTACTAGCCTACATTTTCTGTGTATATCGTCTCATGTAATTACTATAGCTAAGGAAGTGGAGGCACCAAGCGGTCTAGCAAATTGCTCATGGTCATGTAGCTAGTCATGGTAGAAATGGCATTTCAACCAAAGTCTGTCAGGTGTCTAAATTCCCTTTCTCCACCTCCACATCCCACTCCTTCCAAACCTTCCATTCTTTTAAGTCTGTCAAGTTATCTCCTTTCTATAATCCTTCACCCTGTCTTCCCTGACATACCTCATTCCCAAGGAGAAGTCTTCTGTTTGGGGATGCCCTAAGTGGCCCTGCTTTACCAGAACTCCCAAACACCTTACAAATTACTCAACATAAGTATGAACACAGTGAGAACATAAGTAGAACCCAGAAGTAAAATTGGGTTCTAAACATTTCAGACAAACAATGCCAAAATGTGTGCAATATACGGAAGTTTAGCTTTAAGTTTTCAGAGCAAAACTTGGAAGGAGGCTCCTCACCAAACCAAGGCCCCCACCCCAAGCCAAGTATTCTAACACCTAATAGCCAAAACTGATGGAGCACTATATGCTTGCCATTGTTCTACGTGCGCTACCTCTACTAACTAATTCTAACTTTTTTAATAGCCTCATAAGGTAGGTATACCATTATTATCTCCATTCTCCATTTTTAAATGCGATTTATCTGCAAGGTTACACACTAGGCAAGTGGTAGTTCTGGGATTTGGACAAAGTCTGGGTGAAGAATCCATGCTTCTGTGCAATTTACTCATCTTTGTCTTTTTTCTTTCAAGTCTGCTGTTGCCCTGGAGGTGCTGTCAGTGGAGTCTAAGATTTGGTCCCCTTGTTCATCAGCGTTCATCAGTCAGAATTCTTGAGCGTATGTCACGGTGAGATACTGCGCTAAGCACTGAGCTGAAGAAAACAGACGCAGTCCCTGTCTTCCTTGAGTGTGCGCTCTAGTGGGAGCAACAGACCTTAAACGAGGTAATCAGTATATTTATTTAAAGTTAACAACTCAACAAATAAGGATAGCTTAAAATTATAAGAGATGCTATGAAAGTAAAAAACAGGGTGCTCTCACAGATGATCCCAGGAGGATCTATTTAGACATGGTTTGGTCAGTGAAGTCTGATAGCGAATTTAAGCTGATAGCACATTTAAGCTGATACCAAAAGAATGAAAAGCTTTAAAATGAGATAAAGGAAGAGGCATTTCAGTTAAACATGGAAGACACAAGACATTCTTTCTTACCTTTCCACAGACCCTTCTAAAATTGAGTATAAAAGGAACTAATGAGATAGAAACTCAGAAGGACAAAGAAAATGGGTGATAAGAGAGAGAACTGTGATTGCAAAGAGTGAACATATTTTTGGAAGATAAAAAGTGGAAGGAGGAGTGAGCAAAAGTAAGAATGCCATATACCAAGTGTGAGCAAGCTGGATGCCAATGTCAAAAGAGCCAAATCACAGCATCAACCCCTCCTAGTAAGTATCAGCCATTGATGGTGCCTAGTCTGTGGAAGATAAGGGTGGAGTTCTGGGGAGAAATCAGGAGAATGGTTTAAAAGTCAGTATAAAGCACATTGAAACCGCTGGACCCTCTCCTCCCTCTCCTCTACCCAGGTCCAGGCAAGTGTTCCTCCTCACCCTGCCAGGATGCCAGAATCTTACTATTCTGTGGAAAAATTGAACTGGAGTGGCTCCATACCCAGGATGCTGGCCCCAGAAGAAGTGGAGGTGCAAAGGAATAGGAGGGTCTAAGCACAAGTGTAGACATTGAAACATATAATTTCTATTCCTTCCAGCTGCGCCAACCCTATGGGTTTGGGTTATAATCCTGTGGTAGTATCATTTGACTTTTTAAAACCGTATTTTTATTCCTTTTATAAAAATTTTACTCACACATAAACATGCACACACATGCACACATACACATTTTTTTTTTTTTTAAGAAAAGAGGAAAAGCGTTTCTTGCGGAGGAAACAGCCTGTGTGAAGGTCCTTGCCGTTGCATTCAGGGGAATGACAAAGAGGACCTGGCAGTGCAAGAGCAGCAGTAGGAGGAGGACATGGGGAGGATGAGGGTGGAGAGAGCCGGGTAGGAGGAGGACATGGGAAGATGAGGTTGGAGAGTGTGAGGTCAGACGCTGCAGGACCTTGTGGGCCATCTGAAAAGTCTGGGTTTTCTTTGAAATGTAGCCATGAAAAGTTTTTAAGCCATGGGTAACACGATCTTATTTAGGTTTAAAGAGTTATTCTAGTTGTATAAAGAATAGTTTGTCATATATTTAGCTGGGTCTTCGCATGAAAAATTATGTATCCCAGTACTTTAGAGTGGAAAGGACCTTCAAGATCATTTAGTTCAACCCTTTCTTTTAAAAGATAAGCAAACTAAGACACAGAAAATTTATGATTTGCCCAAGGTCACAGAGCTAATAACTATGTGAGGCTTTTAAACTAGGAGTTGCAGGGTAATAGATTTTACTTTTAAGAAATCTTTCTACTCTATATTTCCTTTGGCCAGAAGTGATGTCTCCCTTTTCTGAACTTTCATCTCACTTTATTTTTCTCTCCTGTGGTGCTTATTCATTTATTACCTTGATCATAGTTCTTTGTGTTCTTGTCTTGTCTTATCTTCTTTATGAGACTATAAAAGCAATCCCTGGAGAGCAGAAAGTATGGTCTCTACCTTATGCATCTCCATAGGACATTGCCTATGGTAGGTGTTCAGTCAATGTTTGTTAAGCAAACGGATCAATGGACAGGTGATGCATGAATGAATGAATGAATGAATGAATGAATGAATTCTCCATATGCTATAAATACTGAGTGTTTACTGACTGAATATGCACATGTAGATTATACTCTCCCTGATTTATCATTCTAGGCTACCTCCTAGATATGTTTTCATTCATTTTTCTCTTATATGAACATAATGGAAAGTGGTTATTTTTAATCAGAAGAAATGAGGTGGCCTAGAAAAATATCACATTTCTAAGTCAGATAATTCTTTCTTCCAAGATTATCAACAGAGAGAGTCTCTCCACACTCCCCACTCCCTTCCTCCCAACCCCACTGGCTGGGTTTACATTTTCTTTCTCAACACATGATCCTTTGGGAGCTTATTTCTGACCAGAATTTTTTTTTCAAGAGCTGACTGAGACTGCCCATAAGAAACTAACCAAGTGTCTGGGGTAAAACAGTGATATCACAAAGGAGAAAGATATTTTACTTAAGGTTTAAAAAAAAGAAAGAAAGCACAGCTCTAACTACGCCCTCTCCAGCAGAGCAATATACATACATTCAATGAAAACTAATGCTGCCAATAGTGGAGAAAGCCCTGAAGGAGATTTGGGAGCCATGGGTGATGTCCCTGCCTTCAATATTGACTTGTTCAATGGCTTTCTCTCTCTCTCTCCCCCCCCTTGGTTTGCTCATCCATAAAATAGACATAAAATTTGCAACAATTGATCATAGGTCCCGTTTCTTCTACCACAAAATGCTCCATTAATTCTGTCCAGGAAATCAGTCAGACTGGTTTTGGGGATAATTATTACATTTTTGGACTCACCAATTTGGCATCTTGCGCATACATAGTCAGGCGCATGTTGAGAATCCTTGCCGGAGATGAGGTTATACAATGTATTTTGGCTCCCTGCATGAAGAAACAAGCTTCAGGGCATGGGGTTTGATGATCTAAGGTCTCCACTAAGGCAATCGGCACTCAGAAGACAAACATGACTCATTGTGTATGGGACCTCAATCCACTGTTCACAAACTTCGGTTTGAGGGTTGGGAAGGTCTGGAAAAGATTCTAGTGTAAAGCCTAATTCAGAAGGGTACAGATTGTTTTCTTTGTAAAGTGACACATGTCAGTGTTGTGAAACAGTGGAAACTGGAAGGAAAAGAAAATCTTGTGTCGACTCTCACGGAGTCATCCTGCTGCCCCGGCTACAGACATCGCTTGCTTTCTGCTGCTGTGCTCCACTATTACAATGAAGCCACTGTCTTCAGATAGTTCCAGCTGCCTCACCGTATTAGTTATCTATTGCTAGGAAAGAAGCCACCCCAAAAGTCAGTAGTTTAAAGTCACACCATTTTATTATTTGTTCATGAAATCTGTAATCTGGGTGGGGCTCAACGGCAATTCTGCTGGTCTTGCCTGGAATCACTCATGCAGGTGGCATTATCTGGAGTCTCAACTGGGCTAACTCTCAAATAATACAGAATGATTTCATGACTTCATTCACATGCATGTCACCACAGCTGGGATGGCTGAAACAGCTGGGGCTGGTCCGGCATCTCTCCCTCCCTCTCTCTCACTCTCTCTCAGTGGTTTCTCCAGCAGTGCAGCCGACTACCATTACATGGGGACTCCAGGCTCCCAAGAGCACAAAAGCAGAAACTGCCAGGTTTTCTTAAGGTTCGTGTCTCAAACAGCCACAGTGTCACTTCTGCAGCATTCTATTGGTTACAGCAAGCCATAGGTCAACCCAGATTCAGGGAGAGGGGAACAGATTCCATATCATTACGTAAAGAGTGGCAAAGAATTTCCAGACACCTTTTATCTACCACAACCACAATTACATGGTCAGGTCTTGCAGGATAAAGGAGCATCTAGTGACTTGCCCAACCTTCTCCCCAGCCACATACTTCCCCTGGTTCCTCCTTGGATACTCCCCTCTTACAATGCAGCCTTCACTCCAGGGCTCTAGGCCTGTTGCTTTTACTTTTCTGTCACTACCAGCCAACTTCTCTCTACTGACTTTCTCTCCACCTCATAGTTTTTGATTATGCATGGTCTACTGCTCCATGGCATTATTGCCATATGGCTTCTACTGCTATAAAAATTAGTAGTGTGCAGAAAAGCTTTAACAAAGCAGGCCAGAGACTGCTAGCCTTAGGAAGACCTGCTTACAAGGCTGATCTTTGGCTGGCATCTAGGAACTTGGATTTTGAGGTATTAGTTAGGGTTCCCCAGAGAAACAAAACCAGTAGGATATGTGTATGTGTATATACATATACAAATATATGTGCATATTTGTATACACATATACACATATATGTATATGTATATACTCACATATGTACATATATGTGTATACAAATATTTGTATACATTTGTATATTAGTATACATTTGTAAATATATGTGTATATTTGTATGCATATATAATATGCATGCATATGTGTATATTTGTATGTTTGAGATCCAGGAGAGTAGATAGTGCATTTCCAGTGTAAAGGCTGGGGGTGGTCAGATGCTGTGGCTCATGTCTGTAATCCCAGCACTTTGGGAGGTCGAGGCAGGCAGATCGCTTGAGGCCAGGAGTTCAAGGCCAGCCGGGAACACACCACTGTACTCCAGGCTGGGCAACAGAGTGAGACTCTGTGTCAAGAAATAAATAAATGAATAAAATAGAAATAAAACATAAAAATAAAGACTGGCAGGTGGAGACCCAGGAGAGCCAATTCAGTCCAAAGGTGGCCTGCTAAGAATTCCATTTTGTTCAGGGAGGCCAGTATTTTTGTTCTATTCAGGCCTTCAACTGATTGAATGAGGTCCATCCACATATTGGAGGGCAGTCTCCTTATTCAAAATTCACTGATTTAAATGTTAATCTCATCCCAAACCCCACTCCAAGTGAATACATAAAATTAACCATCACAGGAGGGTTTCCATTATTCCCAGAAGTGATAAGAAGGCTCACTGTGTTTAAACTGTTTGTACAAGCAATGTGATTTGTGCTGGACACCTGCTTTCATGATTCCCATAAGGAATAAGGAAAGGAATCCCCATTCTGGAATTTTATTACATGCTAGGCAGAGAGTGCCTATGTAATCAGCCCCCAATAAAAGCCTTGGGCACTGAATCTCTAATGAGCTTCCCTGATGGACAACGTTTCATACCTGTTGTCACAACTTGATGCTGCAGGAATTAATCGCATCCTGTGTGACTCCAATGGGAGAGGACTCTTGGAAGCTTATGTCTCGTTTCCTCCAGATTTTGCCCCATGAACCTTTTCCTTTTGCTGATTTTGCTCTGTATCCTTTTGCCGTAATAACTCTTAGCCCTGACTAGGACTCTGTGCTGAGTCCTGTAAGTCTTCCTAGCAAATCATTGACCCTGGGGATGGTCTTGGCAGTCCCCAATACAAGTAGGAAAAGGGAAAATTATATCACTAGCACAGGTCTATTCTCAATTGTTAATACAATTGAAACAAAGATGGAGATTATTTCATAATAATTAGAAGTCTTATCTGAAGGTAAGGGACTATCTATATGAGTGTGGCACTCTGCTACACACCACAGACTAGTCAAAGGGTATGTTAGGAACACAAATGAGTGACCAAAGCTTTCCAGAGTGGGAGGGTTATTTGAGTGAGTTGGAAAAAGGAGGAAAAGGAGGTGGTGGAGCCCAGTGTTTGAGAGTTTGGACTCTGGAGACATGGCTGAGTCCTGAATAACTGCACTGGCTACTTCCAAGTTGTTAATCAACATGAACTTAAAGGTCCAAAAGTATAACGTGGCTTAATAAAAATAATGACTAATACTTGTCAAATGTTTATCACATCCTAGGAACTTTGTGTATTTACTCACTTAACCCTCATAACAATCTTATTAGGTGAGTGTTATTTTAATCTCTATTTTGCAAATTCAGAAACTGAGGTCAGGAAAAAAAGGTCTTGCAAATACTCAAAACAGAAGGGTTTTGAGACACTTAGCTGAGTTAACACATGTAATGCCCTTAGGAAGTGTCTAGAGCATTAGAAGCATTCAATAAATATTAACTATGATCTTTTAAAACAGGGGGGAAAGAGAGAAAAAAAGGAGAGGAAAGAGAGAAGTTGGGACCAAGGGTCACTATATGAGCAAAGCAGAGGAATGGACCGTAGCAAAGTACGCTTCATGAGTAATGAGTGGAACAGTGGGCAACAAGCAGTGAGTGAATCCTCCTGGCTGCCAGGTATTAGGCTAGGAACTTCAGCCCTGGGCAGCCAAGGAAGCATGCTGGATTGAAGAGTAGTAGGAAACAGGGAAAGATTTAGAGGCACCTGACTGCCATTTTAGCCCTTATCATCTACGGCTGTGATTCTCAAATTCACACAACAGTGTCTTAGAAGCTGTAGTATTATTTGCAGGCAATATGAAATAAACATATATACTCACGTTGGCTTGAGGTCAGGACAAGTCGTTTAAGAAAAAAAGGGAGAGGTGTTTAAAATAGAGTATAATTTAAAGAACTAAACTTTTTTACGTAAATAAGTGACACATCACTATTATTTGATTTTTAGTAGCTTGAGAACTACTGTATTAGGTAGTGGAGAAAGATGAATGGTTGGGAAAACAAATCTGGCTTAAGGCATAGAGTTAGGATGGAAGTTGGGGAAAGAAAAATGGCTACCAAGCTGTAGCACTCATTTGAGCATTTAAAAATGCAAGTCAGTCTCAAGGTGAGTTCATGAGTAATGAAAGGAAATAGATGAGTAGAAGATGAATGATGTAGGAAAAATGAATAATATTTTATTGTATACAAAGACCCAGGTTCAAATCACTTCACTAATTATCAGCTTCTGACTTCTCTGAGGTTGTCCCTTCATCTACCAATGGAATTGATAACAAATACTTTAGCGTGGCTGCTATGAAGATCAGATCAAATAAAAAAGTGAATGTAAACTGACACTTGATATACGGAGGCCATTCTCATGTGATCATCCCACCTCAGCCTCCTGAGTTTGTGGGACCACAGGCATGCATGACCACACCTCGCTAATTTTTGTATTTTTTTTGGCAGAGGTAAAGATGGGGTTTCACCATGTTGTTCAGGCTGGCATTCTCATTCTTAATGATACTTGCCTGAATGTAGGAGAATGAGGAGAGAGGAGTCAAAGATGGCTACAAAGGTTTGACCCCAGGTGCTTGGGGAAACAGATGATCCCATGGAAAGCAATAGGAAAGAGGCAAGATTAATCCAGTCCTGAAAGAAGATGTATTAGTTCTACTTTAGGCACATTGAATGAGGTCCAATTTGGCAAGTTTACTTTGCTGAAAAGAGAGCTTTTAATAAGTAAAGTTTTTTTATAACCTTAGAAAAAGTGAACATATATTATTTTTTCCTGTTTGTGACACGTTGAATGCCCTTCATTGTCCTGTTATCTTTAACTGTAGTATATGGAAAGAATTTTAAAAACAGATTTAAGGGTTCTAAGAAGGGAGTCTTAGAGCCCAGGATAAATTGCACATAACTTGTGACATACAGACTACAATGGGGTTTTTATGTGCTAAACTGTGATTATCATATGACTATTTAGATTTGCAGTGGTTTATTTATTTATTTAACTTATTTATTTTGAGACAGGGTCTCACCTTGTTGCTCAGGCTGGAGTGTAGTGGTGCAATCATGGCCCACTGCAGCCTTGACTTCCTGGGCTCAAGTGATCCTCCTGCCTCAGCCTCCCCAGTAACTGGGACCACAGGCATGCACCACGATGCCTAATTTTTGTATTTTTTGTAGAGACAGGGGTTTTGCCATATTATCTAAGCCTGTCTCATGATTATATAAATTAAAATGTACCATGCATGCATGGAAATATACTTCTTTACCCTTCTGCAAATAGATCTTTCATGCCCAATTGGGAATACCATTTCACATGGTACTACCATTTGGAATCAGGTAGTCTCAGCTTTGAAAATGAGCCCTGTGTGCAAAATTGAACAAATTTTTTCAAATTCTCTGGGCCTTAATTTTCTAATATCTAAGAAGAGATAAAAATAAGACCTATTTTACAGGGCTCCTGTGAGAATTAAATGAGATTACATTTGGCACTCACACATAATTGGCTATCAATAAACATAGAGTTCTCCGTCTGTTTGACCCCTCTATAACGGCATTGATGCTATTGGCTGCAGAAAAAATTACAGATATAATTTGAGAAGTTTTAGAACCACATTTGTATTCTGGCTTTTGTCTTAGTTAATGGAAGATGATGTACAAAGAAATAATCTACTTAAGTCTGGACTTGGTGACTAAGTTCAGAATAGAAGTTTTAATAAAAAGCATGCTTTGTTAAGTTTTGGTAAAGCACATACCAGGTTGTACCTGTGAATTCATTCTTTTAAGTTTTGATACTTTATATGTCTTTTTATCAATAAGCATAATATTCAAATCTTCTAATTTAGAGACATTTTGCCACTTAAAATACAGAGTTGGAAAATCATGGATTTGATTGATATCTCCTCGGAAAATGCCAGCCATGCCTAGCAGCAACATAATAAAAAATGTTGTTGACCTAATGGCAGCCAAGTAACTTACCTTTTTGAAAATTAGCTTCATAAATAGAAATTCATAACACACTGGTCTCCCTGACCCTGCAGGTCTCCACGATCCATGAGCACTACCTGTAGCACCTAGAATTTATCCCTGGTTCTAAGTAAACCTGGGTTTACTTGCATAATACCTGTCTTTCTCCCTGGGACATAAGCTCTGTGATGGAAGGAAACATATTTGTCTATTTCACCACTAGTTCCAATGCGATGCCTGGTGCCTCATAGGCACACAATAAGTGTTTGTGGAAGGATGAAGGGAGGTGGAGGGAGGGACCTAATACAGTACTTGGAAATGCAGTCAGTACTTTTGAAAAGCTTGTTCAATGGATGGAGTAAGTCACATTTCCTGTTTTTCTCTTAGTCATATACTTTGTAGGACAGAACGAATATATCTTAGGCCACAAAGAACAGTCTCAAAGTAAATGCATGAGTATTAATGAAAACTATATTTACACTATAATACTAACATTTCATTGAGTGCTTACTATGTACCAAGTACTATGCTAAGCCCTTTGTATGCATTAATTCATTTAAATATCATAATAACACTATAGGAGAATTTCCACTGGACACATGAAGAAACTGAGGCTCAATGTAGTTTTATAAGTTTTTATAATATAGCTGATAGTGGGAATGGGATTCAAATCCAAGCCTGTCAGTCTCCACCTCCATAAAGATTTGAGAGTACCTTACAGTGGTATCTAAGTTGTCACTCACAGCATGAGAACCAGATTGGTAGGGCCTCCTGGGTACCCATATCTGCTAAGGGAGGCCACACCTGCTTAAGCACATAGGGACAGCCCTCCTGGGCCCACACAGCCCACACATGACAGGTGTCCTTCCAAGTGTCTAGTCACAGCATAGTACAGAACTGATATGGGTTAGACTCGGTGTACTCACCCAAATCTCATCTTAAATTTTAATCCCCATAATCCCCGTGTGTCAAGTGAGAGACCAGGTGGAGATAATTGGGTTATGGGGGTGGTTTCCCCTATGCTGTTCTCGTGATAGTGAGTTCTCATGAGATTTGATGATTTTATAAAGGGTTCTTCTTCCTTCGCTTGGCACTTCTCCTTCCTACCACCTTGTGAACAAGGTGCCTTGCTTCCCCTGCACCTGCTACCATGATTGCACATTTCCTGAGACCTCCCCAGCCATGTAGAACTGTGAGTCAATTAAACCTCTTTCATTTATAAATTACCCATTATCAGGCAATTCTTTATAGCAGTGTGAAAACAGACTAATACAAGAACCAAAGAGGTATGTGGCAGAAATGAATGGTTAGCCACAATAAAGAAAGTTTGCCCTCAAAGAAGACCAAAACAAACACAAATCTGGAAAAACAAGCTGGATCCCAAGGGTCAGGAAAGTGCCGGGGGCAAGTGCATTGCTATAAAAAGGGGCCATGGCAACTCGCTACTGCAGTCTTAGAAAGCTAAGGGAAGGCATCTTGGGTCAGAAGATGATTGAGAAAACACATCAAGAAAGGACCTTCTACATAAGGCATGACCATTTCTTTTTCACCCCCATCGTAATCCTATCCCTATACTAACATATGCTTTATCTCCTCCTCTCTTCCTTGCTCTCTCTCTCTCTCTCTCTCATACACACACACGCACACACATGCACACACACACACACACACCATTGCTGTTAACGTGTTCTTACATGCCTGAGGTTGCTGGCTTTTGCTCTTCATACAAACATCTTTAGAAAACAAGGTTAAAGTGTCTAGATCTAAGACTGAACTAACAGTGCTTATGTTTCTGTCTCCATCTTGAGAGCAAGAACATGTACTCCATGTCTTTTCTCTGTCCCTCACAGCACCTATTACTAGATACCATATGCTCTGCACATACTTGGCACTCCATAAATGCTTGCTGAATGGCTAACTTTTCCCATCTCCCCCACCCTTTCCTTTCCACCCCAACAGCATGACTTTAAAGATCTGCTGCAGAGCTGTGGGGAGAAGTTTAAGATCCGTTTTGACAAATAACCCTTATGGGTGTTTAAAGCCAAAAGATCGAATATTTAAAGCAGAAATATGAGCTGTGACTTCATGGGTGTTCTGTGAAGAGATGCATAAAGCTGTACAAATAGATAGCCTTTCAGACAGGACATAACAGACCCAGCTTTGTGCGTTTGCAAATATACAGAGGAGAAGAGCCCAAACTTAACTTTCAACCCTACATTTCCTTCTGAATCAGTTTAAATAGGAGAGTGAAAGTAGTTAAATCTTCTATCATTTTAAAAGATCTTACAAATACTTTTGGCTTTAAAAGCTTGTGTCACTGATTCATAATGTAAGAAGTGACATTAAAACTATCCTCCACCCTCTCACCACCATCACCACCCCCAGAGAGGAAAATACAGGCAAAAATGAGACTGGATTCCCTGGGAATGGTGGGAGCAAATTGATTGCTGTTAAAAAAAGAAAAAAAAAGGGTTGGGGGAGGGTGGTGCTTTTAGACTCCCAGGCGTGAGATCTTGGTGCTGGGAAGTGTTAAAGAACTAAAGCAAGGATCTAGAGTCAGCAGATGGTTGAAGGAACACAGAGGGACACGAGCACATGATGGCTCTGGTGGATGACTTCATGAGGGTGTAGAGCGTAGAACGGAAGAGAGAATTAGTCCCAAGAGAGAAGTCAGCATGCTCTGAGCAGGCCTATTGCTCCATTGGTCGCACTTCCTCTAAAGGATGTCCAGAGTTCCCTGGCTGCTTAGGTTAAAACAGCAGAAACAAGAGCACACCCTGCCCCTGCTCCAGCTCCAGCTCTGACCATCCTGTGTTCTCTTAAAGCAGCTGACTTGAAGAAAAAGTGAATGTCTTGAGTCCTTGGCTCTTACACCTATTCTACGATCCAGAAGTGATTTTGGCAAGTGGAATCCGCTTGATACATATCACTTTTGTTTTAAGTACAACTATATTAAATGGTGCTATGTTTGTCCAGTGGCCGAAGAGGTTACCTGGAGCTAAGGGTTTGCAGGATAGTTGTACTCAAATATATTCAAGTACCTAGCAACAGAAATTATATTGACCTTAAGAACCCTTGGTTATATTACTAATTTTTACATGGCTAATATCAGAAGTGTGTCCTATTTTCAATTCATCCTTTGTTTCCATTTCATGTAGATATAAAATAGATCAGTAACTCTGAATTCTATAGAAAATATATTTGTCTAAGGTTATTGACCAGATAAGAGAAATTTAGATAAACACACAATGCCTTGGTTTTCTTGATAATATATGTTTACAGAGAACCTTCTCATTCTCTTCTCATGTGACTCTCAAAAATCTCTACAATGGGAATTATTATGACTCCCATTTTACAGAGGAGGAAATAATAGAAACTCAGAGAATTTTATTCAATTGTTCATTTGTGCAACCCTATTTTTTGGGTCACAATTTTATGCTAGGCAATAGAATTGTAGAGATGAAAAAAATAAAATAAGCATGACCTGTAGGAGTTCACCATCTATTATGTAGAACACATAGGTAAACAAAACATAAGCACGTGATCAGTACTAGGTTAGGCAGATGGACTAGATACAATGATGGAAAATGGAAAGAATCACCAAATTTGCCTGGCTGTGAGTGAGTAGTCTTCACAAAGCTGGAAGCCCTAGAGGTAGATTTTTTTTTTTTTTTTGAAATGGAGTCTCATTCTGTCGCCCAGACTGGAGTGCAGTGGCATGATCAAGGTAGATCTTAATGAGAAAGAATTTGCTAGAAAGACAAAGCATTAGGTGGAGGAGCAGCAAGAGGCGAGGCATAGAAGCACAGAACTATGTGATCAGTTGAAGGAATAACAAGCAGTTCAGCATGGTTGTAAAGTAGAGAAGAAAGGAAAATGAGAGCATTTGCTTGAGGAATAAGTCTGCCTGTGATGAACAAGGAGGTTCTAGGTTGGTGAAATGAAGTCTTCAGGAACTTGGAGTTGTTCAGTCTTTATTTCAATACACGTGGCCTCTATTTCCAGGATCTCTTCATACCTCCAAACAGCTGCTCTAGATTCATTCACCATATCCATATTTGGCACAGCAGGAAGGAGAAAGGGAAAAAAAAAAAGGAAAAAAAGACATGCATCAGCTGTCTTTTAAGATTTACAGGAGCTGCTGCAAGACACTTCTGCCTATAGCTCCTTGGTCAGAGCTGGTCACATCGTCACACCACCTGCTGAGGACTTTCAATAGACTCCGTTATGATGACCAATGAGCTCAGTTAAAAATGTGTGGCTATACTAATAAAGAAAAATGCGAGTATGAAATTTGGAGGACAACTGCAAGTATCTGCCACTGAGTGGAAAGAGGAAGTTGATCATAAAGGATTACAAAGATCATTGAATTAACTATGAATCATTGCTTTGAAGCTCCAACTTTGCCCTCTGGCCAACAGGGGGTCATTGAAGGGTTTTGATGGAGGACTTTGGATGACCACATTTCCATTTATCATTAGGATGGATGACAGACTGGAGAGGGTAAGATTGGAGACAGGGGGACCAGTTAGGAGATTGTTACGTTGATCTTGGTGAAAGATAATGGAGGTCTCAACTAAATAGTAGTAGAGAGATGGGGTAAAGGAAAGAAAGGGCGAAACACCAAGATTGTTACTTATCATGCTAGGTAATTAGTAAAGGGCAGAATTTGAACCCCAATCTTTAATGCAAGTCCATGTACCATGAGATTCATCTGTTTTTTAAAAAATGTTTTAATTGACAAATAAAAATTGTATATATTGTGGTGTACAGCATGATGTCTTAAAATATGTATGCATTATATAATGTCTAAATCAAGCGAATTAACATATGTGTGACCTCACAAACTTATTTTTTTATGGTGAGAACATTTTACTACTACATTTACATCTACTTTTAGCAATTTTCAAGTATACAATACGTTGTTATTAACTATTATTACCATGTTGTACAATAGGTCTCTTGAACTTATTTCTCTTGTCTAACTGAAATTGTATATCCTTTGAAAAATATCTCCCCAGTTCCCACTGCCCTCATCCAGCCTCTGGTAACCACCATTCTACTCTTTACTTCTATAAGATCAACTTTTTTAGATGCCACATATAAGTGAAATCATGTAGTATTTGTCTTTCTGTTCCTGGCCTACTTCGCTTAACATAATGTCCAACAGGTTTATTCATGTTGTGCAAATAACAAAATTTTCTTCTTTTTAAAGGCTGAAGAGTGTGCCATTGTGTATATATTCCACACTTTCTTTATCCATTTTTCCATTGAAGGGCGCTTAGGTGGATTCCATGTCTTGGCTATTGTGAATAATGCTGCAATGGACATGAGAGTGCAGATATCTCTTTGACGTACTGATTTTATTTTATTTGGATTCACACCCAGTAGTGAGATTGCTGGATCATATGGTAATGCTATTTTCAGTTTTTTGAGGAAACTTCATATTGTTTTTAATAATGGCCATAGTAATTAATAGTCTTACCACAAGCGTGGAAGCGTTCCCCTTCTCTACCTTTTGCTAATACTTATTATCATTCATCTTTTTGATAACAGTCATTCTAACAGGTGTGTGGAAATGAGACTCATGTTTCTTAATCAACATTATAGTAAGCAGGATTTCAAACTCCCATAAGCCCTTTGTATCTATGTCATGTTATGGAAATCAGATTTATCATGGTCCAGACCCAGGAACTAGAGTCCAAAAGCAAGACAACATTTGTGACATGATAACATTTTGAGACATTTTCTATTTTCTCTTCCTGCATTCAAGCAGATAGAAGACTCTGGGCTTCCTTGCCTTATGGGAGGTCTGAAACAGGACTTCCTGAGTTTTATTCCTAAAAGCCTAAGCACATGCAAGAGGACAGAGTTTGAAGAGAGAAAGATTTTAGCTAGGCTAGCAAGACAGTTTTTCTTTTTCTTTGCAAGACAATTTTATTACTTGTAACAAGTATGGAGAACACAGGAGATAGTTCCCAAAGCAGTATCTCTCTGAGCAATGGACTGGGTCAGGTTTTATAAGTGTAGGGTAATGAGGCATGATCTGATTGGATCTTGCAATGAGGTGATGCCAGAAGCATGATCTGACTGAATCCTGCCATGGGGCGATGCCAGAGCTCAAACTGATTGGATCCTGGATCCTGCCATGTAAATCCACCCTTTTTTCCATTTTTATTTTTGAGTTTGAGTTTGACAAATTTATTGGTATTTTAGCAAGACATTCATCTTAGTCATTTCTCTCTCTCTGCTTGACCTTTAGTTAATATTTCATTTGGGTCAAGAAAAGAATATGTAGGAGAGCTATGTTGCTTTAACAACAAAATGGAGAAAAATGGATAGTTTGCCTCATTAAAGTAAGTTAAATTCATATATCTTGATATAATTAAATCATGTAAGAACTAAGAATTCTATATATATTTCCATTGCTTTACTTGGGCCTATTCTAAACTTCAATGCTAGTGAACAAAGTGTTAGGAATATACACGGGCTGCTTCTCTAGAGTTACTACCGATTACAAGAGCTCAGCAAGCGGTTACCACCAATAAAACAGTCTGAAGCTGCCTCCAAACATAATATTGTAGGAGTTTTCAAGGAAATTTTTATACTGTATGTTTCTTTTGTCTGTGACTATGCTTTTAAAGATGTGTTTAACTGTTACTTTTTTTTAAAAGTTCATATACAATACAAAAACCCAAAAACAAACACCCTACAATACACAAATCTAACAAGGTATATGTGGTGAGATTCCAAAAAATATTTGAAGATGCATTTCCTTTCCTTCTATTTCAGTACCTAAAATGTGCTTTTTTGAGAGGTCATTGGTCAATATGTATACATTTCAAATAAACCATATAATTTTACTAGTAAGAAAGCCAGTAGTTAAGTTCAATTCAAATTGGATTTCACAAGTTAGTAATTTAAATCCTTAGACAAAGTTACAGAAAGTGCATCTTCTTGTTTTCCATCTTCATATAATGTTAAATTTTTTTTGGTGTTTATACCTTTTAAAAAATAAAAACAGCCAAATACTTAAGCAATATGTACATTTAAATTTTTGGTGGTGGTTTGTATTTTAAAAGAAGCCGCTTCCTTATGATTTGTGTCAAGTTCTGGTGGAAATGCTTACAGGAACTAGCTAATAAACAAAAACAAGAGAAGCACATTGAAAATACTGATTTACTTTTGTAGCAAATGGTTTTTCTTTGAAGACTAACAAAGACAGACAAGACCCATTAAGGTAAAGTGGGCTATTTCAAATATTCAACCGTTTACATTTTTCAAAAATTCTTTTAAGAGCTAAGCTTCTGTATCCACTGATAGCAATGTAATACCTAATTTACGATGACCTGAAACAAAACAAACGCCTATAAGGAAAAAAAGCTATATTTTAATTTTATCTAAATTTACTTTCAGTCAGTAGTTCAGTAGCATTTTCCTCCCAATACAATACTCCCTCTCTCTATAAGGCTGTTCCTGGGAGCCAGACAAGTTTAGGTAATAAGGGAGTTAAGAGAGTTAAGTGCTTGCAGTTTTAAACAAACAATAACTTTTTGTGCTTCCCTCTTAATGTGCTAAGAGTTGTGTCAAAAAAAAATGCAGTTCTTAAAAAGATAACATTTCTGATTTATTTATTATCTGTAACCTTTGAAAACTAATTATATGAAACTACAAAATTAGCAAATGTCTTGAAATCTGTAGATAAAACATAAATTACCTCTAATTTCAAACTCTCCTTTATTAGTGTACCACTCGATCTTTAAAAAAAAAGAAAAAGAAAAAAAAAAAAAGAGCGGCTCCAAAGATAGTCTTACACCATTCTTTAAAAAAAAAAAAAGGAAACTGTTCCTTTTAACTTTACACCCATCCCACACCCCAATTTCAAAACATCATTTAATTGTCTTGGTCATGGACATTTCCAAGATGAGATTTTACATTTCGCTCCCACAGTTTCTGGTTATCAGAAAACCTATGCTTTCCTTTGTTGAAGGAGTTTGGTCCAGCTGATGTGTATCCATCTTAATCTTCATTAAAAACTGCTGCTACTGAAAGTTTTTGGAGCAAGAGTTGGAACACTTTCTTTAGGCTTACTTGATCCAAGTTTGAGGGATATGGCTGACGCTTTATTTGTCGTCTGACTACCTATGGCAAATCCAAAGTTGGGGATCTTTGTAGGCTTGTTGGGAGGTCTGCAGCTTCTTCACGGATCGCTTCTCAGCGCTGCGACTGGAACTTTCCCCTCCATTACTGGAAGAAACAGTCTTAGATTTCACAGGTTTTTCTGCTTCTTCCTCAGGTCCTCCGGCCGCTCCAGCTTGCTGCGACTTTTCAGGCTTCTTACCTCCCGCCTTCTCGGCCGCCATTTTTACCGCTGCGGCCTCCCGGGAATCCACTTCTTAATTGAGTCCACTAGCCTCACTCTGTGTACTTAGGTTTTGCCTGTGGTTGCATACCTGGTTCATCTGGGCCACACTCAGGTCATGTGAGCTTTAACCTGGCCAGGCTCATCTCTTCAGCAGCCGCACAGAATAGTGAGCTAACCAACTGCGGTCAGTTAATTGGGCATGAAGCTTGATCTTACAGAGGTGCTCTGCTTTTAGAACACCTCTAAGGTGCCTTTTCCCGGCTTCCTTTAAGGAACACGCATGCTCGCGGAAGCCATTACAATCCCGTCATGGAGCAGCCTATGCTATTGACCAGCCTGGAAGTCATTTTTCGACTCAAGGGGAGAAGGGTGGGTTTCTGCTCTCTCCTTCACATCTGAAGGATAAAGCAGAAGTTGAGGGAAAATGATCATGAGATGCTCCAGGGGAGCTGGGTCCAAGGCCTGGTGCTCACCAAAGATGGCAATACTCTCAGTACAGGAAGGCAGTTGATGGGACAAGGTGAGCTGGGACGATCTCCAGCCCAAAGGGTATCTCAGAAAACAGCACTACATGAGACCATGGCACAACCCCAGTCAACCTTTAAATCAGAAAAGGAGCTGGAAGATGCAATTCATTGATACATAGAAAGTTTTAAAAAGTAAAAACAAAAATACAGAAAACAAAAGTTTGCAATGTATGAGAAATAAAGGACTGAAATTTGTACCTACAACTCAGCCCAGTAGTGGAACCCTGTTTGACAACGAGGTTTTCTTTGCCTCAGAGAAGCATAGAGAAGCTATGGGGGAAGCAAGAGAAGCTCTAGAACGTGTTTTGTGACTGTCCCCTTTCTTTAATTTTGGTTCTGTACAGAAAGAAAAGCAGACTGAGTCTATGTATAGCCATATCCGTTATTCACTTGTTCCAAATAATTCAGGTAGCCTCTCAGAAGACACTCCAGCATCACTTAGCTGGATATTTCAGGGTTAACTCATGTCATGTTTGGAAATATCCAGATAATATTCTAGTTGTCATCTAGTTTTTTCCTTCAGTAAAAAAACGCTCAGCTGGACGTGGTGGCTCATATCTGCAATCCCAGCACTTTGAGAAGCCGAGGTAGGAGGATTGTTTGAGCCCATAAGTTTGAGACCAACCTGGGCAATATAGTGAGACTTAATCTCTACAAAAAATTTAATAATTATCTCAGCATGGTGGTGCTTGCTTGTCGTCCCAGATACTTGGGAGGCGGGAACGTGGTTTGAGCCCAGGAAGTCAAGGCTGCAGTGAGCTGTAAAGGTACCACTACACTCCAGCCTGGGCAACAGAGTGAGGCCCTGTCTCAAAAAAAAAAAAAAAAAAAAAAAAAAAAAAAAAAAAAGAAAAGAAAAGAAAGAGAAAAGAAAAGAAGTGCTCAAATTAGAATCTCTGTATATAAAGTATTTATCTAAACATTCTCATATTTGTAAAATTCCAGGGATGTTGGCATTATATAGAACAAGCATAATTTGCAAAACCAGCATGTTTCTTCTATTTAAAGCAATATCCCCTGGGTGTGACCTGAGCTTGTAAAACAAGTTCATTATATTTCCTTTCTGGAGACAACATGTCAAACCTTAAATATGGCTGCTAATCAGAAGGGTAATTAAAAAACTTCAGCTGTGCAAAGAAGGAATTTATATTCAGCAGGGTTGAGAATAAATGGTAATGTTTTCAAAATTTGAGAAAAACCTATGTTATTTACCTTACTCATCTACTTTGCTTACTACAAGCCCCTTTTATCTTATTTTCATATTATTTAATTTTCTCCCTGCCTGAAAGTAGCTTTAGTCTATCTGAAAAAAAATTATAATCCAAAAAATGGCAAGGAGAATTCAACAACAACAACAAAAATAATCAAAACCATTCAAGGTTCATGTGCCCAGACTAAGCTGTATTTATGGAACAGTTTTTTTTCTGGAAGTACAATGTGTAAATTAAAGGCAAGTCAAATTATTCCCTGACCGTTTGTAGTATGCAATGTTTTATGTGACTTTTTACCCTCTTATTCAATAAAACAATACGTACTTGTATAGCAGCCAGACGAAGCGGTGAGTCACAACCATCTAAGAGATGCCAAGTACTGTACCTCCTTGAGGAAACACACTCACCATGTGTAATGAGGACTCTCTGGATTTCCTGAAGTGATTCAACATAGACTGAATTCAACATTGAACTGAATAACCGTAGATGTTGACAATCACAAGATCGGATGTACTAGAGTACCACTTGTCTTTGGGTAACTCCCACTCATTTATTACCAGTTAAGAGATGCACCCCTGTTAGATTGGAGTGGAACACTGTCACTCAAGCAAAGAGATTACAGAATGTGGCTAGTTCCTTGTGGATATAAAATAATCAAGACTTTTTGAGGAAATTGTTGCCAGCTTTGGTTTTGTGCTAGAGACCTCCCATTGATCTCTCAAATTATTCAACTTTTAGCTCAAGAGGGATGCTAAGCCAGGCTGGCCACCCAGGTATTCGATAATATAGGTCCTGGTGTCTATAGGAAAAGGAGCTTATAAAAATCCACAGCATGCTAGATGTCATACCAACAGGAATTATTGCTTTTAAACTCAGGCAGAATAGGATAGATTTGATATGGTTGGCATTAGGGAGCCAATGCGGGCTTTTGAATGAGGAAGTAAGGATTTGATTGAAAATTCATTTTAACTCCTAAATTGCATAAACACTAATGCTTAGGGAAATTCAGCTTCTTTGTCAACTTTGGAGACAGTAACCAAAAGCAGAGATTTGGGGGTACAAGAGTAAAATGATAAGAACAGGAGTGGGGGTCAGGGAGAAAGGTACAGTTGCCAGAGCTGTAGTAGGCACAACCACTGGAGGGCAAAAAGGGCTTTATATACAGCTTGAACCAAGTTCATTAAAGAATAAGGCCATTTGGACTTAGCAAAAGTCCAACAATCACCAGAAAACTTGGATTTATTACCCAAAACATCTAGGTCCTTTAATCACAAAGTGTTTGGAAAGTTGGAATTTCAATTTAAATTATAAAAGCATCACAGCAAGCTTCCACCTGGACTAAAAGTTGGAGAATCAACTAACTCCCAAAGAAGAAAGACTAGAATGTGCCTCTTGAGGAGACACAAGGTGACTGCAGTGCAAGAAAGTGGCAGGCCACTTCCAAACTGCCCATTTGATAGGTTCAAATGGAAAGCCTCTCTCAAAACTCCAGTTCCAAGATGACACCTAATTTACTTTTTAACTTTTATTCTTTGCCTAAAATAAATAAGAAATATGAGTGTTCTTTCATTGTAATGATGAATATGATGCCTTGTATTTACAAGATTCCTGTTCTGTAATAATTTTAATGATGTGCATATAAGAATCACCATGAATGCTCCAGCACAGTGATTCTCAAAGTGTGGTCCCTAGACCATCAGCAAGGTCTTTGGGAACTTGTTAGAATGCAGTCTCAAGCCCCACCCTCAGATTTACTGAATCTGAAACTTTGAGAGAGGAGTTCAACAGGCTGTATGTACTTTAACAAGCCCTCCAGGTAGGCTCAAGTTTGGTACCTTCTGAGGTAGGCTCAAGTTTGAGAGCCTCTGCTTTTAAGTCACAGCAGGAACTATTCAAAATAATTAAGGTCATTAGCTATGACTTGAGCTACAAGGTATAGAAAAAAAATCAATCTAATGGGAAATTGTTCAATAACTTTCAAAATTATCAAACACAGGTGTCAAAGCCCTATCTCGTACGTTTCTTTTAGTGAATTGATTTATGTTGTTTATCTAGAGGGGGGTAAATTGGTATTTTTATTACTACTGGCCCCCTTATAAAGCTACTGATAGGCCATATAAGTTTTTTAATATTATAATTTTTGTTAACATTATAGGCCTTTTAATTTTGAATCCCTACCTTCCTTTTGAAGGCCTCTGAAATGGCCCTTCCCTAAATCAGTAGTTGTGGGAAGGGGAATGGAATAGTTTGGCCAATGTGAGAATTCATTCCAACCTTCCTAGGTGAGAGGATGAAATTGCACCCCACTTCCCCATCATATAAATTAGAAGAGGTATGAGTCTTCTTCCCAAAGTTTGTTTAGCAACCAACACATGTCTCTTATAAGGAAGGTGATTCCTCTAAGATCATCAGATGATGAGATGAGAGTAATGTAAACCTGAAATTGAGAACAACCATCTTACTCACTATGTTGAGAGATCTTGACTAAAAGTGAAACAGACACCCAGAAAAAAAGGAGGCCAGGCATGGTGGCTCACACCTATAATCCCAGCAATTTAGGAAGCTGAGGCAGGCAGGTAACTTGAGCCCAAGAGTTCGAGACCAGCCTGGGCAACATGGCAAAACCTTGTCTCTACAAAAAAACACAAAAATTAACCAGACATAGTGGCATATGCCTATAGTCCTAGCTACTTGGGAGGCTGAGGCGGGAGGATCTCTTGAGCCCAGGAGGTTGAGGCTGCAGTAAGTCATGACTGTGCCACTGCATTCCAGTGTGGGCAACAGAGCAAGACTCTGTCTCAAAAAAATAAATCAATAAAAAATAAGAGAGAGAGAGAGAGAAAGGGAGACCTGCAAGCATTGTTTGAACTCCCAGAACCAACCATATGTGAAGCCAAATTAATCCTAAGACCTCCCAGCATGTCAACCAATAAATTCCCTTTTGACTTGAGTTAGTTTCAGTTGGATTTCTGTGCCTTAAGACCAAAGAACCGTGAATAGTACAATCTCTAAAATAATTTACAGCTTTATGTGAATAGCAGATGTTCTGATAAACACCTTCAAGGGGAGGCATACATAAAAGATCATGCCTGACTGGTAGTCAAGAAATCAGAAACAGGGTTTTGGTACTATCTATTGAAGAACTTGGACAAGTTTTAAGTCTCTGAGCTTCTCCTTACTTACATGTAACAGAAGAGATTGGTCTAGATCTATTCAAGAAACAACTATTCTAGAACTGATAGAGGCCTCAGAGATCAGTCTGTTCAAACCTTTATTTTAGAAATGAGAAAACCCGGCCAGGCGTGGTGGCTCACACCTGTAATCCTAGTGCTTTGGGAGGCCGAGGCAGGTGGATCATTTGAGTTCAGGAGTTCAAGACCAGCCTAGGCAACATGGCAAAGCCCTATTTCTACAAAAAATACAAAAATTAGCTGGGCGTGGTGGCACGTGCCTATGGCCCCAGCTACTCAGGAGGCTGAGGTGGGAGGATCACTTGAGGCTGGGGAGGGTAAGCCTGCAGTGAGCTGTGATAGTACAACTACACTCCAGCCTGGGCCATAGAGTGAGACACCCCCCCCCCCGCCCAAAAAAAGAGAGAGAGAGGAGGAAAAAGAAGAAAAAAATTGCAGAGAGTCATTTAGTCAATATCATAGAGCCTGTAGGTAGTTGTAGTTGTGCAGGCTCAAACACACCTGCCCTGACTCCGATTCCAGTGCCCTTTTCACAATGGTACCTAACTGTACTTTCTGAAGATGCATTTAGTTAATCATTGTTATCTTTATATACTAACATACTAGGATGGCCTTGGTTGCAAGTAACTCAAATAATTTTTAAATTAGAGGTTTGTTGTTCACATATCAAGATGTCCAAAGAAAGGCTGATTCCACTGTTGGTGGCCCCAGAGATCTATAGCATATTAAAACCTAGATTCTTTCCTGCCATTCTCAGCCTGTCGACTTTGGTGCCAGGTTCTTTTCCTTATGGTCACAAGATAGTAACAGCAAGTCACACAAGTCCTCACACAAGTCCAAAAGCCAGGTGGGGAAAAAGTCTTCTTATCAATTATATGGAATGTGGTATACCAGATAGCATCCTGGACAAGAAAAAGGATATTAGGGGAAAACTAAGGAATGCTGAAAAAAGTATGTACTTTAAGTAATAATAATGCATATGTTTTATTTAATTTATTGGGACAAATGTATGGCACTATTGTAAGATTTTAACAATAGGGGAAACTGGGTGTGGGGCTTATGGAAACTACTTGTACTGCCTTTGCAATTTTTTCTATAAATTTTTTGGTAAAATTATTCTAAAATTAAAAGTATATTTTAAAAACCAAAATAACTGGCCTTTGCTTGAACCTGCAATAAGCAGTTTGCTCCTTTTCTCCTTTGAAAAATATCTTTGTTCACAAATTTCTGCCGTTAAGTGGACTGTTAAATGTCTGTTCCCTTGCAGACAACTTGACTAAACTGACTTTAGATAGAAGTATTTCTTGTTTCACTGGAGTTAGATACTCATTGAATCTGCAACAATCAATGGAAATTGAGCTATTATCAAAATGCTATTTCATTGTATGCTGCAATCACTTGTAGAGTATAACTGCTAATGCTATAAATGGTAATTGCATGCTACACCTTCCCCCACTCAAAGTCATATGCACATGAACTGCAAATATTCTTGTTGTTGCACTACAGAGCCTTGCAGATAAAAGATGAATTGTACGCAGCCAAGTTACTGGCTCAGCCAGTCGCAACACAACACAAAAGAGGTGACTAAAAACCATCTCTATTTCTCTCCAATACGCCATACTCCCTCTTTCAACACACACACATATACACAATTGGGGTGGTGGTAGTTGTGAATGTCTATCTAATGCCAAGTTCATCACTGCAGAAACTCCTCATGTGTGTACCCAGGAGAATAATCATTGAGAATCCCCTCCCCCCAAGGTAAAATCAGAGCACATAACACTGAAAATCCAGATGCCAATTCAAACTGTAAGGATATTTTGAAAAATCCCAATATTTAAATTTCTAAAATAATTTTAAAGACTCTGACCAAGCCTCTAGCTCTTTGATTAGGAAATGCCTTTAGAAGACTGTAGATATGGCCATGCTGGGTTATTTGGAGAAGTATCAACTAGTTTCTTTTCTCCTTTTTCCTTCCTAAGGATTTTGAGACCATTTAGATAAAGTGTAATGCTTTGAAGATGGAACTTCGAGTCGTTTTGTGAAAAGGAAGTTGTATGAGGTGTTTTTGTCAGGTTAATTAACTGTAAACCCTGAACTCTTTCTGAATCAGAGGCCACCAGTCTCAAGACATTCATACTTTGCATGGGGTGTGCAAGAAAGCAGCAATATCTGAGAAAGCAAGAGATGGCAAGACTTACCTTGAAATTTAACCAGGGGAAAAATCCTAATGGATTCTCCTTGTATGACAACAACATAGAGGCATGAGAATGTACTTAGGTCGAGGATTGTAACTGAAAATAATTTGTGGGGGAGGATTGTTTGTTTGTTTGAGACAGGGTATCACTGTGTTGCCCAATCTGGGGTACAGGAGTGTGATCACAGCTCACTGTAGCTTCAACCTCCCAGGCTCTGGCGATCTTCCCCACCTCACTCTCCCAAGTAGCTGGGACTACAGCATGCTCCACCACGCCCGGCCAACTTTTGTGTTTTTTGTAGAGATGGGGTTTTGCTGTGTTGCTCAGGCTGGTCTTAAACTCCTGGGCTCAAGCGATCTCCCCACCTTGGCCTCTCAAAGTGCTGGGATTACAGGCGTAAACCACTGTGCCTAGCCTGAAAATATAATTAACTGGACTTCAAACACTAGACCTGATTCTCTAGTAAAAAGAAGTACAAATATATCCCATCATACAAAAATCCGGACATGTTGAATCTCTGTTTAGGAGTTACCAATACATATTAAAGAAGGTTACTTCTAAAAGGCTTCAAAGCCTTTTTAAGGTCATCTAAAAAGGTTAAAAGCCTTTTTAAATGACTAAATAACTAATCAGGGTGTTTGATGTTAGGAGACCCGGTCTATGAAGATTTAATCATATACAAAGGTGATGATTGTTGAAATGATGAGAATATAAAAAGCAGATATAGCTCAGGTTTTAAAAATCATAAATTCTGTATAACTTCTGAGGAGCATAAATTCTATAGAAAAGTAGTACAGCTGGAAACATTGAAGCCTAAGAAATAAATCAATGAAAACAGCCTGAACAGAGCAGATCATAAGGAAGAGTTGAACTTGACGCAGGTACATTCAACACAGAAAGGTACTCATTCAAATGGCACCTGGAGCTTATGGATGGAATCCTGAGAACCAAGGAAGAATGAAATGCCTGGTTCAAGACTAAATTGTCACTGATATGGTCTTAAAGAATTCTTTGCTAGCAGTATACGCTGTTTAATTGAGTGACTATGTTCTGGGAGATCCTAGCATCCCCCAAAAGCACACTGGTGTTTTGTAGTTGGTCTGTGGGGTTAATCTGATAGGTAGAAGCAGGAATGTGACTTGTCGTGGATGAGCTGTATCCAAAGCAGGACATTTTGTGTCCAACATTTATCATTTGTTCTTGCAGTAGCAAAGACAGTTAGTGGACACAGGTTTATCAAAAAATGAGAAGATAAACATAACAGTGCAATTCCAGACTATTCAAGAGAACTTCTCTCAGTCTTGCTGGTTGATTTTAAAATGGATATCTATCTTTTATTCTATTTTAATGAATATTATTAAAAGAAATACCACAAATTAAAATCAACAACAGCTAAAGTGATACTCCATAAGACTTAGAGTTATAAAATTTGTCCCTGGGATATTGAATTTGTTGAAGTAATTGTTTCCACTTTCCCCTCACACACACTCATACTAGCAAAAACTGGAGTCTGTAAATCATTAGGATCAGAAAACTGATTGACGAATCAAATTTCGTAAATATTTACCCAGAGAAGAAAGAATTGATCCTAATGAAAATTTAAATAAAATTTTAAAAGGAAAAACTGGAAATTGTTAAACTATTTAAGAAACCAATCAAGATTTAAGAAAAATTGCTTCAGAAAACTTGTTTTTACAAAAATGCATTAATTTTGTTGCTGTTCCCATTTGAAGGTTTGCTTTCATAACCTCAGCCTCAAAACATCTTCAAAGAATGTTCAGTCAAAAGAAGTTAGTATCAGATATTTTCTGAAACCCCTGAATCTGGTATGTGGAATTCAATTTATGCCATCTTATCTCCCAACTTTTGCATATATTGTTCTCTCTGCCTCGAATTCCTTTCTCTGTTTTATATTCTAAGAGAACTCAGGATTTATGCTGCAAGACTCAACTTACAAAAATTGCCTACAGATTGGACCCTCCTAACCTTTGGGAGGAGTTAGATACTTTTACCCTCTATGCTTTTATAAGGTTTCTGTATGAATATTCTATCAAATCACTATAATTTCTTGATTATACAGCCATCTCATGTAGACTAGATACAAGATTTCTCTAGAGCATGGCTCATGTTCTAATCCATTTGATATGAAATCTCCGGCACATAATAGATATGTAATTAATTATTTCTGAATAACCTAGTGGACATGTAAGTGAGGTCTCCATGCTACTCACTCATTCATTCCTCTTGTCCTTTATGAACAAAATCATCAAATCTGCACTGTAACTTTAAAGATGTATTTAAGAAAAAGTTCTCTCCTATACATAGTACATACAGTACTAAACATGTATTTTGTGATGTATCTTTATTAGTACACCCCTTCCTTTTCACATTCTCCCTATCTATCATCAAGAAGAGCAGTGCATTAATAAGAATCCACTTGAGACTGGGATGGCCGGTTCAGGACCTCTTCTCTCTGGGTGTTGGTGGGGGCATCCCTAGAGTGTGGGAGCACTTTCTGGGAGGTCCAGAGGTTAGGTCAACCAAGGCTTTTTCTTTCCATCCCTTCTCAATTTGACTCTGGATTCAGCTGAATATAGTTAAAGGATTAATTGCCATCATTTTGTTCCCTAAATTAAGAGTCATTGTGGTAAGAACCAAGCATAGCAATATGGGCCAACCACAAAGAAATAAATTACTTTGTAAGTTTCAAAAGATTTTCACCAAATTACTGCCCTGTGCAAATGATGTTGGGGGGAAAATTTTGTTTGAAAAACATTTTCTTTTGTGACTATAATAAGGTATGTGCACCCCTGCTGAGATATGAGTCACATCCCCTGTGTTAGGAAACTGTGGCTAGTTTTTGTGGGTTTGGGGTTTTGTATTAAATTTTCAGTGCCTCATGTTTCCTATGACTGATGAATGGATCATCACCTGACTCATAGGCTCATTTGCTATGGATCACCGAAGTGTAGCTTTTAAAATTCAGTAATGTGGCACCCAGCTGCTCAGAGTTTTAATATGGAGTGAGAAACACCGGAAACATGTAACCAGTGCTTTGAAATGTACATTTCTGAAGTCACCTCTTCCCAGCTTTTTGCAGAATTATAATTAAACTGGTCTAGACTGGTTTGCAACTCTTGTTTTTAGAGACCTACAGTGCCCCTTTTTTGGTCTAAGTAGGGATACAATAAACATTTGGGTTTTTTTTTTTTCTAGATTAAAGACATGCCACTGACCTCAATTTCAGCATTCCTGAAAGTGAATATTTATTTATTTATTCAACAAATACTTATAGGATGTCTACTTTGTGTTCCACTTATGGAGATAGTGGTACTTATTTAGATAGCCCAGGGTGACTGAAGCTCAGATTACGGGAATTTGTAGGGAGAGTATAAGGGATAAGATTGGAAAGAGCAGTCAAGAGCTAGATCTTAAAGAACCTGTGTGCCAAACTACAGAGTTTGAGCTTTATCCTGAGATCCAGGAGGAGCCCTGAATGGTTTCCACAGAGGGGTAAAATGAGACCTTTTGCACCAGAGTTAAGAAGAAATTAGATGAGGGCAAAGTAAGTGTGGATGGCATACCAGTTAGGAGCCTATCATCATCATCCAAGAGGCAGATGGGGTAGAGCTGGAATGAAAGCAAGATCAGTGGGCATAGATCTAGAACTAATAGGACCTGGCAATGAATCCTGGACTGTGGTTTAGAGTCCTAGCCATCAGACTCTTAATGTTGGAGCCCAAACCCCGTCACCACCCCAAAGGTACAATCCTTGGTTCTCCTCTTTTCTCTGGAAACACACACTTCCTTGCAATCACAACCAATTTCGAGATGACACTCAAATTTATATGTCTGGCCCAGACATCTCTGAACTCTAGACTTGAATATTCAACAGTCTATACAACACCTCCATTTGGATGTTTAGCAGAGCTATTCAACATAATATACCCCAATCTGAATGGGAGACCTTCCCTGAAATTTGACTTACCTGCAGTCTTCTCCATTTTTGTTAGTAGCAATTCCACTTTCAAATGCTTACATCTGAACCTTTGATGTAATGATGACTCCTATATATATATTTATATGTATATATGTGTGTATATATGTATACATATACATATATATACATACATTTATATATATATGTTTCACATTCAGTCCATCAGCACATGTCCTTGGCTTTAACTTTAAAATCTACAGAGAATCAGATTCCTTCTTCCCACCTCCACCACTACCACTCGAATCAAAGCCACCACCATCTTACTTCTGGATTATTATAATAGGCTCCTAACCTGTCTACTTGCTGCTCCCTGGTCCTTCCAGTCTATTCTCTACATAGCAGCCAGAATGATGCAACACCCCCGCCAACCTTTTATTTGAAGGTTTTCGAGCATACAGAAAACTTGAAAGAACAGTACAATATAAAATGTCTTTTGCAGCTTATTTTTCTGATCCAAGATCCAATCAAATGCAATTTGATCACATTTGATTGTTATATATTTTTAATCTTTCTTAATCTAGAATAATCTTTCTCCTTTTTAAATGACATGGACTTTTTCATATAGAATATCCCACACTTTCTAAGTTTGTCAGTTTCCTCATAGATTATGTTATATAATTCATATTGCATCAGATCAAGAGGCACATAATGTTAGGTTGTTCTAATGCTTGTGATGCTGTTTGATCACTTGGCTAATGAATCAACTCATCAGAGTTCTCCATTGGGAAGATAAATGTTCCTCAACAAATATTTGTAGGATGTCTACCTTGTGTTCCACTTACAGAGATAGTGGTACTTATTTAGATAGCCCAGTGTGACTGAAGCTCAGATTACGGGAATTTGTAGGGAGAGTATAAGGTATAAGATTGGAAAGAGCAGTCAAGAGCTAGATCTTAAAGAACCTGTGTGCCAAGCTACAGAGTTTGGGCTTTAGTAATTAGTAAGAAATTAGTAATTAGTAAGAAATTTATAGGGTGATACTTTGGCACCTTTCAAATATCCACGATCTTTTACCCAATGGTTTTGGTATCTACTAATAACCTTTTCTAGATTATTTATTATACTGGAAGTTGCAAAATCGTGACTCACTCCTATTTTGTAACAGACATTTTAGTAAAAAATCGCCTTCCTTATTTTTCCCTTTCTTCTATTCTACCCTTTCCTGCTGCCCTCCTTCTCCTCCTCCTCCTGCCTCTCACAGTGGACTCAATGTTCACTCAATTTTAATTCAATGGATTATCATTAACTACCACAGAATGATTTATTTAAAATGTATATCAGATCCTGTTCTGTTCCTCTACCCAAGGCTCATCAATGACTTCCTCCTTCACTTGAAGTAAACGCCTAAATCCTACGGTGGCCTGCGAGGTCCTTCGTGATCCAGACTCCAGTTCCTCTCCCGCCTCACTTTTTGCTCACAACTCCAGCCATCTGCTCTCCTGACTGTTCCTCAAACAATCCACAGTTGGTCCTGCCTTGGGGTCTTTGGCCCCAGCACATCCTCTCTCAGTAATGCTTCTCCTCCAGATATTCCCGTAATTTTGTTCCTTATCTTTTCAATTTTTTTCTTAAACCCACCTAACTAGTTATTTTTACATTTTTTAAGTCAATACTCCCCATCCTTCTTACTATACTACTTTATTTTCTCCACCAATTTTATCAATTTCTTACATTATTTCCTGTGTTTATTGTCTGCCTCCAACTAGAATTAAGCTCTGTGAGTGTAGGGAATTCCCACTGTTTTGTGCACTGCTGCATCCCAGGGGCTAGAATAATACGTCCTCAGGAAATGTTTACTAAGTGAATGGATGTATGGATTGATAAGGGGTTGAAGGAGAAGGAGATGCTCATTTTTCAGGCTTGGTTATCTGCAATGACAGTGTTCTATTTTCTGAGATAAGGAATACAGAACAAGCAGTGTGTGTGGAAGCAAACTTTGGACATGTTGAGTTTTAGGTGAGATACACTGTGAGGTAGACATGTGGAAAAGCCCAATAGGAAGTTGGCTAGACCTAGATTTAGTGGATAGACTGGGTATGAAGTAGTTTCCAAACACCTAAAGCAAAGTCGTGTCTTAATTCATTTTAAATGAATTGAACATTATTGAATTGAATTAACATGAATGCAAAGGCTAAGAGTCTTTTGCCTCCCAAGCTGGCATGCCAACCAAGCGTGGGAAGAGAGCTATTAACACTTTCCTGCATCTGCTAGGTTTTGAACTGCTCAAGTCAAAGACAGCACTAAACACCTGGTAATAGTTCTAACGGTTTGTCAACAAAGCCGGACCTGTTAGTCTTCTACAGTGATAACTGTTTCTAGTAGTCCAAAGACTTGGTTAAAGACACCTGCATCCTGTATAGAGCAATTAGTACTTTAAAAATGTGGTTTTGCTGTTGATCTACTAAGTGTGGTAACCTTTGCAATTCCTTTGATCAAAAGAAAAGAAAGGCAACATCAAAAATTCTTTCATTCATTAGGCTCTAATCTTTTCTCTTCCTTCCTACACCTTCCTAATTCTTCCAAGTCTTGGGAAAGTGTTCAATAGATGACGAGCTGTAAGAAGCAAGAAGAGTTCATCTTGTGTGGTGTCACCAGTGTTCAGCACAGTGTCTTTCCTCAAATAGGTGCTCAGTGTATTTCATTCTGTTATATATCATGTCTCTCTTTTTTATTTTAGAAACATCATCCATATCTCTGCTCTACCTCAAAACCTTAATCCCCCTTCTCTCAACAACATCTGGAGCCACTAAGTTACTTCTTATAGTTAAAAATAAAGGTAATTATGAGAGAGGGAGAAGTCGATGGTATTTCAAACCAGCATGAAAATTGTCGATTGCAACTTTGGATAGAAAGAAAATTTAGGCGGGGCGCGGTGGCTCAAGCCTGTAATCCCAGCACTTTGGGAGGCCGAGACGGGCGAATCACGAGGTCAGGAGATCGAGACCATCCTGGCTAACACGGTGAAACCCCGTCTCTACTAAAAAATACAAAAAACTAGCCGGGCGAGGTGGCGGGCGCCTGTAGTCCCAGCTACTCGGGAGGCTGAGGCAGGAGAATGGCGTAAACCCGGGAGGCGGAGCTTGCAGTGAGCTGAGATCCGGCCACTGCACTCCAGCCTGGGCGACAGAGGGAGACTCCGTCTCAAAAAAAAAAAAAAAAAACAAAGAAAGAAAATTTAAACTCATTTTGGTATCATAAGACTAGACACACACCAGTGAATAGGAATATGAGTCTTTCTGAATGCTCATGGGGAATTTCCATATTAGCTTATAAATCCTACCCACATGATGGGTTATTCCATTACTGCATAAGCTCCTTGAAGTCTTTTAGTTTCTTTTAGAATGACGGTGAATAAAGTAGATGTGGTCATTCATATCTTTAACAAAAGAGAGATCAATAATGAAATTATGGGCATATATTCAGCAATTTCAGATTTTGTCATTATTTATGACCATGACAATACCGATAGTACACTGATCTATGGTGTCTCGAGATTTCAGTGTTAGTAAGCTAAGGACAGCATAAATCAGAGAAGCTTCCCTTTTCCCTGTAGATATAGAAAAATAATTAGAGTCTCCACAGGTCAACATTAAGGTCTCAAACATAAATTTTATATTAAACTTGCCTATTGTTTTATGGCTTTCCTTATTTATTTTATTTTATTTTATTTTATTTTATTTTATTTTATTTTTTCTGGAATAGAAAGTGAGGATATAGGCTGGGCACAGTGGCTCACACCTGTAATCCCAGCACTTTGGGAGGCCGAGGTAGGCAGATCACAAGGTCAAGAGTTCAAGACCAGGCTGGCCAACATAGTGAAACCCTGTCTCTACTAAAAATACAAAAAAAATTAGCCAGCTGTGGTGATGGATGCCTATAATCCCAGCTACTTGGGAGGCTGAAGTAGGAGAATCACTTGAACCCAGGAGGCAGAGGTTGCAGCAGGCTGAGATTGTGCCACTGCACACCAGCCAGGTGACAGTGCAAGACTCCATCTAGGAAGGAAGGAAGGAAGGAAGGAAGGAAGGAAGGAAGGAAGGAAGGAAGGAAGGAAGGAAGGAAGGAAAGAAGGTGGGAGGGAGGGAGGGAAGGAAGGAAAGAGAAAGAAAGAGAGGATATAGTTAAGATAGGAAGGCAACTGACATTTAAAAGCACTTTCTAGTCAGCTGGGCATGGTAACTGACTAGCACTTTCTAGTCAGCTGGGCATGGTAACTCACACCTGTAATCCCAGCGCTTTGGGAGGCCAAGGCAGGCAGATCACGAGGTCAGGAGATAGACAGCATCCTGGCTAACACGGTGAAACCCTGTCTCTACTAAAAACACAAAAAATTAGCCAGGCATGGTGGTGGATGCCTGTAGTCCCAGCTACTCGGGAGGCTGAGGCAGGAGAATGGCTCAAACCCAGGAGGCAGAGGTTGCAGTGAGTCGAGATCGTGCCATTGCACTCCAGCCTGGGTGACAGAGCAACACTCCATCTAAAAACACACACACACACACACACACACACACACACACTTTCTAAAGTGACTATAACAAGGTGACCCGATCAGGATAGTGTCAACAACAAAAGTGTAGAGTCACTGAGAAATCCACTTCCGTGAAACCATGGATTAACAGTTATTTAAACACCTGTACTGGACAGTTCTCTTTGCCATTTTGATCTTTCTCATGGATTCAATTTTAAGGGTTATCTATGCTTTAAAAAAAATTCCATGCAGAGTAGATTTTATACATAGCAACCACTAACAAAAGATATGTAGCAACCTGAATGCCATCCTCTCAACAGAAGGCACATGCCTTATTAATTTGAGTGTGAAATTTAATAATAATAATAATAAATGTATGTAATGGATTATCATGAAGTCATAAAGCAGTAAGGAATTCAGAAATATGATAAAATATAATAAAATCAAATATTTCTAAAACAATAAATATCAAAGATCAAACAACAATATAGAGAGAAGATATATAGCTAAGATTTTTTTCTTTAGATAAGCCAGATTAGAAGAATTAAAAATAGCTAAAAGATTCCTCTAAAGTTGAGTGGTTACTATTATATGTATGCTATTTTAATTACCTTTCATTTATTAGCCCTTCATCCATTTTAGAATTTTCACAGATGCCCCAGTCACTTAAATCTTAAGTCATTGACATAGAAGTGGCAATTCCTGAAAGCATCCCATCTGCTTCCAATAAGAAACTTGATATTCTTTAGGATTTATGGATGGTAGGAGAAGGTTGCCTAAAGTGAGGTTTCAGAAATGGCCTGAAAATCCTCATAGGTGAAACCCATATTTCTTTGACTGTCTGTAGTTCTACATTTATATCTAGAATTTCAACAGTAAGCATAGAGCAGTTCCTTTGCCCAAAGATAACCACATTACAGGTTTCCAACTAATCCAGTTTGCATACTTATATATAAATATTTTGGGGAGGAGGGATTGTGAGGGAAGGAAAACAGCTGATGAAGGATTAAAAACACTTTTAGTTTCCTACTCATTTGAACTCATTCAATGATTCCAGGGAAAGTTTTCCTTATTTTAACTAGGAGTGGGTCAGGAACCCAATAATGAGTTGTAGACCTTGCTGACCACCCGAGTTGATTCTTCTTTTCTCCCATCCTCTTCCCAGAGTCTGAAATGATTACACCTGGTCTTAGCAGAAAGGTGGTCCAGAAGTTGTAATACATGAAGATCCAACAGCCACCATGTGACCAAGAGAAAAAAGTCAAAAAAATCATAGACCTTGCCTTCACATTGTAGAGGTTCTTAGCCAGGGCCGATAGTTGCTTCTCTCTGAACTTCTTATCGTATGAGAAAAATAATCATTTATTTGTTCAAGCCACTGTTGGTTGAGTTTTGTTATTGGCAGCAAAAATGTATTCCTATCTGAATGCACCCACCTTAATCTGACACTTTCAGACCCATATTAGATTTGGATTAACCTCTTTGGGTTTTGGAAAGTAGGCATAAATTTGACCAGTTGGATTTGACTCAAAATCAGGCAGCACAAGGTATATGAAGAGATTAAAAAAGAGGGGATGGTCTGCCTCCTTCTCTCTACAGTACTTTCATTCTGCTTGTCTGCTTCACTTCAGTCCTTAACACACACCCATTAACCCAACATGCCTCTTCCAAAATCCTGATTTCAAAACTCATTCCCTGAATCCCACCTCCTAACCTTGTACCTCACTTATTGGGATGCCTCCCATTACAGCAATTTTCTCCGTCAATGCCCCACCTCTGATTCACTGTTCATTTATCCTACAACCATCACATTCTTCATGGCCTCTTGTGTCTGTACTTCCCTTATTTACTCAGCTCAGACTCCACTGTGCGTCATCGTAAACAACCCCCGCAGCTCCCTTCTTTCTCACTCCCCCATCATACTCTTCTGGTTAAAGCAAAACAAAACAAAACAAAAAAGAACAAAAAACCAACCTCAATTTAGCCCAAGTCTCCTCCATCTCTGTGCATGGACCCATGTTGCTGTGCTGCTGGATGAGAAATCACAACAGGGTCTATTTCAGAATCATGACCCCAAATCCCAAAAGTGTGTTATTACTGCCCAAAGTTCCAACTAATTCCCTCAGTAATTTGCTTTCTCACTCTTTAGGTTACCATATAATACTTACTCCTGCTGCCTCAAACTTTCCATTTCCACCACCCTGCCTGAGACATTGGTCAGGTCTCATCTTTACTGAGAAAAAGGAAATCCCTAAAAACCTTTTTGGTCCCCAATCTTTTTGGCACCAGGAACCAGTTTCGTGGAAGACAATTTTTCCACAGATGTGAGGGTGGGAGGGGATGGTTATGGGATGAAACTGTTCCACCTCAGATCATCAAGCATTAGATTCCCATAAGGGGTGCACAACCTAGATCCCTCACATGTGCAGTTCACAATAGAGGTCATGCTTCTATAAGAATCAAATGCTGCTGCTGATCTGACAGGAGGCGGAGCTCAGTCAGGAAAACTTGCCTGCCTGCCGCTCACCTCCTGTTGTGTGGCCCGCTTCCTAACACGCCAGAAACTGATACCTGTCCAAGGCCCGGGGATTGGGGATCCCTGCCCTACATTCCAACCTACACATTTACTAATTTATCTGACCTTGTATGCATATTCCCTACTTTTACAGTAGAAGAATCATATCTATGTCAAAAAGGTTAACAAGTCCCTTCATTTATGCTTATGTGCCCTCCCAGGGACATTTCTTTGCCAGCTATTCCGGCTTCCATGCATCAGCGATCTCTTATTCTCTACTGAGTCATTCCCACAGGGCTATGTTAGCATCATCCTTTCATGATCCTCTATTCAAATGTTCCACCATGGCCCATTTCTCTGATCCTTTCAGAGCAAAATTTCTCCAGACGTCACACCTCATTCTGTCAGCACCCAAGTCACCTCTCATTCACTTGCTCTTCCATGTGTTATGTGTTCCTTTCTGGCTTTGGTCACCACCACCCTACTGAAACTGCTCTGGTCACAGTTGCAATGGCTTCCATGTTGCTAAATCCCACTTCTGGAATGTTTGGAAGCACTGAACACAGTTGGCTACTCCCTCCTTCATGAAACACCCCCCACCCTTGGCATCAGTCATACTATACTCTCTTGGGGTTTTTTTCTCCTTCACTGGCCTTGATTCCCAGTCTTCCTGGCTGGAATCGTATTTGCTACTTGGTCTCTAATGCTGGAGAGCCTCAGGTTTTGGTCTTCAGCCCTCCTCTGTATTTATTTTCCCTCTCTAATGAATTACATCTATTCTCATGCCTTCGAATACTATCTTGATGCTGTTGATTTTCAAATATTTATCTCTGGCCATGCCTCCTTCCTTGAGCTCCAGATATTCATACTCAACTTCTTATGTAGTATCTCCACACCACTTGGAGACCTAATAAGGACATCAAACTTTTAATACAGATGAAATGAATATCTTCTTACCCTCTCCCATCACTATGTACAACACACCTCTTGCCCCCCTGACTCCTCTACTTTAATAAAGGGTACAATCTCCACCTACATGGTTAAACCAAATATTTAAGGATCATCTTACTTTCCTCTCTTTTCTCTAACCCAATGCTACCAAGTCCTCTTGGCACTAGTTTCAAAATCATGTCAAATCCACCTACAGTCATGCACCATATAATGATATTTTGGTCAATGATTCACTGCACATACGATGCTGGTTACAAGAGATTATGATATTATAATTTTACTGTACCTTTTCTGTGTTTAGATACACAAATGCTTACCATTGTGGTGCAATCGCCTGCCATATTCAGTTCAGTAACATGTTGTACAGGTTGGTAGCCTGGGAGCAATAGGCCATATCATGTAACCTAGGTGTGTAGTAGGCTCTACCATCTATATATGTTTGTGTAAGTAAAGTCTATGATGTTTGCATAATGAAAAAATTGCACAATGACAAGAGTTCCTACAATACATTTCTCAGAATGTAGCATGGTCATTAATCAATACACGGCTGCATCACCCTGCATCCTGCACTGACACTTTTTTAGTCTAAGCCACAGTCTTCTCTCACCTAGACTATTGCTATAACTCTACGTAGTCTTGCTCCCCTCCCATGGCATTCTAAACCTCACAGACCATCTAGAGAGCCTCTCTTAATGTATACATTGAATCTTTTAGAATAAAATTTAGCCAGGTGCAGTGGCTTACACCTGTAATCCCAGCACTTCAGGGAGCTGAGGCGAGCAGATCGCTTGAGTCAAAAAGTTTGAGACCAACCTGGGCAACATGGCAAAACTCCGTCTCTACAAAAAAATACAAAAATGAGTTGGGCGTGGTGGCATGCTCCTGTAGTCCCAGCTACTTGGGAGGTTGAAGTGGGAAGATAGCTTTAGCCCAGGCGGTCAAGGCTGCAGTGAGCCAAGATCACACCACTGCACTTCAGCCTGGGCAACTGAGTGAGATCCTGTCTCAAAAACAAACAAGCAAACAAGGAGAACAAAATTTAAATTACTTTCTGATACGGTTTGGCTGTGTCCCCACTCAAATCTCATCTTAAATTGTAATCCTCATAATCTCCACCTGATGAGGAAGGGACCCAGTGTTAGGTGATTGGATCATGGAGGTGGTTTCCCCCATGCTGTTCTCATGATAATGAGTGAGTTCTCACAAGATCTGACAGTTTTATAAGCATCTGGCATTTCCTATGCTGACACTTTTCTCTATCCCACCACCCTGTGAAGAAGGGGTGCCTGCTTCTCCTTCTTCCATGCTTGTAAGTTTCCTGAGGCCTCCCCAGCCAACTGTGAGTCAATTAAACCTCTTTCCTTTATAAATTATCAGTCTCGGGTATGTCTTTATGGCAGCGTGAAAATGGACTGACACACTTTCCTTGGCCCACATGATCCTGCAAGCTCTTGGTCTCCCTCCTTTGGCAGCCTCTTTTCTACCATCCCCTCCACTCCTCACTGTGCTATGGAATCTAGCCCCTTTCTTAACCCCAGGCCTGAGCAACTGTTGTTCTCTCTGCTTAGAATGAGTTTCCCCTGCCCTTCATGACATGGCTGACTCATTCTTATCCTTAATTTCCATCCCAATTCACCTCCACAGAGAGAGGCTTCCTGGGCCATGCTAACAGACCTGATCATCCCCACTGATTTTCTATCTCAACTTGTTTGCTGTTTCCTAAGCATTTCTCATGGTCTATAATTATTTCATTACTAGATTACAACCTCTGTACCCCAAGTTCACTTATGTATCCCAATGACCAGTGCAATAGGAACTCAATAAATTATGTTTACAAATGAATACAACTCTATGAAGATGGGGTTTTTTTTTTTAACCTAGAATTCCAGAGCACTGTAAATAACAGAACCTTAGAGTCATCTAATCCTACAAACTGAGGCTCAAAAAATTAAGAGACCCCTCTGAGTTCATAGACTGGTTTAGGACAGGGTCTAGCCTGGGATCCAGGTGTCTTGACTTTTGTCCTGTGATAACTTCCTCAGGCTCTTTGGTTGTCAGCTAAGGAAACTGACTCTGGCTAGTTTAATCAACAAAGGGATTCTTAGAAGGGTTTTAAGTTGTTCTCAGAATTAAGGAGAAATTTGCCACCCAAAGCTTTAGAAAGGACAGACTCTGGATATTTAGGCAACAAGTGCTAATGAGCCATTGTAAGGACACCAAAGTCAGGGTGAATTCACTGTGGTCCTTTTTCTTCATTGTGTCACTCCACTGATAGTCACATTCCCAGGAGAAAAAAAATATGAGAGTCTCAGTTTGGGTATCATTCTCACACTTTAGATAGTCAAGTATTGGTCCTTCCAATACTGTTGTACGATAGCGACTGAGTGATTTCCCAAATGGAAATGGATATGCTATTACCATAAGAGGAGAAGCTGGATGTCGGGCAGACAAAAACAACAGATGTCCAGACTACATCATAACATATAGCTGGCAGGAGCTTTGCTTGATGTCAAAACATTGTCCTCCCAACAAGCCCAGTCCCCAGGTTGGTATTCTATGTTTCGTGAAGCTATTAGGCGATGGCTTCCCTTCCAGTTGGTTATACAAATGTTCCCGTGTAAGAATTGTCCCACAAAGGCCCAGGAGGCAGAGCGTAGGGTGTTCTGTGGTGTGAACGCTGCCAGCCGGTGCTGGAGCTCCAGTTTACTGCACATTATGTTGTGCTTGTTCCTGTTTGCCCAGGGGTCAGGTTGCTATGAATGTGGAATTTTGTTTCCTCTCTCTCCAAATGAAATAGTCTGAAAAATGTATTCTCAGCTGTTGAGAAGAAAGTCTACACATTATTCACATTTTCTTCTTGTTACTGATGCTCCACTGTGAAGCAAAAGAGACTGCAATAAATATAAGCCTTAACTCACCAAATATGTATTAAGCTCTAACCAAGGATTAAGATTACATTAAAAGGAAATATAAATGGAACAATTGCCACCTTTATGTTTTCCTTATTCCTGACTCCACTACTGTTCCCTTTCTATCTTTTCCTGCCCCCCGTCACTAACAACTACCAACCTAATACCTGTGTCACTCCATATCCAGGCCTGCTTCTTAAGGGTTTTTGTATGGAGGAAAGAGAAAGAGACGAAGACCCCCAAAATGCTGAGGATTTTCCAAGTGGAAACAAAAAGTTCAAAAGAACTGAAGTGCCTGTCCTTCTTTCACTGAACAAATCATTATCAACACCAGGATGTGAAACGGAATCGCAGAGACTGAAGCTCTCAGACATTGCACCTTCCTCCACGACAAAGACATTAGCCATCTTCCTACTTATCTTTTGAGAAGTTTGGTTCACTCTAGGCTATAAGGTGAGAGGTTAAGGCTGCTGTAAACCCCGGTGTTGAGGGGATAGTAATGAAATCCAGTAGAAAGATTAATGAAAATTCAAAGTTTGTGAGACTCCACCCAGGGACTTAAAGAAGACAAAAACATGTATGACCATGTAATATCCTGGGATGCAATATGAAAAATCAAAGTTGTTTAATTGGAAATGATTCTGCATAACACAGGGTATAATTTCATTTACCTAGGGAGTATCTGGCACTTGGCAAAATACAACCTCAGAAAAGTCTGACTAATATGTAAAGATATTTCCATTCTGCTCGCTATAGGAGAAGAAGACACATGCTACGTAAGTGTAATCTGTCCTGCTGTCCTCCAGCACATCCTGCAGGGCTAGAGAAGAGCAGTACGCATTTGCATAACTAAGACTATGTGAAAAGGAAAAATGGTACATGAGACTGGAAAGCTGTAGCCAGATTCCCAAGGGCCTTGAGAATCCATTAAAAACTTTTGAACAATAGAACGACATGACATGACTCAAAATATGTTTTAGGAAAAACCTATCTGTAATGAGATGAATTGGAAGGGAGGAGAGAGTAGAGACAGGTAAAGTAGATTACTGTTTGCTGAAGTCATAACCATGAGGAATCATGAGCATTTGAACTGGAAAAGTGGCCCCAGTGGAAAGATAAGTAAAAGAGAAAATCAAGAGAAATTACAGTGGCTCAAATCACAGCACCAATCAGCTGACTAGTTGTGGGGACTAAGGAAGCAAACAAAATTAAGAATTACTTTGAGAAACGAACTTAGGACAGGACTACCATTTGACCCAGCAACACCACTACTGGATACATACCCACAGGAAAAGAATTCATTGCATCAAAAAGACACATATACTCATATGTTCAGTGCAGCACTATTCACAACAGCAAAGACACGGAATCAACCTAGGTACCCTTCAACAGTGGACTGGATAATGAAAATGTGGTACATATATACCATAGAATACTACACAGCCAAACAAAAGAACAAAATTATGTTCTTTGCAGCAACATGGATGGAGCTGGAAGCCATTATCTTAAGTAAATTAATGCAAGAACAGAAAACCAAATACTGCATATTTTCAATGGAATACACATAGACATAAAGATGGGAACAGGAGACACTGGAAACTAATAGATGGGGTAGGGAGGGTGGGGACATGGACTGAAAAACCACCTATTATGTACTACAGGGAATGGGATCACTTGTACTTCAAACCACAGCATCATTCAATATACCTGTATTACAAACTCGCACATGTACTCCTTAATCTATAATAAAAGTCAACATTATTTTTAAAAAGAATTACTTTGAGATAGTCTGTCTTCATTTAAAATTTTGTCGTATGGTTCATGACGGATTTTTTGCATTAATTTTGACTTTTAAAAATAAACATTGTACATTATCCTTAGCAAACTAACGCAGGAACAGAAAACCAGATACCACATGTTCCAACGTATAAGTGAAAGATAAATGATGAGAACACATGCATTCATAGAGAGGAACAACACACACTGGGGCCTATCAGAGGGTGGAGGGTGGGAGGAGGGAGAGGATCAGGAAACATAATAGCTACTAGGCTTAATACCTGGGTGATGAAATAATCCATATAACAAACCCCCATGGCACATGTTTACCTATGTACCAAATCTGCACGTCCTGCGCATGTGTCCCTGAACTTACAATAAAAGTTACAAAAATAAATAATAAAAAATATTGCATTAAAATATTTATCTCAATTACTGAGTGTGTTCATTTCCTGTGACCGCTTCAACAAAGTGTTACAAATTTAGTGGCTTAAAACAGCGGCAATGGGCCGGGCGCGTTGGCTCAAGCCTGTAATCCCAGCACTTTGGGAGGCCGAGACGGGTGGATCACGAGGTCAGGAGATCGAGACCATCCTGGCTAACACCGTGAAACCCCGTCTCTACTAAAAAAAAAAAATACAAAAAACTAGCTGGGCGAGGTGGTGGGCGCCTGTAGTTCCAGCTACTCGGGAGGCTGAGGCAGGAGAATGGCGTAAACCCTGGAGATGGAGCTTGCAGTGAGCTGAGATCCGGCCACTGCACTCCAGCCTGGGCGATAGAGCAAGACTGCGTCTCAAAAAAAAAAAAAAAAAAAAAAAAAACCAGCGGCAATGGATTCTGTGTCATAATTCTGGATGCCAGAAGTCTGAAATCAAGGTGTTGGCAGGGCCACGCTCCCTTGGGAGGCTCTAGGGGAGGGTGCGTTCCCTGCCTCTCCCAGCTTCTGGTGGCTGCCAGCATTCCTCCATCACTTCAATCTCTGTCGCTGCGGTCACATTACTTTCTCCTCTTCTGCCTGTGTCAAATTTCTCTGACTCACTTTTTTTTTTTTTTTTAATGAATCGAGGTAGCCTCCATTCTACACAATAGAATGAAAGCTTTCCTGACTCACTCTCATCATGACACTTGTAATTGCATGTAGGGGCCTGCCCTGTTCCTCCAGGATAATCTCCCCATCTCAAGACGTTCAATTTAATCATATCTGCAAATGCCTTGTCATAGAAGGTAACATTCACAGGTTCCAGGAATTAGGATGTGGCTATCTGGTGGGAGAATATGCTGATGTTTAGCCGACCACACTGAGTTCTCTCGAAATTTTGCATCTTAGGCAAGTGCCTTATCTCATTCTTCACCACAGTCCTGGCCTTGGATCATTTGAGCCTAGGAAGTTAGGAGAGTGGTGTTTTTATTTACAGAATTGGGAATTCAAGAGAAGAAATTGATTTGGAACAGCAAATGTTGCTTAAACATTTAAAATACACCTAGACATTAAAGCATGCAACTGAAGTGTAAGACCTGATTTTTATATTCTTTGAACATGGCCTCATTTTCCCGGTGTCAAATGTAAGCTCACCTTGAGAGCAGGTTGCAATGCTTTGTGTCTTTACCTAGAGTTGAGAAGATCATACTGCCCAGCATTCATCTTCCCTTTATTTGGAAACAGTGCCAGAACTTGCTTTGGGAGACCATGTTTCATCATCTCTTAGACTGCGTGATTAGATGGCCTCTCTTCCCAACTCCAGGATTGGAGCTTATGATCCAGGAATGGCCAGTCAATAGAACTGTTGCTCCCTGGATTATAGTTATTGATTCACAAATATGCACTTGCCTCAAACTGATCCATTAAGAATGAATTCTGGGACACTGGTGAGAACCACCAGGAAGAAGCATTGAGTTTTCTTCCCAACTTGCATCTGGGAATATGTGTCCCTGGAGTCTGAAGTTAAAAGAAGGAAAGGCAAAACTAGGCATCATAGATCTCAATTACAACACTCAGGCCCCTAAATCAAGTCATACTTGAAGTTAACCTATTCCTAAGCTTTTCAATTGCCTGAACAAATAAATTTCTCTTGTTGCTTAAGCAAGATTGAATTAACCTATTCCTAAGCTTTTCAATTGCCTGAACAAATAAATTTCTCTTGTTGCTTAAGCAAGATTGAATTAGATTTTTTTTTTTCCTGTCACTTAAAGCCATGGCCAACATGGCGAAACCCTGCCTCTACTAAAAATACAAAAATTAGCTGTTGTGGCGGGCACCTGTAATCCCAGCTACTCAAGGAAGTTGAGGGATAAGAATCGCTTGAACACTTGAACTCGGGAGGCAGAGGTTGCAGTGAGCCAAGATCACGCCACTGCACTCCAGCCTGGGCAACAGAGCAAGACTCCATCTCAAAAAAAAAAAAAAAAAAAAAAAAAGAAAGAAAAAGAGAAAATTATCATTTTAATGATTTGGCTGCCCAGTGGAGATGATGTGGTGGATGGGGCAGGTAAACATTCTGAGCTGAGGTTGTATGCCAGGGACATTTGGATTTTACTTCATGAAAGTGTAAATTATTTCATCCTTTGGCCAGAAAGCCATCACTACCATGGAATTTGTACCGTGCCACAAAGTTCCATGGTGGGTAGGAGAGGGCAGGAATCCAGTGTTTTTCTTCAAGAAGATAGGACAACCCGACCAATCTCCAGAAAATACATTGATTGCGGGGAGTGGGGGATGAAAAGAATTGGAGGAAGGAATAAGAAGGTCACTAGGTGATGTTGGGCAGAGCTACTGGAGGCAGCTAACGTGCCTAAGTGAAAGGACCATGGGGGCATTTAGGGCAGAGACTGGGGCAAGAGAGAGCTGGTCAGGAACGCAGGGAAGTGGCAGGGGAAAGAATACTTTCCAGATTGCATTCCCTAGAGGTTCTCCTTCCTTGAGTTATCCTGGACTTGCTTCACAAAAATGGGAATTAGTATCTGGTGGAAGTGATTATATTTGCCTAAGGCTGTGCTATGCTAAAATAATGTAGGGTGAAGATTTCATAATATTCCCACTTCAGTCATCACCTCACAACTTTACATTTCAATGTCTGACCTCAGGACAGCCCCTTCCAGTATCACATTAAGAATGTATAAAGAAACAGGGAAGCCTACCAGTAAATTAGTGTCTCCAAAGGAATAGTAGCCCAGGAGGTTCTACATTTTCAGCAGCAATTTAACACCTTGTCTAAAATTTTCAAGCACTTGAAAAATTCTTGTTTTACTCTTTACCAAGGTTTCACTGATTCTTTCCCCTTAACAGATTAAAAAAAAATGGCTTGTAGGTTGGAAGATTCCTTTTGCATTATGTTAATAGTATAACACTTGACAACATGTTTAATACTAATTGTATCAATGAGTTGAAGTAATAAGTGAAATAAAACCCAGTGAAACTTACTTTTAAAAACATAAATAAGTAAATGAGGAGCCTACATAGATATTAACGGTTTCCTTGATCTTAAATTTTCAAGTGTTATTCAAAGCTCTTTGGGGACTGTAACCACGGAAGCCTATAGAGTTACTGTTACTTGCATTTGGCAAGATTCTCCATGTCAATTGTACAGTATAAGGCGGAATAAGAAAGAGAAGTCCAAGGGGAAAAAAAAAACTGGCAGAAACAGAAGCAAATTGTCCTGGTTTCACTTATAAAGGCTTTACTTACATGACTCAGAGAGGTATGAGGGACAGCCATCGCAGTGAATAAATAAAAGAGGTGAGTTTTTGGAAGAAATTCAAATTATTTTTTATTTAAGGGAGTTAGCTCAATTCAGCTTGAAAGAGTATTTATGTACATTGAAAGATCAGATATGTGATCATGTTTTAGGAAAAATTTAAAGGTTCTAAATATGGCATTACTTATAAGTATATAGTATGTGTGTTAATACCTACAAACATGTTCTGAAATTCTGATGAAGAAGAATGTGGTTTATACTTTTAACATCAGTTCTAAAATTAACTTAGGAAAATTCTTAGAAACTCTTAGAGATGAAAACATTAATAAATAAAGCCTAATTTTTATGAATGCCTATACTCAATGGCTATTCAACCTGAATTACAACACATTTTGAGCTTTGTAACTCTTAGAGTGCATATAATTTTTAATTGACTTTTCCTTGGCAATATCAGTATGTTTGTATTATATTCATGGGACTCCCTCTGGTGTATAACTTAACACATGAAAATTCTTGTTTTACTCTTTACCAAGGTTTTCTTGCAGTCTGATGGATAAGGTGTCTAATTATGAAGTACTGTGGAAAGCTTTGGATCAAATCATATGTTTTTATTGAAAATGAGGTCATGTTGGGTTGTGTGATATAACTAAATAATCAGTTAACCATTTATCCAAGCCAAACACAGAGTAATTAGGTTTGGTAAGATGGCTTCCTCCCTAAGATCCATAACTCAGGCCTGGTGGTTTGGGAACAATATGGATAGAAATTGTGTATTTTTTTCTTGGACATTTCAGTGATGGCATTTTCTAACTAAACTGTTTTTTAGATGGAATTTAATTTTATATTCATTTTTACTTTATGTGGCATTTCCTAAAAGAACATTTGCTAAATAATTAGATAAAATTGTGTGGTCCCAAAGTTTATTACTCAAGTAATAGAAGTCACAAATAAGCAATGAATTGGGAATTTCTGGATAATAATTTAAACAGTGATACCTTTAATCATCCATTATAATATTTTTGATAGTAGATTTTTAGATTGATCATGGAAGTATACATTTCAAATATATTGTTATATTTCCCCCGAAAAATCATTGAAATGCTCTAGTCCAATACTCTGCTAGTTCCAAATACTTGTGATTCTTGTGTACCTAGGTCTAGTGCTTGCATTTTATGCTCACGCAAAATGACATAGCTTCTATATTCAAGTTCATTTGTTTAAATTTTGTCAAAACAACAAATTTAGATGAGTCAAATCTTTACATCCAAATAATGTGTAATTTTAAACTTTTTAAGTGGGTACTTTGGCATAAATTTTTAAAATATAAGATTACTACACTAATTCTTTAGTATTAGTGTTCTCTTGTTTCTCTTCCTGGTATTATAACTGTGCCTTCTATGAAGGTACTGAAATTTGTTGTGTATTTCATAGCAAATGTGGTGGGTGACCATGAAACATTATTTTATAATTTAGCTTAGGCCTACCAGATACTTTTTATATTCAACATTTATACCTCAAAGGGGTATTGTAGTGTACCATTGTATAGTTTCCATATTCATCCTAGGTTTACTACTGATATGACTTCAAAAATGTGATATTGTCAAAACTGTGCCAGCTGTGAAGTTAAAATGTCTTACTGGGCATCCATGAACAGCTGTATTGAATAGCTTGACATCTGTGAAATCAAAAGTGTATTTCGAATTCAACTTTCAAACCACAGAATTCAAGTAAGCAAAAACTGACCATGTGTTAAAAACACTTGAAACTCTTCCTCTTGTAACTGTTTATCTACATTTTAAAAACTCTGTTTACATTGTAGTAACAGCTGTGTTTAAAAGGGACATGACAGAGCAGACTAATTTATAATGCAAAACTCTATTGTAAAAAAAAACTTCTGTTTGAAAAAACACTTCAAAAGAGGGCAAAAATGATTAAAATAGACACAACCATTTGTTTAAACTATGACTTTCTCAAGAAAAAACAGCCTAGTGTAAACTGGCCTATGCATGTTCCAAGCAGCTGTTCTGTGTAATGCTTCTACAAAACCTTTTCCTTTGGGGGATGGGCAGAAAGAAAATGAGAAACTGACCATAGCAAAGGGTCATTGCCATTTGAGAAACTGAACAAATCTAAGGATGAAATATTAAATGTTTTTGAACTGTGCCAAGTTCATTAAATTAAAAACTGAGGAAACAGAGCCAGTGGCCAGTGATCTTACAATAGAAAAGTGGAAAGGTCATTCCTGACTATTCATTGGGTTTCTATAGAAAAACTGCAAAACTGTTCAACAACAAAAAATGTACAAATAAATAAGTCAGTTTGTCTATGCTGTACCATATATTAGCTAATCTTTCTTTTTACTTTTTTTTTTTTTTTAAAAAAGCTATCATTGTTTAGGCATTTGTAGACATGACACTAATGCCTCTTTTACTCCATTCCAGTCGGTTTCTGTTGGTGTTTGATGCTGTTGACATACCTCTCTTTTATAGAATCCTTTCTTCCTTTGGTTCCCATGATACCATTCTGTCATGTTACCTCTGGACCACCTCTAGGGCTCTAGATACAGCACATTTTCCTGTATTTTTTCTAAATATTCCCTTAAGTCCTGTCTTTAAGCTATCTTTTCTACTCAGACCCTGCAAAATGATCTCATGGGTCTCAAAGAGGAATGAAAGCAGAGTTACTGATGTTTCAGCCTGGCCTTTGAGGCAGTCAGCCATTGCTCAGATTCTCAGGAATTAGTTGAGAGAGCCACACTGAAGAAAGCTGTGTGGACCAATGACCACGGACCGGAGAGGGACAAGGATGCTACACCAAATGCCAGTATGACCTGGCAGCACCAGAACCCTTCCTTCCCACTCACATACACCAAACTTGAAAGTATAGGCACAACCTTAAAGAGAGTGGAATGGAATCTCAAACAGATTAAGATTGAGTTTTCACTGCCCAACAGAATAAGGACAGAACCTAGAAATTAAACTCTGTTCAAGAAATATGACGATAGGTCCATTTCACATGTTACTGTATGAAATAATTTTTCCAGCCCTTCCTAGCACAATGCCCACAACATATTTGGACTTCAAAAATGTGTTTTTCTTATTTCTATGGAGGGTCACAAGACCTTCATGCAGCATTATCTGATAAGTTAAATTGAATGGATTTCATTCATTCATTCATTCATTCACTCATGTAACAAAGATATTTTGAACACTTATTCTATGCCAGGCAATTTTCTATGCACTAAAAATACAATAACAAGCAACAGAAGTTCCAGTCCTTTAGAGACAGAGACAGCTGAAAAAATAAAGGAAGGAAGGAAGGAAGGAAGGAAGGAAGGAAGGAAGGAAGGAAGGAAGGAAGGAAGGAAGGAAGGAAGGAAGGAAAGGAGGAAGGAGGGAGGGAGGGGAGGGGAGGGGAGGGCAGGGAGGGAAGGGAAAGAGGGATAAATAAAAGAAGGATGGGAGGGAGGGAAGAAAAAGAAAGAATGAGAAAGAGAAAGAAAGAAAAAATCAGGAATGACAAAATATAAGGGATAAAACAAAGCAGAATATTAGAAAATGATGAGGAGAAGGGCTGGGAGTGGGTCTGCTCTTTCTGCCAGAGTGGTCAGGAAGTCTTCTCTGAGTAGATGAAATTAGTGCAGAGCTTGGCATGATATTAGTGAATGCACCTTAGAGCTCTGTGAAAAGAACACTCCAGACTGGGGAGCCAGTAGGGTACAAACCCTTGAGAAGTCTTCCAAATCAGTTATTCTCTAAATGCCTAACTCAAGTTAGCATATATGGGAAGAAGTCTGTAATCTTAATGTAAATCCTAACCTTTCCTTGGAGTTTCATTTATATAACAGCAAAAATATATTTTGGAAGAGGAAAATATATTTGGAATCATTCAAAGATGAAAGTAATGATTTCCTGTTGTTAAGGTGTCCTAAATGCATGTGTTAAAATAGAAAAGAAACATCTATACAATGTTGAAATGTGTCCGTGTCTATATTTGCATCATCTACCTTTACATCTGAATATGCTATATACTCTAAATATATCTGTACCTACCTCCATCTGTCTTGTCTATCTGTCACTATACAGCTGGATATGCAATATAATTGTCTTACTACTAAGGCCTCAAATCTGATTAGCTTATTCCTGAATGATGAGAACTGCCCTCCTGGGCAGCTCCTGATAAGTAGAATAGATAACTATGTTCATACAACATGCATATCTATATCTGTATTTCACTATGCTTATAATTTTATTATGTACCCATGAGGCTTAAGCTTAAGCACTTTCAGGTTATACCTTTGGAAAACTACTGAATAAAGCATCTTCAGCAAGATGATTCCACACATAAAGCACAATTGGGGGCAAACTATTTTTGTTACTATCACGTAAAGAGATGCCAAAAAGAGCTCCCCTGAAAGATGTATTATTAATTTAAAATAGCATACAATCTAACTTCATTATTTGGAAAAAATGTAAAAATGTTTCCACTGCTGCGCAAAGTTTTCTTAAGATATCCCCCTAGGGACATGAACAGACACTTCTCTAAAGAAGACATTCATGCAGCTAACGAACATGGAAATAAGCTCAACATCACTGATCATTAGAGAAATGCAAATCAAAACCACAAGATGCCATCTCACACCAGTCAGAAAGGCAGTTATTAAAAAGTCAAGAAACAACAAATGCTGGTGAGGTTGTGGAGAAAAAGGAATGCTTTTACACTGTTGGTGGGAATGTAAATTAGTTCAACCATTGTGGAAGACAGTGTGGTGATTCCTCAAAGACCTAAAACCAGAAATACCATTTAAGCTAGCGATCCCATTACTCGGTATATACCCAGAGAAATCTCAAACATTCTATTTTAAAGATACACGCACTCATATGTTCACTGCAGCACTACTCACAATAGCAAAGATATGGAATCAACCCAAATGCTCATTAATGACAGACTGGATAAAGAAAATGTGGTATGTATACACTATGGAATACTGTGCAGCCTTGAAAAGGAAAAAGATCTTGTCCTTGGCAGAAACATAGATGGAGCTGGAAGCCGTTATCCTCAGCAAACTAACGCAGGAACAGAAAACCAAGCACCACAAGTTCTCACTTATAAGTGGAAGCTGAACGATGAGAACACATGGACACACTGGAAGGGAACAACACACAGTGGGACTTGTTGAGGGCTAGGGGGAAGGAGAGCATCAGAAAGAAAAGCTAATGGATGCTGGACTTAATACCTAAGTGATGGGTTGATCTGTGCAGCAAACCACCATGGCACATGTTTACCTATGTAATAAACCTTCACATCCTCCTGCACACGTACTCTGGAACTTAAAATAAAAGTTGACAAAAACAAAATTCACCCTTGGAAAGGGTCACCCCATCCCTTAAGCAGAAATTAAAGATGGGTTACCCAATGTCAATGTTAGGGTAGCTGACATGTTCTGGTGGAATCAAAGGGCAAGAAAAGAGAGCCAAATCATAGGGATGGCTTGACTGCCATGCCAGCACCAGTGTAATAACATAGACACACAAAGATAAGGTCATGTTTACAAGTTTGTACTCTTTCAGGAATAAAACAAAGAAAACTGATATTTATAAATACACTTATTCTGCCTAAATTTTACTCCCATGAACGAATAGAAATTTGGAAGTTAGCAGCAACAAATCATTTCTACTTTATTTAATGATAGCAGGAGGCCAGGCATGGTGGCTCACACCTGTAATCCCAGCACTTTGGGAGGCTGAGGTGGGAGGATCTCTTGAGCCCAGGAGTTCAAGATCAGCCTGAGCAACATAGAGAGATCCCCATCTCTACAAATAATTTAAAAATTCGCCAGTTGTGGTGGTGCACACCGTGGTCCCAGCTACTCAGGAGGCTGAGGTGGAAGGATGGCTTGAGCAGGGAGTTCAGGGCTGCAGTGAGATGAGATAATGCCACTGAATTCCAGCCTGGGCAACAAAACGAGAAATTATCTCATAATAATAATAATAATAATAGCAGGAAAAAAATCATTAAAGATGAATATTTTTCAAGGGATGTGTCAGTCCATGAATTAATCTTTTCTATGGCATATACATTACCCCAGGAAATGTTAAATTGCATGGAAGAAGATATTCAAATTATTTTACATTTTCTAATATTTTTCAAGTATATGCTTTCCCAGATACAGTAGAATTTGTTCTTTATAACAGCATTTGTACTTGGTATAAAAGCAGGATTGTTTTTTTTTTAAAGGGTAGGAGGATCACATAATTTTTGGAAATAATTGAACTAGTTTTCTGATTACAAGACTTCTCAGAACCTTTAATATTCTAATGTACATGGTAACTCTAAGAGAGGAGTATTGGATGAGGCATTTGACAAACATGATTGCCCACTGAGCTTTTTTTCCCCACAGCAACCTGCTAATCTACTATCTGTGTAACATACTCTGGGAAATGCTTCCTTAGCATAATGTCTTATTTTTCATAAATCTACATGAAATAATGTATAGCTTTTCTGATAATGGTTTTAAAACTACTTAAAGTACAGTTATAAAAAAAATACAAGAAAATGCACCTACATTTATTCATTCATTTATTCTACAAATACCTATTAAGTACTTACTATGTGCCAGGCACTTTTGTAAATATCAACATTGTAGATTGAACAAAACAGGCAAAGTCCCTATTCTCAGGAAGGTTACTTTCTAGTGGGAATAAATAATAAATACACATATGCACATATATGTATACATATATGTGCATGTTTGAATTTTCTCTAATGTGGTGATAGTACATCTATACATTCAATGCAATTATAATCAACATCCAACAGGATTTTTTCTGAAACTTAACAAACTGATCCTAAATTTTACCTAGAAGAACAAACAGCCAGAAGCACAGTGATTTTTCAAGAGTAAGGAATTTTTGGAAAATAATAAGAAGTTACATAGTTACTAGTACAGGGATAAATAGCTAAATTAATGAGACAAAGTGAGAAGTCCAGAAACAAACATATGCCTACATGGAGACTTGGTGAAATGGCACTGAAGATCAATGCAAAGTGATGAATTATTTAATAAGTAGTACTGAGACAACTGGTATTTCAAATGAAAAAATAAATTATATCCCTGCTGCACATTATGCTTATTAAAAAATTGAGGTGGAATGAAAAAGTAAACATGAGGCCCACCCAGTGGCTCATGCCTATAATCCCAGCACTTTGGGAGGCCAAGGCGGGCAGATCACTTGAGGTCAGGAGTTTGAGACCAGCCTGGCCAACATGGTGAAACCCCGTCTCCACTAAAAACACAAAAATAAGCTGAGCATTGTGGCGTGTGTCTGTAATCCCAGCCCCTTGGGAGGCTGAGGCAGGAGAATCGTTTGAACCCAGGAGGTAGAGGTTGCAGTGAGCTGAGATCACGCCATTGCACTCTGCACTCCATCCAGCCTGGGTGACAGAGTGAGACTCCATCTCAAAAAATAAAAAAATAAAAAAAAAAAACCAGCACCAAAACTTTTGGGTAAAAATATTTACCTAATACACTATGACCTGATCCTTGTGACCTCACTTTGGAAGAATATCTTAAGATATCTTGAGATATAAACTGAAATCAAAATCATAAAGAAAACAAGATTATAAGTGACTATATTAAAATTTAAAACTGTGATCAAAGTAAATCATTGAAATAAAAAGATAGCATAGATTGGAAGAAGACATTAGCAATGCATATAACTGACAAAATACTCATATCCACAGTCTATGGAGAACTTCTCAAATCAATAAGAAAAACTCAAGCAAACCAATGAAAAGTGAACAAGGACTATAAACAAATCATTCAGAGAAGATAAAATGGGAATGCTTGATAAACATATGAAAAGATGCTCAACATTATTAGTAATTAGAAAAATGCAGATTTAAACTCCAAGATGGTACCATTTCATACCTATCATTCTGGAAACACTTTTGAATGATGATAACACAAAATGTTAGTGAGGAAACTATGGAAACTCTTATCTTGGTCTTATCTTGGTTCAAGATACTTGTGCCTAATGACCCAACTATTTCACTCCAAGATATAGATGCTAGAGAAATTCTAGCATTTGTGCATGGGAGACATATATAAGCTTATCTAGAGCAGTAGCGTTTAGCATTGTGGAAGACTGGAAGTGACCTAAATGTCCACTAACAGACATTTATTTAGTAGAGAGGATAAATTTGGAATTAGTCACCCAAAGGAATGTTCTATAGCAGTAGAATGAATAAATGAAAGCTACATGTACCAACACACATAAACCTCAAAAACATAGCTTTAATGGAAAACAGCACGTTTCAGAGAAATACAAAAAATATGTTAACTCACCCAGATGCAGTAGCTCAGCCTGTAATCCCAACACTTTGGGAGGCCAAGGTGGGAGGATCGCTTGAGCCCAGCCTGGCCAACATGGAGAAATCTTGTCTCTACAAAAAATAAAAAATTAGCCAGGTGTAGTGGTGCACACCTATAGTCCCAGCCACTCTGGAGGCTGAGGTGGGAGGATCGCTTGAGCCCAGGAGGTCTAGGCTGCAGTGAACCATGACTGCAGGAAGCCACTGCACTCCAGCCTGGTAGACAGAATGAGACCCTGTCTCAAACAAACAAACAAACAAACAAACAAAAGTTAACTAATATAGAGATTAAGATTACAAAACAATACTAAATATAATTTAGAAAAACATGCATACACACTCAAAGAGTAAATCTGGAAATAATCTGATAGGGAGAAAGGGAATTAAGATGGTGAAGGGTGCATAGGGGGCTTCAACTCTACCTGGAATTTTTTTTTTTTTAGTTGGGTGATGGGTTCCAAGATGTTGGTTTTATTATTTTTATACTTTTATGTATGACTGAAATATTTCACTAAAAATGTTGTTATGAAAGTGAATGATTAAAAAGTATTAATATCCCTCAAAGTATCATGTTAGGCAAAGCTATATTCTTCTTTGGTATATCTAATAGTCTCCCGGAGTGCTAATATTTCTTTTTAGAGTTCATCTAATTAACAAAGTAACAAACATTCAGAAACAATACCTAAAATTGCAATACCTAAAAAAAAGAGAAAAACAGCTGGGTTAACTAGTTTTCTCTCCCAAGCATTAGCAAGTCAAAGGAGATTAAAATTTTATTTCATTCAGCATAGTATATCATATGAAGTATATAAATATTTCATATGTCTAAAACTATGTGTTTCAGTCGACAATGCAAATGGAAAATGGAGTTCACTTCAGTCTCTTCCTACAATACTGATGTGCTTAAAGCTCTTACATAAACCTTTAAAACATTTGAATTTTCAGACTGGATTCTATCCTATACAACACAACAATCATTAACATACCTACCACACTTATAAACAGAATTAACCTGCAAAGTAACTGTAGGTCCACTGAGCAATCTATTAGGAAGAGGCTGACTATATAGTGAAAATTGCCAAGGATTTAGAATCCTGGAGTGCTGAGTTGGATGTTAGTCCCATATTCTCTGAGGGTGTGATCCTAGGCAAATAATTTGACCTGTGTGAGCCTATTTCCTGGTCTGTAAAATTAGGGTAATGATAGTATCATCCTCACTGAATTATCATGAGGATTAAATGAGGATATATGAGAAAGTGTTTTGTGAATTGTAAAGTCATTTTGCCAAAAATAGTAACTCATTTCTGTACCAGTTGAATGCAAAAGATGCTTACCACATGAAGTTTGCCTTAAGGGAATATTTGCACTGGTGGAGGAGGCAAGATTAATACTGGAAACAATAGCAAGACAAAAAAAAAAAAACCCACACGCAAAGAAATGCGTGTTGAATTATGCAGTTGAGACTATCAGGACTGTAGGAGGCAATCGGTGAGATTCAGGGACTGGGATGATAAATGACTTACACTGGGCCTTAAGGCATGGTGTTTAGATCAGTGGACGGTGTTTAGAGGGGGTTCTAGGTAAGGGAAAGAGAAACAGTATTTGCAAAATAGTAATGATGGTCTTAATTTGTCCAACCTGGTTAGGATCTTTACTGATTTTTCAGTCATGGTTCTTATTAAGTGTGGAAGGCTTTCTTGGTACTATAGGTTAACCTGACTGTAAACCTACATAAAAAGAGGGGGAGGGGGACCTGGGAAACAGTGAGAAGTGATACTCACAGAGTGACAGCAATGTTTCACTAGTGCATCCAAGTGCACAGTTCTGGCCCTTAACAGCTATTGTATTAGGTTCACAGCATTTTGTCATAGATCCTTGTCCACAGCTATTTGATCACCATGAAGTATCCCTGTGGGAAATCTCATCCTTGCTTTGTAAACACCCCCAGAATCTAAATTTACTGCTTCTTAATCCAATCCACACTTGAACCAACAAAATTGCTATGATATTCTTGAGCAAGTATTGTCTTCCTAGACCTTGAGACAGGTATCTTGACTTAAATTTCATCTACTTGCTTTACTGTCTAGTCTTTTAACAATTTTCTTTCATTCTTTGTTTCAATCTATAAAAAATGTGAGACTGAAATAGTGACTTCTGCCTGATTTTGTAGACAATTTGTAGTCCCCAGTGGGCCCTACTCAGGAGTAATACGTACCAAGAATTTGGAGACTTCCACAACATCAAAAATGTTATGCTGAGATTTTAGTTTGTAGTGAAGTGCCCTGTCATCAAACCATGGCATTAAGCAGTGATGTAATATTTGTTCCTACATAAGCAGTCATTACTTTTTTGAGGATATGACAATATTGAAATTTAAGATAACTGATGTTCAAATACAGTCAATCCTATTGATAGGTTTAGAAACAAAAGGACCTCACGTTTATACCACTGCCTTCTTTTTGTTATGGGAGGGGAGGTGAGAGGAGCTAGTATGCATGAGGAATTGTTTTTGGTGGAGACAAGCCTAGTATTTCAGGGAAATAAGAAAGTAATAACAGATGTAAAGTCAAGGTGAGAAACGGCACACACTTCTCCCTACTTCCTGCTTCCCACTTCAAGTTACATTCCATCTGGAACATTTTAGACCATTCCCCAACATTTTAGTTACTGGAAATAAACCTGAAATTTTGGTCTGCTTGCCCTCTGGTTGGGACACTAAGAATTAGGCCTTTCTTAGTAAGTTCCTGTGATTTACTTATATAGTAAAAATTAATCATAATTCAAGCACCTCATCGTACATTATAGGTCAAAATATATCACCCAAGCCAACCTTATACTTAATAAATGATGTTGTCTACCCCACCTCACTGCTACCACCCACCTGGCTTACTTCCCTTCCTTCTGCTTTATCCAGTCCTTCAAAACTGAGCCCAGTCTGACCCTACTTGCCAGATCAACTGTAGATTTCTTAAACAGCCTCAGGTTCTCTTTCATTGGAATTCATCCTTTCTTCCCACTCAAGGGGCCCAAATGGTAGACTCTGTACCACGACATTACCCTTGAAATCCCACTTGCTGTCAGACATATCTGAGACTTGAAACTACGGCCCTTGGTTGGTCCTATCATCCCCCAGCACAACTCATTCCATACCTAGTCCCTGTATCCCCATTCAGGTCATAGCACTGGGATACTTCCTTCCATTCTGTTCTGCAGTTTCCAGCCTGGGGTCCTGCTTCCTTAGGTCTCAAACTAGCTATGGAGGCTGGAATCAGTAGAGCAGTTTCCCTGCTCTCCTACATGGCTTCCCAAGACTCCTGGTTACTATGCTCCCCCAGCCTTGAGAATGCCATCTCTTCCTAACTCCCTTCTCTTTCAACCTACCTCACACACCTTCTGGGCTAACAGCCTCTTCCAGGATTGTGATTGAGCCTGGTGTGCCCCTCAGTCACCAGTTTCTACAAATGGCCATCCTCCCTAAAGGGTGAATATAGTGCTAACCTCTGACTCCATCCCTTTTTCCTCTACCCTGCATCACGACCTGTGTGTCAGCATGCCTCTTTCAACCTTTACCCAACAGAAATGAACAGCAGCAGCAAATATGTACCAGGCACTGCCCTAGAAAATGGAGACATGGGCCAGGTGCGGTCGCTCACACGTGTAATCCCAACACTTTGGGAGCTGAGGCAGGCAGATCATGAGGTCAGGAGTTTGAGACCAGCCTGACCAACACGGTGAAATCCCGTCTCTACTAAAAATACAAAAATTAGTCAGACACAGTGGCATGTGCCTGTAGTTCCAGCTACTTGGGAGGCTGAGGCAGGAGAATCGCTTGAACCTGGGAGGTGGAGGTTACAGTGAGCCAAGATTGTGCCACTGAACTCCAGCCTGGGTGACAGAGTGAGACTCTGTCAAAAAAAAAAAAAAGGAAAGAAAGAAAGAAAGAAATAGAAAGAAAGAAAGAAAGAAAGAAAGAAAGAAAGAAAGAAAGAAAGAAAGAAAGAAAGGAAGGAAGGAAGGAAGGAAGGAAGGAAGGAAGGAAGGAAGGAAGGAAGGAAGGAAGGAAGGAAGGAAGAGAGAAAGAAAGAAAGAAAAGGGAAAATGGAGACATGGAAGAGGCAAGTCCCTGACCTCAACAGGCTATTGCCCTCATATCCCTCCGGTGTGCCCATGCCCAGACATACAACATGGAAAACTCTCTCCCTGGGTTACAACCGTTGTGTTACAAGTACAGAATAACAACAGGAACTGGGCACAGTGGTCATGCCTATAATCTCAGCCCTTTGAGAGGCTGAAGTGGGAAGATCACTTGAGCCAGGAGTTCCAGACCAGCCTGAGCAACATAGTAAGACCTTGTCTCTACAAAAAATAAAAAAATTAGTTGGCCATGGTGGTGCGCATCTGTGGTTCTCAGCTACTCAGAGGACTGAGGCGGGAGGATCCCTTGAGCCCAGGAATTTGAAGCAGCAGTGAGCTATAATCGTGACACTATACTCCAGCCTGGGTAACAAAGCAAGATCCCATCACACACACACACACACACACACACACACACACACACACACACATACATATATACACACAGACGTATATACATACATATATATATACACACACACATACACATATACATGCATATACGTATAACAATAACAAGGTCTTAACAGACTAGACTTCTAGTCAAGAGTTACCTTAAGAAATATTTTAGTTTTTCTATAATTCTTTTGCCATTAAAACTGGAATGATCACCTGCAGAATTGCCTGTCCAATGCAATATAGAAACAACGGAGAAAGTTTGTGTTCAGAGGCTAGATGAGAATGGTCTTCGTTGCTAGTGCAAGGTCATGGATCTGGATCATTGTTTCTCAGCAGAGAGAGTACCTCCCCCTAGAGACCTTTTTGGAAATTTATGGGAATATTTTTTGTTTTCACAATTATTGGGGATACTTCTAGCATTCGATGAAGCAAGAATACCAGATGTCCTATGGTGTGGGGGAGAAGCACTCAGTGAAGAAGTCTCAGACCACTTGGACAGCTTTTAAATACCCTAGAAAATAGTCACGTAAGTGAGAAATTTGTTTATAATTATCTCCACCTGAAACCAAATGCTACTTTATATACAGACACAAAGTGTTTTTTTTAGTAGTTTTAATAGACACACAATTTTCAGGAAGACAACTGACCAAAAATCACTTTGTTTTGTTGAGAACATTCGTAAGAGTTGCTTGCCATTTTGAAAAATTGGGCCACCAATTGCCACACTGCTCAAAGTCTTGAATTGCTGGACAACAAAATTGTTTCAGTCTGCATCTAGAGATGTCATAGAAAATCACAATAAAGAAGATCTGAGACTTGAGACCATCCTGGCTAACATGGTGAAACCCCATCTCTACTAAAAATACAAAAAATTAGCCAGGTGTGGTGGCGGGCGCCTGTAGTCCCAGCTACTTGGGAGGCTGAGGCAGGAGAATGGCATGAACCCGGGAGGCGGAGTGTGCAATGAGCTGAGATCATGCCACTGCACTCCAGCTTGGGCAACAGAGCAAGACTCTGTCTCAAAAAAAAAAAAAAAAAGATCTGAAACTTCTTTTAATGGACTTAGCATGAAGTATTATCATATTAGCAAACACATATAAAACAGAAATCAAATGGAGATTTATTAATAATGCTGATTGTAATATTTTATAATCAAAAATTTTGAGGCAGAATAATAAGAAATCTGTGATGTGATTGTGAAAATTACATTTTGAAAGTATTTGCCAATTTTGAGGTTGCTCTGCTATTTTTAATCTTATGATATACCACACAACTTTTCTACAACCTCTTGAACAACAATTTCTTTTCCTAAACTACCTTCTATTTCTCATTGCCTATCAAAAGATACAGTGTCCAAGGACTTTTAAAATAACAGAGAATGAATTGTAAGGAATTCTGTCTTCTTACCATATACAGCTTACCATCTATCAGCTTACCATATAGAAGATAGAATTTTCTCTGATATTTAGTCATTATCCTAATCCATGTCATAACCTTGGGAATTGTTTTGACATTACACTTATAAGCAGGGCCCAGCAAACTCAAATAATTCAATAGCAAAAAAAAAAAAAAAAAAAAAAAAAAAGAAAGAGAGAGAGGAGAACCCAAAAAACCTGATAAAAAATGGGCAAAAAAATCTGAATAGTCATTTCTGAAAAGAAGGCATACAAATGGCCAATGGGTATACGAAAAAATGCTCAACATCACTATTTATCATGGAAATGCAAATCAAACCTACAGGGAGATATCACCTCACTCTAGTTAGAATGACTATTGTCAAAGACAAAAGATAACAAGTGTTGACAAGGATGTGAAGAAAAGGGAATTCTTATACCCTGTTGGTAGGAATGCAAATTAATATAGCCATTATAGAAAACAGTACAGAGGTTCCTCAAAAAACTAAAAATAGACCTACCATATGATCCGGAAATCCCACTACTGGATATATATCCAAAGGAAAGGAAATCAATATGTTGAAGAGATATCTGTACTTCCATGTTAATTGCAGCACTATTAACAGTAGCCAAGTTACGGAATCCTTTTTAGTGTCCATCACTGGATGAATGAATAAAGAAAATGTGGTATGTATACACAATGGAATACCATTCAGCCATAAAAAAGAATAAAATCTTGTCATTTGTGACAACATGGATGAATCTGGAGGACATCATGTTATGTGAAAAAAGCCAGACACGGAAGGACAAATACTGCATAATCTCACTCATACGTGGAATCTTAAAAAGTTGATCTCATAGAAATAGAGAACAGAATAGCAGTTCTTAGAGGTTGGGAGGGGTAGGAACAGAGGGGAGACAGAGAGGTTTATCAATAAGTACAAAGATACAATTAAATAGGAGGAATAAGTTCTGGTGTTCTATTACACAGTAGGGTGACTATAGCTAGCAATAATGTCTTATTGTGCATTTCAAAATAGCTAGAAGCAAGGAGTCTGAGTGTTCTCACCACAGAGAAATAGTAAGTGTTTCAGATAATGGATTTGCTAATTACCATAATTTTGATCATTACACAATGTATACATGTATGAAAACATCCCATTTTACCTCATGAATACGTACTATTACGTGTCAATTAAAAATAAGATAAAACTTTAAGAAAACAGTTCATTTACAAGAGTATTGGACTTCATTTTCTACACTTTGACTTGATTTCTTCTTGACATTTTCTTTTTTTTCTTTTTGAGACAGAGTGTCGTCCTGTCACCCAGGCTGGAGTACAGTGGCGTGATCTCAGCTCACTGCAACCTCCACCTCTCAGGTTCAAGCAATTCTCTGCCACAGCCTTCCAAGTAGCTGGGATTACAAATGCCCACTACCACATCTGGCTAATGTTTGTATTTTTAGTAGAGACAGGGTTTCACCATCTTGGCCAGGCTGATCTTAAACTCCTGACCTCGTGATCCACCCGCCTCAGTCTCTCAAAGTGCTGGGATTATAGGCATGAGCCACCGCGCCCAGCCGACATTTTCATATACTTAAAATGAGTTTCCTCTTATATTATTATATACAAAAATGTATAGCCTGTCATTACTTATCCCCACACTAGTTTTTATTCTAATACCCGTTTGTACTTCTCCTCTTGAATTTTCCCAACATCTTGTGCAGAATGACTGCAGACCTTAACTCCCATTTATTCATTACAAATAAGTGCAAGCTTATAATCACTTTATTATGTCTTTCAGTGTCTTGACGCATATGTATTTAATATTGAGGTATGTATGATTTTTATTATAAATTAATTTTCCTTAGTTGGCCTTTATATAACAGTTAGGTGTTATATGTAAGTAGGTTGCATTATCTATGAATTATAATTAAGGATAATCAAAGGTATTGTTGTAAAAGGGAAGCATTGGTTGTTTTTGTTTTTGTTTTGTTTTGTTTTTGAGAGAGAGTCTTGCTCTGTCACCCAGGCTGAAGTGCAATGATGCAATCTCCGCCTCCTGGGTTCAAGAGATTCTCCTGTCTCAACCTCCCGAGTAGCTAGGATTACAGCCGTGCACCACCATAGGCCTATCTAATTTTTTTTTTTTTGGCATTTTTAGTAGAAACGGGTTTTCACCATGTTGGTCAGGCTGGTCTCGAACTCCTGACCTCATTATTTGCCCGCTTCAGCCTCCTAATATGCTGGGATTACAAGCGTGACCACCGCACCCAGCAGAAGCATTGGATTACATAGGGTTGTTTCAACTGCCCTAGATGTAACACACTAACAACTTTTACCCTGAAAAGAGTTTCCTGCAAGGCAAGAATGAAATTCAAAGTATTTTTACTATTGGTCTAGTGTAAGCACCAGTTAATCAAAATGATCCCAGTCATAAAAACCAATCACAGCCTTATCAGTGTCCACAAACTCAAATATCAGCTCTCTCTAAAGAATCTCAGTCTATGGTTGTGATCTAATTCCAAAAGAGCACTATTATGTTCTGCCTAGGGCAATGGTGCCCAGGTTTAGGTCAAGATGCTTTTCATATGTTATTCTATTTGATCCTTTTTAAAAAGCACTATGAAGAGATATACTTATCTCCATTTTTACAGATGAAGATAGTAAGAAATTTTAAAATGTGCATAAAGTTACACAGCTAGCAAGTAGCAGAGCTGAGATTATAACATAGATCCTCTGACCCCTAAAACCAATCCTTTTCCCTCAATATCATGTTCATTTATTCAATTATTACCAATGAACGTAGCAGAAAAGCACAGATGATCATCGGTCCCGAGCAGCACTTATTACCAAGAGAAGAAACAACAAATGACGTAGCAATGAGCTGGATAACCAGCTGCCAAAATTTGGACTTTGCCAATGTGGGCCTTCTTGCAATCTACCAAACATTAAAAAAAAAAAATTGCTTACAGTTTCACACGTGCATGTGATATAATTTATCATCCACTTAAATTATGCTAATTAAGAGGAAAGAAATCATATTATCTGGCAAGGACTGGTTAAATTCATGGTCTCTGAGCTTCTTGTGGACATAAAGTCTACATCTCCTGAACTCCTGTGTTCAGCACAGTATCTACTGCAAAGGAGGTGTTCAATAAATGTACATTGTTACACTGACTTGATGACATAGCATTCTGCAGCAAACCAAATAAGGAAAATTATGCAGTTCTCTCATTTCCTATCTTGCTCGTCTTGAAATCTCATAGACCCATCCTCATAAACTCCTGACCAAGTTGGACGCAGCAGGAGAGTACCTATGCATAAAACTCTCCCAAGAGTTTTATCCTTGGGCTTTGAAATGCACTTAGCTAAAGGATTATTTGGGAGGTAACTATAAGGATGAACTAGTAGCAAGGTGGCTATGGGATAGAGAGGCTAAGAATAATTACACATTTAATAAGGAAGAAAAAGACATAATGCTCTCTGTATATGAGATTCCAAGCTCAACAAACTCGGCAACTCTTTGTATGTAGAGAACATGAATTATTTTACCAGTTTATCTAGAAGCTGGTGTGTCTTTGGATAGAAAGAAAATCTACATTCATAACACTGGATATTTGCTAACTAGTGGTGATAAGGAAGTTAAATTTGATCAGAAGAAAAGATGGTAAGCTCCATGAGGGCAAGAGCCATGTCTGCTTCATTTAACACTGTCTCTCTGGTAGCTGGCACACTGTCTGGCATTGTGGGTACAATTAATGTGTGTTGGATGAGGTAATAAGATCATATGAGATGAAAATCTGATAAGCAGTGCAGGCATAATTTAGGACTTCAGATGGTTTTCAGTCTTGAAGAGAGAGAGAGCTTCACAGAGAAATAATTCAGAGAGCGTAGTCATGAGATAATTGCATTAGCCTTTCCAAGCCACCGTGCACAGAGGCCCATAGATAGCTGGAGGGCTCTTGGGAAATTGATGTTAAAAGTTCCAAACAACTAATGCATGTAGAGTTCCCATGAATTATAGGAAAACTGTATTGTATCTCTACCCCTGAATCCCTGGTGAAGAACCCTCTGGTGTATTCAAGATCTTATTTCTACTCAGAGGGAAGAGACTCCTAGAAGAACGAGCAATCCCTACTTCACTACTCTCTGAACAGGATGGGGGCCAGGGGAATTAGGCTGTCCTGTTAGGAGGGCAGAAGAGCCTGACAGAAGATTATAGAGCAAGAGGCTCAATTTTAGGCATTGAAGTTTGCCTCAGATCATTGGAAGAGAGAGGAATGAGGAAAAGAAATGAACCTGAGAGGTTATCACATGTAGGAAAATGAGAGACAGAGACGTGTCATCCAAGCTTGTTGCCGCCATTGGTGACATGTGTGAAGCTGAGCAACTTTCCTGGAGGAAACTGGGAAACTTCAGTAGCTTGTCTCTAAGTTTCTTTTTTAAAAGCCTGTGGTTCTAAAAGATACTTACAATCTAATTTCCCCTCTGAAGTAAAGTAAGTTCTGTTGAAGATTAGGAAGGGGGAAAATACCCATTAACGAGTGGGAAAGGTGCTGGAATGGGTGTCAGGAGACTTGGGTTTTGGTCTCTCTTCTGCACTAAGACCAGACAACAAACATATCATCCATTTGGAGCATCGAATCCTTTACCCTGAAATTAGTGTGTGAGTAGGATGTGCTCTTTTTCCTTCAACAATCTCCACTTCTGTGTTTTGCAATTTGGGAAGTGAGTATAGTAGAGGGGAGGGAAGGTATTTTCATAAAGGCATCATACCTAAATATCAGTGTGTCAGGGAGAGGTCTATACTCCAAAACAGGCTTGGTAATTAGATGTGTACATCAATGGTCTCATCTTTCTACAATACTTCTGTCAAGAATCACTTCCTCACCAGTTATATCCCTAAAGGTCCTATGCAATTTCAGATGTTTACAATGCAACCATCTCAAAGGAATTTTTTTTTTAAGAGATAGGGTCTCTCTTTGTCACCCAGACTGGGTGCAGTGGTGCAATCACAACACACTGCAGCCTCAGACTCCCGTTGGGCTCAAGCAATCCTTCTGCCTCTGCCTCCCAACTATAGGTGTGCACCACCACACCTGGCTAATTTTTAAAATTTTTTTGTAGAGATGGGGTTATGCTATGTTGCCCAGGCTGGTCTTGGACTCCTGGTCTCAAGGAATCCTCCACCTCAACCTCCCAAAGGGCTAGGATAACAGGTGTGAACCACCATGTCCGGCCTCTAGAGACTTTTGAAAACAGCTTAAAGGACAAACATTTTTTTTAATATATATTGCCACCACTGCTTCATTTAATTTCTTGGGTGGAAGTGGGGAAAAGTATTCTAGAAAGACCAACTTGTTTTAAAAGAACAATCAGTTGAAGCTGGAAATTTGTATGTATGTATGCATGTACTTATTTATATGAGACACAATCTCACACTGTCACCCAGGCTGGAGTCAGTGGCGCCATCTCGGCTCACTGCAACCTCCACCTCCCAGGCTGAAGCCATCCTCCCACCTCAGCCTCCCAAGTAGCTGGGACTACAGGTTCATGCCACTGCTCCTGGCTAAATTTTATATCTTTTGTAGACCCAGGCTTTCCCCACATTGCTTAGGCTGGCCTTGACCTTCTGGGCTCAAGTGATCTGGCTACCTCAGCTTTGCAAAGTGCTGGGATTACAGGTGTGAGCCACTGTGCCCAGTCTCCAAACTGGCATTTAAAATATTGAGTAATAAAAATTTTGTCAAAAATATACTAATTTTTTAAATATATTGCATTAGTCCATTCTCACATTGCTATAAGGAAATACCTGAGACTGGGTAATTATAAAGAAAAAAGGTTTAATTGGCTCATGGTTCTGCAGGTTGTATTGGAAGCATAGCGGCATCTACTTCTGGAGAGGCCTCAGAAGCTTCCAGTCATGGTGGAAAGCAAAGGGAGAGCACATGGAGGCAGGAGCAAGAGCAAGAGCCAGACCAAGGAGGTGCTACACACTTCTAAACAACCAGATCTCACAGAACTCACTCACTAGACAAAGGGCACCAAGGGAGATGGTGTTAAACCATTCATGAGGGATCTCCCTTATGACCACATCACCTCCCACCATGTCCCAACTCCAACATTGGAAATTACATTTCATTATGAAATTTGGGTGGGGACACACATCCAAACTATATCATATATCCTTTTTGATTTATGTGATACAAACTACAAATTGCCAGCCAAAAAATAGTTGAGCCATATCCTTCCAAATATGACTGATTTAAAAGGAACAGAGTGTCTCAATTTAATGTGCTGTGTTATGACATAACTTCTTATGAAGTCCAGATTTCTCAAATATACATATCTCTAAGAAAAGAAGAAAACCTAGTTTTATGAGTGATACCAAACCAGTCAAAAGAAAGCGAATTATATTAGTTTCCTGTGGCTGCTGTAACAAATTCTCACAAATTGGGTCACTTAAAAACATCAGAAATTTATTTTTGTACAGTTCCGGAGGCCAGAAGTCCAAAACGCTTTGACCAGGTTTAAGCCAAGATGTCAGCAGGACTGCATGCTTTCTGGAGGCTGGAGGGAAGAAACGTCTGCCTGCCTGTTCCAGCTGCTGGAGTTGCTCTCCTTGCTTTCCTTGGCTCATGACCTTTTCCTCCATCTTCAGAGCCAACAACATAGCATCTTGTTTCATTGCCTTTTCTTGTCTCTTGTCATATCTCCCTCCGCCTTTTTTTTTTTTTTTTTTTTTTTTTTGATGGAATCTTGCTCTGTCACACAGGCTGGGGTGCAGTGGCACAATCTTAGATCACTGTAACCTCGGCCTCCCAGGTTCAATCAATTCTTCTGCCTCAGCCTCACTACTAGCTGGAATTACAGGCATGCACCACCATGCCTGGCTATTTTTTTTGTATTTTTTTTCTTTTGTGTGTGTGTATTTTTAGTAGAGACAGGGTTTTACCATGTTGGCCAGGCTGGTCTCAAACTCCTGACCTCAGGTGATCCACCCACCTCGCCTCCCAAAGGGCTGGGATTACAGGTGTGAGCCACTGTGCCCGGCCAAATCTCCCCTTTAAAAGAATATCTGTGATTGCATTTAGGGCCCATCAGGATAATCCAGGATAACCTTCCCATATCAAGAAACTAAACTTAATCCCATCTGCAAAGTCCTTTTTATCATATAAGGTAACTTTCACAGGTTCCAGGAATCAAGACCCAGGTCATTTGTTGGGGGTTATTATTCAACCTACCACAGTGATAAACACATGACTTAAATAGCAGGCTGGTGGCTTGAAGTTCAGTTCTAAACTGGGAATAAGATACAGGTAATTACACTATTAATTGCCAACTTTCTAGAATCTGAATGCCTGAGAAATACAGATAAGTAAAGCAAAAAGCAGCTATGACTACCTTTTTGATAACTTTAAGTCATCACATATCCACTTCCTCATCTTGAAAATAGAAAAACAGACACCGGGTATCCTTTCTATTATTCCCAATGTCAAAATAGAAGTATTTGCAACAGGCTTGCCGTCACCAGTTGTAATCACTAATATAATTGAGGATGCAACCGTTTCTTCCTCTTTTTTGTTCTCCAAGATCAGAAATCTCTGTAAGATTACTATTTGGGCTTTCACAATCCACTATTTATATCTTTCTCAGTAATAGACGGGGAGGATGAAAGGACAGGCAGGTCCAATTTCTCTTCCTCTTTAACTTGACTATATGATAGTTTTACTTATTTGTCACTCACTCCCATTTTAAAACGTTTTTATTAAATACGGGTGATAGACTGTAGTTAAAACTTTGCTTTTCATTTCAGCCTCTGCTATGTAAATCAAATTAATGATGGACCCAGTTAGCTGAATAGTTAAAAGAAAACAGATTTTGTGGAACGTTCAAAAATTTCTTGCTTTTTGCAAACAGTGCAGAAGAATGATTAAAATAAACACAGTTGCATACTCCATAAACTCAGTATGTACTTGATTTGGTAACTCGGCCCTACCAACTATTCTCAATTCATACTCATGAATGCTGAGAGATTCAACTTTCATCAGTCTGGTTTATAAATCTTCAGGGAAAAAACTTAGACAGTTATTGCTATATGTTGAAAACTATGATTGAAGGCTTCGTTATCTGACCCCCACCCCCAACCACAACTTAATAATATGTAAAAGAGATGGCTCTTCGAGCAAAAGATTTCTAAGACCTTTCTGAACTGTAAGTTTTATAATCATCTGTTTTCATGTTTGTTGACAAAAACAAAACAAAACAAGAGAAGAGAAACAATGACGAGCACACATTTCTCCTTTGTGTGTGAACCACTTGCCTTTGTTTTGGCTTGGAATGGTCGCTCTTGATGACAGATCCAGCCTCATGTGTCACATTCTTGCCACCGTCTCTACACTTTCCATTGCGATTGTCATTGACAGAGTGACATACCTGGGAACCACACCAGTTCCCAGAACCATAATTCTAAATTCTGCCAGACCATCCTACAGTCTCCAAATTCCAATGGACCTTTTGTAAGGTGAGAAACCCTCTCTCCTGGAGATTTGTTTACTTTGCAGTTACTGAAGGTAAGGGAGTCCTTTGCAAACCATTTACTTGGAATTTAAATGTATAGTATTGCCGACAGAGTGCTGAAAATTCATCACATGGTGTACTCAGCATTTTCTTTCTCTAAGGGTATGGAATGGGGGTGTCCCTTCCCTGCTGTTCCTCCCAGTTATTCTGGCTATGAGCAGAGTATCCCTATGATGACTCAGCCCAAGCCCTGCCACCCTCTGCTGCCATCCAGAAACTGGCTCACAAGGGCTCCCTCACCACGGGTTTGTTTGGAGGGCTCACTTCCAAAACAAAGATTAAAATGCCTTTTCTCTTTAATAGTCTCACTGAACACTATTGCTTGTTAATGTTCAGACACTAATAGCACTGGAAAGAGTCGTTGCTTGTGTCAACTCATCAAGTAGTCTAAACAAGCCTGTTGGAGGCTGGCCAGTTCTGGCCAGTCATTGACCACAGACATGATCTAGAAGGCTATTACAACTTGTGGAAGTGAGAGGTAGCTCTGCTTCCTGTCTAGCCCACTTCCCAGGGATTCTCCTCAGAACCACTGGACTTTGAGTCCAGTGGGGGTTGACACTCAGCTATAGACTTCAGATATACCTTATTTTTTAGCACCAAAATTGAGATGTGTGTAAAAACTTCAGAAAGGCCAGAAATAAGAGGATTATCTGAAGTGATGCTTGGCAGCTGGAAGTTTATTATTTAGTTCTGTGGTTAGAAGGTGCTGATAGTTTTTGTCTTACTTGTGTTTTTGATGAGTGGGTGGATTTGTGAGAGTTCTCTTTTTTTGGATGATCATGGTGCTTGTTCAGGGATATATCTCTGGTCTGCTTTGAGTTTGCCATGTTTATCCCAGCCACATGCTTCCTCTACAAAAAGAGCCTTGTGATTATTTCACATCAATAAGATGTGTGAAGATAGGTGAAGAAAAATCTTCAAATATGCCCTTCTTGCAATAGCAAAGAACAAACAAAAAGAAAGTAAAAGATTATATTGGGAAATGTTTGCAGAGTTGTGTTTGCTTTCTAACTCTGGAGTATTCCTCAGGGCAGGGAAAAATGTGGTTATACATGTTACATTGCATCTGAGATCTAATTCTTGCCTCATTATTTATTTATAAACCTTTTATTAATCACTGACTCTGTGCCAGGAACCATACTAGATGCCAGAGATTCAAAGATGAAACAACCTGGTCCTTCCCTCTCTGGAGCACACACACTTGAAATGAAACAATTGCTATCTATGATGGAGAGAGGTAGTACGAAAGACAGCACCTAGGAGAGCCTGGGATGACTTGATTAAGAAGATTTTATTTGAACTGAAACTTAAAGGACTATGGGGATTTGTTGGACAAAAATAAAAAATCAAGAGAATGGAAAAAGGGGGAGTAAGGCTGCAGCTAGAGCTGCAGAGGCACTAGAGCAGGAGTGGGCATGGAGAACCAGGGAAATCCAGGTCCTCTCCTCTCCTGCCCTTACAGAAAGGTCAGGGGCTTGGAGGGAGACAAGACTAGATATACAAGCAGGGTCCAAGTCATTCAGTGCTTTGTAAACCACATTTAGATTTTACTCTTCATGTAATGGTTGATGACTGAAAAGTTCCAAACAGCAGTGACATGATCAGATTTGCAGGGGAATAAAAAATCACAATGAATGCATACAAAAATGGGATCTACTTTTTTCCTGGCATCTGGTCATTATAGCTGATCAGGATGTAGAGAAAAAACTATCTGCCTCTCCATCTGTCTTTCTTTCTCTATCATGATCCATAATGGATTTAAGAAGGTTTTCAAATCTTACATCTAGGTTTATGCAAGCCACGGAGAAGTTTATCCAGGCTTCCCAACATTTTATCTTTGTGTTGGTCTCATTAATTCTTTTTTCTCTTAATGTTTTCTCCCCAGAATCCTATGATGGCTTGCTGTTTTTGAGCACTCGGTGACTTAAGGCTTTTTTTTTTTTTTTTTTTTTTTTTTTATGAGACAGAGTCTCTCTCTGTCGCCCAGGCTGCAGTGCAGTGGCGCGATCTCGGCTCACTGCAAGCTCCGCCTCCCGGGTTCACGCCATTCTCCTGCCTCAGCCTCCTGACTAGCTGGGACTACAGGCGCCCGCCACCACGCCCGACTAATGTTTTTGTATTTTTAGTAGAGACGGGGTTTCACCGTGTTAGCCAGTATGATCTAGATCTCCTGATCTTGTGATCTGCTCACCTCGGCCTCGCAAAGTGCTGGGATTACAGGCGTGAGCCACTGCGCCCGGCCGACTTAAGGCTTTTTAAACCATATTCAAACATAAAGCTGTGATAATTAAAATAATATGACATTAATACAAACTTAGAAAGGGATCAATGGAAGACGTAGTTGATTCAGAATCAGTGTAAAAACTTAGTAAGTTTTACACTTAATATGTGTAAAAACTTAATAAGAAGAAATACCAAAAATTAATATTTTATGAAAAATCATAATTAATACAAATTATTAAGGAATAATAAAGGTCAATTTTATTAGTAATTAAAAAGTACTAATTAAAGCAAAATTGAGATAAAAGGTACTGACTATCAGGCAAGTAAAATCAAATGTAATGCCCATGAGGCATAGATGAGAAAGATATTCTCTTGCTCAATGAAAGGATGCAACCTTTCTCGAAAAGCTTTAATATATTAAAATTTGTAAAAAAAAAAAAAAAAAAAAAAAAAAGTTTATATCCAGGCCAGGAGTGGTGGCTCACACCTGTAATCCCAGCACTTGAAAGGCCAAGGCAGGCAGATGGCTTGAGGTCAGGAGTTCGAGACCAGCCTGGCCAACATGGTGAAACCCCTTCTCTACCAAATAAAAAAAGTAGCCAGATGTGGTGGCACATGCCTGTAATCCTAGCTACTTGGGAGGCTGAGGCAGGGAGAATTGTTTGAACCCAGGAGCTTGCAGTGAGCCTAGATCACGCCACTACACTCCAGCCTGGGCGACAGAGCAGACTCCGTCTAAACAAAACAAAACAAAAAAGAGTGTTTATATCCTTGACCTTGTGATTTCATAGAAAAGTTTCAAGAATAAATTCTAAGAAAAAAAAGTGAAGAATTTGACAAAAATTTGTGCACAAAGATGTTCATTACAGCATTATTTATAACATCACACATTTTAAGGACAGGTAGTTTATAAAATGAATGATACCAATAGTCACTGTCTTCCAAAGAGATGAATATTTACTGAGCTTCTACTATGAGCCAGTAATTAATTATCTCCTGTAATCTTCCCACGCAACAAACAGATTAGGTAACTGAGACTCTGAGGGTTTAGGTAAGTTGCCCAAGACCACACAATTTTGGCGCTGACCCAGGTCTGACATCAAAGCCTTGTCCTGTTCACTACACCTCAGTACCTCTATTTATAACTGTGTATCAACTGTTTGTTTATGTGTCAATTGTTTGCTTAAAAAAAATCTATAAGTTGCTTAAAAATATATCTATAAGTGGCAGGGCACAGTGGCTCACACCTATATTCCCAGTATTTTGGGAGGCTGAGGTGGGCGGATCACGAGGTCAGGAGTTCAAGACCAGCCTGGTCAACATGGTAAAACCACGTCTCTACTAAAAATACAAAAATTAACCAGGCATGGTGACACACACCTGTAGTCCCAGCTACTCAGGAAGCTGAGGCAGGAGAACTGCTTGAACCTGGGAGGCAGAGGTTGCAGTGAGTGGAGATTGTGCCAATGCACTCCAGCTTGGGCAACAGAGCCAGATTCCATCTCAAAAGAAAAAAACCCAAAAAAACAAAAAACTAAAAGCTCCATCTCTGTTCTGTTTTTCCATCCTCCCAGGAAACAAGAGTTCTGCTTTCACATTTCTGTGGTGTGAGTGGGAGAGCTAATGCCTGCAGTTTAAACAGTCAATGAATTCATTCAATTTAGATCATTCATTTCCCAAGAAAAAATAGTTTGCCATAGAATGCAGTGTTCCTCCTGGGAATCTCCTCTCTCTTACTCTTGGAGCAAATCCAGGGGAGACAAGCACTTAAAACACTGACAACAACACAGATAGGATCTGTAGTAAATATTAGCTAGTCCATTTATGTATAGTGTTTACAGTTATTTAAAGGGCTACCTCTTCTGATGGATAGTCACTTTCTCTGATTTAAGGAAGTACAGTATTGTCAGTGCATTCAACATAGAGAGAGAACACTGTCTAGTGGCAGAAGCAGAGGACTACAGTTATTTCCCAACATTCAGTAGCTTGACTCAAGTCTTTAAAGAGGCACTGGTTGGCTTAGGTTTTCCTAAGAATGGAAAACATAAATGGAAAAAACAACCATCAGCATCACAGTTTCAAATGTTCATTAGCCCACACTTGCAAATTGCCAAGAAACACATTGCAGGAACACCAAATGGTAGCAGTCAACTAACTAAAAGGTCATAAAATAAATATCATTCGTTTGCCTCTTATTTTCTTACTTTGAAGATGTTTCGCACATTGGTTTTAATTATTATACCATGTAATGTACTATTCTGCTATTTTTAGGTACAACCATTGGCCAGTTTCAGCTGTGAACTTCTAAATAGGGGCAAGCAGAAAAGTCATAGAAAAATCTCTCCTTTCTTGCTCTCTCAATCTTTACCCCCTCTCCTTTTTTCTGCAAAGAATGCAACTGTGATTGTATTTTATCAAACCCAAGATAATGCTGCTTATAAGACCCATCAATAGGTATAATTAAAAAAAGAAAAGGAAGCCAATTAAATGACACTAGGCTTTTTTTAACTTAGAATTTTTATTTTATACTTAGTGAAAGAATTCCTTTAAACTTACTGAGATATAGATTTTTTTTTGTCATAGATCACTCTTGTACACAGGTAAAAAGGGAAATACAAACAAAATAAATAGATTAAGCTATTCCTGAAGCTATTTTATTCATAATTTAACTCTTCCTAGTCATTTTTATTCAGATTTTTTAATTGACACATAATAATTGTGCATATATGTGAAGTACAAGTGATATTTTAATACATGAATACAATGATAATGATTAGTTTGGGGTAATCAGCATATCCATCACCCCAAACATTTGTCATTACTTTGTGTTAGGAAAAATTAAACATCCTCTATTTTAGCTATTTTGAAATATACCTTATTGTTAACTATAGTCACCCTGCTGTGCTACAGTACATTAGAACTATTCTTCCTACCTAACTACCTAAGGTATAACTTCCTTCCTAACTATAGTATTAGTACCTGTTAACTAACCTCTTTCTCAATCCCCCCACCTACCCTTCCCAGCCTTTGGTAACCATGATTGTACTCTCTACTCTCCACTTTTTTTTTTTTTTTTTTTGAGACAGAGTCTCACTTTGTCACCCAGGCTGGAGTACAGTGGCGTGATCTCGCCTCACTGCAACCTCTGCCTCCTGGGTTCCAGCGATTCTCCTGCCTCAGCCTCCCAAGTAGCTGGGTTTACAGGTGTGCACCACCACCCCTGGCTAATTTTTGTATTTTTTAGTAGAGACAGGGTTTCTCCATATTGGCCAGGCTGGTCTCGAACTCCTGACGTTGTGATCCACCCACCTCAGCCTCCCAAAGTGCTGGGATTACAGGAATGGGCCACCGTGCCCAGCCTTATACTCTCTAATTTTATGAGATCAACTTTTTAATCTCCCACGTATTAGTGACAACATGTGGTATTTGTCTTTCTGATCCTGGCTTCTTTCACTTGATATAACGTCTTGCAGTCTCATCCATATTGCCACAAATGACAGGATTTCATTCTTTTTATGGTTAAATAATATTCCATTGTGTATATATACCATATTTTCTTTATCTATTCATCCATTGATAGACCTGTAGGTTGATTCCATATCTTGGCTATTGTGAATAGTACTGCAGTTAGCATGGGAGTGGAGATATCTCTTCAATATACTAATTTCCTTTCCTTTGGATAAACACTCGGTAGTGGGATTGCTGGATCATATGGTAGTTCTATTTTTAGTTTATTGAGGAAACTTCGTACTGTTTTCCATAATGGCTGTACCAATTTACATTCCCACCAACAGTGTATAAGAGTTCCTCTTTCTTCGAATCCTTACCAACACTGGTCATTTATTGTCTTTGGATATGTCTTTTGGATATTGTCTTTTGTCCATGGTCTTTTTTTGAGAAATAACTATTCAGATCATTTCCCCATTTTAAAATAGGCTTTTTATTAGGAAGTTTCCTCAAAAAACTAAAAATACAACTACCATATTATTTTCAAATGGGTAAATGGTCTGAATAGATATTTCTCTACATATATTTCTTTGCTATTGAGTTAAGGTCCTTGTATATTCTGGATATGAATCCCTTGTTGGATGGATAGTTTGCAAATAGTTTATCCAATTCTGTAGGTTATCTCTTCACTCTGTTGATTGTTTCCTTTGCTGAGCAGAAGATTTTTAGTTTGTATAATCCCAATTGTCTATTTTCGGGGGGGGTCTGTGCCTGTGCTTTTGAGGTCTAATCCAGAAAAATCTTTGCCTAGACCAATATCCTGAATCATTTTACTCTATATTTTCTTCTAGTAGTTTTATAGTTTCAAGCCTTACATTGACGTCTTTAATACATTTTGAGTTGATTTTTATACATGGTAAAAGATAGGGGTCTAGTTTCCTTCTTGTGCATAAGAAGATTCAGTTTTCCTAGCATCGTTTATTGAAGAGATTGTTTTTACCACATTGTGTGTTCTTGGCACCTTTGTCAAAAATCACTTGGCTGTAAACACATGGATTAATTTCTGGGTTCTCTATTTTGTTCCTTTTGTCTATGTGTCTGTTTTGGTTACTGCAATTTTGTGGTATATTTTGAAGTGAGACCGTCTGATGCCTCCAGTTTCATTCTTTTTGCTCAGGACTGCTTTGGCTACTCAGAGTCTTTATGGTTCTGCATAAATTTTAAGTTTGCTTTTTCTATTTCAGTGAAGAATGTCATTGGTATTTTGATATGAATGCATTAAATCTGTAGATCACTTTAACATTTTGACGATGTTAATTCTTTAAATCCATGAACATGGATATCTTTCCATTGTGTGTGTGTGTGTGTGTGTGTGTGTGTGTGCATTCTCTTCAATTTATTTACTAATGTTTTATAGTTTTCATTGTAGAGATCTTTCATCTCCTTGGTTAAAATTATTCCAAGGTACTGTTTTTTTGTAGCTACTGTAAATGGGATTGTTTTCTTGATTTCTTTTTCAGATTATTTACTATTGGTGTATAGAAACACTATTGCATTCAGGCCGGGCACAGTGGCTCACACCTGCCATCCCAACACTTTGGGAGGCCAAGGCGGGCGGATCACCCAAGGTCGGGAGTTTGAGACCTGCCTGACCAACATGGCGAAACCCTGTCTCTACTAAAAACACAAAATTAGCCAGGTGTGGTGGCACATGCCTGTAGTCCCAGCTATTCGGGAGGCTGAGGCAGAATAGCTTGAACCTGGGAGGCAGAGGTTGCGTTGAGCTGAGATCGCGCCATTGCACTCCAGGCTGGACAACAAGAGCAAAATTCTGTCACACACACACACACACACACACACACACACACACACACACACACAAACAAACACACGCAGGAAAAAAAAAAAAAACTACTGTGTTTGTATGTTGATTTTGTAGATTTTGTATCCTGCAACTTTTTTGAATGTATCAGTTCTAACAGTTTTTGGTGGTCTTTAAATTTTTCTAAATATAAGATCTTGCTGTCTGCAAACAGGGACAATCTGGCTTCCTCCTTTCCAATTTGGATGCTTTAATTTCTTTCTCTTGCTTAATTGCTCTGGCTAAGACTTTCAGTATTACGTTGAATGAAAGTGGTGAAAGGGGGCATCCTAATCGTTTTCCATATCTTAGAATAAATTCTTCCAACTTTCTCCTATTCAGTATGATGTTAATGTGAGTTTGTCATATATGGCGTCATTATTATATTTCTTCTATACCTAATTTATTGAACATTTTTATGAAAGAATGTTGAATTTTATCAAATGCTTTTTTCTTAGTTTGTTCTTGCTTTTCTAGTTCCCTGAGGTGCATCATTAGGGTGTTTTTTGAAATCTTTTTCTTTTGTGTGTGTGTGTGTGTATGTGTAGGCAGTTTTTGGTATAAACTTCCATCTTAATACTGCTTTTGCTGTATCCCATAGATTTTGGTATATTGTGTATCCATTTTCACTTGTTTAAAAAAAAATTTTAACCCTTTTCCCATTTAGGAAAAAAAAAGTGCAACTCACTGCCAACATTCATTTAATTTTACAAAACATGCTCTTAGAGGCTGAAGCAAATTTGACTGATTTTTCAAAGTAAAAATAAAATGTAAAAACTGTTCATAGAGTTATTTCTAAACAGAACTAACATCAGAATCATCAGAATCATCTGTTTTCAAAAACTTAGATTCATCAAATGAATCTTTGGCCAACAACTGTTCAAGAACTATGTTAGCATCACATAGGAATGTTACATTTTCTAGGACTTGACATTTTCAGTGATTGAGAACTACTATATTTTGTAAATGGAAAACCACTGCTAAAAACAGAATGCTAGAAATAGAATGATGACTTTGTTTCCAAAGTCGATATATGTGAAAATAATAATAAAAGTGAGATATATGGTGGCAAAGTTATCTTGGGGTAAACACTACAGCTGCAAGCACCATGGCAAGAATTCTTGGCACAAATGGGAAATGGGTTAATTTTCTTCTAAATGTCTTCATTGACCCATTATCATTTAGGAGTATGTTGTTACATTTCCATGTATTTGTACAGTTTCCAAAGCTCCTCTTGTTATTGATCTCTAGTTTTATTCCATTGTAGTGAAAAAAAGATATTTTATATTATTTTTATTTTTTAAAAATGTATTGAAAGCCAGATGTGGTGGCATGTACCTGTCATCCCAGCTACTCGGGAGACTGCAGCAGGAGGATAGATTGAGCCCAGGAGTTTGAGGCCAGCCTCAGCAACATAGCAAGTCCTCACCTCTAAAAAAATAATAAAACAAAGTTATTGAGACTTATTTTGTAGCCTAACAGATGGTTTATTTTAGAAAATGATCCATTTACTGATGAGAAGAAAGTATAATCTGCAATTGTTGAATGAAATTTTCTATAAATGTTAGTTAGGTCCATTTAATCTAGAGTTTAGTTTAACTCTGAGGTTTCTGTGCTGATTTTCTGATTGAATAATCTGTCCATTGCTGAATGCAGAATGTTGAAGTCCCCTACTATTAATATATGGCAGTATATCTTTCTCTTTTGATCTACTAATCATTGCTTTATAAATTCAGACACTCTAGTTTTGGTTGCATATATATTTCTAATCATTATATCCTCTTGCTGAATAGACTTCTTTACCATTATAGAATTATCTTGTCTCTTTTTACAGTTTTTGACTTAAAGTCTGTTTTATCTGATGTAAGTATAGCTACTCCTGCTCTCTTTTGATTTTCATTTTTGTGAAATATTTTCTTCCATCCTTTCATTTTCAGTCTATGTGTGTCCTTACGGTAAGGTAAGTCTTTTGTAGGTAGCATATAGTTGGGTCTTGTTTTTTTATTCCTTCAGCCACTTTATATCTTTTCATTAGAAAATTTAATCCATTTATATTCAAGGCAATTACTGATAGGTATGGACTCAATCCTACCATTTCGTTAGTTGTCTCTCTTTGTTTTGCTGATTCTTTGTACCTTTCTCCCTCTCTTTGCTTTCTTTATTTAGGGTTTGATATCTTTGTTAGTGGTATGCTTTGGTTCTTTTCTTTATATCTTTCATGTAACAATTTTAGGCTTGTTTTTGCTTTGTAGTTACCCTGAGGCTCACGTAAAATATCTTATAACAGGTTAATTTAAGCTGGTAATAGCCTAATTTTGACTGAATACACACTCTACTTTTACTTCCCCTCCTCCCATGTTTTATGTTTCTAATGTCATACTTTCTATATTTTAAAAATATTGCTGTAGCTTTAGATATTTTTTAACAGTTTTGCCTTTTGACCTTTATACTAGAGATATTATTGATTTAGCCACCATTGTTACAGTATCAGAGTGTTTTGAATTTGAGTAAGTTGTATAATTTCACATATTTTTGTGTGACTCATTAGTATCCTCTTACTTCCTCTTGGAGAACTTCCTTTAGAATGTTTTGTAATATAGGTCCTTTGGTAAATTCTCTCAGCTATTGTTTGTCTGAGAAAGTCGTTTTCACCCCTGTATTTTTGAAAGACAGCATTGCTGGGTATAGCATTCTTGGTTGAAAGCTTTTTCTTTCAGGATTTTGAATATGTACTCCTACTCCGTTCTACATTGCAAGGCTTCTGCTGAGAAGGATGTGGATAGTCTTATGAGAATTCCTCTATGTGTGACAATTTACTTTTCTCTTGCTGCTTTCAATATTCCCTTTTTGTCTTTAACTTTTGACAATTTGACTATGATGTATAGTGGTGTGAGTCTCTTTGGGATCTTACTTGGTGTGCTTTCAGCTTCCTAAATGTGGTTTCCTAATTCTTTCTCCAGACTTGGGAAGTTTTCTGCCATTATTTCTTTGATTATATTTTCTGTCCTTTCCTCTCTTTCGGTTCCTCCTGGCAAGTCAATACTACATAAGTTGTTCCATATGATGGTGTCTCATAAGTCTCTTAAGTTATATTCATGTTTATTCTGTTCTTTTTTCTCCTCAGAAAGGGTGATTTCTAGAAATATGTCTTAAAATAAAGAATCCTTTCTTCTGCTTGTTCCAGACTATTGTTGGACTCCTCTGCCAACTTTTGCAGTTTAGTTATAGCATTCTTCAGATCTACTGTTTGATTTTGGTCTATTTTATACCTTGTTTTTGTTGAAGTTCTCAGCTTATTCTTGCATTGCTGTCTTGACCGCCATTACTATCTTTATGACTCTTATCTTTAATTTCCTGTTAGTTAAATCACAAAATTTCATTTAATTTGAGTCAGCTTCTGGAGGTTTATTTTATTCTTTTGTTTGGAATATATTCCCCCATTTCTTCATTTTTCTTGACTCTTTGTGCTAGTTTCTGTACATTAAATAAGATAACTACCTCTTTTCATCTTGTTAGACTGCCCTTGTGTAGAAAGTTTTCACCAATCTATGCAGCCAAATATCTGTTTCTTTTTTTTTTTTTTTTGAGATGGAGTCTCTCTCTGTCACCAGGCTGGAGTGCAGTGGTGCAATCTCGGCTCACTGCAACCTCAGCCTCCTGGGTTCTCCTGCCTCAGCCTTCCGATAGCTGGGACTACAGGTGCATGCCACCACACCCAGCTAATTAGCTAATTTTTGTACTTTTTTTTAGTAGAAACGGGGTTTCACCATGTTGGCCAGGGTGGTCTCGATCTCTTGACCTCATGATCTGCCCACCTCAGCCTCCCAAAGTGCTGGGATTATAGGCGTGAGCCACCATACCCGGCTGCAGCCAAAGATTTTTAAGGTGCCTCTCAGATCTGTGTTTGTCCAGGGTGCTATCTCTGTTTTTGGTGGTTTCTAGAGCTCAGGATATGCCAAGTCTTCAGTACCCTGAGACTGGTATGACAGAAGTCAGGCTTTTTAGATGTAGCTGAAAAGGTTGGGGTGTTGGGTGTGTCTTCCAGTTCTTTCTATCTTTATGGTAGGGCTGGGTGAAGGTGTTTATCTCTCTGCATTAAGCTGGGAAGAGGATCTGTGGTAAATGCTGTACTCACAATTCAGGCTGCACCTTATGATCCTGGAGGGGTTGCTGCTAGGAGTGTGCCTGTTATACATCTACATGTTTGATTTCTATAATCTCGAGTCACTCAAAATTACAAAGCACTCTCAACTTCCATGGCTAGGTTGTTAAGCAGACAGTCTCTGAGATGGGAGCTATGGGAGTTGTGAGATTTGAGGCATGGTTGAACTCTTTCTAAGAAGAAAATACAGGCACAGATTTATCTCTGGGGTGAGCCAGGGGAGGTCTTGTGAAATATCAACCTCTGGCTCTGGCTACTAAAGGGTTGTTGTTTGTTTGATCCATTAGCTCCCTGATGCATGTTCATTGGAGACCTGTTGGCCAAGTAGCCACTTTGAATGTGTGTTACACATTTCTTCCAGAGAGAAAGTTGGAGCTGCAAATTCCGGACCTTTTTCTGCACTGTTCCAAAGGGATATAACCCCTAAAATGGTTGGACACCTGTTTAAAACCATTTGTTTGTTCTGTGATCAACAGAGACTTGCATATGCTTAATCCCTTCTGTTCCCATATTTATTAGGTTTAAGAAGGAATCTTTCAGGAGGTAGCATTAACAATTGAGGCTTTTGATGTGTGTCTTAAATCTCTTCTGGAGAGAAACAAGAGGTTGCATTTTATTTATTTGTTTTTGTCTTTTTAATTTTTATTTTTTTGAGATGGAGTCTTGCTCTGTTGCCTAGGCTGGAGGGCAGTGGCACAATCTAGGCTCACTGCAACCTCTGCCTCCCTGGTTCAAGCGATTCTCCTGCCTCAGCCTCCTGAGTAGATGGGATTACAGGCATGCGCCACCACGTCTGGCTAGTTTTTGTATTTTTAGTAGAGACGGGGTTTCACCATGTTGGTCAGGCTCGTCTCAAACTCCTGACCTCAGGTGATCCGCCCACCTCAGCCTCCCAAAGTGCTGGGATAGCAGACGTGAGACACTGCAGGGGACAGAGTTTTATTCATTTTTTAAATTTTTATTTATTACTTATTATTTATTTTTTGAGACAGGGCGTCACTCTCACCTGGGCTGGAGTGCAGTGGTGTGATCTCAACTCACTGCAACCTCTACCTCCCAGATTCAAGCAATTCTCCTGCCTTAGCCTCCAGAGCAGCTGGCACTACAGGCATGCACCACCACGCCCGGCTAATTTTCATATTTTTGATAGAGACGACATTTCACTATGTTGGCCAGGATGGTCTCAAACTCCTGACCTCAAGTGATCCACCCGCCTTGGCCTCCCAAAATGCTGGGATTACAGCCATAAGCCACTGCACCTGACCCAGGTTGAGTTTTTAAAGCCCTTTCTCTGTACCACTCTAGGGGGATGAAGACCCTGGAAGTGATTGTACTCCCATTTTAAAATGTGACTTTTTTCCTGCAGTCTGGAGAGATGCGTATGCCAGTCTCTTCTTTCAGTTAGGATATTTAGGATGCCATTTCTTAGGTGGATATTATAAAAGTTAGGGATCTCAGTGTGAGTGCAAATTTTTCCCAGGCTGACAGCAGGTTAATAACTGACTATCCATTTAACTCCCCAGTACAAGTTAGAAGTCAGACCACCAAGCAGCCTCTGGAGGGGTGTTTCATAAACCCCTTCCAGAGGGAAATGACTGTGTTTTTAAGTCCCTTAATGGCATTATTCCCAGGGGCGTGGAATCCTTTAAAGAGCTTGCATGCCCATATAAAACGAACTTTTATTTTCCCCCCTGTGGTTTAGGAAAACACGTGTATGCCAGTCCTTCAGCTCTCTGAACTAAGAGATTTAGAATGCAGTCCCTTAAGTGGATATTGTAAGAGTTAGGGTGCTTGGGGTGAGTGCAAACGCCTCCCAAACTGGTGGTGGGTTAAAAATTGACTGTCTAAGGCTGGAATTGGTGACTCACACCTGTAATCCCAGCACTTTGAGAGGCCAAGGCTGGAGGATTGCTTGAGCCCAAGAGTTTAAGACCAGCCTGGGCAACATAGCAAGGCCTCCTCGTCTCTACTGAAAATGAAAAAAAATTAGCAGTGTGGTAGTGTGTGCCTATGGTCCCAGCTACTTGAGAAGCCAAGGCAGGGGAATTGGGTGAGCCCAGAAAGTTGAGGCTGCAGTGGGCCCATACTATACCACTGAACTCCAGCTTGGGTGACAGAGAAAGAACCTGTCTCAAAAAAAAAGAAAAAAAAATTGACTGTCTGTTTAACTCCCTGATGCAAGTTAGTTAGAAGCCAGGTCACCATATAACCACTAGAGAAATGTTTTTTATACCCCTTCTAGGCTGAAACAGAGGGCTATGGTTTGTTTTTTTGTTATGAGATGGAGTCTCGCTCTGTCGCCCAGGCTGGAGGGCAGTGGCACTATCTCAGCTCACAGCAACCTCCGCCTCCCGGGTTCAAGAGATTCTTTTGCCTCAGCCTCCTGAGTAGCTGGGACTATAGGCATGCACCACCATGTCCGGCCAACTTTTATATTTTTAGTAGAGACAGGGTTTCACCATGTTGGTCAGGCAGGTCTCAAACTCTTGACCTCAAGTGATCCACCTGCCTCAGCCTCCCAAAGTACTGGGATTACAGGCATGAGCCACTGTGCCTGGTGAGGGCTATGGTTTTTTAAGCTCCTACTCTGCACTGCTCCCAGAGGGATGTAGTCCTTGGAAGAGCACTACACTTATAAACCCACCACTTTTTTCATGTAGTCTAGAGGGAACTAGCATGTGTCTAACCCTCTCCACTCCCATAGTTGGTGAATTGAGTGAAACTGTGGGTAAACAGTGTTACAGCCCTACCTGTGAGGTCCAGATCCTCCTTTTCTTGGAGGGAAACTGGTTGTTTGAGATTTCTTTCCCAATTTATGAAGCAGAGCCCGGCTGGTGTAAGGTTCACGCCTAAATGTGCCTCAGCTTTTCCTACCCCTTCAGTGTGGATGTTTCCTTAGTTGCGTGGTGGGTAGGAGTCTCTCAGTTGGTCTCTGATTTTCTCTCAGAGGGAATTTATCTGTGAATGGATGTTTATTTGATGCATCTATGGGTGGTAGGAGATCAGGAGCTTCTATTGCACCATGTTGGTGGCGTCACTCCTGATTCAGGATTTTCAGCCCACACAATCTTGTTCTCCGTGCTATCAAAAATGTTGTATTTGCAGCACAACAGTGCTCTACTGTTATCTGTGGGAATTTCTTTCAACTCCCAGCCACCCGTTTCTGCAAATGCTGTAATTCCTTGATCCCACCATACCTCAAAGGAAGGTTTTCAGACAAAAGCCAGAATTTATATTTCTTCCTTAAATTATCTTTTAACTGTTTTCTGACTAAAATGTTGAAGGGTTGCAGTGATCCACTCATGCTGACAGAGCGTCAACATAATTCAGGGTTATGTGAACAGAAGCAATGACAATTGTGTCAGGACTTCCACCTGCCCAACAGTGATTGGAAGATGTCATTGATTATACAATTTCAGAGACGTTAAAATGGGAAAGAGGAAGCACATCCTAGAATTGATGATATAGCCTTTATTCAATTTCCACTGTATGCAGAGAAACACACACCTATATAGTTTAGGTGTGTGTTTCTTCCCGAATCTCACTGAAACATAATCCCCAATGTTGGAGGTAGGGCCTGGTGGGAGGTTACTGGATCATGGGGCAGATCCCTCATGAATGGTTCAGCACCATCCCTCTTGGTGCTATCCTCGTAAGTGAGTTCCTGTGAGATCTAGTCGTTTAAAAGTGTGTGGCACCTCCCCCTCTCTCCCTTGCTCCTGTTCTGGCCATGTGATGTTCTTATTCCCCCTTTACCTTCCGCCATGATTGTAAGTTTCCTAAGGCCTCACCAGAAGCCAAGCAGATGCCAGCAAGACTGCTTCCTGTACAGCCTATAAAACCGTGAGCCAATTACACCTCTTTTCTTCATGAATTATCCAGTCTCAGGTATTTCTTTATGGCAATATGAGAATAGCCTAATACAAGAAAATAGTGGGAATGAGGTAGAGGGTTAGGGATTAAGGTTGGGGTTATTCCAAGCCTGAGTGTTAGTGTCTTCTCAAGATTACCCACACAGTGCTCTGCAAAGACTCAGGCAGTGTTTGTAGGCAGATCTCAATGTTTTTAAGGAATGTGCTGGACCATTTAAAGGTCTTCAGCAGCTGTCTCATGCAACACGAGCCTGTGTTTAAATTAGCATCCAGCTTTCATTTTATTTCAATCCATTTCTAATTTATAATAATTCATTCTTACCGAAATTAACCTACCTTAAGATAAATCAGGTTCCTTTGTTTGTCTCCCCACTCTAGAGTTTGAACACATTAGATAATATTAGGAGTCTTCTGCTAACGCGAAAGGGAATCTAAGCCACTTACCTGAAAATAGATATGTGAGAACCTGCCTCTACCTTTATATTGAAGCAATTCCAATTTGTTGATTTCATTGACGTTCTTATACATTGCAGACATGGTTTAGTTAATTATTTATACAGGAATGCAAAATGAAACCCAAAAGTCAACAACAGCGGTATGTTTTATGGATTAAAACAAGGAAAAAAAAAAAAACTTCCCAAATTGGACAACTTCATTTAGGGCAGAGGAAAGGGAAGGGCATAAGAAAAGAAGGGAGGAGAAAGACTGTGAAGTGAGGCGTCATCTCCAAATAGGTAAAATATTTCCATGGTTTTCAAGCACACATTCTATCTAGAGTTGGCAAGACAGTTTTGTTCAAAAACAGACCCTTAAGACATCTGCAAATAGGAAAGAATTTAATAAAAGTATCAAATATTTGTCTGTATTTTTGCAATACTCAACACTTCCTTTGCATGTAAACATTTTATCTACAGTCTTATTATACAGTAATTCTTAAATCATACAAGCTAGTCTCTAGCTCTGCCCATGTTCAAATTCTCACAAATCTTGCCTTAATGAAACATAAAGTAGTGGGTAGGTGGGAGAGAGGGGTGCATATTGCAAATAGGCTCTGGGTGTTGGCCAAACCACTTAGCCTGAGGGGGTAAAAAGCTAAGGATACATGTGACATGAGGGCGATGAAATAAGGATCTCTGATTGATTGCAGGGACCAGCAGTTGTGCCACTGCTTGAAACCCCAATTTCCTCCAACTCCCTTTCCATCCACAACAAGATCTCAAGTGACTCCTGAACTGTACTGAGGGCAGTTGTTGCAGCTGCTGTAATTCGTTCTCTCCCTATCTCTGTCTCAGCAATGTGGGAGCTTTCCTGTCTTTAAACTTGTTATGCACACATGCACGCATGCATGCTTGTGTACACACACATGCAACACACACAGTGCCTGATGTTCACTGAGCTCTTCTGGGTTTCCTCTGCTCCAGGGTGGCGTTCCCCTTCTCTGCCTATCTCCCGCTTCTGTGCCAGGGCCAAGGCTTCTCTTGCCTCTCCAGGGGAAATTATCTTTCCAACAGCCAGTCACCTCCCCAAATTCAGTCCTTCCTTCTCTGGGGGGCCCGATACATTGTTAATGGTTATAAAATCATATCATCTTAATTTTTTTAAAGAGACAGTATAGGCAGGACAGACAGGGTGAGGGCCAAGGAATAGGCAGCCATTACTCCTTTACCATGCTTAAATTCTCTGTGTGGGTATGTGACCCTGGGCCTTACAATCAGTAACACATAATGTTGACCCCCTTGATTTCTCTATCCATGCAATGACAGTCTGTGCATCCTGCCAGCCAGAGGGGTATGAAGAGTAACTACCCAGCATGCTTAGCTTTGTTCCAAGCTATCAGCAATCGTTTCAGGATAGGATGAGGTACTACGCCAGATACCCATAGGTTCAGAATCCTGAAGCCTACATTTCAGTGAAGCAATGTAGCTGCTGGTTTACATGTTTGTATACATTGAAAGCATGTCTGTTAAAAAAAACCTCATTAGCTTGAGCTGCTGTTCATTGCCTTTAGTGTTTTCTGTCTGTGTGAGGTTCATGAGAAGCTGGGAGAGGGCACACATTTCTGGTTTATGTGGATTCCCATTCTAAATTTAAACTGAAACACAGATAAAACTGGATTTCACTTGATTTCCACCTTAAGCCGTAATTCATCCCAGGTTTATTTGAAGTTTTCCCTTATCTAGTGTAGGACTTGGGGCAGGTTCACGGAGAGGTTCATGAGCCTCAGCAAAAACTTCTCAGCAAACTTGACCTGAATTTGAGGTTTTGATTCAGAAGTCTGAAGTTTTCATTTAGAGCTTTGGACAATCTTCTGCTATCTCTGGTCACAATCTGAAATCCCATCAGACTCACTTCAGACCATATGGAATAAGGATAGAGACCTCTATGGCTCTTATTCATTTGCCACACATTCATTCCAATGTTTCTATATCCTCAGCAGGCCTCGCTAGGCTTCTACAGAGAACATTTTCTTTTCCTTTTTCTTTAAAAAAAAAAAAAAAAAAAGACAGGTATTAGTCTCCGTGGGTGCTAGAAAATGAACCGGTCAAAAATACTATCAATTTCTTGACACTCCATTACATGTGTGGAGGGATTGTTTCCAATGTGTTTGCTTTTCCTACCCTCAACAGATGCTCGTTGCTTTTGAATCTAATAACCACTCCCAGTTGTATAATGTATTAAGATTTTGAATTATTGTTTATAATTATCTTGGTAACTTTTCAAGAAGGTTTAATGATATAATTTTAACTTTAAATGTTGCAACAAAAATCTAAGTCCCTTGAAATACTTCTCTTAAACTGCGTGCAAATTTGTAATAAATAAGACAATATAAAATTATGTATTTTTTAAGTCTGGGATTTATACCAATGAGTTTCCTGATGCTAGTTATTGTCCCTATGTGAGAATCTATTTCCATTACAAGTTCTCATTTATACTTAAATTACCTTTTTTACAGTGAACTATATTTTGTTACTGCTTTCAGTATAGGTAATAGTAGATCATAAGATGAAATGGAGCAAACCCACATAAAGAAGTTTTTATTAGTTTTGACAATTGGGAGAAATTCTTATTTCCTTTGGTGAGTAATGCCAGTGAAGGCTTTTTCTCAGTTATAGGGCCTTGACGGACATCTGGCTGCAAAGTATTGGATTTTTCCTGAGAATAGTGCTTTATAGTTGATTTCCAAGTTATTTCTCAAATCCTCAGGAAACAAATTAGCTTTGCAGCACAGCCTTATTTATTCAAACATATTAGAAATCAAAGTGAGTTTGAACTGGTTAAATGAATTGAAGACTATTTGTAAAGAAACACATCTGGATCCCTTTTCAGGCTATATGGTCATTGAAACATGGCTAACAAAGTTTCTAAGCCAAATCCTTTGAAGGAAACTCATGAATTGAAATGGAATTTGAGAATAAATTATAATTTAAAAATCTGTTGTTTTCAATGAAAACTGTTCCCTTAAGAGTTCACGCCTGTAATCCCAGCACTTTGGGAGGCCGAGGTGGGCAGATCACGAGGTCAGGAGATCGAGACCATCCTGGCTAACACAGTGAAACCCCGTCTCTACTTAAAATACAAAAAATTAGCCGGGCCTTGTGGCAAGCGCCTGAGTCCAAGTCTAGCTTTTACTATTAATTTTCTGGGTGCACTTTGTGTTCCTAGGGAATGTCTCAATCCAGCTTAGGAATCAGTGAGGTTTGTGAGCAACCGAAGGCACTGCCCCACCCCTAGACTGCTGCCTCACTGGCTAGTTCAGGTATCACTGCTGGCTACATTTTCTACTTTCTCTTCCATTACCACCACATCCCAGGCAAATAAATAACCCCACACACATATCACCCCCATGTTCTCTGGTCCTCAATAGCTTAATTTCCTCCAACCCAAGATCACCATCAAGCTTAAAACCTCTTCGATTTGTCTTTATACCTCTTCCCCAGGGTTCAATCACGGACCACACACACAAAAAAAATCCAGCCAATGATTTCACAACAATCTCACTAACTTATCTTTATGCCTCTCCATTTCCTTGGTCAGAATGTGTCCTCAGCAACTGATCTTTTGACAACTGCCCTAGCCACAGCCTCCCAGGCACCCTCTTCACCTCTAACCATCCTCCTGTCAATCCATCCCGCAGAAGACTGAGAAATTATTTCTCTGCTCAAAAACCTCCCATGACCCCTATTGACTGAGTGCAGACCTCCTGGCCCAGGCTTCGAGAGCCTTCACATTTGATTCCAGTTCTTTCCAAGGTAAACTCCAGATTTTTCTCTGGGTATACCTTGCACTTGAGCAAAGCAGACAATTTGCTGTTCCCCAAATACACTGTAGCCTTAAAATCTTTTAATATATTCTCATGCCATTCCGTGAGACTGGAATGCCTTTCCCCCATTTTCTTCTCAAATTCCTTTCAGCCTTCAGAGTCCAAAACAAATATCCCACTCCAAGGTGGGTGGGGGTGTATAATGACTTACAGGCATATTTTACAGGAAAGCACTAGCCATATTTATAAATAGGTGATTACTGAGTGCCTTTATAAAGGTGTATATCACATGTGCATATGCTCACAAGACACTTTACAGTTAACAAAGAACTTTCACCCATATTATCTCATTTAATTTTATGCCAAACCCATGATATGGACAATATCAACGGTTGACAAATGAGGAAGCTAAATCTGGGAAAGTTACAAGGATTGCCCAAGGTCACTCAGCTAAAAAGTGACAGAAGCAGAATTCACACCAGGTCTGGTAATAACAACTCCAGGACACTTTCAACCATGTCACAATTCTAATGGGACAGTGTCACAGATGAAATAACATGGATGAAATGCCTTCCATAGCAGATGGGGAAAGACGCCAGGCCACAGAGGGTCATGGGAGTTTTCTGAGTAGAGCAGTGATATGATCAAAGTGCTGGTGTAGGAAGATTGATCTGGTGGTGCTGCAGGGCAGGGGCAGGGAAGCCCTGCTGGAAACCAGCTCCATTGCCTCTAAACTCCTGTGACTCTTTGCTTACACTCCCCAGGAAACATTTATCTGGTGCTGCAAATTGGTTATTTATTTGTTTATTTACTCCTTTCCTACTAACACTCTTTCTGCTTTATAGCAGAAAGAATTTAAGGTGGCTTTAAACTGCCTTACATTTCACAACTATATTAATACAATTAAATCTTATCTCTTTTATTTGATTTTAAGCCTTGAGCATAAAGTATACGTAACTCACATCTTCATAATCAGATGTTTGACATGGGGCAATGTTGATAGTGATGTCCAAAATCCAATGAATGAATGAATGGCCTCTGAGAGGTTTCTGCTAAAGATAGGATGCGGAAGCAGACACGGTTACATAAATTACAGTATTTGATACTTCAAAATAATGTGCAGCCATTAGTTAAATGAAGCAGATCTAGTATGAATTGAAAAGGTGAGGAGACGGCCATATACTGTTGTGAGTTATAAGATACACACATGGATCTGAAAAAAATCGTGCACCTATGTATATGTGTGTGGTGCACAATTTCGTAAATTCACCCATCACATAAAATTATTAACACTGGTTGCCTCTGGGAAAAGTACTTGGATTATGGGAAGAGTCATGTAGACTTTTAGGTTACAGATTGTATCCAGAGGTTATATAATTCTGTATAGTTTTGTGCACACTAGAAAACACATTTTACAATGAGTTTGTATGACTTTTGTGTGCACAGAGAATTTGGTAATGTAAACCATATACAACCAAGGGCTAAAACTACAGTTTCATGTTGTCTTGTTGTCCCCAGTCAAGGTTTAAAAGTGCCTTGTAGTATAATATCTCTCATGTGCTACATATCTTTGAAACCACCTTTGCGAAATTATGACAGTAAGAGAAATCTGACATGGCTGACTCCATCTTGCTTCTAGCCTCACCTCCTGGCTGTCTTCCGTCATTCCTGAGTGTGGGCCAAACTAACTTTGGGAGAAATTCAGTTTATAGTTTAAGTGATAATAGTCCTTCCCCCGAAGTACACTGCCCTTGTAAAACTAATGAAAGGCCACCAAGATAAGAGGATAAGAAGGGCCTGAATTCTACTAATATGTAGGTGTAGTTAAATAATTACCAGACATTATTCCAGAGGCCACAAGATTTGCAACTTCCCCAATTACTCCTGTGGATAACATCACTATTTGTAGAACCTAAGATTGGCCTTTTGAGATGTCTTTTCAGGTTTTTGCATTTCTGATGGCAGATGGCTCCACTCAAACTTGACAGCCGGCCTTGTGACCCCCACCCAGGAACCAACTCAGTTCAAGACGACAGCTTCCCTATGATTTCATCTCTAACCCAATCAGCATTTCCCCACTCCCAGGTCCCCTACCTTCCAAATTATTCTTGAAAAACTCTAGTCTCCAAATTTTCAAGGAGTCTGATTTGGGTAATAATAAAACTCCAGTCTCTTTTTAGCTGGCTCTGAGTGAATCACTCTTTCTCTATTGTAATTCCCCTGTCTTAGTAAATGGGCTCTGTCTGGGCAGCTAGCAAAATGAACCCACTGGGTGGTTACATCTACATTAGGTTAGCCCTGGAGATTCTTTTCAGCTTGTAACCAAGGTCTAACTTCCAGTCTAACTTCCTTCTTCATGTTACCTGCTCTACAGATAGCCACAAAAGATACCCCATACATGGGCTCCTGGCTCCTTTCTGTCTTTTTTTTTTCCGGGAATTTTGAGTATACACACTGGGCCCCTCCTGATTTGATCTCCTTCTGCTTGGGACTAGCTACTTGGATCCAGCTCAGCTGCCAGAAATAGCTTCCTCTGGTAAAGTTCTACAATGTTTATTGACATTTTGGGTACAGGTCCTTCAGACTTTAGTTACATGTGTTAAACCACCTTAGATCTGTCCTTTTTCTTTCAGTAGAAAAAAATATACCATCACATCTATTTCATTCCACTCTCCACCTCTCTACCATTGCTACTCCCAGAACAACAGCCACTATTTTTCAGAAAGAAATTATTTTTTGTGTATTTATTTTGTGAGGGGGGTGGTGCTCACCATGTTGCCCAGGCTGGTCTTGAACTCCTGACCTCCAGTGATCCTCCTGCCTCAGCCTCTCAAGTAGCTGAGATTACAGGCACGAGCCATCATGCCCAGCGGAGGGAAATTATTTTTCTTATAAATTTAATTGTGCTTTCTAACAATGAGAAAGTATAAGATCAGGTGGTAACAACTTAATTTTAACGGTAAAAGTCAAAATAGTAGCTAAAACTAGGATTTCCTTCATTAGTCATTGATCTTTCTTTTCCTTGCATTTGAGTGTTTTTGTTTTGAAAAGTATAGTTTTTCTCTTAAATCATTCCTACTTATTCACCCACCACAGAATACCTTCCTTAAATTTCATTAAATCTCACTGATGTTCAATTCTCATAACTTGCTAATGATAATCAAAATAGTCTGGCCTTATCTGAGAGCTGTGTGTAATTTTGTCCTGTATGACCAAGTGAACTACATCATAAACTCTGAGGCTATTGACTACATCTTTAGAGATCTGAGGAAGCTATAGCCCACAGACACCCTCTACCGTTACTGTTACCATTTTTTTCTACTTTCCTCAACTTCTCACTGAGCAGGATGGAAGCTCAGGGGCACTGCAGCTCTCCCAGTCAAGTCTGAAATTAAGATCGCTTTTCCAAAGAAACATCAAAAATACCCCTACATGCTATACCGTCCCCACTCCTCACATACCTGCCCCAGGTTGTATCATACCTGCCATGCTCCTGATCACACCTGAGATGTGTAGAGCTAAACTGTGGGCACTAGGCAAAGCTTTTACAACAGATCCTCTAGAAAAATTCAGAACAGATTTGTGGAGTTCACAGTGAATTGTACTTGTGCTACTTTGATTTCACCAAGAATCCACTTTCCAGGCAAATTTATTATCTTACCTCTCTGCCCTGAAAATTGAATCAAGTCATGGGTTTAATATTTTGCAGTAGCAGATTCCTTGAGAACCTGATGAAAACCATGGGAACTCCTCTTCCTGAAAAATGCACTTCTGTTCATGCACATGAAAATGAACAACTTCAAGGCATTTATTTGCCTCTCCCAAGGCTTCTCCCATAAAGGTTCTTTCTTAGGTCCTAGGTTAAGAACCCTTAAATAAAGGAAAGAAATTGATCTTCTACAGAAAAGTGTAAGGTAAAAAGATTCGGAATGGAGTCCATAGATGATTCTCACAGGTTAGAGGATGAGGCAAGAGATGGTGGCATTTAGGGAAACAGTAAAAGAGGTGGTAAAATAGAGAATCATAAGCACATGAGTGAGGCTGGGATCTATCCTATATCAATCTTGGACAAGTTACTTAATCTCCCCTAAACCTCATTGTCCCTAGTTACATAATGGGGATAGTTAGAGTTTATTGGGGATGGTTAGCGAGTGAGGTACTTATGAAGTGCTTCTTACAATGCCTGCACAAATTCTACCTATTAACATTTCAGGCACTGAAAGCGTTATTTATACTGTAGTGTGAATTAAAATACTAAGCCTGAGCAACAGGGTGAGACCCCATCTCTGCAAAGAAAAAAAATTTTTTTTTGAAACTGGGTCTCATTCTGTCCCCTAGTCTGGAATGCAGTGGCACAATCTTGGCTCACTGCAACCTCTGTTTCCCATGCTCAAGCGATCCTTCCACCTCAGCCTCCTGAGTAGCTAGGGCCACATTCACACACCAGCAAGCCTGGTGAACTTTTTGTATTTTTGGCAGAGACGAGGGTTTCACCACGTTGCTGAGGCTAGTCTCGAACTCCTGAGCTCAAGCGATCCACCCACCTCTGCATCCCAAAGTGCTGGGATTACAGGCATGAGCCAACACATCTGGCTTCTGCAAAGAAACCTTTTAAAAATTAGCCAGGCATGCTGGTGCATGCCTGTAGTCATGCCTCAGCTACTTGGGAAGCTGAGGCAGGAGGATCCCTTGAGCTCAGGAGGTCGAAGCTACAATGAGCCGCATTTGCAGTGTACACTCCAGCCTAGGCGACAGAGTGAGACCCTGTCAAAAAAACAAAAAGAAGGGAAGGAAGGAAGGAAGGAAGGAAGGAAGGAAGGAAGGAAGGAAGGAAGGAAGGAAGGAAGGAATGGAGGGAGGAGGGAGGGAGGGAGGGAGTGGGAGGGATGGATGATGGAGGAAGTGAATTCGGTTAAGATGAGAAAAAAGAATGACAGAAAGAACAAAGAGCCGCCTACCGCCCCACCCAGAACCGATCACTCCCATCCCCCCTCTCCTCCCCCCACTACCACAGCCTCCCCGCTCCCCCTCCCCCCTCCCGCCCTCTTCCACCCCCCCCCTCCTCCCTCCCCACTCCGAACCCCCCCCCCGCCACTCGCCTCCCCCTCCCTCCCTCCTCCACAGACCATACAACAGAACCCGAAGAAAGAAAGAAAGAAAGAAAGAAAGAAATGCTAGCTCATTGAAAGCAATTTACACTTTGAACTCCCTTTCACTGCAGGAAGTCATCCCTGTCAGTCCTTGGTGAAAAGGTGGATGGGCACAAGGTAAAAGAAAAAGACACCTTTGTACTCTTAAACTTGCATCTCTGAAACAGCTAAGTTAGACTTGCATGAAGATTAATATTGAAGGCCAAGGGAGAAGGACTGCAGCAGAGATTTCGGAGTAAGGAAGCACATCTGGTCCTGGGTCTCAAGCCGTCTGTATTCTCCCAGCTTTATTTGAACTCAATGATTAAAATACGTATGTGGCCAGCCACAGGCATGGTGTTCGGTCATCCAGAAGAAAGGTCCTGTGGCTCAGCCCACAAACCTAAACTGAGCAAAGATGTCAACTTCATGAGTTAAAAAATATTGCTCAAATGACAAGCATGCTGACAGTACATCTAGAGCAAAGGAGCGTCGCTATGCTGTAAACATAGTTGCTGTAGTGCAGAGGCATTAATAACCAAGTAGGAAAAATGTTAAGCTGATCTGTGAGGTGACCAGAATCTTGAGGTCTTTGGGTACTGATGGTAAGGATGCTTCATGATTTGGCCATGTAATACATCGTCCTGACCACTGCTTTTGATAGAATTTCATTATTGTGATAAATAATGTGGTTAAAAGAGCCAAGCATGGCTTTCTCACTCACCTTGCTCTATTTTCATTCTACTGGAACTTCCATGGTCTGAGAGAGGCTTCTTGTCTACCATATTAACTCTCCATGGAAAGTATGTAGCACCTTTAAAATGATGACTTACTGATGTTTGAGGAGATTTAAGCTTTTATTTATTAATTTCTATACCAGTATTCCCAAATGCTTGAAGTATATATAAAGATTTTATTTCACATTCTATTAAAACAGATGTGTTACACTTCTTCCAGTTTAATCATTCAGGTGCACATAATCTTAAAACATTGAAAGTAAGACATCTGTATACGTGCTTATTGTTTGTTAGTGTATATATATGTTACAAACATATCAAGCTGTCTGATGAAAATTTGTGTTTCTGGATTTCATTTTATTTCTACGAATGAAATCTGAAACAGCTCTGAGATTATTTAAGTAGATTACTTAAAGCATAACATTGATTGTGTAACTTGTTTTGTTTTTTAAATATTTAAAGGCCCGTGAGTTGTTCGACCCTGCAAACGAGATGTTGGTTTCTAACTTGGTCTGATCTTCATTAACAACTATTCCTTTCTTATAAACAGAAGGGATAGAGAGGCAAAGCAGTCTGACTTCTTCCAAATCGTATGCTTCTCACTCCAATTTCTCTCTCTCTCTTTTTGGTATGGTAGCCAGTTAATGTTTAAATGGGATTTGTTAACTGTCCATTAAGAGGGCAATTACATTTTGGAATGTTCACTTTATGAAGAATTCCAGGGATTTGTAGGACAGTCTGTGATAAGTGACAATGTTTATTCTAAGGGAATGCTAAAGGAGCCTCAGTTCCTTGGTGCGTATTTCACATTTTGTTTTGTTGCTTTGATTAATTGAAAACTCTTACAGGTCAAGAAGGCTTTTCAAAAAATGAAAGGTCTCTTTCCAGGGAGAGGCCCATTGTATTTGTGAATGAATGAAAAGTTTATTGAAGAAAAGGGTAGAGTGTATTTCAATCACTGTTAATTTAAGTGGAGCTAATAAGCTAAGAAGTAAAACATTATTAAATTCCCAGATGTGTTTTACAGGATATGCCAATATCTTGAATATCTTTTTCTTGGTAATTCCAAAGGTTGGAGGTTTTGTTTGTTTGTTTTTATTAAATATTTTACTATATAAACTTTTTCCTAGGAAAGCTTTCATAGTCATAGAGTTTCAAAATATTAATCAATTTAGTAAAAGATCTGGTCAAACTTTAAACATCCACATTTAGTTCAGTAAAATAGTCACATTTTATGCAGTTCCTTCTCAGATGAATAATTTTACTTTTACTAGATATATAATTTATGTAAAATCATAAAGTTCAGGGGAGTGAAATTGCAAAAATTAAGAACTGACTTGCTGTAGTTTGTGATAAACCTCTTCTTTGTTTCCATTATTTTTAGTTTCGTTTGGTTTTCCAAGAATTTGCACCCTTAATTTTGGAATTCATTATTTCAAACTTCAATAATCCTGAAAAGGAAAACTCAAACTATGGAATCTTTTATGGTTTTAGCGTGATCATTCCCTTTTACCTAAAAAAGGGCAAGAATTTGCCCCTAACTCAGCTAAGTTTATGAAAAAGCTTGAAAAAATGGCAAATGTTTTATATAGGCAGAGATATCCACAGTGGCATGACCTTTCCTGCCATCAAGTTTTATTATTTGAAATGTTCATGCCACTCCTCTGGAAATGCTAACCTTATTTGTCTAAGACTCTTTTCATTTATTTTTTTTAGGCAAAAGGAGGGAAGTAATTTGCAAGGAGTTTAGCGTTGTGATAATGTACAGGGGTTCATGCTTTAGTGAGAGTTCAGAAATGAATTACAAATACAGGAAGTTTAGTTTTCTCATCTGTAGAAATGGAGAGGAAGTTCATGGTTTATGAAAGAAAGAAGCAATAATGTGTTTACCTTGTAAGACAGTGAACTGCAGCAGGGAATGAAAATATATACATATGAAAAGGTTAAGACTGTTGTAGCAGAACAACTTAAACAACAAATTTCATAAAGATGAAATGTAAGAGAACATTGAACATTCTCCCTCTTGGTATTTGGTTCTTAAATTCTAAGACATTGTTCTCATAGGCTTTGTGTTTCATTCTTGTCTCTGTTGCTGATACTAAATGATCAAAAATAAATGTTTGGATGGATTTTGCCTATTCACAATCTCTTGGTTGCTCTCAGGATTTAGGAAAGATAAAGTGTGTGGTGTGACAAACACACACCACAAGTCCTTACATTTTCAAAAATAACACTGAGATTCAAATGTTGTTCCTCTGCTTTTTTATCTGAAACTGTGGATTATACCTATTTCCAAAAGATGTTTTAAACTAGATAGGAGTTTTCAACCATCACTTTCCTTTCCTGCCAGCCATATTTATCTCTTCATCTTTCAATATGGTCCTCATATGTTAATTTTGGTCTTCCTCTAGTCAAACTCTCTGTCATGGCATCCAGATAGAAAGAATAATGTGGAAAAGAGGACAGTAAAGAGATGGAAAGGTCAACAGATAGGAAGGATTGGAAACAAGAGGTTAAGACAATGCTACACTACAAAGGTGTGGAAAAAGTGGAAGAATCTGGGAAGATTAATTATATTAGGCCTGTAAAACAGTTGAGATTTTTCAGAGGAGTGTTGAGAAAGGAGAAAAGTAGTCAACAAAGCAAAAAATAGAAGCTGTGGTTCACCATCAAACCGGAGGGGCTCTGTGCTTTGGGGCTATATCCAAAAGCCAGCTGTGAATTTAAAACAGGTGTGATGGACACTCCATTTACCCTGATGTGATTATTAAGCATTATATGCCTGTATCAAAATATCTCACATACCCCATAAATATATACACCTATTATATAGCCACAAAAATTCAAAAATTAAAAAAAATAAATAAAAAGCTCAGATGCCCCAGGGCAGACTTTGCCTTATGACACTTTTTGGTTGTTTGAAAATGTGGGGCTTAACAGGATGGTGAAAGGGGGGTACTCAGGGAAGATATTTTTCTTCTTCCTAGGACTAGCAGTCTGAATTTTGGGGCCACTCTGGATCCTCCCTCCAAATCATCCTAAGGCCTCTTTTTCAACTGTGAGTCAAAATCTGGGGGGCCCAAGGAGATTGAGTATATCTCCTCAGTTATGGAGGTTTTGTTAAGATCTTTCTGATACTTCCAGAATGATTCCAGAAAGCATGTTCTAAATTCAGCAGGCTGACCATATTTCCTTGTTTGTTCCAAGCAGACATAATTTGCACCCATTATCCCTGCACAATTCTTATTCTAGCATAATTAGCACATCTATCACTCAGAAATAGATGATAAATTCCAAGGTCATCCTAAATTTTAGGCTCTGCAATCTCTAGAAGACCCAAAAATCTATGAGCGCTTTTGAGTTTGGAGGTGTAGCTAGCTCACAAGTTGGCAAAGGACATTAACTTCCTGAAGTCTCCCTGAAAGCTGGGGAGTGAAGATGACAATTGATGTGCCTGGCTCTCTGTCCCCACCCAAATTTCATGTTGAATTTTAATCCCCAATGTTGGGGGAGGGACCTGGTAGGAGGTGATTGGGTCATGGAGGCGGATTTCCCCCTTGCTGCTCTCGTGATAGTAAGTTCTCACGAGACCTGGTTGCTTAAAAGTGTGTAGCACTTCTCTCTTCACTCTCTCTCTCCCACTGACCATGTGAAGATATGCTTGCTTCCTATTTGCCTTCTGCCATGATTGTAAGTTTCCTGAGGCCTTCCCAGCCATGCTTCCTATACAGCCTGTGCAACAGTGAGCCAATTAAATTTCTTTTCTTTATAAATCACCCAGTCTCAGGTATTTCTTTATAGCAATGTGAGAACGGGATAATACAACAATCATTAGCTAAAATCATCCTGAGGTCTAAATATGCAGACATGACTGGCATATCTGGCCACAGAAGGAAGGCAATAAATGTAACTCTTGGGTCAGGAATTCTCACATTTGGGGACATGCATTTTGTTTGTGGAGCTTTTAAAAACTACAATTCCTGGATTCCACCCTTAGAATTTATGACTCACTGAGTTCGGGCTGGGTCCCTGAAACCCTCCAGTATGAATACTTATGTTCACTTCTACTGGTGAATTAGTTCCTTAAGACATACTAAATAACGTTAAGTTTCACTAGTGTATTCATTCAACTTATCAAAAGAAAAAATAATTTAAATTACAGTTGTGTTTTTGACAACTCAGGGGGTTAGCGGTACCAACCCTGCACAATTGAAAATTTAAATATAACTTTTGATTTCCCAAATCTTAAGTACTAATAGCCCACTAATGACACCTTACCAATAACAAATAGTTGATTAACACATATTTTGTATATTATATGTATTATATACTGTATTCTTACAAGGCAGTAACCTAGAGAAAAAATAGAATGCTATTAAGAAAATCATAAGGAAGAGAAAATATATTCACTTGTTCATTGAGTGGAAGTGGATCATCAAAAAGTCTTCATCCTCATTGTCTTCACATTGAGTAGGTTGAATGGGAGGAAGAAAAGGAGAGATGGGTCTTGCTGTCACAGGGGTAGCAGAAGGAGAAAAGATAAAGGAAGTGGAAGGGAAGGCAGGAGAGGCAGGCATATGTGGTATAACTTTCACTGAAAAAAGTATACGTATAAGTGGACATGAGCAGTTCAAACCTGGGTTGTTGAAGAGTCGACTGTACAAGTAAAAAAAACTAACAATAAAAAGCAAGCATGCTCTTCATCTTTTAGCCACTTTGGAAAAAGGCAACCCAATACAGCAATAAAACTATAGAAACCCATAATATAAACTTATAGGGGGCTTATTTTAATAGCAATTATATTTTTCAAAACATTACTTTCATTATCATATTTGATCATCAAGCCAACTTATGATGCAGGAATTATTATAACCATTGAAAAAAAAGAGGTTCAGAGAGTTTATGTCATCAGTCCAAGCTAGTAGATGGCTATTTTTTTAAACCTCAGATAAATTGTAAAAATACAGAAGAAAAACAAACAAACCCAAAAAGAATCTACTACCAAAAATAATATCTTAACGGAATACAATTGCACATTTTTTATTTCCATGCAGAACTCCATGATAAACAACCAGAAGGACCTCAGGTACAGTTTTCTTGGCTAGTTGGTATAGAATATTCTAAACATTAAGGTAAATTAAGCAAGTAGTTGAGGTACAGTTTTGTAAGAATGCTTTGCTTAGTGACTTGTTACAATTCAATAACTTTATAATCAAGAAAGTCTTCAGGTTCTAATGTCAGTTTCTCCCAATGCTATTAAAGTCTTCTTTCTTCTTATTAAATCTTTCAGCATGTCCCAACTCCAGGGCTCTAAGGATAATCCTTAAATAACTGAATATGGTTGCTAGTAACTTGAATCTTTTCTTTCCGGGTCATAATCTTAAATCCTTTCATATTTTCAATTGATGTAACTTAAATTTCGAATCCTGGTGATGCTCTTCTCTGAAATACCTCAAATTCTCGTATTGAGCCCGGGCATGGTGGTTCATGCCTGTAATTCCAGCACTTTCAGAGGCCAAGGTGGCCAGATCACAAGTCAGGAGTTCCAGACCAGCTTGACCAACATAGTGAAACCCTGCCTCTACTGAAAATACAAAAAATTAGCCAGGCATGGTGGCAGATGCCTGTAATCCCAACTACTCGGGAGGTGGAGGCAGGAGAATCGCTTGAACCCGGGAGGCGGAGGTTGCTGTGAGCCGAGATGGAGCCATTGCACTCCATTTCAGGCAACAATGTGAGACTCCGTCTTAAAAAAAAAAAAAAAAAGAAAAGAAAATCTGTGCCGTAGTTAGTATCTTCAATGCTATTAATACTACACGTGCCCTCCCGCAAAACACCACTTATTTGGTGATCTTTCTGAATTTTCTTACTTCTCTTACTAGAAGACATAATTTTAGTTAAATTGGCACTCAGAAAGAGAATGATATGGTAGTATAGATGGTACTGCTTAAAGACTTCCTCTGCGTTGTAGGAAATTTTAATGACTTTTACTATTGTACTTTATTTTTTATAGGAAAAAATATCTGATTTATTGATGTACTTATGTTGTTCTTTATAAACTAAAATTATTTCAGTTTCTTCCTTTTTCTTTCCCAATTCTCCACCTGTCCTCCCAGTGCACCTCACCCTATAGATAAGATTCCAGTTTCCGGGAGAAGGGATAAAACCAGCTAAATTAAATTAAATTAAATCACCTTTCACCTATTTCTGCTGTGATCTATAATGCCCTACTTAAGGTATTCAAGATTTTTCATTAGCTAAAATATTTTCTTGTCTAGGAAGCTTTAGTAGAAATATAAAGGATTGAGTTTCTGTTTTTCCTTTTATCAACAAAATACCTATTAATCATTTTGATTGTGTATGCACATGGCTCTATTAAAATTAGAAAGCTTAATTACATAAAATTAAGAAAAATGTGCCATACCTTTTTGATAAAATAAAAAATAAATTACAACAAATTACATTTATCTTTTCTTTGCTAAATAAAATGTATTTTTGTAAATTTTGACTACATTTGACAACATTTAAATTAGTAAGTTTTGACTAATGATTATATCCCTTGTATTTTCTCTTTAATAATTAATAATAATTTAAATTGTTTTTAATTAGTTGGGGCACGTGCAGTTTAAATTTTCTCATAGTCTAGGGATAGAATAACTCTTAACATATTTTTAAACATCAATAGTATCAGTTTTCAAACCTGGATGTTATTCAAGTCCACTTTATGTTAACATACTTTTCTTTGTGGGTAACAATTGCAACAGAAAAACTTTGCCCTTGTAAATAGCCAATGGAATTATCAATAATCATGTGAATAATGTTAATGAAAAGGTACAGTTAAATAAGGGAGACAATTAGTTCACACCATTTTGGTTTATTTATTTAGCCGTGAGCATTGTATAACATGTCAGTCCCGGGAAAAAGAAACAGCCATAAAGGGCTTAACATTACTAATAAAACAATCAGTATCAAAATATTTTATGTAACAATTTGTCCGTGTTCATATAATAATCTGTCAACTCTGTGATTTGCTTATTATGTGAATTAACTCCATAATCGTTCTGAGATTGAATTCAGTGACACCGTTTAACTGCTCCTGGTTTGGGGGCTTTTACTCGATATTTTTAGGTGAGGAGCTGTCAGGCTAATCTGAGGACATTTGGAGAAAGCCAATAAACTGCCACGAATTTAAAACTAGTGAGGTTTCTCGTGGTTTAGTAGAAATTTTAACACTTCTCCTCTCCTACCCTTCACCTCTTCTCCTCAAAACACTTTTTTTTTTCTTTTACAATAACTGTAAATGCCAGCTCTAAATTTCCCTCCAATCTGGGAAAGTCCAATCACCCTGCCTCGAGAGGTGTCTGGGCGCAGTACGTTCCGACCCGAGGCAAGGGGACGTTTGCGAGGAGGAAGAAATTTAAACCCCCTTCGCTCCGCCCCACCTGGGAGCACTTTGGCACCGCAGACCCAGGAGCCGACGCCATCTCCGGGACCGTCTCGGTGGCCTCGGCAGGAGGCACCTTAGTGGAGCGGTCCAGCACTCCCCCTCCCTCAGTCCCCGGTCCTCTGCACCCGTCCCCCTGCTGCCCGAGGACCTGTCTGCGCGCTCCCTGCGCTGCCCCTGGGGACGGAACCGTTTGTTTCTCCAAGGGGCAACTTTCGCGCCCCAGGCGGCGGGGACCCCGAACCGGAGTTCTGGCCCAAAAATCCCAGAGTCCTACACCTCCTGCGCGCCCAGGCCTCGGGAGAGAAGGGCGGCTCCCCGGCGCGCCCCGATCCCTGCCGCAACGAGGACGTAGTGGTGGAGAGGTGCACCCCGCGGGCAGCCCCTGACGTCCCGCTCTACGCCCGCCGGTGTGAGGACTCGTGCGTGACGTTTCTTGTACCTCCGCCTGAACTGAGACCGGGTGGGGAAAGGGGCAGATTGCTGTCTGTGACTCTGCGGGAGTTGGAGCACGAAACCCAAAAGCTGTTTGAAGCACAAATGCCAGGCTGGACACCTAACGAATATTAATGCCCTGCAGCCTCCACCCACCCGCAAACATAATATTATGTGTATGTGCTTACTGGTTAGCTTAACAGACTTGCCATCATAAATTCCTTATTCTCTCCAGCGCCACTAGGTTTATTGTGATTAGGATGTAGCCACTAAATTTGTTGTGATCTCCTGTTTGTGAATGGAAGTTGACTTACATCTTTTGTAGCACGTTGCTACTTAGGATTTTTTTTCTTTTAATTATCTCAGATTTTTCAAATCAGAAAATTCCCAAGTGACATAATCATACAAATTGGTATTTAAACCGACTCTTTTTTGAGGACTGCATTCCAAAATCTTTCAGTTCCCATCATGCAAGACAAATAAGCACAGTAATTTGGAAAGTGAAATTAATGATCAAGATAATTTTGGAAAGGAATAGAAAGGATCAACTGAGACTAATACCTATTTACTTATCAGAAACTTTATGGCTGATCCTAATTAGAAAACAAGGCAATGCCAGGAAAGTCGCATGCTTTTTAGATCTTGGTATCTTGTCTGGGCAAACATCCAGTGTTTGACACTACAGAAAAAGGGACAATATTGTGCAGCAGATTTCCAGGAGTAAATAACACATCATAGGAATCTTTGAAAGAACATCACTTATTTAGTGAGTGAGTGAATATTTGAACAACTGCGTCTATTGGAAAGGGTAAGAAGGAATTGAGGGATAGACTATAAATGATACAGCTCCCCTGCCCTCATAGATCATCCAGTCTAGTGATAGGAGAGAGGAAGTAATTTTACAAATAAAAGATAGCCAGTCACAGTGGCTCATGCCTGTAATCCCAGCACTTTGGGAGGCTGAGGCAGGTGGATCACGAGGTCAGGAGATCAAGACCATCCTGGCTAACACGGTGAAAACCCTTCTCTACTAAAAATACAAAAAATTAGCCAGGCGTAGTGGTGGGCGCCTGTAATCCCAGCTACTCTGGAGGCTGAGGCAGGAGAATGGCTTGAACCCAGGAGACGGAGGTTGTAGTGAGCCAGATAGCGCCACTGCACTCCAGCCTGGGCGACAGAGTGAGACTGTCTAAAAAAAAAAGATACCAAAGGGTAGAAAGTGGTAAATCTCTCAAGGTAGGATCTCAATAAGCTCATAGGGAATTCCATGGAGGGGAGATTACTGTCAGCTGAAAGATTGTCCAATTGTAAGCTGTGTCTGGCCAAACTTCACCCTGTCTTGGGCTCCATGTAGGTGAAAGAGTTCACTGAAAGGTGAAAGAGTTCACTGAAGGGTGTTTCTCTATTAGATGCGTCTTTGATAAGAATTTAGTGTACTGCCTCTTCTAGAGCCTTCAGTATGTTTCCTTCTATCAACTTTAAGTTGTCACTTTCTTCCTTAAGTTTGTTAAGCAGTCATTTTGGGGGCCAATTTCTGTAAATTGAGGCTGAGCTGAGATGACACAATCAAAGGGAGTCAAAAGTTATGAGCTAAGTATGTTTTATATATTACTTCTTTCCAGAAAGAATCTGGGTGGTCTATGATGGAAAACACCCCATTTAAAATGAATTGGTAAAATCAAAATAGAAAACCAGGAGAGAAAAAAAGAAAAAGGAAACTTGAAATAAGCCAACCCTAAGAGTTAACATGATTACTGAGATTGTGCTTCAGATTTGGGTCAGAGCTTCTTAGCAGCCAAGGTAAAGAGAGAAAAAAACATAAGTGACATCAATCTTGCTGTTGAAAAAAAGCAAAGAATGCCTGTTTTCAAATGAAATGAAATTACAGAAGGAGTTTACTATATGGAGTGCCACAGAGGGCTCTGAGGGATGTAACAGGCAATGTCTTAGCAGTACTTTTATGGAAAAGCAAAAGGGGATATTACAGCCCTGTTTCTTGTAATAACCTCCCATGAAAACCAAGACTTGAGTTAAGGTGAGTCCCGTCAGACTAAGCTAGTATAATTCTGTATTTGGGGATTCACCTTGAATACTAAATAACATATCCACTCTGCAGTCTTCCCCATATATTACTTCTCTCAGCTGGGATCTTGATAAGAATCAAATAATTGAAAAGTTAAGATTATTCTCTCTGGCAAGAGCCCAGTGTGTTAGTATTTCTTTTGGATCATAGAAGATAGCTTCACAGGGTCTGGAAAACAACTGAGCAAATACTAAATTTGCCATCCTACAAAAACTTCAGAAGCAAATCAGTGTTTTCTCACTGATGAAGACCACCCCAGTTTTCCTCCAAGGTAAGCTGCAGGGGCACCTCAAGATTGAGCCAAAATTTTCCTTAGGAAGTCACTTTGAATGTACTGTAGTGCTTGAACAAATGCTTAATTGAGTCCCTAGAGCTACACACTGTTTGGGCACAGAAAATTTTCAAAACTGGTGTTTCCTAGTCACCCACAGTGCCTGGTGAAAAACATCAGGATTCCCACAGCACCTCTGACTGAATGACAAGGCTTTCCGATGGGACTCCAGGATGAGTGTATTGCAAAATGTCATTGAATGAGTAGACAATAGCTCCCACAAATGATGAGTTTTAATTTCATTATCATTGGTTAGCCACTATTTTTAGCAGGCATTAGATACTGCAACTACCTTTTTTGAGGCAATTTCTGGTTCGTGATAATAAGACACTGTGATCAGACCAGAAAAGGATATTTATCTTCCTATTTGTTATGGTAGGGGGAATTTGAAAAGAGAAGGGAGATCATTCTACTTCATACTCCTCAAAGGATTATCTGATCTGTTCCTTCTTTTCTTGATTGTAAAAAAGGGTGTTGGAGTAGAAACTTCTTTTTGAATTTTTTTATTGTAAAAAATATTTGGCCGAGTGCAGTGCCTCACACCTGTAATCCCAGCATTTTGGGAGGCCAAGGCAGGTGGGTCATGAGGTCAGGAGTTCGAGGACAGCCTGACGAACATGGTGAAACCCCATCTCTACTAAAAATACAAAAATTAGCTGAGCGTGGTGGTGTGCTCCTATAATCCCACCTACTCAGGAGGCTGAGGCAGGAGAATTACTTGAACATGAGAGGCGGAGATTGTAGCGAGCCAAGATCACACCATTGCACTCCAGCCTGGGGAACAAGAGCGAGACTTCGTCTCAAAAAAAAAAAAAAAAAAAAAAGCATAACATAAACTTGATCATTTTAATCATTTTTAAGTGTACAGTTTTGTGGCATTAAGCACATTCACAATGTTGTGCAACCATCACCACCATCCATTTCTAGAACTTTTTCATCTTTCCCAGTTGAAATTCTGCATACATTAAACATGAATCCCCCCATTTCTCCCTTCTCCAGCCCCTGTCAACTACTATTCTACTTTCTGTCTATATTCTAGGTACCTCCTATATTCTGGGTACCTGTATTCTAGGTACTTCCTGTAACTGCAGTCACACATTATTTGTCCTTTTGTGACTGGCTTATTTCACTTAGCATAATATCTTCAAAAAGAATTTTTTATAAGAACATTATTAACTAGTAATCGACATTTAAACCATGCAATGTGACTTATAACCAATTTCTATTCACAAAATTTAGAGTCAGTGAAACTTGTAGACCATCTTACATTATTCTCAGCAGGTATCTCCACAAGGTGATAGGGGACGTATCATCACTGAACATTAAGAGGGAGCAGGCCAGTCGCGGTGGCTCAAGACTGTAATCCCAGCATGTTGGGAGGTAGAGGCAGGTGAATTCTTTGAGTTAAGGAGTTCGAGACCAGCCTGGGCAACCTGGTGAAATCTCATTTCTACCTAAAAATACAAAAATACAAAAAAGTAGCTGGGTATGGGTAGTGTGCGGTATGGTAGTCCCAGCTACTCAGGAGACTGAGATGGGAGGAGCTCTTGAGCCCAAGAGGCTGAGGCTGCAGTGAGTCATGATCATACCAGTGCACTCCAGCCTGGACAATGAAGTGAGACCCTGTCAAAAAAAAAAAAAAGAGTAGCTACATCTCTAACCTACTTGCTCCTTGTGCAAATGTCAGGCCAAGAGCCTCAGAATACAGAATACTGTAAAAAGTCTTGGACTAATTATGAGAAAATAATTGTCAGGGCCAGGCATGATACTCAAGCCTATAATCCCAGCACTTTGAGGGGCTGAGACAGAAGAAATGTTTAAGCCCAGGAGTTTGAGACCAGCCTGGGCAACACATTGAGACCCTGTCTCTACAAAAAAAAAAAAAAAAAAAAAAAAAAAAAAAAATTAGCTGGGTGTGGTGGTGCATTCCTGTAGTCCCAGCTACTCAGGAGACTGAGATGGGAGGATCTCTTGAGTCTGAGAGGTCAAGGCTGTAGTGAGTCACTGCATTTCAGCCTGGGCAACAGAGTGAGACCCTGTCTCTAAATTTTTATTTTTTAAATTGTTGGGCTTATAATTTGTGAGATGAAGAGAGTTGCTGGTAGATGACTATGAGTGTAAACACACAAGGTCCTAGCAGAGGTGGTTTGAAATAAATAATTTGGTAAAACTAGCACATGTCAATCAGAATATACCACAAGTCACCTCTGGTAGTGTTATAATTATCCATTGCTATGAACAGATAACCCCCAAATCCAACACCTTAAAACAGCCATTTTACTTTGCTCACAATTTTGTGGGTCAGAAATTTGGGGATAGCTCAGCTGAGCAGTTCTCTTCTGGGGATGCTCATGTGGTTGTACTAAGATATTTGTTGAAGTTGCCATCATCCGAAGCCATTACATGGCTGGGTAGATGATGCTGGCTATTCGTTGGGAGCTCAGATGGGGCTGTCAATAGAGTGACTACATGTGGCCTCTCAAGCATAGCGGTCTCAAGATACTGACTTCTTAGAGCAGCTGGCTTCCCCTAGCGTGAGCATCCCAAGGGTCAGGGAGAGGGGCAAGGGGGGATGGTGTCCGCGGCCTTTCATGATCTAGCTTGGGAAGTCATATAGCATCACCTCTGCCATACTCTATAGGTTGAAACAAAGTTGCCCAGATTTGCATGGAGCAGGCATCTTCTCTCAGCAGGAAGAATATCCAAGGACCTGCATCAATTTTTAAAATAACCATTACAAGTAGCAATATGCTTTAACCCAGAATTATAATATGTAAATCAATTGTTCTGTGGCAGAGGAGCTTGTAGGACCTAGCTCAAGAGGTGTCAAAGATCTAAAAAATTTCATATAGTTATTCTGTGACTCTAATGTCCCTTTCTCCTCCTTCTTGTCTTTCAAAGAGATGTGATGGCTGCAGTCCAGCATCCATCGCGGACCATGAGGCAATCTTGAGAATGGAAACCATACAATACAATGGTCAAAGAGGAAATGTAAAAGGAGTAATTGATGACTGTGAGGCCACCATACCAGTCACGGATTACCTCTGTGAGGGAAAAAAAAGTTCTGTCTTGTTTAAGCCACATTTATTTCAGATCTCTGTTGTTAGCATCTGAAAGCAACTCCTAAATGCCAGCCCTCCCAAATTCTCTAACTACGCAATTAAGTTATAAGTAGAGAGAGATGGGAGCAGCTAAGCTCAAGATTAGGATGGTAAAGAAAGTCATTTTCAGGCCAGGGGCAGTGGCTCACACCTGTAATCCCAGGACTTTGGGAGGCCGAGGCGGGCAGATCACTTGAGGTCTGGAGTTTGAGACCAGCCTGGCCAACATGGTGAAACCCCGTCTCTACTAAAAATACAAAAATTACCCAGGCATGGTGGCAGGTGCCTATAGTCCCAGCTACTTCGGAGGCTGAGGCAGGAGAATCACTTGAACCTAAGAGGCAGAGGTTGCAGCGAGCTGTGATTGTGCCACTGCATTCCAGCCTGGGCAACACAGTGAGACTCGGTCTCAAAAAAAAAAAAAAACAAAAACAAAAACAAACAAACAAACAAAACACACACACACACAAAGAGAAATGAACATTTTCAGTGTAATGTTCATCAATCTCAAGTGTAGCATTAAGCAAAAATAGACTCAAGTATCTAAAGTATCATTCAATAGTCATTGATTGAGTACTCACTATGTGGATGAAAGATAAGTTAAAAAATAATAGTAATATTGTGATAATGCAAAATAGAATATGTGATGTGTAAAGTATCATGGTTGAACGGCTAATGAAATGATTCATTTAGGTTGGATTGATCAGTAAAGTTTCACAGAAGTTGTGACATTTGGGTTGGATCTTGAAAGATAATGGGAGCTTTGAAGGTGAATGAAAAAAGAAGTGGAAAAACATTCCTGGTAGATGGAACAGCATATGCCAAAGTGCAGAGGTATGAATAGTCCAGTGTATTGTAAGTCCTAAGAGTCTGTTTTTTTCTGAGTTAAAGATGCAGGGAAATGTAGTTTTGAAGAGTTTGAGTTAAACCAGATTTGAATCCCAGCTCTGCCCCTTGGTAGCTGGGTGGCCTTGGTCAATAGCTTTTTAACATATGTTGAGGAGACTGGACCTTATGATGTAAGTTGAGGCTGTTCCTAAAAGGAAAACAAGCATATTTGGGTTTTTGAAAATCACTGTGACTGCAGCTTAGAGGATAAATGAAAGAAGGTACAGTGAGGTCAGAGGACAAATTAGAAGACTCTTCATTCAACAAATATCTATTGGGTGCCCTCTATGTGCACACAGTGAGGCACTGAGAATTCGGCAATGAACAAACAGACAAAACCCTCACCTTAGTGGAGTTTATATTTTTTGGGGGAAAACAGACATTAAACAAACAAGGACATACACAGATAATGTAACCACTAAGAAAAATATTAAGATAATGAAGGATTAGAGGTTGCTATTTTATGTAGGTCAATCAAGAAAACTTCATGGACACAGAGTATGAAATAATAGGCAGTGAAGACTTGGAAGAGCGGGGGTGTGGGAGAGGGATGAGGGATGAGAAATAAATTAGTGGGTACCATATACATTATTCAGGTGATGGTTACACTAAAAGCCCAGATTTTACCACTAGGCAATATATCCATGTAAGAAAACAGCACTTTTACACCTTAAATGTGTACAAATGAAAAAGAAAAAGTGTCTTTGAAATGAGATGTTTTCAAGCTACCAATGAGTTTCTTCACAGAATTGGAAAAAACTGCTTTAAAGTTCCTATGGAACCAAAAAAGAGCCCGCATTGCCAAGACAATCCTAAGTCAAAAGAACAAAGCTGGAGGCATCACGCTACCTGACTTCAAACTATACTACAAGGCTACAGTAACCAAAACAGCATGGTACTGGTACCAAAACAGAGATATAGACCAATGGAACAGAACAGAGTCCTCAGAAATAATACCACACATCTACAGCCATCTGATCTTTGACAAACCTGAGAGAAACAAGAAATGGGGAAAGGATTCCCTATTTAATAAATGGTGCTGGGAAAATTGGCTAGCCATAAGTAGAAAGCTGAAACTGGATCCTTTCCTTACTCCTTATATGAAAATTAATTCAAGATGGATTAGAGACTTAAATGTTAGACCTAATACCATAAAAACCCTAGAAGAAAACCTAGGTAGTACCATTCAGGATATAGGCATGGGCAAGGACTTCATGTCTAAAACACCAAAAGCAATGGCAGCAAAAGTCAAAATTGACAAACGGGATTTAATTAAACTAAAGAGCTTCTGCACAGCAAAAGAAACTACCATCAGAGTGAACAGGCAACCTACAGAATGGGAGAAAATTTTTGCAATCTACTCATCTGACAAAGGGCTAATATCCAGAATCTACAAAGAACTCAAACAAATTTACAAGAAAAAAACAAACAACCCCATCAAAAAGTGGGCAAAGGATATGAATAGACATTTCTCAAAAGAAGACATCCATACAGCCAACAGACACATGAAAAAATGCTCATCATCACTGGCCATCAGAGAAATGCAAATCAAAACCACAATGAGATACCATCTCACACCAGTTAGAATGGCAATCATTAAAAAATCAGGAAACAACAGGTGTTGGAGAGGATGTGGAGAAATAGGAACACTTTTACACTGTTGGTGGGATTGTAAACTAGTTCAACCATTATGGAAAACAGTATGGCAATTCCTCAAGGACCTAGAACTAGATGTACCATATGACCCAGCCATCCCACTACTGGGTATATACCCAAAGGATTATAAATCATGCTGCTATAAAGACACATGCACACGTATGTTTATTGCGGCACTATTCACAATAGCAAAGACTTGGAATCAACCCAAATGTCCATCTGTGACAGACTGGATTAAGAAAATGTGGCACATATACACCATGGAATACTATGCAGCCATAAAAAAGGATGGGTTTGTGTCCTTTGTAGGGACATGGATGCAGCTGGAAACCATCATTCTTAGCAAACTATCACAAGAACGGAAAACCAAACACCGCATGTTCTCACTCATAGTTGGGAACTGAACAATGAGATCACTTGGACGCGGGAGGGGGACCATCACACACGGGGGCCCATCACGGGGTGGGGGAGGGGGGAGGGATTGCATTGGGAGTTATACCTGATATAAATGATGAATTGATGGGTGCTGATGAGTTGATGGGTGCAGCACACCAACATGGCTCAAGTATACATGTGTGACAAACCTGCACGCTATGCACATGTACCCTAGAACGTAAAGTATAATAATAACAAAATTTTAAAAATTAAAAAAAAAAGAGAAATGAGATGTTTGAGTAAAGAACTGAAAAAAATAAAGGAGTGAGCTGCGCAGATATCTAGTGGAGAAGATTCCAGGAAGAAAGAATAAGTGTACCATCCTAAGGGAAGAGCATGCTTAACTTTTTCAGGAGCAGGGAGAAGATCAGTTTGCCCACAGTACAGTGGTATAAGACCAGTGTGGTGATTCTCAGGGGAAATTGGGAGGCTCTGACCTACTAGAGAGGAGTGGGAAACAGAGGAAAATAAGGAGCTTGCCATTTTTAAAGGCAGACGGACAGGGCTTGATGGCCAGTTGAATATGAGGAGCTGAATATGGGGAGTGAGGAAAGGAAAGGAATCTTGCATGACTGCCAGATTTCTGGATTGAGCAAATGCACAAGTGGTGTCACTGATAGAGAGAGAATGCAGGAAAAGCAGCATACCATGAAGTCAGTTTGGGACCTGTTCAGTCTGTTGTGCTGATCACAGTTCCAGTGGAGATGCCTTGTTGGCCTTTGGATATACAGATATGGAGTTCAGAAAGGAGATGTGGCCCAGATATACAGGTTGTTAGCACGTTATTGAGATATTCATTTTCAGTGTTGGGTCATTCATTCATTCATTCAGTCATTCATTCAACTAATATTTACTGAAAGCCAAATATGTTATGCTAGACCCTGGGTATATAAAACAGACACGGCCCCTGCCCACATGAAGCTTACAGTCAGGTGGACAAGACAGACAAAAAACAAGTAAACAACAAAATAGGCCAGGCGCGGTGGCTCATACATCTATAATCCCAGCACTTTGGGAGGCTGAGGAGGGCAGATCATGAGGTCAGGAGATCGAGACCATCCTGGCTAATGCAGTGAAACACTCTCTCTACTAAAAATACAAAAAAAAATTAGCTGGGTGTGGTGGCTTGTGCCTGTAGTCAGCTACTCAGGAGGCTGGGGCAGGAGAATCGCTTGAAACCAGGAGGCAGAGGTTGCAGTGAGCAGAGATGGGGTCACTGCACTCCAGCCTGGAGACTTTGAGACTCCGTCTCAAAAAAAAAAAAAAAAAAAAAAGCATGTAATTACAAATTGAAAAATGGCACAAAGGAAACAAACACAGTGCTAAAAGAGTATAGAATGTCTTAAGGCTTTTCTGAGGTCACATTTAAACTGAAACCTAAAAGAAAGATGAAGCCATCCACGCAGAGTGTGGGAAGAGAAAGCCAAAGAAGGCATGCTGAACCAAGCCGGAGGGGCCCGAGGTGAATGTGGAGAAGTACGCAGAGACTGGATCATGAAGGTCTAGCAGGACATGGCACAATAAAGTTTGAAAATCGTAAAGAATGGCATTGACAGAATCCAATTTGTGGTTTTAAAAAATCAGGCGGGGCACAGTGGTTCATGCCTGTAATCCCAGCGCTTTGGGAAGCCATGGTGGGTGGATCACTTGAAGTCAGGAGTTTGGGGCTAGCCTGGTCAACATGGTGAAACCTCATCTCTACTAAAAATACAAACAAATTAGCCAGGTGTGGCGTCTGTAATCCCAGCTACTTGGGAGGCTGAGGTACGAGAATCACTTGAAGCCAGGAGGCAGAGGATGCAGTGAGCAGAGATCGTGCCACTGCACTCCAGCCTGGGCGACAGCAATCTCCATCAAAAAAATAAAATTAAATTAAAATATTAAAAATGTTAAAATCAGCTTGCGGGGTGGAGGGGTGGTGATGGATGGAGAAGATGTTCTGGGGTGTGGGAAGGAGAGATTAGAAGGAGGCAATAGAAGCTAAGAAAACCAGTGAACAAGGCTATCGCAGCCATCCTCGTGAGAGATAGGGCTTGGGGTACAGTAGGACAGCGAAAATAGAAGTAGAACATTCCTAGATAGGCTTTGGATGTAGAATAAATACAATTTGGTGATGGACTGGGTGTGGAGAGTAATGAAGACAGAACAAAAAAAGTGACTCTGAGGCTTCTGCCTTGATCAGTTGGGTGTTTGGTAGGATTCTTTCTTTTCTTTTTTAAGAGATGGAGTCTGGCTCTGTCGCCCAGGCTGGCTGGAGTGCAGTAGCACGACCTTGGCTCACTGCAACCTCTGCCTCCCAGGTTCAAGCAATTCTCCTGCCTCAACCTCCTGAGTAGCTGGTACTATAGGCGCACGCCGCCACGCCTGGTTAATTTTTTTTTTTTTTTTTTTTTTTTTTTTTTTGGTATTTTAGTAGAGACTGGGTTTCACCATGTTGCCCAGGCTAGTCTTGAACTTCTGAGTTCAGGTGATCAGCCCGCCTCAGCCTCCCAAAGTGCTAGGAGTACAGGTGTGAACCACTGCGCCCGGCTGGATTATTTCTTTTGATTGAAAAGACTGGCGGAGAAATATGTTGGAGATGTGAAATCAGGAGTTCAATTTTGGACCTGTCAGGTTTGAAATGCTTGGGGAGACTTTGAAGACAGTGGGACTGAGCTCAGGGGAGATATCTGCCCTGGGGGTAAAAGTTTTGGAACCATCAACAACATATAGATAAAATTAAAATCCATAAGAATGTATAAGATCACCTTGGGGCAGATGAAACAGAAAGGAGAGAAAGCCCTAGTAAATTTCAGCACTAATGCTGAGACAAAAGAGGATGTCAACCACATTGTTTGGTGTGTTTGTTTACTAACAGTTTAACAGTATGGATTTTTGAGACAGCTTTGTTAAGGTATATATTTTGTTTTATATATATATATGGTATATATTTTGACACCATGGTAGAATTTCTCTGTATAACCTTTCAACATACTTCTGCTTTGCACTGATATATTTTTACTGAGTCTCATGCCTCATACAGGCTATAGGAATGTTTGTTATTAACCCAATTGTTTGTTGAATAAGAGACAGCACCCCGTCCCCCTTGTGTGTCTCTAAATTTACCAAATGCAAAAAGAAAATCTCAAAGAACAAAGAAAGTGGAAAGCTTCTGACTGATTTTTAAAAGAGTATGTAATTTCAAGTAGTCAAGAATTATGATATCATAAACATTGTTTACATGGTTCCTTTTTAGTTTTAATATCAGTTTGCTACAATGCAATGCATTTATAATGACAATTTTGTTAAGATATACTTGCTGCAAGTCAATCATTTCTCATTAAATAAAGATGTTCTGAAAGAAACTCCAGGATGAGCAACTGCCTTCAGGGGCAGAGGTTTTAAATTGTCAATAAAATAAAATAGTGACAAGTACACACTGCGCCTCATCAAGAGGAGCAAGGCAGCTTCTGTTGTGTAGCCGATGTTCCCATATTCAGAACGTAGAGGTAGGTGGGTGAGAAGAAAGAGGATATTTAAACCGTCTTTAAGCTCAAATTTGAAATTAAAAGAAAAAAAGACCTAAAAGAGGGAGCCTGCCCCTCCACCATCAAGGCAGCAAATCTTGCAGCCTGTGGGGCCTCACCATAGCACAAACCAAGCACCTTTACTTGCAGCTCTCTGAGGGCCCAGATTTGAGTTTTGACTCGGGGAAGAGAAAGCAGAGGTCTCTAGAAATGCTTGTTGAGTTTGAAGAATGCTGATGACATTTTTGCAACTATCCTTTATCATCTATTTTCTGTACTTCCTCCACTCGCTCCACCTTTTCCTTTCTGCCGTTCAAAATCATTCTGTGAAATATCTCCTCCATTTCAAATCTTGGCTCTTCACCACCCAATTTAAGAGTGGCAAACGACCTTGCAGTCTGAGGTTCCACCTTGAACATGGAGAACATTCAAACATAACATGGGAGACTGGGTGACCTGCCTGACTTTTAACATCCCTTCCATATCCTCCCACTGGGCGCATTTTGAGCGCCAGCGCTCATCACATTCGGCTGCCCACCACCCGCGCCCCGAGCCCCAACATTCCCAGTCCCCTCCCTTCTCTCACTTATAGGTCAACAAATATTTTAATAGGTCCTTTTGAACAGATGTGGCCTGTAGATGTATGCAATGACCCCATCGGAAATAATTTGGGGTGACTGGGGAAGGCGGCCTTCCTCTCTAGGAGAGTCTTTATTGTGTAATCTCTAGATAATGAGCTTCTCTCTGGGCCTCAAACTGGGCGAGTTATTATCCGTGTCTGCAAGTCTGGAGAAGAGGCTAAGCAGCAAACCTCCCGGGTGCCCGGGACCACCGGCCTTAACCTTCTCTAACCCCAGGGCAGGGCAAGAAGAACATGGCCCTGTTCCCCTCGGGGTCCCTGGCCGGGCTGCGGCGGGGGAAAGGTGATCGATCTTGCTGGGGGCCACCTCTCGCCCATCGCTTCCTGCGGCGACCTGCTGCGGCCGCCGGAGCCTGGGAGCTTCCCATTGGCTCACGGGCCGACGCCGTGCAGTCTGGGGGGGAGTGGCCTGGCGGTAGGGCGTGGCCGGACGGCGCGGGGCGGGGCGGGGCCGGGCGACGGGGGCGCACACCAATCTGCCGAGCGCCATGGGGGTGGCGGTTGCTGGGGTGGCGGCTGCTCCCAGCGCGCTCTCTTCTTTGGGGGTCTCTGGTCTCATGACTTTTTATTTTTTTAAATAAAGAATGAGGGGATGCCCATGACAAGTTAATAGCTCTCGCCGCGCTCTAAGGTTAAATTGCATCTCCTTCCCGCCGCGAGTCTCCTTCCACAGACCCGCCGGAGGCTGCCGGGACGGGCGCTGCGCGGGACTAGGCGCTAGGTGCTCCCGGCTGGTTCCGGCAAGCAGCCCCCACCCCTCGCCCACGCTTGGGGTTGGAGACATTCTAACCCCAGCACCCCAGGCCTGGACCTCTCCACGTCGCGGTGGTGCGCGCCCCGCCAGCACCCCCACCCTACGCGCAGCCTGTGTCTTCTTTATCCCCGCGCACTTAACGCAGGGCGCACGCACGCATCCCGGCCCCGTCACACTCACACTGCGTCTTCTGTCACACCCCCGTCTCACACACACTGTTCTCTGACTGGCACCATCTCCTGTGTCACACCCACTCTAGTTTCGTGTCGAGCGCCCGCCAGTTCTCCCTCAGTCGCGCCGGCGCACGCTCGTCCCCTTCTGTCCCGGAGCCCGCCAGCGCCGCACGGTAGCCCCTCGCGCTGGCCCGATCGTGGGAACCAGGCGGGGCCCCAGCGTCCCTGCCCCTGCGCGGTCATCCATCTCCCTCCCCGTCGGTCAGCCGAGACTTCAAAGGCGCCTCCGCCGGCCGGGCCCGCCAAACCCCGACGCAGCCTGGGTGTGGGCCGGGGGCGCTCCCGGGCGGGGGAGGCCGGGCTGGGGCGCATCCGAGCCCGGCTCGGTCCTTAGTGCGGCGGCGGCGGACTCCAGAGCTGACTGCGGGGCCACCGCCGCCGCGGCCGGGCCACGCGCGGGCCACCCGGGAGCTTCTACCAGCTCAGCGAGCACGCGCCGGCGGGAGGGGCGCCTCATTTTCATGGCAAGGGAAATCCGGATAAGGACCGACTCCTTTCCGAAGAGAATGGGAACGCGCTAGTCCTGGTGCCTGACCCTCTCTCCTAAAGAAAATGAGTCTCCCCTGGAGCTTAAGCCATATTTCCTTCTCCTCCTTTCCTCCTTCCCATTCGGACACCCCTAATTGACAGGCTCTAATCCTCGGATCGGAACTACTTTTGCCTGGAAGATTTGGCCGGCTTTTCCTTTTCTCTCAGCGTTCCTGCAAAGCCAATTCGTTCTGAGCTGCATTGATGGCGGGCTGAGGGAGGAGGGCTATTTCCAATTTCTGGCACCACCTGGGTGGTCGCCATAACCGAGTGATTCCTTTACAGCTATTTATTCTCCTTAACTTTATAAGGGTTCTTTTGCTTAGAATAGTTAAAGAAGTTTTAAGTATTCTATTTTGGCGTTGATGTGGGGCATAGTCACTGAATGACATTTATCTGTATTCAACTAGACTATGAATTTTTTGAGCATAGGGATTTGTTAGATCGCAGGCCGTAGATTCTAGCACAGGGCATGGCAAATAAATTGTAGCTGTGCAATCAATTATGTTGAATTCAAATGAACCAGCTTTTTGCATGGAGCTTTCCAAACACTTTATCATACTTAAAAATGTTATGTAAAACTTTCCAAGAAGGAAGGAAAACAGAAGGAGAAAAAAAAAAAAAAAAAAAAAAAAAAAGAGGATAGAAGAAGGAATCCCAGAATGATTTCAGAACCTTTGAAAGAAAGAGGTTAGATTTAGATCTTCAAAGCTAAACCAGACAGATCTGCATATCTGAGAACACAGAAGCCCTAAAACCAACATTAAACATCATCCCAAGTTCATAGTGTTTTCCCGGCTAACAGTGCCAGCTTCTCTTAATGTAAGTCTCTAACTTTGAATTGTCCTTATTACTTTTTCTGTCGTGTCTTGAGCTATGAACACAAGGCTAGACTGGACACAGATTGTTCAAATCTAGAAAATAGAAACTTAAGATTTTTTTCTGTTAGCGAGTTTTATCCCATTTAAAGGAAAGGAAGGAGTTAGCATAACCATATTAACTGTTTAGAAAAATTGGTGGCAGTATGGAGGATTCAGTAAAGTGTCTCCAGAGTAACCCATTAATGAGCATAATATCCTTCTGTAGATCATCTACAATGTAGACAAATGTTTTCATCCAACAATACAATTTTGAGACACATCCATTTTGAGACATGTAGGTCTTTATTTGAATTGCTGTATGATATACCATTGAATAAATATACCAGAATGTATTTATTCATTCTCCCATAGGGACATTTAGTAGGCCTTTTCATTTTCTACTAAAAATAATGTAGTGACATCTTTGTGGTGGTGGTCCCCTTGTTTGCAGATGAGAGTGTTTCTCTTACTTTTGTCCCTAAAAATGAAATTGCTGGGTTGCAGGGTTACATACTTTCATCTTTACTAGATATCAATCACCAAACTATTCTTCCAAGTGGTTGTAACAGTTTACTCTCTTAGCAGTATGTCAGCCACCTGCTTTCTCATCATCCCCAGCAACACTTGGTATTAGCAGACTTTTCCGTTTTTCCCCCAGTTTCATGGATATGAAGTGGATGGTACATCACTGTAATTTACTTTTTCCTTGAATTTTACTTTTTCCCTGAATTTTACCTATTCAAGGCTTTTAAAATTCTCTAAACCAGTATTGTTCAATAGAACTTTCTTGTCAGGATGGAAATGTTCTCCTTTAATGGATTTCTTTCCACTTTAGTGAGTCCTCTAAACTGCCATCGATTTTCCTACAAAGGAAATCTGATCATGTCAACTAAAAAACTTTAAAATGTGACAAAACCTGAAAAAGTTTAGATTACCTGTGGTTTATTTATTGCCTACAGGCTGCACCAAATTATAAAACTTGGACCACAAGCGTTTTATATCCAGCTCTGCTCTGTATTTTCACCTTTATCTCAAGCCTCTCAATCCCACATGCTCTGTGCTGAACTTCTTATTCAAAAAACACCACCATATCCCAGCTCTCTGAACCTTGTGCTTGCAGGCCTCTCTCCTTGGTTTGCATTTTTTCTTCCCTCACCTGCTACTCATGCTTCTTTCCTAGAATGCCTCCTCTACCAGAATGAGCTTCACGAGGATGAAATAATTTTCTTATTCATTTTTGTATCCCTAGTATCCACCCTAGTGCAAGCAAAATAGCTGGGGTGCAATATGTGTTGAACGCGTGCATGAATGAATGAGTGAGCGAAGTGTACTACCAAAAAAATGTTGAAGAAGAAAAATATAGAATACAGGAAATAACTCTAAAGCAACAACAGCCTTCTATCAACCTTAGGCTATAGGTAATTCAAAACAGGTAATTCTTATATTAAACTGTATTCTCTTCCACTGACCTTTTAATTTATTATGGGTCAGTATTATTCCTACTAGTTAACAAAGAAAAACTTTCCCAAAACCTATCACTGAAGAATGCTTCAGCTGCAAGAAGCAGAGAAACAAAAACAAAAGAACAAGCACATAAAACCTGATGACCAGCAGCTTAAACACACTTTTTTTTTTTCCAATTCATAAGAAACCTGAGGAGACTGCAACTGGGACAGACTCTGTGGCATCTTGGCTAAGCTCTGACCTTTTCCTTCCTGTCACAGAGCTGCTGCTGCTCCTGACACATCCATATTGAATGAAGGGGAGAAGGAAGGAACAATGCCAGCATGACTACCCCTTATGAAAGCAAAAATGTTCCCACAACACCCCATCACAGCAGACTTCTTATAATTTTATAGGCCAGAATTGGGTAAATGGCCACTCCTAGCATCCAAGTAGGTGCAGATGACCTTCACAGTTAGGAGCCAGTGAATGGGATGCATTGCCAGCACAAGGCAAAGAGGGTTCTGTTAGTGAGGAAGAAAGGCTAATAGTGGATAGTTAACAAAGCATCTTCCATAAAACATGACCCAGCATTTAAAACGTTAAAGTCAAATATCTGGTCTAATCTCATGTTTTAGCCACTCCCATTCCACCTCCCAGAAGGCACAGAGGCCTGAACACTTAAAAGATCCCAAAATGTGGCGGGTGTGGTGGCTCACGCCTGTAATCCCAGCACTTTGGGAGGCCGAGGCGGGCGGATCACAAGGTCTGGAGATCGAGACCATCCTGGTTAACACGGTGAACCCCGTCTCTACTAAAAAATACAAAAAGAATTAGCTGGGCATGGTGGTGAGCCCCTGTAGTACCAGATACTTGGGAGGCTGAGCCAGGCGAATGGCGTGAACCCGGGAGGCGGAGCTTGCAGTGAGCCGAGATGGCGCCACTGCACTCCAGCCTGGGCAGGGGACAGAGCGAGACTCCGTCTCAAAAAAAAAAAAAAAAAAAACCAAAAAATAGTCCCAAGATGTACTATAGGACTTTCGGGCTTTTGACTTGCAGGCCCTGTTTCCCTTTAATAAGAAGAAGGAAAAAAAATTGGGGTGGGAGAACTAAAAATAGGCATAGTGAAAAGGAGGAATTATAAAATTGGACTCAAGAAGTTGCCTCTATATCAGGGCTGCTACTTCAGATTGCTTGAATTGAGTCCTTCTTGCTGTGACCCACTGCTCACAGAACTGGACATTCAGCGTTTACCAAAGACATCACAGTGCACAGAAATCAAGGAGACAGACAGCGATGCTGCAGCAGGGCAGGAGGAACATGGAATTAGGCTGAAGGGTAAACATCAGGGTTCACCATCTATCTAGCTATATATTTCAAGCACCGTGACTGGATCCCTGAATGCAAAATATTTGGGTCAGATCCTAGAGTAAGTAAGGCATTAATTGGCAGCAGTTTAGATGACTAAAATGGAGAGAAATGTATGAAAGGTAGATTATAAATATACTATATCCTTTTTGTATGTTGCTAACAGTGCTGGCAAGATAATGCAAATTTAGGAGACTGAAAAGGGATAAAATAAGATAATTTCCAAGAAGATATGAACCACTTGTTGTATATATGTCTCATATGCCTGACGTGAACTTCCCACCTTTTGTTTCCCCAAATTTTATCTCCTTTTTAAGTCTCTGCAATTTACTACTACAACTCATTTGTTCATCTTTTAACAAGTAACTTAAGTTCCACTTTCAGCAAGTTCCTAGCAACATAAAGAAACCAACTCTGGAGAGTGCATTTAGAAGAATGGACGACACTGCTGGATGAATAGTGTTATGGACTGCATGTTTGTAATCTCCCAAAATTTATATGTTGAAACTTTAACCCCCAGTGGAATGGTAGTAAGACATGGTGTCTTTGGCAGGTAATTAAGTTTAAATAAGATCACGAAGGTGGAGTCCTCATAATAGGATTAGTATACTTATAAGAAGAGAAAAGACTAGCACTTGCAATCTCTGCCATGTGAGGACACAGCAAAAATACAGCTGTCTACAAACCAGGAAGAAGGGACTCACCAAGAACCCAATCATGAAGCACCCTGATCTTGAACTTCCAGCCTCTAGAACTGTGAGAAGTAAATATTTGTTGTTTAAGCCACCCAGCCTATGGTATTTTTGCTATAGCAATCCAGATTGACTAAAATAAATAGGGATTTTAAAAAATGGCTACATTTGCTTATGAATGAATTGATAATTACTTTCCCTCCATATTTTCAATTGTACTTTATTTATTTATTATTATTTTGAGTTAGATATTTTTCCTCCCTTTGTTGCCCAGGCAGGTCTCAAACTCCTGGGCTTAAATGATCCTCCCACCTCTCAAATGTACTTTAAAATAAGCATATAGTCAACTTTAAAAGAAGACAACCTACTCCAGTCTCCCTACAACTGATCATGCAAATTGTCTACCGTGTAAAGGAGTTCAAAACAAGCCTGGCCAACATGCTGAAACCCTGTCTCTACTAAAAAAAAAAAAATACAAAAAATTAGCTGGGCAAGGTGGCAGGTGCCTGTAATCCCAGCTACTCAGGAGGCTGAGGCAGGAGAATTGCTTGAACCCAGGAGGCGGATGTTGCAGTGAGCCGAGATCGTGCCGCTGCACTCCAGCCTGGGCAACAAGAGTGAAACTCCATCTCAAAAAAAAAAAAAAAAAAAAAATTACTAAGCATTCGAAGTATACAAAGAAGTAGGAAAATGTGACCCATAATCAAAGAAAAAAAAGTAGTCAATAGAAATAAATACTGAGATGACACAGATGTTAGAATTAGATGACAGGGACTTTGTAGCAGCTGCTAAAAATACATTCAAGGACTTCAGGAAATGATAGACATAATGAGTGAATAGATGGGAATTTTCAACAGAGATTGGTAATAAGTAAAGAAACAAATGGAAATTCTAGAACTGAAAACTGTAATATCTGAAATGAAACGTTCATTGGATGGGCTTCACAGCAAATTGGAGGCTACAGAACAAAGGTCCAGATGAATAGAAGTTATTTATTCTGTAATACGAAGAGAAACAACAATTTTTAAAAAAATGAACAGGGCTTCTGTGAGTACTCGCAAAATGCCAAGCAGCCTAACATATATGTTGGAGTGTCAGAAAGAGAAAAGTAAAAGAATGGAGCAGAAAAAAAATATTTGAGAAAAATAATAACCCGGATTTTCCCAAATTTGGTTAAAAAACATGAAAGCAAACCCCTAAAATTGACTAAAAAATCCAAAAAGATCTGCACACCACAAACAAGATAAATACCAGCAAAATCACATTTTAGCACATCATAGTCAAACTGCTAAAAACCAAAGACAAAGAGAAACGTCTATGAACAGTCAAAGGAAAAAAGAAAAACTATACACAGGGGAATGATGATGTAAACCACGTCTGATCTCTCCTCAGATAAAATGGAGGCTGAAAATGAGTAGAGATTACTTTTATAAAATGGAGAAAAGAGGAAATGAGTGAGGAAAAGGAAGAAAATAAGAACAATTGTGGGCAGCAAAATAGTAAGCAAACTTCTAAGATCCTGGAAGTGGATTTGAGGGTGTCTTGTAGAAGCAACTTGGTGGCTCTGTCTAACCCAGAGAATATAAATGAAGTATCATGTATGAAACCTTACCTCAAGGATCTTACAGTGTCACTGTAGTGTTTGATTAGGTGTAATAAGGTCAAAGAAAGAAGGGACAGAGATAAGCTGGAGCCTTCCATAGGGAAAGCTGAAAGGGAGATAGGTTGGAGGAGAGATGAAAGTATGCTTGAAGAGGAGTCAGATCTGCATAGAGGTGACACATCAGAACAGGGGACCAGCACTAGCAAAGGTGGCAGAATGGGCGTAATATCATTAGGAACCTGACCCATGTGGAAGTGGGCAGGAAGGAGGCAGCGAAAAGGGTAGGGACGATCATGCCTTTTCTTTTCTTTTTTTTTTTTTTTTCTTTAATTGAGATGGAGTCTCATTCCATCGCCCAGGCTGGAGTACAGTGGCACGATCTTGGCCCACTGCAACTTTCCCCTCCCTAGTTCAAGGGATCCCCTCACTTCAGCCTCCTGAGTAGCTGGGACTACAGGGATGCACCACCATGCCCAGCTAATTTTTGTATTTTTAGTAGAGATGGGGTTTCACCATGTTGGCCAGGCTGGTCTTGAACCCCTGACCTCAAGTGATCCTCCTGCCTTGGTCTCCCAAAGTGCTGGGATTACAGGCATGGGCCACTGCGCCTGGCCCCTTATTTTCTTCTGTATTTTTATGGATTATCTGTGTGGGGCTGTAGGTAATATGGATCGGGATTAAATGTTGCTGCTCTGAAATCAGACTGCCTGGGTTCAAAGCCTCTGTTGGCCGTTTACTAGCAAGCTGCTGGGGGAAGTTACTTAACCTCTTGGGTTTTTCAGTTTCTTTACTTGTAAATAGCTAACAAAACTATGTCACAGAGGTGTAGTGAGAATTGGATATTAAAAATGTATGTAACACTCTTAGAACCATGTCTGGAATATAGTAAATGTTCAGTATACTCAACATTCGCTGTTATTTTTAACTTGGGCTCTCAATAAATATTTGTTGACTTATTATCGGAGGGATTGGTGGTATCAGCTGAAGCAAAGTGGTTGTTCCAAAGAAGGGCAAAAATACATTTAAGTCACCTGGGATATAGGAAAGTCAACTCACAAAAAAGGAAGCTACTTCTGAAGTAGTCTTGTCACCTGTCATCAGTTGTCTTTGGATATTGTAAATGAGACATGCAAGGCAACAACATTTCATTGGAGGAGAAGGTTGAATGTGTTGATTTCAGGAGAGAAAATCCTTAAAGAAGGGAGGCCCTAACCTTGTCTGCAACCAGGTCATGTGATTTTTTAACATCATCTGAAATATACCTATATAAGCCCAGATTTATTGCTTAGCAGAGTCACCTCTAAGGAAAAAAATAAACTCTCACAGCCTGTGCAAATGAAGAAATTAATTTATTTAGGAGATGGGGTCTTGCTCTGTCAACCAGACTGGATTGCAATGGCACCATCACAGCTCACTGTGGCCTGGGCTTCCTGAGCTCAAGGGATGCTCCTGCTTCAGCCTCTGGAGTAGCTGGGACCACAGTTACGTGCCACCAAGCCCAGTTAATTTTTAAAATGTTTTGTGGAGACAATATTTCCCTGTATTGCCCAGGCTGGTCTCAAACTCCTGGGCTCAAGCAATCCTCCCACCTTGGCCTCACAAAGTGTTGGGATTATAGGTGTGAGCCATTGTGCACAGTCTCAAATGAAGACTTGAAAGCTAAAATAAGGCTGGGTGCGGGTGGCTCACACCTGTAATCCCAGCACCTTGGGAGGTCGAGGCAGGTGGATCACCTGAGGTCAGGAGTTTGAGACCAGCCTGGCCAATGTGGCAAAACCCTGTCCCTACTAAAAGTACAAAAAAATTAGCCAGGTGTGGTGGTGCGCACTTGTAGTCCCAGCTACTTGTGAGGCTGAGGCAGGAGAATCGCTTGCACCCGGGAGGCGGAGGTTGCAGTGAGCCGAGATTGCCCCGTTGCACTCCAGCCTGGGTGACAGAGGGAAACTCTGCCAAAAAAAAAAAAAAAAAAGAAAAGAAAAGAAAAGAAAAAGTAAAAAAAAAAAGAAAACGAAAATCAACGGTGCCTCTTGATCTACCAACTGCTATAAGAAATTGCTGTTTTCCTCACAGAACCATAATCAGTACAGAAAGAGAAAAGTGGCTCAAGTTTCATACCTTTTTTTTTTTTTTTTTGAGACAGAGTCTGTCTCTGTCACCCAGGCTGGAGTGAGGTGACGTGATCTCGGCTCACTGCAGCCTCCGCCTCCTGGGTTCAAGCAATTCTTCTGCCTCAGCCTCCCAAGTAGCTGGGACTACAGGCGTGTGCCACCACATCCAGCTAATTTTTTTTATTTTTAGTAGAGATGGGGTTTCACCATGTTGCCCAGGCTGGTCTTGAACTCCTAACCTCGTGATCCACCCACCTCAACCTCCAATAGTGCTGGGATTGCTGGTGTGAGCCAATGCACCCAGTTGTTTTTACCTCTTTTCCACATATTTATCCTTCTACATAGAAATTCTTGGTCAGGAAATACCAGAATTTTTGGTACATTCTGGAAGTGCCACAACTGAACTAAGATGAAAGGTAAATTAAAATGTCTACATATTTGGGAAAGGTGAGATTCTGGGATTTCACGGAGTCTGGAGTGAATAGAAAATTTGGGGACCTAAAAATTTAACTTACTCCCCCTCTCATTCTATTAGCTGAATGGGCATGTAAGTCATTCCAAGGTTTTAAGAACTGATCCTATTCCTGAGACCATGTAAATAAATACTATGTTTTATACTTATTTGGTGTAATGGTTGGAGACAAAGGAAATAAAGGAAACCAACATCAAATTGTCAATTTCCACAAGACTTTGAAGATAGACAAGGTGCATTTTACAAATAAATACACCTCACCACTCAGAGTTCAGTCTAGGGGAAATCTTTTACCAATATCTTTCAAGCCTCCTCTAGCAGAACCGTTAGCTCTGAAATTTTTGTCAGATACAGGAGAAAAGAAGTGGCTAAGAAGCAAATACTTTCAATAGACATAATGACTAAGTTGGGGCTGCTGTTTTTCTTAGCCTTGAAACTAAATAGATTGAAAACTTTTGACTAAAATATATCCACATCATGCAGAAAAAAGAAAAAGCCAATCCAACAAAGTTATGGTGAAACATACTACCTGAAAAAAATTCTGGATTATCAAGAGTTGAATGTAGTATCTGGGTTATTAAGAATTGAATTGAATACAATTCTCGGATTGTAGACTGAAATTTTCTGACATCTGGCCACAGGACTTTGGTTTGTTGATGCCTTGGCAAAATTAGTTCTCCTCTCATTCTCAAGGCATCACCTGGGATTAGTTGGACCCAGACGTCTAAATGATGTCATTTGGATCATATCATCATGGGGGAGCACCACTGAGATGAGCCAGACTGGTCTTTGAACCGCATTCATTTCCTAATTCTCTTCTCTTTTTCCTCTTTGTGCTTAGGAGATCTGGCCTTCTTACCTTCTCTATGGTGTTTGGATAGAAACATCTCTCGGTAGTGCTGTCCCAGGAATTCTGTCCTCACCCTTTCAGCATCAAGTGCAGATGAACCCAACATGTGTATGAGAGAGATATAGTGGCAGAGTTATTGAGAAACAAAAACACCTTCTGCAGAGCCCCCTACATCTGAGATGGCAACACCATGCTTCCCCTTGAAAGCTGGTTGGCATGGAACTTTTATTTTGCTGTGAAACATCTAAACTGCCCCTCCTTTTAGGTGTGTCACAGCCCTGTGATTTTGATTTGGAGCGTTTGATTTGTTTGTGAACTCTTCGTGCTTTCTGTATGGCTTGACTTTGCTTAACAGCTGGATTTCCAGAGACAAGCTGTGGCAATGTCCCTCTTCTCCCCAATACATATGCAACCTTTGCTTTATTGAAGATCTTAATCATCACTTTCTTACACAGACAAACTTCTAACTTTCAGGGCTTATGTAAAACACAGAGTGTTCGTCTTTTGTAAAATGATGTCAGGCATCCGAGGCTTTAATAGATTTCTGCAATGCTTTGGTGGTGGGGGTGTGTGTGTGCTGTGAAATCAGGTTTTAAATCCTTAAGGTAAGAGTTTAATGAGAACCAACTGTCAAAAGAGCTCATTTTCTGAATTTATACCACAACTTTATTTTGAAAACACAAGTTTTGCTAGAACCGGCTAGTTTTGACTGGGCTTAGGAAAAGGGGGCTGTTTTGAGTGTCTGAGCAGAATTGAAAAATAAGAGAACCCTCGAAAAGAGAAAGGACATGCTCTTTCTAGGGAAGAAACAAGAGAACTTTCAGCCATCCCGCTAGGCCAGTGTTTTCCCAGCTCTGCAGTACTCTTGTAAATTTGTAAATTTGCCACAGCTCACTTGTAAATTTGCCAGGCTGGCAGGGACACATGACTCTTAGCTGGGAGGAATGCCAGCTATCAGAAGCCCCCAACTCTCAGGAGGGAGAAGGGGGCGGGTGCCCAGAGACCACCCTGGGTTATGTTTATTTTGGGGGATACTTGCTGGTATTGATAGCAAATCTCCCTAGACGGATGCAGCTCACATGGAATGTCCTGTTGAGAATTCCTCAACTCCCTGGTATCAGAGCTAGCACCTTATAAAGTAAATCCTTACATTATAACAAAGGTAAGTACAGCCTTTCCTATCTGGCCTTATATGTCACCTGATCTTTTAGGTTCTTCTGCGCTTGACTCTGTCTCACCAGAAAGCCCTTGTTTATTCTGAGCAGATAGAAACTCATAATTCTTACTCATTTTATCGGTTCTCCCCCTCTGTTCTCAAATCCCCTTCATTCCTCTTCATTCCTGGTTACCTCATTGTCCCTTGGCCTCCAAAGAATCATCTCACACCCATAAGCCAGACAGATTAAAGTCTCTGTTTCCCAAGGTGTGTGTTTGGTCTGGCTCCAGATGACCACTGGGATTTTGAGCTGTGACACTATCATTGAGAGGAAACTCCCTTCCTTTTTGTACTAAATGTATGCATTCTCCTGACCCTTAATCTAGCGTGAAAAAAAAAAAAAACAAAAAAACTATCTATCTTCCCAAACCTTTCTGAGGGGAAACTTAATGCTCTCTTATCATCCACAAACTTCTCTTGAACCTTTGAGCTCCAAAAGAGAGTATTGATGCCATCTTAGGGATTAGGAATGTTTTGCAGTATGTTTTTAGGGGATTTTAAATCAATAAATCTCAACCTGGGTGATTCAACCAGTGGATTTACTAAACTCAAGCATGGATGAGTTCAGTAAATCCTATCTCATTGCCAAGCCCACTGAACTCACCACCTGACTTCCACAGCAGGTACTCAGAAGGGCAAATTATTCGGCAGTGGTGAAGAAAGATGGGCTTGGGGATTAAGGGAGGTCAAAGAGTGTTTGGTTCTCTTGTGGTAAGGAATGAAGAGAAGAAGAGGAAAAACAGTTCTAGAATAGCCTACTAGAATAACCTTTGCTTTAGAGATGCTGTTTCAGCTGTCATCATTTCATTGGACTTATTTCTCCACCATTTTTGAAGAATAAACAGGAGTTATGTGCTTCTTGCTTATAAGAAAAATTATTGTTGCTCACTGTAGTTTGTAAGATTCAGGATGGCTTCCAAAGAAAAAGTCATAGGAACTTATTATCAGTTCTTTTTTTGGCCTTTGTGATGCTACAGAATCACATGCATGTCATGACATTCACCACATTTATGACTTTTATTTGGAGAAACACTGGAAATGAGGAGTAGCAATGTATCTACGTAGGGGGAATGCAATGTCAAAATCCCGGGGGAATGCTTCCCCCTGTGTCCTCTTATTCATTCCTCCCTCTTTCCCTTCCTCCTTCTTCTCTTTCCTTCCTTTCTTTTGCTTGAGTGAACCAGAGGAAACCATTCATCTGGAAGCCTCCAAATGTAGAATTTTAAAAAATTTAGTCCTTGGCAGATCCTTGCAAAGTTTCAGAACAATCAGCCATTTACATGCATACTTACACGCATGTGCACATTGCAACGAGCCCACTCATCACTTAAAACTATACTGGGATTTAAAACAATGTTTAGATGCTTTAATTAAATAGTAAATTTTTGGTTTGTGTTGGATCTCTTATTTTATTGGCTAGGTAGTTTGGGGTGCGGCGGTGACAGAAGTTTAAGAAACGGAGTAGAAAGATGAGGGCAGACTAGCCAGAATCGTCCTTTCTCTAGTCCCCTGTGCTAATTCTTGCATTTTGTGATTGTGGCATGTCTGCTGTGCTCTGAGTACAGAACTCCAGCATATGTCCAACTGTCTGCACAAGTGGAAGAAAGGAGGTCTTGTACAAGACTAGTGTTGACAGCAATGTTGTCAATTAATGTAGCCATAGCAAACTATTCATCAAATTTATGTCTGCACATGGCTTTCTTTACCTTAAATTCAGGCCCTTGTTTTACCTTCCCTACATCTATTTTAATCAAGTAGCCAAGTCACCTGAAAAAATCCATAGACTTTTGAAACCATACATTCAAGATTAATGTCAGAACAAAGGAGATGAAACACATGCAATTTTTTTCTAAACACAGAATGCAAATAATCAAACTGAGAAGGTTCCCAGTCTTCTTGTTTCCAAATGAATCATCCATTTCATGGTTGATTGTACTTCGCAAAGTGGCTGGAGTAGATATCCCATCATACGTACTCTTCTTAAACTTGATGTTGACACTCTTCTCATAAACCTGAGAGGGACTTTGACTATGGTGGAAGTGACACTATGTGACTTCTAAGGCTAGGCCACAAAGAAAGATCTAGTTTCTACCTGGCTCTCTTAAGACAGCTGATCTTAGGACCCTGTCACCATGCTGTGAGGAAGCCAAGCAGCCAAGAGAGAGACCACATGTCGGTGTTCCAGCTGATGACCTCAGCTGTGGTCCCTCTGGTCAGCCTGGAGCTTGGAGTCATCTGAAGGTTACTGTGTGGGAGTAACCATCCGATGATTCCAGGTTCCAGAAGTCATTCTCAGCATCTGAGCTGAGCTGTCCCTGCTGAGCCTTGCCCAAATTGTAGATCTGTGAGATGGAGAAAAAGATTTATTGTAAGCCACTAAGTTTTAGATTTTTCTTATTCACCAGTAGGTAATTCCACCTCTGAGCTCTCCCCTTCTACTGGGAGTTTGCTGTTGGCCCTAATAATTTCATACATTTAAATATCCACTTTTAAAGAAGCCATCTAAACTGAGATCTTGAGTTCCTAAGATTTAGCCACAGGAAAAAGTAAAAGTTTCCTGCAAAATTAGTGCTGTGAATGAAGAAAAAAGTTAAAATCTAATGGAGCTATCATTAATAATGCAGCAACAGTTACCATTCCTGGGTACCTACAGTACTCCATCATCTATTACATTAGAACTGAGATAAACTGGAAAATGCTTCTTGACAGAGCAAGTTGTTTTCAAAAGATCAGAAAACGAGAAATCTAAAGAAAGAAGGATGGAAAGAGCAACAATGTGATATGAGCTATGCCATCGACTTAGGATGACTCTGGTCTTTGCATCACAGATTTTTATTCTTTATTTTTTAGAAACTGATGTTTATTTTCTGTCAACCTTATTTTCATGTTGCTTAAGAGTCCATGCAAGAACAGCTTAAGACCATTCAGTGGTTGCTCCTACCCATTCAGTGGCCTGAGCAGTGGGAGCTGTGGACCAGTCTTCCGTGGCAGGCTGAGTACTCCAGTCTTCAGTAGGAACTGCTGAATAGGCACAGAGGGTACCTGCATGTCTTCAGACCAGTCTGCAACTTCAGACTGAGTAGCAGTAAACTCAGGAGCTGGAACAGTCCATTTACCCTGAAATTCCTTCTTGGTCACAGCCTTGTCAGCAGCAGCCTGCTCTTCTTTTTCAACCTCTTCAGGATCTCTGTAGAAATAGAGATTAGACATGACCTCCCATGGATGTTGCAGGAAATGGTGCCGCCCATGGGCAGAACTTCCTAGGCCAGCATCCACCACATCTGACCCACTGAGGGAGCTCCCTTGTTGTTGCATGTGATGGCAATGTCCACATGGCGTAGAGGAGAATCTGTGTTGCACAAAGCAATGGCAGGTGGGTAAACACAAGATGCCTCTCTGAGAGACTGGTGGTCAGTCCTGGGGTCAGAAATCACAAGAAGCTGTGACTCCCAGTAGTCTGCCTGGATCTGGTTAGGAAGGTTCAAGGAGTGAAGCAGTCAGCAATTGGAGTGGTTCCAGTGGCAGCAGCAAACTTCAGCATGGCCTTCTGGCCAGTATTCCTGGGGGACATGACACTGACATCAGCAGGGTTTTCAATGACAACAATGGCATGAGTTGCCAGCTGAAGCTTCTCCCAAGTCCTCTTCAGATTTATGCTGTAGATGCCATCACTTTTCCTTTTATAGATGTACTGTTCCATTTGGAAGTCAAAGTTGGTGCCACCTAAGTGGGTTCCTACTGCAAGGAAATTAAGGACATCCTCCTCCTTCATTTGCAAGATATCAAGGGCTCCAGACATTGTGAAAGTTTCTCTTTAAGTTATGACAGGAATCTGAAATTAAGAACAACGTCGTATGGACCCCTCTGTAGGTAGCGCGGAAACGCTGCCTCACAGAATTTTAGAACCTCAAGATTATAAGAGATCAACTAGTTTGGGTCTCATTAACCTCTCTTGTCAAATCCCTGAGTCCCATCTGCAAAGAAAAAAATATCCTCTTTTATATCTGTTTAAATATCTTTGATGTCAGAGAAAATCCTCTTAATTTCTCAAAGAAGTTAGGTGTTAAAGGATTCTTCCTTGGGTTAAGCTAAAACCATTCTCCCTGCAATTTTAACATTTGGTTTTATTGTGAAGTTGTATCTTTTGCAGGAGGTTTAGTTCTAAAGCCACATGAGGCAGCAATTGAATATGGCCAAACATGGTCTTGAAAGTTCCTCAGGAAAGCAACCCAGCCATTATTAGCCTATGATTTGTTAGCCAGCATTCCTGTCATGTTGGAACTGATTACTGTTTCTTTGGTTGAAAAGCAGAAAATGTAGTTGGTTTGCATAATGGAGATGGAGGCATTTTAAAAAATATGAATTTTACAAAGCTAGAATTACACTGAGACTGGGGAGATACTTATGTTCTGAGAGGCAAAATGGACCTGAGATGGGAGAGCTCATGCTTCCTGGTTCCTGCTCATTCTGGGGCACATACACACTCATTAAGCAGAATGACTGAAGGAGCCACCCACACTACTTACTTGTATTTTTCTCTAAAAATAGGATTATTTTTGCAGAGCTCATCCAATTGAATGAGTGTCCATTAAACACACTTATGACTTACACCACTGTAGGCCTGTCCTCTAGAGCTCCATACAGCAAGTCTCATGTTGTCTCCAGGAAAGCATTTTGAAGACAGTGATTAGAATTCTTGAGTCAGCTCCACACGAAGCACCATCATTCCTTCAAATGTTTCTCATAGAACATAGTTTTGAGCCCCTACTCACTTGTATTTCTTCTCGGAACAGAGCTGAACATGTGCCCATAAGTATAAATTCCTGGACTGTTCAGACTGTGTACATGGGATCGGGTCAGCATGAAATAGAGGAGACAGACACATCTTTTCTTCTGAATTCTGACTTCCCTTACGCCAGCCAAAAATTGCATTTGAATTTTGGCAACAAAATCCTACTGTGGTATTATAGTTATCAAAATCCCAAGTGCTTTGAACTATTTAAACGTGCAGAAAATGAAATAGCAGACATTCATGAACTCATCACCAAGATTAACATGTTAACAGCTTTGCCTTATTTACCTCGGATTACTAAATCTTTCTTTACATGGGTTTTTATTTGCCCGATTCTCCCATATACTGTATTTCTGCACCCATCTAATCACCCTGTCAAGAGTTACGGATTCAACAATTATTTCTTAAATTCCTACTGTGTCCTCTTTGGGGTCTTAATTTTGCTATTTAAATGCATTATGTATTATCTCAGACTCATATTTACAATTTTCATTAGGGACCCTGTACACACAACTTGTTTTACAAAAATGAATGGGACAGGTTGATGACAGAGCTCTGGGATCCACCACTAATGACATCCTGTAGACTGGCTGAAGCATTATTTCATCTCTATGACCCTCTTGTGCCTTTGTTTATGTCGTTTCTTTCTCCTGGAATGGCTTCTTGTTTCCTTCTTCCATCTGACCAACTTATGTTACTTAACCCCTTGAGGTTCAGTGTTGGCTCTGCCAGGAATCCTTCCCTAACCATTACCTGCTAGGTGAGGTGCTCTACCTTTGTGCATCTCTTTAGGGTAGCATCTCTGCTCTACAGTCTTCATTGGCTATCCTGTCTATCTTCCTACTCATATTTAAGTCCTTTAAGGGCAAAAATATCATTATGTTTTCCTTTATATTCTTATCCCTTATCAATGTGCCAGAACTTCAAAAGTACCAGATCACATCAGATGCTCAAAAATGCTTGTTAAATAAATATATAACAATGAAACAATTTAGCCAAATCTTTCTTCCTTCCTTCCATTACAGAGATACTTTCCACAATACCTCTAATAGATCATCACTTCCATCATGGAGAATTTGCTACCTAACAGGACAGCTGATTCCCTATTTGAATGGCTCTGGATTTTGGAAGTCTCCAATTAAGTTCCACATCGGTTTCCTGTAACAACACTGTAAGTTCTCATTATAAATAAGTCAAGTCTCTTTTATGAATGTCTAAGATTCTTATATGGTATTCCTTGGGTAACTAAGTAGTTTTTAGTGAATGTATTTTACGCACAGCAGGCAGAGCTGGAGAAATTTTTTCGGTGTTCAGAACTGAGGCACTTTCTGGGGCATCCCATTAAGAATTTCTACCCTGAATTCTTTCCAGAAGCTAATTGGGTCTGTGAAGACCACAGAGTACAGGTGTTCCATGTTCTATGCAGCTCACATTCCTACATAAACATGCTGTTACTTTCTCGAGCGTCATAAGCTCCTGGGTGGTCTTAGGGCTGCCTTCAAAGGAAAACAAGTAAGACTTTCCTCTCATTGCTGATCACTTGAAGACCTGGTTAGCATACAACATTCTGGAATCTCTATTTACTGAGTCATGAGTTCTTACCTGAAAGGAAACTTAAATGGCTAACTCTGGCTAATTCCAAACCTCATTGAATAGCCAAAGAGTTGTAGGAAAAGTAAAAGTAAGAGAAACAGGTAACTTCTGTGCTAAGTTCAATGCCTTTCTCTAAGCTCTTGATGTAACTATTACTTAGCAAGGTGAAAGCAATTGACATTTTCCTCAGGAAATATAGAAGCAAGCCATTTTATGGATAAAAGTTAGCTTTTTTGTTTTGTTTTGTTTTGTTTTGTTTTGTTTGTCCCAGGTTGCAGATTTTTCCAAATAGTGGTGAGTTGGCTAAGTTTTATAACAGAGCAGTCATTATTCTTTCTGTATAAAATGTCAGTGTTTCTTATGTGCCAGGCACTGTGCTAGGTACTTTGCAGGACTTACCTAATGTGGCCCTCCTAACAATCCTGAGAAATAAATATTATTATCTCCATTTTATATATGATGTACTGTAGGCTCAAGAAAATTAAGAAACATGGCCAGTGTTTCAGAATTACTAAATTGCAGAAACAATCCAAATCCAGATGGTTCTGATGCCACAGCTCATGGGCTTTGTAATAAGCCGTGCTGTCCCTCATTTCAACATCAGCTTCCGCATGTGATCTTCCATGTGGATCTGAGCACTGCCTTTACTTCCAGATCCAGTGTTCTCAGATCACCTCTATTATCTGCATGTGATTGGGTGCCATCCACTTAGGACAAAGTTATAACATTCTTTTCTTATCAACCAGAGTGTATTTAATTTTGTTTTAAAATAACATCACACTTAAGAATATCCAGAATGCATGTAAATGATTGCTTGGATGTGTTAGCTTCTCTCTCTTTCCCTCTCTCTCTCTCCTTTTTTTTTTTTGTTTTGAGACAGAGTCTCACTGTCACCCAGACTTGAGTGCAGTGGCGTGATCTTGGCTCTCTGAAACCTGTGCCTCTGGTTTCAATGATTCTCATGCCTCAGCCTCCTGAGTAGCATGCACCACCATGCTTGGCTAATTTTTGTATTTTTAGTGGAAATGGGGTTTCACCATGTTGACTAGGCTGGTCTCGAGCTCCTGACCTCAAGTGATCTGCCTGCCTTGGCCTTCCAAAGTGTGTGAATGACAGGTATGACCCAACACGCCCGGAAGCTTCTCTCTTTTATCTCGACTTTGGGTTGGCTCTAGGGATGGAGTAGAGGAAGGTGAACTTTACTTAATAGTGCCCAACAAAAGTATTTAGTAAGAAGTTCAATTTATTTTAAAAATCTGAGTCCTTTGGACTGAAAAGTCAGAGATAGTTTTTGCTGATATTAATCATGAGTATTTTATTTGCATTATTTAGGCTATTTTTTCCACCCATCTTGATGCTCCATGCTTGACAGCAAATTCTTTAGACCAGAGGTTGGCTGAATTTTGTCCACTGTCTGTTTTTGTAAATAGAGTTTTAGTGGAACACAGCCATGCTCACTTGTTTACATGTTGTTTGTGGTAGTTTTTATACTACAAAGGCAGAGAGAAGTAGTTGCAACTAAGACTGTATGGTCCACACAGTCTAAAATATTTACTTTCTGACCCTTTACAGGAACAGCTTGCCAACCCTTGCTTTAGGCAGACCAAAAATGTATGGATGCTGCAGGCCAGCTATGAATCTCTGTGTCTAGACTTGAATGAGGAGGAATTTGGACTTGGATGGCAGGACTAGGACATCTTTAAAGGCCCTTCCAAGTCTGCATTTCAAGGATTTAAAAATTCAGCATTATATATATTTTTTCTCATAAATAAAGTGTATGAGGTAGGACCCGGATAGCAGATGTGGACTTGTAACAAATCTTGGAGTGCAATGGCTATGTTAAAAACAGACATTTCTGTTTTGTTAATTCTTACTATGCTGATGCTCAAATATAGCAAACTATGAATCCAGTGCATTAGTTAAATTTTGAGTAGTCTCTAAAGGCAGCTAAGGCTGAATACGTGGAAGTGGGCCATGTCTGGTTATACTGACATCAACAAGTATTTGAAAGGAATCAAACTACATAATTGTACCATTTTGCTTGTCGGTATTTGTAAAATATTATTTGTGTCTTCTATGAAAACTCACTCCAGTCATGAATGTTTTATTAATTTATTTGTTGCCCATCAACCTTATGCACACCACTATATGAAACAATAGAGGAAATGTGGTCAATACCCTGGAGAACTGTGCTGCTCAGTTTTTGGACTTTCCTCCCATGCCTCAGGACCTGTTGTAATGTTTTGGTTATTTTTTAAAGTATTTCCTAGTAATTGAGATGCATGTCTGAAAAATTATGTATAATGTCAGAGGCCCAAAACCTTGGGATCTGACACCGGCTGGATTTCCTTTTGCATCCTTGGGAACTTTGGCTGCATTTAAATTAGAAAACTCATCTTTTGTAACTACAGGCTTTTTTTTTTTTTTTTTTTTTTTTTAAGCCTCCTGTATTCTCTGTAGATCTTATTTGGCTCACTGGTTAGTCACCTGGTCTTTTAACTTGGGCCAAGCTTTCTCTGAATACCAGAAGGATTTCGAAAGTAGATGTTTAAAGACATCTGATCCCTGATGTATTGCTTAAAATCATCATCTACACATGTATGTACATAAATATATTTTGAAAATATTAACTTGGTATAATTTTAAGTATTTTCTGTGCTATGAAGTATTCTACATTCAGATTTTTTTCCTATTGAATTTAAAATCAAAACAGACATATGTGAGTCAAACAACAAAAACTGTAAAAATACCTGTAAGGTTTAAAATGATTTCCCTGGGGAGAAGAATATCTTATGATATTGAAAATGGGAAAGAAGTTTTACCTTGGAAGGAAAGAGATATCATGCTCGAGGAAAAAAAGATGAGTTTCGTGCATAGACATTGGGAATGGATTATGGGCATGATCCAGTAGGAGGTCAGAACTGTCGGCACATCACACTGTGTGGCACCATTGTGAGCTTGTTGATAGGATGTTCTGTAATTTTTCTCAAGTCAGCCAGTTTATGAATGTTTTGTCTTCTGCGTCAGCAAAGAGAAGAATTTTCATCACCTATTTCATTAGTATTTCCTTTCTTTTCTTCACCTGTAAGTGTCTAACAAAATATTCTATCTTAGGTACCTAATAAGTATATATTGATGAATGACTTCACTGTTTAAATCAGCTCATTGACATGTTTACTGATAGTAAAAAAAAAAGAATGAACTTAAAAACTCTGGAGAGAAAATGCATACATTCCAGAATTGTTTAAAAGAGAACCTTTATGGTGGTTCTAGATGAATTCATCAAAGTTGATTTCAGGTAATAGCAATTTGTCAATAGATGAATTGGCCCTATGACTCATTTGCCCATTTTATGATTCATAATTTTGTTCTGACAAGTAATAAAGTAAGAGGAATGTCTGGTTCAGTGAGGCCGCTCAATATACAGCTTACTTTGGAGAAAGACAATTTCTTGGGTTTAAAAAAATTCAGATACCAGGTATATCATCCATCTCAATGAATTTTTAAATAGTATAGTGAATTTTAAATAGTATAGTGAAGTGAAACCAATCTCTTGCTTTTCCTGCCTCCTATAATTTACAGATTTTCTTTCTTGACAGGGAGAGAAAGGAGTTGCATTACAAGTATGGACTAGGAATATTTTTATACATGGATAAGGAGAGGCTTGTATGCCTGTGACTGTGAGTCATGAACTGATATAATGGGAGTGTGAAGATACTCAATGGTTTTAAGCTTGGAATTTTTCAAATGGTTGTGCCAAGAACTACAAAGCAACAAGTTCTTGGTTAATCAATAATGTTGAAAATGGTTTTCTTGGCAAATTGGTTTTTTAATGAATCGGCAGTCAATCACTTACTATTTGACTAATTTTCTTCACACTGGTCTATCTCGTATGAAATAATCTTCCCTCTCCCATGAGAGACCCACTTATCTGGATGCCAAAACCAGTCTTATCTGGAAGCAAGTAAATGAAGCTGCTGCCATATTTCCCAGCCCCCATAGCTTTATAATGATAAATTGTTTATTCCATGGAAAGAAAAACAATCTTTTAAAGTGTCTTTTTGGAGAATTAGTTATTGAACATTTCAATGTGGTAACATTTAAAACAAGATTTCATTTTAACCACTAAAATGGCTTAGCCATAACTCCTAATAGAGGTATGGCCTAGAATATAAAAGAAAGAACTTGGTTGTGTATAAAAGAAAGGGAGAGAAAAGAAGAGTAAATGTAGAAAAATGAGTAAAAATACTGCAGGCTGTAAGAAACAGAAGAAAGATGCCTGAAGACACAAAATTGCATAGGGCTATTAGAGTCTGGTAGGTGCTTATGTACATGGGTGTGTATCCTGGTATAAGACAATGAAGGTTAAATGTATCTGCATCTTAAAGATAGAAGGTCCACTCTCCCAAAATATTCAACCTTTTCAAAATATTCAGCATCGTATAGTGGCTAATAGATATAAGTAATTTCCAGGCTTGCTCTGTTGATGTCACCCTGTCCCTCTGTCTTAGCAATTGGAATGGGGATTCAAGGACTGGAAAGCAGGGTATTGGTTCTGACATTCTAATGGCATTGGACAAACTCCTCTCCACTTGTGTTTTCAGTGGTGACAGCCAGAGACTAATGGCAAGAGGGTTCTAGAATTGGCTGTGTGAATAATGAAAGGTACTAGGGGTCACTGCCAAAATACCGATCTACATTCTTTTCTGTTATCAGGACACTGGCATCCACGGGGGGGGAAAAAAAAAAGTCTTTGTAGAAAAAACTCAAGTATTATTCTACCAAGCTTCTCTTTGCAACTTGTGCAGTGTGCCCAGAGTTTTAAATTGGTCTTTCTATTCTTCAAATAAGAAACTGTTCTTATTTAAAGAACAGTTCTTAGTGTTCTTATTTCAAGTATCAGTGCAGAGCCCAGATTTTTCTCCAATGTGTTTTCCCAACACAAAGAAACTAAACTTGAGGTCCTTGGAAATTCTGCTTGGTATGAGTCTTTGTCTTTCCATTTGGTTTTTCTTTTTCCTCCTCTTGTTTTCACTAGATTGAATTCCATTTCTTTCTTCTTTGAAAAAAAAGAGCTGCATCAGGCATGGGGATCAGGAAAAGGTTTTTTCACCTCCATGATTTTGGTAGCAATACAGACATCTGGCAGCAAGGAGTATAAAAAACTTCTTTACCTTTTTTACTTTTTTTAAGGAAGCCATTATTTCAGGTAGAGGATATCAACTAACATATTCTTGCAGGCATTGGGCTCTTTCTTTCAAGACCTCCACTGGTGATCAAACTAAATATTTAAAAGGACATTCCTATAAACAAAAGCATGGTCTGCATTCACAAACCATTTTCAATAAGATCTCTTTCCAGTCAAGACTCTGACCATCTGCTTGCCATATTATATTTTTTAATATTATTGTGTCAAATACATGCTCTGTCAATGCAGGTAAAGGAATACTTGAAAAATCTGAACATACACAAATCAGTGGATCTAGATGACATGAATCCAAAAGTCTGGAGGGAATTAGCTAATGCAGACTTGCAAATAAGTGTCCCAAACAGAGCACCTTCACAATAATATTTTATCAAACTGCCCTTCTTTCAGGAAGTACACAGATGGTAAAATAAATACAATCAACATTCCCTTTGACTCTCCTGGCAGAAACTGTTACCTTGGACAAGTTACCATTTATAACGCTGCACATATGAACTTACTCTAAAAGCAAAGCCAAAAAAAAAAAAAAAAAAGTAGCATATCACCAAGAAAGAGCAAAAAAAAAAAAAAAAAAAAAAAAAAAAACCAACCAACCAAACAAACAAAAAATTAGTACTTTCTAAAGATTATAGAGATAGCCTGTAATTTGTTATCGACTAAGAGTACCTTTGAGATCTAAAAAAGGGTTACCAGGCCAGATGTGGTGGCTCACGCCTGTACTCCCAGCACTTTGGGAGGCCATGGTGGCAGACCACTTGAGGTCAGAAGTTTGAGACTAGCCTGGCCAACAGGGTGAAATCCCGTGTCTACCAAAAATACAAAAATTAGTCGGGTGTGTTGGTGGACACCTGTAATACCAGCTACCCGGGAGGCAGAGGCAGGAGAATCGTTGAACCTGGGAGGCAGAGGTTGCAGTGAGCTGAGATCGCACCACAGCACTCAAGCCTGGGTGACAGAGCCTGACTTTGTCTAAAAATAATAAATAGATAGATAGATAGATAGATAGATAGATAGATAGATAGATAGATAGCCAGATAGGAGATGTGGCTGAGAGGTTCAAGGGAGACAGTTCAGGACTGTGAGCCAGAATGACCCTGAGTCTGATCTTATTACTCATCTGCCTGTGCAACCACAGCTGTGGACCTTGCATGGGCAAAAGCTGAGCTGAGCAAGAGAGTATGACAGAAGTAATGCTCCAGGCCTACTCTTCAGAGGACCAGTAACTTTCACCCTGGCCACTTGGAAGCCATCCACCATGTAACAAGTTGAACTACCCTAAGATTGCCATGTTGTGTGGATGTCCAAGCAAGTCATCTGGAGAGAGTGAAGTGGGTGGTGGTGGGGGTGGGGAGGAGAGATAGGGGGAGAGTAGGGAGAAAGCTCTTCCAGCCACCCTGGCATCCTAGTACGGATTCCAGACAAGTAAATAAAGAAGCCATCTTGAACATTCCAGCCCCAGAAGATGCCATATGAAGGGGAACAAAAGAACCCAGCCAATATCCAGAACAGAGAGCCCAGCTATATGGCCCCAGTTAAGCTGGCCCCATTATTCCCAACCGTCCAAATCGCCTCAACTGAGGCCTTGGGTTATTGTGAAGCAGAAACAAGCCATCTGTACTATGCCCTCCTTGAACTCCTGATTCATAGAACCATGAGCTTAACAAAATGGTTGTTGCCAATGCCAGGGGTGTCGGGGAGCAGGGGTTTACGCAGCAAAAGGTAGAACTAACAACTTTTCTTTTACTTCAGGAAACTTTATTCCTTTTATTCCTTGTGTTTCTCTACTTTGTTGTTCCTATTTTCCTTTTTCTTCCTTTATTTATTGCTATTTTTCTCTACTCATCATGCTAAGATAATTAAGCATATTTAAAAATTTATTTTGTTTGCAAATGAGGTGAGTTTTGGTATGCTCTCCTGCCCACCCCACTACTTGTATATTATCTTATTTTGTTATTTATCTAAAGACAGGTTCCCTCTCTGTTGCTTGGGCCAGAGTACAGTGAGTGGTGTGATCCTAGCTCACTGAAGTCTCATCATTCATTATTTTAAAATGAAGTGAGTTGTACTTAAAATTTCCTCTCAGAAAACTAGATTAATCAATTCTTATTTTCATGTAGGCACCAACGACCCAAACCTTTACAAATGTATATAAATATGAAAAACTGGAAAGCAATAGAATGTCCAACAAAATAACTAAATACAATGCAACTGATTAAAAAATGCTCCACTGACTATATCTGAAGCAGCCATTGCTATCTCTTTGCCTCACCTCTGAACACTCTCACCTGCTAACCCTGATCCAGTTACAAAAGCCCTAGTACTGTTCCTCTAGTGTACTATGTGCATTCCCTTTGCCTGTGCTGTTTCCCTTGCCTGGTAAATTTCAAGAAATGCACACAAGGTACCCTCTTTCTTCTTTGGGTCTCAGGTTATCAATGTAGCCTTTCTTGACCACTGCACATATGACATGAGACTCCTCCCCTTCCTAACACACCCTATCTCCCTTGCCCTGCTTGATTTTTCTCCTTAATGCCTCTCACCATCTGCTGTATCATGTATTCACTTATTTATTTATTGTCTTCTCCCACTAGAATATCAGCTCCATGAGGGCTGAGACTGTGTGGTCTTGTTCAGGGCCTGTCCCCGGCATCTCTAGTACTGTTTGGCATATGGTAAATATGAGTCAAGGAAGCATGCTTGACTCCTTGACTCCATGCAGCTGAGATGCAACGGATTTTAACTTCTGTCAAAGCCACTAACAGTACGTCATTAAGAGAAAATAACAGGTTACAGAATAGTATGGGGATTTCATACATATGCTTTGAAAAAACTGTAATAGTCTTGACTGGATGCATAACTAGAAATGAGAAAGGTCCTCATTTTGTCAGCCGGGTGTAAAATTGGAGGAAGCGTTGGTGCTCTCTCCTGTGTGACAGAACAGTACAGTGTTACTAAGAGAATGGAACAGCCTGTGGGTGATGCAGGAAAGGGAAGGGGAGGCAGAACACAGGTTGAGCCAGAAACGGAGGCAGCACTAACTTTCCTACCCAGCAGCCATTTCCTCCTTGCCCTTACCAACAAAATCCTGATGTCATTGAGAGGAACGAGGGACCCAGCCAAAAATACTCACTTTCCTGAACTCCTTGCAGCTAGGAGACCATACGAAAAGCACTGGCTAATGAGAAGTAAAGCAAAAGTTTCTAAAAAAGCTTTTACTTTTCTGATAAAGGCACTACCGTTTCCTCAGAAAGTTCCTTTGAAACTTTTTGTTCCATTCTCTTAGTAACCCATGTGCTGTTCCGTTGCCCAGGTTAAAGTACCAAGACTTCCTCCAATTTTACATCCAGATGACAAAATGAGAACCTTCTCTTTTCTAGTTATGCACCCAGTTGAGACTATTACACTTTTTTCAAAGCATATGTATCAACTCTCCATGCCATTCTGTGACCTGTTCTTCTCTCTCAATTACTGAGGTGGGCACTGCTTCTCTCCTTCCTGCCACAGAAGGATATGAGGCCTGGAGCTGCAGCAGCCGTCTTGTGACAAAGAGGCACCAGCTGTGAGGCAGAGGCTTTCATGGTAAGAATGGTGAAATGGAACAATAGAAAGAGGCTGGGTCCTGGCCGGGCATGGTGGCTCACACCTGTAATCCCAGCACTTTGGGAGGCCAAGGCGGGCGAATCACGAGGTCAGGAGTTCGAGACCAGCCTGGCCAACATGGTGAAACCCCGTCCTCACTAAAAATACAGAAAATTAGCTGGGCGTGGTGGGTGCCTGTAATCCCAGCTACTCAGGAGACTCAGGCAGGAAAATCGCTTGAACCTGGGAGGCAGAGGGCAGAGGTTGCAGTGAACCGAGATCGCACCACTGCACTTCAGCTCGGGAGACAGTGAGGCTCTGTCTCAAAAAAAAAAAAAAAAGAAAGAAAGAAAGAGCCTGCATCCTATGGCTGGACACAGTAGCTCATGCCTGTAGTCCCAGTACTTTGGGAGGCTGAGGCAGGCCGATCACCTAAGGTCAGGAGTTTGAGACCAGCCTGGCCAACAGGGTGAAACCCCGTCTCTACAAAAATACACACACACACACACACACACACACACACACAGATTAGCTGGGCATTATGGTGGAAGCCTGTAATCTCAGCTATTCGGGAGGCTGAGGCAGGAGAATTGCTTGAACCCAGGAGGTTGAGGTTGCAGTGAACTGTTGCAGTGAACAGAGATCACGCCATTGCACTCCAGCCTGGGCAACAGAGCAAGACGAAGGAAGGAAGAAAGAAAGGAAGGAAGGAAGGAAGGAAGGAAGGAAGGAAGGAAGGAAGGAAGGAAGGAAGGAAGGAAGGAAGGAAGGAAGGGAGGGAGGGAGGGAGGGAGGGAGGGAGGGAGGGAGGGAGGGAGGGAGGGAAGCGGGGAGGGAGGGAGGGTCCTGAAGCCATCATGGAGCTGCTGCACCATCTTCATGTTATTTCCTCTAGACTTCTCATCGTAGCAGCCAAATGGGATCCTAATAGATACTTTTGGGTTTTTCTCCTTCTTCTGTCAACTTACCATTCTTCTACAATGACATATGTTATTTATGTAGCTACAATCGTGTGTGTGTGGGCACGCATACACATATATTTGAGGGTGGTCATGAAAAAAACATTTGGTTAGTCTGAAGCTAAGGCAAGAATTTTTTCTTCCCTTTCCCTCTTATCCCAGAGGAGAGAACTAGATCCCGAATTGTTGGACCAGCCACCCTTTCTTATGACACTTTGTTATGTCCAAATACTAGACCCTCTGTGATCTCAAATCCCTTTTAATGAACTGCCCTGGTGAACTGGCCCCTGTGTGAGCCAAACAGATTTGAGTTTTGTAGCTAATAACCTAGGATAGAAATGAATTGAATTGTCTCCTTCTACTTGGACTTCTGATGGCAAACAGCAGATTAAAATGAATTTGAAGAGAAAAGAACATATCTCCTTAGGCTTGGAGCAAAACTGCGTTAATCTGAAACTCTCTGCTCCCATTTTTGCCTAGGCTGAGCCTAATTTCTGCTTCTTGACTGTCTTAGGGGAGATCCTTCATGCAGAATCAACGTCTCCAAAAGAGAAGAGTTGCAGATGATGCAGCTTGTATATCTCTCAGCTCCTCCTACTGCAATGTCTCTTCTCCGCATCACAGCCCAGTATTGGATCCAAATTCATCCTGCCTGTGGCACCTAATCCACTATATCTCCTGGACCCTGCCTCTTCCTCCTATTCACATTATTGAAATTTGAGGGGGCGCACACTGCTTTCTCCCACTTAAATTCTGGACCTAGTAAGAAATAAGACAGAAGAGTAAGCCAGAGAGGAATACAAAATATATTTGTACTGATGATGCTGATGTTGGCCAATGTTTCCCCTATCAGCAAGTTGGCTTACAGAATGAGATAGACTGACCAACCCAGTCGGAGGCTGCATTTGGCAACCATAAATCCTCCCTGGAGGGGAGGTCTGTCCCTGCAAAACTTGTAACATGAAAAAGTAAGGCAATAGGCTGTATTCTCGTAAATCAGCAGCTCCCAGAAATAAAATGAAGAGGAAGGGCTGGTCAATGCATGCCCAGTTTTTTTCCAAACCCATCAGTCAGACCAAGTCACTCTTTTTCCTGGCTGAGGCCCCTGCTTAGTTCACTCCTTGCCTTACCCACTCCATCCAGGCCAAAGCTTTCCTGCCCTCCCCTTGCTTCACCCCCAGACAACATCCCCCACATGTCCATCTCCTGCTCCCTGCATGAAGCCACCCCAGTGCAGGGTGGCAGATGCTCCAACTCTTCTTTCTACTCTTCCATAAACAAAGGTTTAATCTCTTCTATCTGTCTCAGTTACCTGTATGCCCTTTGTATCACTTGGGTCTCAGTCTGAAGCTCTTACTCTAGAGAAATACTCTGGATTGGGAACATGTGAAAAGACATATAGAGTCCCCTCACTCAGCTCTGACTTCTAGAACTACAGAGAAGAAAAAGTAGTAGTTTTTTTCTGTACTGTTAGAAAGAGAAAGTCTACTTTCAGCTTCAGGCAAAGGGCACAGGCTTTGGCACTAAACATACTTTAGTTCCCAATCTGGTTCTTCCATCTTCTTGCTCTCACATTTAGTACACTTGGTTTAACTTAAGATTTCGTATCTTTGAGAATGGAGTATATTCATATCATGGCTACCATGCAGAACATCTTTTATAAGTATTCCTGGGACAATACCCAACACACAGGAGATAATCAAGAAATATTGGTTTCCGTCTTCCATATCCAACGTAATGGTAGAAAAGTTTCTCTTCTCGAGTTTTATGTGCTCATTTTCTAGTCTTCAGGTCAGCCTAGTCTTTGGATTAGTCTATCCTCTCCCATCTTAGGATGACACATCTAAGTTTTAAAAAGATATTTCCTATTTCTTTCCAGATTCTCTGCTGAAGCCAAGCATGATCCAAAGGCAAAAACTTTCTCATAGTCCACAGTCAACGTGGCTGCTACAGGATACAATGAAAACCCTTAGGGACAGTGATTGTTCTTCCAAGACCCATCTGCTGACCCTGATGTGACGAGGCATTTCGTATACCTAACCTAACGAACATCAAACAACATAACTTAGCCTAGCTTATTTTAAACAAGCTCAGAATACTTACATTAGCCTACAATTCGATAAAATCTTCTAACATAGAGCCTATTTTATGGTAAGTGTTAAATATCTCATGCAATTTATGGAATGTTGTACTGAAAGTGAAAAACAGAATGGTTGCATGGGTACCATCATAAAGTAGAAAAATCGTACATCAAACCATCTGCAACCACCTGTAGTCTCGAGCACTCATCATAGGACTGTCTGCACTCTAAGACACTCATCCCAAGCTAGTATGATTACTTGTCTGTGAATGGACTTTTCAAAAGTATCCCCATAACTTTTTCTTTGAATGCCCGGCACACCAACTCAGGCTCAGGGACACTGGGCTTTAAGTAATGTTTACCAGTGAATGAATGAATGAACAAAGGCCATATAACTGATTCAAAAGACTCTTTATATAAAAGCATCATGGAAAAGTGTTGTTACCATGATTGTTTTTTATAAGTCAATTTTATGTAAAATAATAATTTCCTCCAATATAACAAAGGGAGGATTCTCTTTAGGCAATAGCCATGCATGTTATACTGATGGCTGGGTGCCGTGGCTCACGCCTGTAATCCCAGCACTTTGGGAGGCTGAGGCGGGCGGATCATGAGGTCAGGAGATCGAGACCATCCTGGCTAACACGGTGAAACCCCGTCTCTACTAAAAACACAAAAAAATTAGCCGGGTGTGGTGGCAGGTGCCTGTAGTCCCAGCTGCTGGGGAGGCTGAGGCAGGAGAATGGTGTGAACCTGGGAGGCGGAGCTTGCAGTGAGCCAAGATCATGCTACTGCACTCCAGTCTGGGCAACACAGCAAGACTCTATCTCAAAAAAAAAAAAAAAAAAAAAAAAGCGATACTGATAAGAATATCAAAAATGTATCAAAACTGATATTCATCCTATATTTTGCCCACATTTATCTTCCTAGAATGTTTTTTCCATGGTGCTGGATTTACCCCTTGGAGACACATAGAATAACGCTTATCTGTGTTCTGCAAGATGTTTCAGGTTTTAAAAAACAGCCACCATCTCCTCCTGAGTGATCTCTCCTTTAAGGCCAAGTAGACCCTGCTCCTTCAACACTGTGATATAACTGAATTTTTTTTGGAGACAGAGTCTTTCTCACTTTGTCACTCAGGCTGGAGTGCAGTGGTGAGATCATAGCTCATTGCAGCCTCCACCTCCAAGGCTCGAGTGATCTTTCTTCCTCAGCCTCCTGAGTAGCCAGGGACACAGGTATGCACCAGCATGCCTGGCTAAATTTTTTATTTTGTATTTTGGAGAACCAAGGTATCTCACCATGTTGCCCAAGCTGATCTGAACTCCTGGGCTCAAGTGATCCTCCCACCTCAGTCTCCCAAAGTCCTAGGATTACAAATGTGAGCTACCATACCTGGCCTGACAACTGTGAATTCCCTCAAGCTTCTGTACTTAGGTAACTAACCTCTGTAGCTATATTTTGCAACAAGTGACCAAAAACCTAACATCAAGTGGTTTAAACAGTATAGGAGTATATTTCTCTGCATAAAATTTCAGGTAGGTGATTTACCTCCAGTGTGGTGTGCCATAATACGACAGACCCAGGCTCTGGCCAGCTTGTTGCTCTCCTCTACCTGACTTGCATCTTAGGATCCAAGTGGTAGCACCCACATTCTAAGCAGCAGGGTAGAGGAAGGGGAAAAAAGAAGGGCAAAACAGTGGATGGATGCACGCTGTTCCTTAGGAAGTATGTCCAGAAGCGGCCACTCTGCTTCTGTTTCATTGATCTTAGCCACATGCCTGCACCCACATGGAAGGGTAATTGGGAAATGAACTGTGTTCTAGGGAGCCATATGCCTTCCTAAAACTTGGAGGTACTATTGCTTTAGAAGAAAGGGACATGCATATTGAAGGCAATCAGCTTTACTTACCACACTCTCTCCTTGTGCTCTTTGGTCTCTCATGAAGTGCTGTGGCCAATATGTCACTGCTTTTTTTTTCTAAATGAAAGATATCACACTGTAAAAATAGCAATTTTATTTCATCATATACAGATGCAGGAAAGTCCTTGTACTTTTCTAAATCAAATTAAATCTAATCTTTTGCCTTGTCTCACCATGCTAATGAAAAATTCAATGTCCTTTATTCAGTATTGCTTCTTTAAGGTCACATGAAAGTAGGATTGAGATTGAGAAGGTATTATGTGGGTCCTGGAAATTGAGGAATGTGCCTCTTATCTTCAGGCCATCATAATCTCCTAAGAGAGGTTCATTGTCCAAGTCCTGTGTGGTCCATGTGAAAACAGGAGACCCTGCTCTTTTCACTCCAGGCTTGGGCTTTAGGGTCTTTGCCAAAGCTAAAATGCAACCCTTGATGCTGAGTGCACAGCTTTCCTCAGTGCACTGTGCAGTCATTTCTTTCCAGGATCCTGTGACTTCCCTAGAGTGCTATAAAGCAAAGATCCCTCCATTCCCTTCTCAGGTTTGCAGAATCTCCCTCTTCCTAGGACCAGCCTTTTCTGACTTTACCCTCCAACCATATTCTTTGATTTCTCCAAGTCTGGATCAGCCCAACATCATTTCCCCTCAGAAGACTTAAAGAAAATAATTTTTGCCTTTTTTTGGAGTGCTGTGGTAGAAGGAGATTCTGGCATCTGTCAGTTTTTGTGGTTGCTGTTTCACGTTTGTGTCTTGTTTTGTTTACTCTATCCCTGGCATAATTCATTTATTAATGTAGTGTCAAATCAGTTGGATCATTTTCATAATCATGTTATATTACTGACCAGTATCAGGAACTGAGCTCCTCTGCTAGTAACAGATATTCAACTAGAGGAATAACTAGTTAAGAGCTTATTTTTCATATAAAGAAATTCCAGAGTTGGAACAGAAGCTCCAGTATGTCATCAGTGACTCACTGTTCCCTTGCCTTCCTTCTCTGTCACCCTTATTCATGTCCATCATCAATGACACAATGTGACTGCTAGAGCTCCAGCCATTACATCTGTGTTCCAGGCAGGAAGAACGAGAGGGGCAAGAACAAAAGAGACACACCTCCCCGATGAGTAAATACTCTTTAAATAGCTATCTTTAAGCTTATGTGCAAATAATTCCATTTAAATCTCATGGCCAAACCTTTCTTCACAGGACGCTGGAAAACACAGTTCTAGAACATTGCTGCTCCAAATAAAATCTAGATTTTATCATCAAGGAAGTAGGGAAAATGAAAATCCATAAGCAACACAATTTCTATATACTGCATATTATTGCTTACTCATATGTCTATCTCTTGGTTCATACAGTTAGCTATTAATATTTGCACCCAAGCAAAGAACTCAATTTTGTCTTATTACTATTGAGTTCCCATTGCAGCCTATGAACATATTTTAAAATCCAACATGTTCATTATTCTTTGCAGCTAAGTCACCTATACATGTGATTTAAGTGAGCCAGCTGCGAAAAAGCTGTTTCTGACTTTACACCAGTTGGTGAGGTGATGAAGAGATGGTAATAATCCCATTTCCAAATATTTTTCTCTGATGCCTTCAGCTTCAAAGATTTCCATCTCTTATTTCATAACTTTGAGATCTGTTTGAACAAGTTTTGCTTTTTATTTTTGCGGAGACATCTATTGCTGGAGAGATGCAGGGGTTTTGTTGTTGTTGTTGTTGTTGTCGTCGTCGTCGTCTTTTTTTTTTTTTTTTAGAGATGGGATCTGGCTCTGTCACCCAGGCTGGAATGCAGTGGTGCTATCATAGCTCACTGAAGCCTAGACCTCTGGGGCTCAAGTGGAGATGCAGTTTTTATTTCAAAAAAAGAAGAAAAACAAAACAAACAAACAAACAAACAACAAATTTCCAGTTCATCCTCCCTTTCTTTCATTTTATTAAGTATAGTTATGTTATTAAAGTGTTACCTACATTCATTTTCTCCTTCAGAAAATCTTTTACCTAAATTAAGAAATCATTCCATGATGTATACCTATAACAAAACATCACACTCTACTCCATAAATAAAATTGAATATGTATATAAAAGATAAAATTATTATAGAATTTTGACCAAAAAAATGTTCTAAACATCATGTAAAAAGCATAATACCAATTCTTTACATCAGAAAATTGGCATAAGATACAAAATTGTGACTAGTTTTCTTTGACTAATACTTTAATAATGTTTAATCAAAATTTTGAAAAAAAAAAAAAAAAGAAAACCATTTTAACTTTTTTTCTTGCCAAACGTTTTGTATCAGCCTGATTGCCTCTCTGACTCATCACACATAATTGAGTGATTCTTAAAAGACAAATAAAACCACAACAAACGAAACTTTAAAAATAACAGAAGAATTATTTCTGCAGCATTAACTTTGCCTTGTCAATTATCAAGTCCTCTCCCCTTTTTGAGAGCTGTGGAGTAATCTTTCTAAATAAATATACCTTTTCTTTCCATTAGAAATTTTAGTCGGGCATATAATCCTCTGGGTAGGAAGATTTGTTCAGGATTTTTTTTAATTGAAAGTTGAGTCATTGTGCCATTGACCTTGTTTCTGATTTCAAGCTGTTTTTTTTTTTTTTTCTTTTTTTTACTTTTATTTTAAGCTCAGGGGTACAAGTGCAGTTTTGGTATACAGGTAAATTTGTGTCATGAGGGTTTGTTGGAGCAGATTACTTCATCACCCAGGCATCAAGCCTAGTACCCATTAGCTACTTCTCCTGATCCTCTCCCTCCTCTCTCACTCCACCCTCTGATAGGCCCCAGTGTGTGTTCTTCCCTTCTGCTAGCTTTTTTAAAAATGTGGAAATAATGACATTGCAACAACAACAACAAAGGATTATTTTTGAACTTAAAACTAGCATCAAATAGTGAGAGAAATAGATCATCATCACTAATTCCAGCTCCCGCTTTCTTGAATTCTTATTCACAAAATATTCTTTCAGCTCCTTTTCTCTCTCAATGGAAATTGATGGTCCTTTGCAACATTTTAAAATCTGTGCGCTCTCTTTGAAGGTAAAGGGGCCCAGCCTTCTCCCTGAGGGGAAAGGAAATTCTTTGCATTCCTTCCTGATGAATCAGACATGCGCGCGCGTGTGTGTGTATGTGTGCGCGCGCGCGCACACATACACACACACACACACAGCCCTTGATTTATCGGAGGCTCTTTGGTGGGATGTTACGTTACAAGCTGAGACTCCCAGTCATGAGCTCGACCATTTATTCACTGTGTGCATTTGGGTACGTTGGAAACCTTTAGTGAGTCTCAGTTTCCTCACCTGTTAAATGGGGGTAATAATATCTTCCATGCAGTATTTTTAGGATTAAGGGGATAACATGAGACGCACCTGAAACAGATTTTGAAATCCTCACTAAGGATGGAATAAGTAAGATGAGTTCATCATTCTTTTTAACTTTCTGCATTTCATTGTTATTGCATAAAGTTGAATATCATAGTTTGTAACATGCTGCTCTGAAACTTATAAGAAACATTGAACTGACCAGGAGTACCTGCATGCTGTGAGGCATACATTTGGTGGCAAGAACTACAGAAAGCATTTATTGAATGAATTTCATATGCCAAATACTGTTCAGATGTTAGTACTTTTATTTTTTCAGAGCGTCTCTGAGGGAGCAGTATTGCCCTAATCTGGAGGAACATGAGGCACAGAGAGGTTTAAAAGTCACAAAGCTAATCCATGGCCAGTCGAGAGTTGATTCTCTGTGTGCAGGAGGCTTGTGCCCTGTGGAAGTGGAATTCTAAGACAGATCCCAAGATTCCCACTCCTCGGTGTCTGTGTCCTGTGTGATCCCATTCCCTTGAGTGTGGGTGGGACTTTTTAATACGACGGGATAACCACTCCTGTCATTACATTCTGGCAGAAGTTAGGAAGATTCTCCTGCTGGCTTTGAAGAAAACAGCTGCCTTGAGAGGACCAGGTGGCTAGGGCCTGAGGGCGATCTCTGGGAGCTGACAGTGACCCCTGCCAACAGCTGGCACAAACCTGGGGCCTCAGTCCTACAACCACAGGTTACTGAATTCTACCAACATTGTGAATGAACTTGGAAGAGGACCCTGAGCTCCAGCTGAGAGCCACAGCATGGCTAACATCTTGATTTCAGTCTTGTGAGATCCTGAGCAGAGAACCTGGGATTGCCATGCCAGAAAGTGTGAAATAATAAATGGGTATTGTTGTAAGCTGCTGAAATTGTGGGAATTTGTTACACTGCAAAAGAAAACTAATACGTGCCCTTTCTACCAGGCTCTGCTGGATCCACACTCAGGTGATAGCAAATTCAGCTCCTGTATGGTCCTCCATCAGATACTGGCCCAGAATGCTGGGGCAATACCTTTTTAAAGAGGAACTAATGCTGCTTGTCTTTCCTACCTGAAAGAGTAGCTGGGAAATACATCTGAAATGGTGAACACAAATGTTCCTATGGAATACAAAGTGCTATACAGCGGTGATTCTATTAGTCCATTCTCACACTACTGTAAAGAACTACCTGAGACTGGGAACTTCATGAAGAAAAGAGGGTTGATTGACTCACAGCTCTGCAGGCTGTACAGGAAGGATGGCTGGGGAGGCCTCAGGAAACTTACAATCATGGCCAAAGGTGAAGGGGAAGCAGACACATCTTACTATGGTGGAAAAGGAAAGAGAGAAAGATCGAGGGGGAAAGTGCCACACACTTTTAAATCATCAGATCTTGTGGGGACTCACTCACTATCAGGAGAACAGCATGGGGAAATCCATCCCCAGGATCCAATCACCTCCCACCAGGTTTGTCCCCCAACATTGGGAATTACAATTCAACATGAGATTTATGTGGGGACACAGAGCCAAGCATAGCAGTGATATTCAAAATGTTAAATAACCAGTTCAGTGCAAGGGGCAACTGAACAGAAAGGATATGGTCACATCGATTACCTGGAAATATTTCTTATAGGGCAGATGTAAAAGATATTTCCAGGTTCAAATATTGATGTATGAAAGCCTGGGGCATGGTCAGGCCAGGGGGAGGTCAAGTTCATAAAGGAAGCTCCTCCATCAACATTCTCGTCTATATGTCTCGAAGTTTTGCCTTCACACCTATTTTCTTTAAATTCTCTCATATTTTCAACAAACATCACATGAACATATCCTTCTAAAATTTGTGGAAAATACTCCACTTTTAGAGAATGTGTTCTAAATGTTTGTGCTCTCCCCAATTCTGAGAAACAATGGTACCACTAGCTCTTCCCTGAGTCTGCTCAAGAAAAACAAAATAGAGAGATTATTTAATGCCAAAATGTATACTATTGAATGAGAAATGAAAGGTTGTTTCTTTTGAAGTGTCATTTACATTGATTCGATTTGACTGTATAGATGCAAATTTTGACCTTCAACATCTACCTTTTTCCTGCAGATATTTTGCTTTTTTTCCCTGCAGGTATTTTTGTATTGTTTCCTAGGCTCAAGCTGCCCAAAGTGTCTCAGTTGCTTTAGTAGCCTAATTGTGCAGTGGCATATTTAAAAGTCATTATTTTCATCATCTATTAAATGTAGCCCAGAACAGTTTAAAAAATTGGGTGAGGCATTTTTGCAAAAGCATTTATGATGTGGGCTGCCAAGGAATGTGCAGCTGCAGGAGCTTCTTTCTCTAATCTCGGATTTTTACTTGAAAATGTATTAAGGGTGGATACCTGTGAAGAGGAACCAATTTGATCTCCCAAGAATTGCACACATTGGAGAGTGAGACACACCTTGTTAGAACATGCTGACTCTATTGATCCCAGGAAGTGTTAGTTGTTACAAAATAGCCCTTTTATATTGAAACAACTGCTTTACCTTGGATAGCATCTGTTATCTTGCTAGTTCTTAACATCTTTGAAGAGTGGATCCTGAGCAGTGGTGAACTGGTAAGTGTTTAATAACAGTCTTGGAGGTAGGGAGAACCCGATTTGTTGCATTTGCCAATTTCCTTGGTGTAAATACTCCTACCATAACCAATTTCAAGCTATCAAAGTTAGGTCACTGAATGCAGAGTTGGGAAAAAATGTGCAGTGGTACACCACCACATAATTTTTTTTTTTTTTTTTTTTTTTTTACCATACAGATACAATAGACATAAATAATCCCAAGAGTAAAGGTAACAGTAAAATAGAGTGAAATAATTAGGAAATGATGATCTTTGACAATTTGTTACCTTCCTTTGTAATACAATTTATTTAATTGGAATTTTGTGTCATTTAAACTTCAATAATGGCCATGGTTAACAACCAGCTCCAGTACACCACTGAGCCTGAGTCAAGAGTATTAACTAATGCTGCTGGATGATAATAACACTGAAGTCATTCTGCTTTATTTTTGATGGAGGCACCAAAAATCCAAGAATAAGGCAAGACGTTCCAAGTATCCCATATTAAAGGAGTGCTAGGCCACTTGTGTGGGACTTGCAAAGGCGATGACCAAGTTGGTCAGCACCATCTTCCAGTTGAGTTGGAAGAGGTAGGGAGAGAATTTCCATGGGAAAAAATTATTGGATTGTACTTCAATACAAGTAACAAGAACTTCAAGAGGACCGCTCAGAAAACTTACATGTGCCACTTGGAGTGTAGGAACATAAGGACTGGGTCTGAGACCCAGTAAGAACAGTAAGGGTAAAGTCTATGGCTGTGACCACAGCACTGTGTCTGGTCACAGAATAAGGAAGCCAGTAGTGGGAGCAAACTTCACCTTCATTGATCGTGAGCAATGGAAGATCAGGTCAAAGGGAGCCAGCATGGGACTGCCTTAAAAGGGATTCTACCCAATAGGCTAAGTGATCTAGCAGAACAATGGGACCCTAACAATGGAGTAAGCACCCAAAAGTCCTCCAAAGGGACAATGTTAATCAGACAGCTATGTCAAGATGGTGGCAGTCAGAGACCTCTGGTCAAGGATCACTAAGGAGCCAGCAATAGCCTTGCCTGAGAGAAAGAACCAACTTTAGAGCATCTGCCTTCCTAGGGGCACCAACACCATGTTGCAGCTCCTCCTTTCATCTCCTCTGTACCTTGAGGTACCCTCCAAGGATCAGAAACACCAGCTAGAGGGAAGAGGAGGGGAGAAAGGAAGTGAAGAAGGGGAATAAAATAGCAATGCCCATGACCCACTAAAGTTTATATGGAAAGCTCTAAATTGAATAAAGTTTGGTTACAGTGTGCTGGACTTTGTGATGATTACACTGGATCATTTTAAATGCTCAAATGAAGGAATAATTTGTTTATTACCCAAGAACAATGGGAAAAACTAGAGAAATTGCCCAATATTCCATCTGGGGGAGGGGAGGGAAGCAATCCAGAAATCAAGTTTGCAGAGCAGTGTACAAACAAAGGTAGAAGTTTGGATTCTCCTCATAACCTATTGATGCAAAATCAGTCAATAAACCAAATACAACTATATTTTTGGAAGATTTTCTTAATGCACTAAGTACTTTCTTTAAAACCCTTACCTGGCCAGGTGCGGTGGCTCATGCCTGTAGTCCCAACACTTTGGGAAGCTGAGGCTGGAAGATAGCTTGAGGCCAGGAGGTCAAGACCAGCCTGGGCAACATAGCAAGACTCTGTGTCTTAAAGAAAAAAAAAAAAAAGAGAAAAGAAACAAAAGAGAAAAAAAAGCCCTAACCAATTGCTACTTAAATGAAAGATGAAGATAAGTCATAGGGCCTTTTCAAGTGAAAACTACAATAAGAACTTAGAAACATTTTTTGGAATTAAATATAAATATTCCACAAGGAATCTTGTGATTGTGTGCCAAACTTGTCCTCCTCAATTCCAATTCATAAATCTTCCCAAAAAGATAATAGAAAAGATAAGCTGCCTTGTGAAAGTTAGAGTGAACATCACTTCCCATAGGCTGTCTAAATACTAACATAGTAAGGAGCTAAAAATTATTTTGATAATTATTTACATAATATTTTTCAACTACAGAACACCAAACAACTACTTTCTTCTAAATTACCAAACTTACTTTTTGTTTGGAACTGTAGAAAGTGCACAGCCACCAAATTCTTGTTAAAAGGTATTTCAACTTTTACCTACTCAATTTCATGAATGTAAAAGTAATTGTAGAGTGGTGGATTATTTGGGGGGATGGGCTAGGAGTAAGCGTAAAAACTTTAAAGTTCCGCGAAACAGCCTTATGTCTGTTCCAATTCACTACTAGAAATTATACGTGCAACAATGACTAAGCCCAGAAAAGTCAATGAGGTTACTAGGCAAGGAGGCCACACACTCTCTTCCCAAGAGGGGTAGGTTACCGGGCTGCACCCTCTACTCAGACTGTATTGTCTAAAGAAAGAAGCAGTTTTCTTTTAACAGTTATGCAGCAAAAGAAGCAAAAAAGAGGACAGAGGAAAAATGATACAACACTGTTAGGTCCCTTTCAATTTGCAAATCCTGTGTTCTGTGATGGACATGCAGACTTAAATGCTCATGGGGACTGGGAAAATTGAAAAAAGGAAAAGGAAAGCAAGCAGTTATGAGAAAAGACTACAACACAAACACTGCAGTAAATAGCTTTTGGCACTCCGTCAGTGTCAGGGAGCAACAGGGAGCGAGGAGGAGTGTGGTGAACTAGATGATGCCGCAGTCAGTGCTTGCTGACTGTGCCAAGTGACAAAGTGAATCCAGCAGCTACGGTCATCCAAGTTTTGTAACGCCCTGGTTTTTTAAATGTTGCCAACTAATTTTAAAAATTGAAAACACTGTGTTGACTAAATCAAACATGGGGGCTCCATGAGCTGTGGTATGTTACCAAAGTACTTTTCATCGAATATTAATAATAATAAAAATAATTCAATATTGTTCAGATTCTTTTATAGTGCTTACTAGTGCCTGGGACTAAGTTCTTCACATGTACTAATAAGTTCTTCACATGTACTAACTCTTTTAATTCAGACAAATACATAATATCATATTAAGCAAGAGTCCAATGTAAATTTCATGGCCAAGTATATTGATTTCAGTTGTATATTTGGGGGTCAGAGAAAGGACCACTGGAGGAGGGGTGGTCTGCTGTCCTAGTGGACCCAAACCAGGACCCCATTTCATACTTGGCCCCCATGTGACCACATGCTAACCAGGAGACAAGGCAATGCTTTGGGTCCCTGCACCTCAGTGTCCCTGTTCTCTAGTAAATGGCCATAAGCTTCTTCAAGGAAGGAAAGGGGAGTCATTATTGTGTTCATTTGCTAAGTTACTGAAGGGTCTTCCCTCCTGGGAACTTTGCTTCTTCAATCACTGAGTACCAGGTTGAAAAACTGGCTTAGGTTCAGAAACATTTTGCTGGGGTGACTGCCCTCAGCCTCCTGACCATTCATCCTTCAGTTCTTTTGATTTTACGGATTGAGCAGCACCCTTGCTAGCTGTCCATCTATTTTGCCGTCAGGGACTCTATATTCCACTAACAATACCGTAACATTCTTGTCAGAGACCCCTCCCTCTGCCTTTATGACGTTGCCCTGATTGGATCATCATATCCACCTCGTGGTCTTATCACCCCCATTGCTATCAGGGATGGCATCTCCTACCATCAGCCCTAACCTACAAGGCACAGCCACCACTGAACTTCCTAGGGATGCTGGTGCCCCTCTTAATGGCATAGCCCTTGTTGCTTGGCAAATGGTGCTTCACTTCCTCCAAGCCTCCTGCGGATCAAGGGACTCTGGTGGTTGTCTGACCTTACACAGTATACTCACTCCAATATGTCGATTTCTTTGGCTTTGAAAGCCCTTCTCATGCCATCTATCATGGCAATTCTGGCAGGTACACACATGTCTGCTTAGTGCTCTGTTACTTTTTCTAGGAATCATCTTAGTAGTGTATTTGTACCATTCCCAGGGTCCTTGCCAAGGTGTTTAATTCTATATCTTGGGTAAATTCTCATTTCACCACTGTTGATCAAGCATTCACAGAATCCAGACCTGTGGACCCTCATCTGGCTCCTGCCAGTTTGCCAGCTCTTTGGAGTCTAGTCCCTTTCCTCTTATGTCAGGTTCAACACATCATCGGCTGGGTTATACTGTGAGGGAATCCTAGCTATGGGCCCAGCAAGGAACAAGGAAATGTGCTAGTCCTTAACTGGGAAGAGTATGCCCCTTGTTCAAGCTCAGTAGGTTCAGGGAAGTCTGTGAATTCCCTTCCTTCCTTCCTTCCTTTCATTTTTTCTTTCATTCTTTCTTTTGTTCTTTCTTTCCGTCTTTTTTTTTTTTTTTTTTGGACACAGAATTTTGCCGGGTTACCTAGGCTGACATGCAGAAATGCGATCACAGCTCACTGCAGCCTCAACCTCACGGGCTTAAGTGATCTTCCCACTTCAGCCGCTCAGTAGCTGGGACCACAGGTGCGTGCCACCATGGCTGCCTAAGTTTGCTTATTTTTTGTAGGGATGAGGTCTCATTATGTTGTCCAGCCTGGTCTTGAACACCTGGGTTCAAGTGATTCTCCCATCTTGGCCTCCCAAAGTTCTAGGATTTACAGGCATGAGCCACCGCGCCTAGCAGTCTGTGAATTCGTGATTCTCATGCACACTAATCCAGATGTCCCATCCACGTGCCAGAGTCACTCCCCTGCTCCCACCCAGTCAGGGCCCTGACCTTGGCATAAGGGATCTGCCATGCTTGAAAGCTTAACCTTTTGAGCTCTGCTACTATAGGGACAAAGTTCTGCATGTGAACCTCAGCTTTCTCTGCCTTTACTCCACAAGGTGAGAGCCTCTCTGTGCTACCAAAGACACTCTTTCTGGCTTTCACATTCAGCTTTTAGTCAATTTTAACTCTTTTGTCAGCTAGTTACTTTTGGTTTTTTGTCATAATTTTTTTTTTTTTTTCAGAGCTTTAATCATGCTTAGGAATGGCAAACCAATTCTATCAGCCTCTAGTTACTTTTTCCCACACCTTTCTCAAACTCCACACCAGGTAATACTTTCACTTCCACGGGTCACCAGTAAGTACCTCATCCCAGTTCACCACTGACAGAAGTATTAACCATTGCATTGCTACTTTGTACCAGAGGTTGCCTGGCCACCACCTACCCCAGTGATAGGATTTGAATTGCCAGTCAAGAGCTCCAAATTCACCCCAGGATCTGCCTTCTTAACCATTCCTGATGCCAGTTGTCACTGGTTGAGTTCCCCAGGAGGCAGCCTATGAAATGGAAATTAGAAGTCAAGTGTATTATGAAGCCTCTAAGGATCTCTACCTGCAGAAGAGAAGAGGCAAAAGCAGGATTGCGCAGAGGGAGAATCAAGCTGTGATGCAGTCTCAGCCAACACTGCAGCTGACTCCATAGGGATCTCTAAAGCTGGGATGACTCTGTAGTTGTGTTGTCCTGAGCTGGGGTGAGAGGTCAGCCTTTCTACCCCAAACTGATCAGTCATCGGATGCAAGCATCTTGGAAAAGGGGCATGACCTTGGGTGAGGCAGCTGTCTCCAGCCAACACAATCCCCATAGAGAGCTGACAGCTGAGGGCTCTGTGCTGGCAGTGCTCCCAGCAGCTGGGAGAGTATGTCCTTCATCCCTGAAAGGGGTTCTGGGTGGTGCATCCCAGTGTCCACCACACCCGGTATTCAAGGCTCTCTTAGCCAGATATTCCTGGCTTGGTGAATCACTTTCTGCAAAGGTGAATATTAACATTAAACATTTGCAGATAATAGCTAAATAATACTGTGGTCCTGGATTTTACTCCCCAGGTAATTAACTTTAGAGCCTCATCTCCCAGGACTCTCTGTCGTTCTTGGTATTCCCTATTCACACCAATGTTCTCTAAACCCACAACTCAGGGACAGAACTCTGTGCCTTTGGAAACACCGGGTCCTAAGGCTGAAATTGCCTTTCTTCCTTGTCCATCTGGCTAACTTCTGGTTACCTTTTAATGCCTACTTCAAATGTTACCTCCACTGTGACACTTTCATCTAGTCCCCGATTACAGCTATTTGCAACTTTCCTTTTGCTCCTACAAGCATCTGATAGTATAGGACTTAGCAGGGCATATTCTTAACACTATGAGCTAAACTTCGCAGCTAGACTTCACTTTCATTGAAATCTTATTTCTGACATTTAGTAGTTGTGGAACTTCGAGTAAGTTATTTACCTTATCCCAGCCTCAGTTTTCTTATCTGTAAAAGAGGGATCTATCTCATTAGTGTTATTGTGGGGATTTAATGAGTGAAAATGAGAAAATCACTTTAAACTGTGCAATGCACATAATGTATGCTACACATCTTTGCCATTGCCTCACTGTAACTGTTATACCTTGGACCTCATTCGTTGGCTGGTCAGGAGCAAAGGCAATGTCTTATTTGGCCTTAAACAGCCAACTATTAGCACAGTGACTGGCACACAGAAGGTAACAACAAACACTCACTGAGTAAAGTCGATATTTATTTGAGATCTACAAATCTATATCTAGCAGCAGGATAATGAGCTAATAATGTGATATGCTGTAGCCTTGAAGAAATATATATGTTTTTCTTTGTGATGGCAGTGTCAAACCAGTGTTTCCCAAAGCACCTTCAATGGAACACTGGTTCTGCAAAATTATCCACAAAAATGAATTCAGTGGCCAAATATACTTGGGAAATGGTATACATACTACTGGATTCACATTAGCATATTAAGGTCTCTACAAAGTTCTCGAGATATGTGGTAGTTATAATATACACTCACAAATTCTATGACACTTCTCCCTCCAATAATTGGAGTTTATTTCCCTTCCCATTGCATATAGGCTGAACTTAGTTTTCTAGTTCAGTGAATAGATTGTGAATTCCCGTGAACAGATTGTGATAGAAATGACAGTGTGTGACTCCCAAGACTAGGTTATAAAAGGCGTGGCAGCCCCCTCCTTGCTCTCTCTTGGTCCCTCACTCTGGGAGAAGCCATTTGCTATGTCTCAAAGAGAAGCCCACATGGCAAAGAATGAATGCCTCTGCCAACAGCCACAAGAGTGCACTATCCTGGAAGTCGATCGTCCTTACCAATTGTAAAGTGAAGTAAATATGGCCTGAGAAGGACTCCTTACGTCTATATTTGAGTCCTTGTGAATGAACCATAACCTAACTTAATAGGAAAAGACAAGATTGAAAACCTAACTTAGGAGTATGTGCCTATAACAATAGCTGAGTCTTGGTCAATCCCAGCAGCCGCACTACAACCACTCATACACCACTGAGTGTTCAAACTGTGTTCAAACAAGGCAAATGCTGAGCTATAACCAATCCAGCTGTTTCTGCACCTCACTTCCGATTTCCGTACATTACTTGACTTTTTTTGTCTATAAATTTGTTCTGACCATGAGGCATCCCTGGAGATTCTCTGAATCTGCTGTGATTCTGGGGGCTGTCTGATTCCCAAATCATTCATTACTCAGTTAAACTCCTTTAAATTTAATTCGGTTGAAGTTTTTCTTTTAGCACCACTCAAGCCTTCAGATGACTGTGGTCTTGCAAGGCATCTTGACTGCAACCTCATGAGAGTCCTGCAGCCAGAACCATCCAGTTAAGATGCTAAATTTGAGGGGAATTTGTTATGCAGCAATAGATAACGAATGTATAATGAAACATGTTTAACTTTATGCAATTCAATGTTTGACCCCGGACACTGATCCCACATTATGCCTATTAATACTGTAGCCCATTCTTTTGTTAGAATGTTGAAAATCACTACACAATTAAATGTTATCAAGTTTCTCTGAAGCTCTGTTTTAAATCTTTTAGAAATAACCATTTTAAAAATCATTCTGTACTTGATATCTTAAAATATGAAAACACTGTCATACTATAACCTCTATGCTTTCTAAATATCAGATTTAACATCTTTGTTCTACTTAAATACCACCTTCTCTTTTAAGAATAATTTCACTTTTGTTAACCAGAGATTCATGTGTGGTTTAAAAATATGTAGCAGGTTTTATTATTTAGATGCATTTTAATGTGCCTCATTTAAAGTAATTTCTATGACATTCAAATGAAGCATTAAATATTTTATCTAAAATGAAGGAATTTGAGAATGTCCTGAAAGTGATTATTTTCCCTCAAAAGAAAAATCTTTCCAGTTTAACGTTATCGCTACATCAGCTCTTTAGAAACTCACTTAAAAATAAGTTTATATCTCTAAATAAATAATAAAATCAGTGGTACAGGCTTTGTTTTGGTATATTCAGATCTATGTCTCATAAATATTCAAAGCACACTGCTGTTAAGCAGTATTTTCCTTGAGTGGTTTATAAGAATTTGAGGTTATACCGTAACAGCTGGCTTTCAAGTTCAATGCAGTTAGTATTGTATTTGTTTAATTACAGCATTTTAGACGTTTCAATTTCCTCTACTGAGTTTGGATGCAGAGAAGTCCTTTGAAGCTCAGATACTTAGCCACCTCCTTACTCTAAGGAAGTTTGGAGAGTGCACAGATTTTTCATCAGTTAAGGGAAAGCAGACATTTTTGTTGTTTGTTTGTTTGTTTTAGCATTGCCTGGGCTAAGGGAAGAGCTGGACAGAGAAGCAGGATGGGAGGAACTGGGCATCTTTCTCTGTGCCTGAGCCACGACTTCTCAATCCATCTTCATCATTTTCTTTGAAGTGAATATCAGACCCCCAGACCCACTGATTTTCAAATGTAAGAATCAAACACATTCCAAAGTCAAATGTAAAGAAATTTAAGTTTCACGGCTGTTTTACATTAACCTAATCTGTGATCTTCCCAAATAGTTTGAATAATTAAGAAGACCTAAGTAACAGATGAAGCCTGTGATTTCCTTATAGCTGGTTAACTTTACTGAGTTACTCTTCTTCAGTTTCACAATCAAAATAAGGAAAATTGGTATAATAAAATTTATGACTCTGGGCTTCAGATTTGCATGAATTCTAAAATAACACTAATAGAAGTTAGTTAAGCACAGTGTTAGACTCCTTACATACATCACCTCTCTTTATGCTCAGATCGGTCCTTAAAGATGGGACGTATTTCTGGCTCCATTTTACAGGAAGGAAACTGAGTCTCTGAGGAGTAATTTGTATCAGAGATTATAACTAATGATTATTATTGGAAATAGATTTGTCTTGATATCAAAATCACAAGTAACTAGAGGAATCATTATTTTAACCCTATCACCATAATGTTTGCCCATTTAAACTAAAAAATTCTGTTTAAAGGCTATCTTTTAATTGACAGAAGTACTATATATAACAACAGATTTCAGTATGAAGACAGAAGTTGCCATTTGCTTAAAAGATCTTATCTGCTTTCCTGTTGTACCTTGAAGTATATCAGGTACATCAATTCCACAATCAACTATGATAATTAGGGGGACAACAAATGCCCCAGAGGGAGCATTTTCTAGTGATTATATCATAGATGCATAATAATATCTTTATAAGCTAAGCAGGAAAACATTCTCAGAAGCATATTGTTCAGGTCAGTGATTTTAAAAGAATTCCATAGGATGAATAGCCCCTCTGTCAGAACAAAAGTTGTGGCACAAATTCCATTATAATTCTCTTTCCTCAGTCACTTGGAACTTTCTCAAAAAATTTCTTTCCAAGTGAAACTGTCCCTGGTGACTGCTTTCCAAATGTGATTTTTTTTTTTTTTTTTTTTTTTTTTTTTTTTTTTTTTTTAGTAAAAGGAAAATTTGTTTCTTCATCCAAGAAGGAAATAGTTATTCAGTTACTTTTTTCAAAGGCTTTTAAGTATAAATACCTCAAAATGCAAATTGTTAAACACTTAAAATTTTGCGTAAAATTAGGTTGCATTTAATTATTGTTCTTCTTGTTATAGCATATGAGAAATTAGGAAAATCATCTAGAATTTTCCAGAGTTCAATAAATTGCTTACCATATTGAAAAACTGGAGTAAAAGCAAGACTAGCTTTATAGAGCTATAGTTAGATAGAACTTGAATAAACACTTGATTAAGGTTTAATTCACAGTCATGGAGTCATAGCCAGTCATGGAGTCAAGATAAAACATCACCGGCCTTTCTGTTCAAACAACATTAAGGCCTGTAGCAAAGCTGACAAAGCTGTCTTCTTGGGATTCGTCTCTACACCTTTAATGATTTGCCTTTGTTAAAGGAAATCTTCCTTAAGTTGAACTTAGCAGCTCCCTAGGATCTACAGATGCCAAGGTCTTCTTCAGTCGTAAGGTTGAACAACTGAATATCTCCACCCCCTCACCCTTCCTAACCTGAGAATACAGAACACTTGACTTTTTGCTTGTGAATTTATCCTCATGTTGTTCACACAAGTACAGTGCCAGAAAACGTTATAAGGTAGGCACACAATAGAGTTCACTATTTCAAGGAGTATTTCACGTGCAAAATCTGTTGAACTACACATTGCCAGATATTATTCAGAAAGAAGAAAAGTCATTTTGTACCATGTAAAATATAAAAGGTATTAATCAGCAAATAAATTCATAAGTGATCAAAACTCAGCAATGTTCTGATCATCTGAGCATATGTTTATGGCTGACACCGGAACTCTAACACTAACTTGTGCTGGACACTGTTGAGACACTTTATAAGCAATAAAGATCAAACGTGATAGTAAATTGTATATTGTTTTGGAGGAAGTGATTTGATCGCAAGTCACAAAAAATAAAAAGCAGATTAAATAAGCTGCAAATGTCTGCCTTAAGTTTAAGAAGTCTGAAGGCAGTTGATCCTGGGTGGAATGGTTTTCCCAAATGGCAAAAGTTCACCTCCTTCCAGATGGTTGTCTTGCTGGCTGTGTGAAGCCTGCTTTTCAAGATCACTTCATGTTTGAAGATGGCTGCTGAGGCTCCAAACATCATATCTCCATTTCAGTCTACATGAGGAAGATGCTAAAAAAGGGCATGCATTGTATCATGATTTCCATTGCCATTCCATTTGCTAAAATTACTCAGATGGCTTCACCTGGCTATAAGGAAAGCTAAGAAATGTCATCCTTATTCTTTTCTTTTTTTTTTTTTTTTTACTTTGAGGGAGTCTTGCTTGCTCTGTCACCCAGGCTGGGATGCAATGGTGCAATCTTGGCTCACTGCAACCTCCACCTCCTGGGTTCAAGCAATTGTCCTGCTTCAGCCTCCCAAGTAGCTGGGATTACAGGTGGCTGCCACCACAATCAGCTGATTTTTTTTTTTTGTTTTGTATTTTTAGTAGAGATAGGGTATTTCCATGTTGGTCAACCTGGTCTCAATCTTCTGACCTCAAGTAATCCACCTGCCTTGGTCTCCCAAAGTGCTGGGAATACAGGCATGAGCCACCACAACTGGCCAGAAATGTCTTTATTCTTGAAGGCCATATGTGCAGCTAAAATTTAGGGGTTTACCTTTTTGAGGAAGAATGGGTATTTGAGGCAAAACTGAATTTCAGCCCTGCATATGTTAATGAATACAATAAGATTGTATAAAGTTAGAGCAATTACAAAATAGGAGGAGCAGGAGAAAACCTGGTAAAGATTGAGATATTTGAATTAGATTGAACAAGAACATAAAAATCAATTATTGTGAAACATTTCCTTTTGTGCATCACTGTCACAAGATCTTCTCAAGGTCTTTAAGCTTAAACATCTTAAAAGTTAAGATATGGCTTAAAAGTTGTATCTGCACATTCTAAACCAAAGTTGATACTTGGCAATTAATGAGTAAATTCAGATTGTGTAGTTAGCAGTCTAAAGGTTGAAAAAAATTCCACGTTGAATCAAGAATTGCCCTGGTTGCCACTGTGTGGTATGTTTATGCTTAAATATTTATGATCTCCTAGAAAGATCTTATTCCTAAGAAAATATGTGTAATGTCATCCTTGCTATTTAGTACTTGGCTCTAGTGTACATTGCTCAAATATTTTAACAACCTAAAGTTCTCATTTTTTTCCCTACATTTTTTTCCGTTTAAACAAGAGAGAAAATTATTTCGTTCATTTCAATATAAAAATAGAATGTAGAGGCCAGGTGCGGTGGCTCACGCCTGTGATCCCAGCACTTTGGGAGGCCAAGGCAGGTGGACCACTTGAGGTCAGGAGTTCCAGATGAGCCTGACCAACATAGCAAAACCCTGTCTCTAATAAAAATACAAAATTAGCTGGGCTTGGTGGCGTATGCCTGTAATCCCAGCTACTTGGGAGGCTGAGGCAGGAGAATCACTTGAACCCAGGAGGCGGATGTTACAGTGAGCCGAAATCATGCCATTGCACTCAAGCCTGGGCAACAAGAGCTTAACTCCATCTCAAAAAAAAAAAAAAAAAAAAAAAAAGAATACTTAAAAATGCAGATGATACTAATGAAATACATGATAAGTGCAAGATACCTACTTCAAAAGCTTATCGTGAAGATTAATGAATTTATGTAAGTATGCTTAGTTTTAAACTAATACTACTTTAATTTTTAAAATATTCATAAAGTGTTATATATAATTATGCATAAAAACATAATTTAATGTGTTTTCATGACAAAGTAAATAGATGGAGGTTAGAGATTTCTGATTTTGCCGAGTAAGATCTATAATTCACAGAAGCACTAAAACATCAAAAGTCAAAATCAACTTTCCTTTTTCTTGTGAAGTTCATTTAATTTTTTTCTTATTGTTGTTTTCTTTTTTGAGACAGCGTCTTGCTCTGTCACCCAGACTGGAGTGCAGTGGTGTGATCATGGCTCATTGCAGCTTCCAACCTCCTGGGCCCAAGTGATCCTCCCATCTCAGTCTTCCAAGTAACTAGGATTACAGGCATGTACCACCATATCTGGCTAATTTTTTTTTTTTCATTTTTGTAGAAACAGGGTCTCTCTATGTTGCCCAGGCTGGTCTCAAACTCCTGGGCTTCAGTGATCCTCCTGCCACGGCCTCTCAAAGTGCTGGGATCACAGATGCGAGCTGCCATGCCTGGCCCATTTAATTTTTTAGAATTACAGGTTTAATATTTTCTCTTTGCTGCCAAGGATGTTCCCTTTAAAGATATTTTAATAGTGCCCTGAAATATATCCATATCTATGTCTATATCTACACCTATACTGTTATTTAAACAGTTTTGCCACATGCTTGGAAATTGTGCCTTGTAATAACTTATCAGTGGACCCAGACCTACCAAAAGATCCTTGTTCAAGACATAATGAACACATGTACAAAGATTGCTTTTTAGCTTCCAATTCCTAAGCCCAAGTCATACTGCATTTGCTGTAATGGAGCAATATATTATCTTGAAAAGTACTGTGTAAGCATTTTTTTGGTAGTTGAGCTAACATAAAATTTTAAAGAATGAATATATCACAGTAAAAAACTGTAAAATATGGAACATTGCATCATTTGTTTGCATTTCATATAAATATCAATATTGCTATTTCCAAAGAAAATATGGTAGAATATTAATTCTGATTAGAAAAATAAGTATTGTTAATGAACCAAGCATGTTAGACATTTGTCTTACAGCTTTGTTATAGTTTTGTTAAATAAAAAACTCTACTAAAAGAAGAAAATTGTGTTACCTTTGGGCCCTATTTTGCAATTTTTAACATAGGCAGAAACCTCTACTTTCCCGGGAGCATGCTTCAATTAAACATGATGAGCATATTTCAATTAAGGTTTATATTTCATATGTATTTTCCCAGGTGTTAGTGCCTAGGTCCATAAATACAACCAAGAGAATTACATGGCTCTATAAGAGGGTCCCACTCTGTGCTTCTGATAGTGCATATGTATGACTCCAAATGTCTGTGCAGCCAGTAGTAACAATGTTAAGCTTTTCTTATCGAAATCATATCAACATGCCAAACTACTATATCTTCTTGTGAAATTATTGTCAAAATCTGAGCGTTGCCTTAAGTCATCTTAACATCAGAATTATCATTACGGTATCAATTTTAACCATTTTCTGGCTAATGGTTATAGGTTGGAATATCCCGCAAGAGGAGTGCAAAGACAGAAAGTCCATTCTTGATGGTTCACAGTGTTGGAGGGACTCAGAGGTACAGGTCATCTGGAATGGCAGTGTGCAAAGAATGTTAGTGGCATGCATTGTAGCTGTCATTTTTTAATATGGGCACGAAGAATTGAATTCCAGGTTAAGGTCTTACTAATATTACTTGACCCAGGAACTTGAGGTAGTTACCCAATGTCTCTAGCTTTCAGACTAATAACAAGGTGTGCTCACTGAATTATCTTACTTATGTATCAGCTTTTCAAAGGACTTCCCTGCATACAAAATCAGCAGTTGAGATGTCAAAAAATATATAGGTGAATAAATGCAAGTTCTCACTTCAGAAAACACCAAATGTGTTCCATCGAGTAAATGTATAGAGATATCAACAAAACAGGGAAGTGTATAAAAAGGAGTTGTCAGCAATCATAAAATTGCACTGGCTGGTCTGCTCACAGAAAACACTAATCTATTAGAGCAATTCACTCATTTTTTTCCCGCCCTGAGGCAGGGGAATAGCATGATTATAATAGTAGAAGCATGAAAATGTTATGGTCCATCAGAGACTTTCTGATGGTTAAATGAAACTTGCCATTTGATTTCAGTTTAGAATTAAAACAATGAGGTTGACAGGTTTCTTTTTTCCAAACTGACCATTTGACTTTAGTGTATTAAAACTGCTAAACTGATTTAACCAAAACTACCCTTAACTTTCCTCTGGATTCTGTCTCCTGAGAGATCAAGCCTCAGCTAATAGATCATGCTTTTTAACCCCAAGATAATCTTTAGTGAAGCCATCCGCATGTTTTTTTTTTTTTTTTCCTTGCAGTCATTTTTAATTTTTTAGCAAAGCATTGTGGAAGCAACTCAGCAGTCTTGTTTTTCCTCTGTTGGGTTTCTGAAATGACTGGAAATGTGACATCAGTGTTTAAGGAGAGCTTCCTTTACAAAACTCAAAAGAAATCATTCTAGACAAAAAGATTATGAGCAAATGGAGCCTGTGTTCTGTTTGTTTGATGATAAGTTTCAGATTAATCCTGGAGCTCAGTGATCCTTTCCCATTGGCTTAAATTTTGATTTCGTTTTATAAAAGCTTTACAGATTGATTGACTGATTTTTTGTGACAAGGTCTTGCTCTGTCACCCAGGCTGGAGCGCAGTGGCACGATTTCAGCTCACTGCAGCCTCGATCCTCTGGGCTCAGGTGATCCTTCTGCCTCAGCCTCCTGAGTAATTGGGACTACAGGAGCATGCCACCCCTCCTGGCTAATGTTTTTTGTATTTTTTTTTTTTTTTTTTTTTTGTAGAGATGGGGTCTCACCTGGTTGCCAAGACTGGTCTCAAACTCCTGGACTCAAGTGATCTGCCCATCTTGACCTCCCAGAGTGCTGGGATCACAGGTGTGAGCCACCACGCCCGGCCAAAGCTTTACAGATTTTTGTCTCCGACTTTTCTGTTCTAAGGCAGCAGTGTGTGGTGGGTTGCACTGTATCCCACAAAAATGTATGTACAAGTTCTAATCCCTGATTCTGTGAATGTGACCTTTTCTGGAAGTAGGGTCATTGAAGATGTAATTATGTTGAGGATCTCAAGATGAGATCATCCTGGGTGCAGGATGGGCCCTAACAATAATGGCTGGTGTCTTTATAAGAGAAAGGAGAGAGAGATTTGAGACACAGACATGCAGAGAGGAAAGCGACATGAAGATGGAAGCAAAGACTAGAGTGGTAAACCTACAAGCCAAGGGTTTCCAGCTGTCACCAGAAGCTGGAAGAGAGGCATAGAAGATTCTCCTTTAGAGTCTCTGGAAGAAACCAACCCTGCCGGTGTCTTGATTGCAGACTTCTGAGTTTTAGAACTAGACTTCTGGCTTTTATAATAGATTTCTATTACACATAGTTGGTAGTAATTTTTTATGTCAGCCCTAGGAAACTGATATATAGTGTAAGTCTCCTGTGTGGCTCTAGGGACAATTCTTGTGTTCTAGAGGCCATCAGAATGTTACAGGTACAGCCACAGAAGGCAGAACAACTGATGCTTCACCATTAGCTGCTTCCATCACAGAGATCGGTACTCACACAACCATTTGTTGGCCTTAGTTGTTGGAAGTGTGTGGCCAGGATAAAAGCCCATGGTGTGCTTGCAAATATCAATGTTGTGGATAAACAGTCTGATTACTCCTACGCAAAGTGCAGATTTCCTTGACCAGAAATGCCCACACCAACTACCCATAGTTACAAACCTAACTTAAGACAAACCCATGTTTTCTGTGACAATGTAAGTCAGATGACAACACCTCCCATTTCCTGAAGGCAGCATTTTTTCTCCTGAGCATAGTAGAAATCCTCTTTTAATTTCTCTGAACTTGCCTAATATAAAAGTTACTTTACTGCTCCCCCAAAAGAAGAACAAAGGAAGAAAGGAAGGAAAGAGAGAGAGAAAGGGGCAGGAAGGAACAGAGGAAAGGAAAGAAGAATGGGGTGATGAGGAAAGACAGGAAAGCAGAGAGAGAGAGAAAGGGAGGAAGGAAAAGTCCTATTCACATCTGAAATGTGGAACGTATCACATTAGCATTAAAATCAAACTGCTCGCTGGGCAATGCTCATGGAATATTTGAATGTATTGTTTAGTCAAACCTTGTCTATCTTCTTCATTGACCACAGAAAGGTAAATTCATTGGCACAATTGACCAGAGCAAGATGGAAGGGCCTGGAGGAGAGCTGGGATGAGGGAGGCCAGCAGCCACCTCTTAAGGGCAGCTGAAGTCCTCACACACTCAGACCCCATCTGCATAGCAAGTCAGGTGGGCACCTTCTGTCTGCACATTAGCCTGAGATTTTGTGCCATCACAGCCCATTTCAGCACGCTGTTGAAATTCATGCTGTCTCCATTTCTCATTGGATAGAATAAGTAAACCAGCACCAGCAACAACACTGAAACTCGTGGCTAATCAGAAATTTTCTGTGTGCTAACATATTTTTCTTTTATTTGGGGTTAGGTCTTTAGTGAAATAGAACTTCCTCTGCCTTTTTCCTTTCCTCCCTCCATGCCCCTCTTCCCTCTTAATTTCACAAAGTGGAGGGGAATTCACAGGGCAGGATATCTGGCTTTATGCCACTCTGTCCTGCAATTGAACAGTCAGCAGATGAGAGGAATGATGGTATTTAAGAACAAACAAAAGGAAAATATAAATCCTCTGGGCAGCAGATATGTGTAATTTACTCTAGTTTTCGGTTTCAACTTTTAAAAGAATGTAAGATCTTAGACAATAGAGAGTCAGAAATAGGCCAGTATAGCACTCAATCTCCCTCAATTAGGGTCATCACAAAAACACTATTTATGAACATATGGTGCAACTTCATGGAATTAAAAGAATAGTGGATCCAATTTGCGATCTCCATCCACAATGTCCCAGGAGTCGTGAAAACCTGTTCCTTGTGGAGTCATTTTAAGCATTCTCAGCAAATCTTTCAGACTCTCTGGATTCCACAGCATGACTCTATTTTCAATTATGGACTTGGGCTCCAGGTCTCATCTCTTTATTCTCCATCAGCCCCAATATTTATGGAAAAGTGTCATTTAATGGCACACCAATGTTGGTGAAAGCTGTATATGTCTAAGGAAAATGAAATATTTGGCAGAACATCAACCACAACATCTCTAGTTTGTATCCATTTGCATTCTATTCTGTACAGTTCTGACAGATCAACATTCCTGAAGGCCGGATTTAATCCTTTGAGTTCCTACAAGTAACCTTGGGCTTCTGCCGACCATGAAATGCTTAGACTGGCCTCATGGCCCTCCATGGTCTGGCCTATGCTAGCTGTCTGCTCTTACCTTTTGCGGCTCCCTTTCATACACTCTTCCAGATGGAATAATTTAAGGCGCACATATGTATCAGGCTTTACTTCTTCCCCTTTGATTAACCATTTGCTTGCCTGACCGTATTTTTTCTTCTCTCTCCCTGCCTCATATGTAATGTCTTTACATTATTTTGAGTGTTATTTGTATGTTGGGTCTTGCTCCTACTCAACTACAAGCTCTTAGGTGAAGGGACTTATTCACCTTTATCCCCTCTCCCTCTTTATTGGCACCTAGCACAGTGCTTTGTGTACAGCAGACACTCCAGTTACTTGTTGACTGCAAATAGGAACAAATAAATGATAAGTAGATTAAAAGCTGAAAGATGAACATTAAATAATTTAAATCATGGCTTGGAAAGACATAAATGGGGAAAATAAATCTAAATCACATGTCATTCATAATTCATGAGAAAAATACTATACTTTGAATCATTTTATATTGCTACCCTGTGTTACAATTATTAAGCTGGAGTGCACCCACTTAAAATGTCTGTGTACGGGTCAGACTTGGTGGCTTACATCAGTAATCCCAGCAGTTTGAAAGCCTAAAATGGGAGGATTGCTTTGAGGCCAGGAGTTTGAGACCAGTCTAGACAACACAGAGACTCTCTCTCTACAAAAAAAAAAAAAAAAAAAAAAATTAATTAATTAATTAGTCGGGTGTGCTACTCAGGAGCTACTGTGTGCTACTCCCAGCTACTCGGGAGGCTGAAGTGGGAGGACTGCTTGAGCCCAGGAGTTTGAGGCTGCAGTGAGCTATGATCATGCCACTAACTGCAATTCAGCCTGGGTGACAGAGTTAGACCATGTCTCTAAAAAGATAATAAAATACTGTGTATATTATATGTTGCAAGAGAAGTCAGGCTGGTAAGTTATTATGTCAGTATTAATGTTATTTCTATGATACTTCCTATAAATGAATTTGGAGAAATGCACATTTTAAGACTGTATTGCAAAAGAAATTCTATCTTGAGGTTCTGATGCTGAGCCACTAAAAATTCAGTTGTTCATACTGTGAAGTCATCCAGACACCTCAAGGAATTTTTTCCTTGTACTGCATGATTGCTCATCTGAACACAAAAGGAAAATTTATATGTTATAAATATTTGATGGGCATTTTTATCAGAAAAGGAAAATACCAAAAAAGTACAAAATAGTACAGAATCCTTGTTAAAAGATTTAATCAAAAGGAAGAGCAATCTGCTTTTCTATGAGATGCATATTCAGTGAAAAACCGAGGAGCTATATGCTTTCATAGAAACTGTGGAAAGACATGATTTCTACTTTTGATAATTATTTCTTTATTAATAAAAAAGGCTTTGAAGTATCATGGCTCTAAGCATCAAAAAGCAAGAGAGAGATATCAGATTGAATACAAGACAATAAAAGATCTAGCCCATTAAAAAAAAAAAAAAAAAAAAAACACACACACAAAAGCATTATCATCTCCTTCCAGAGTTTCTCTCCCTGATCCTAAACACTGCATCCTCACACTACTTCAAGCTTCATGGGTAGAGAAGATGAGAAAAATGAAGTGATGGGGGAGAGGACAGGAAAATGGGAAGAAAGTGGGATAAGGGAGCTGGAGGGAGGATGCTCAGGAGTGGTTAGAATCACAAAGAAATGGGGAAGGGAATAAAACCTGCTATAAGCACCAGAGACAAGCAAGGTGAATTGAAGATGTTTGTGTCCCGTCTGATGTTCTACGCCTGCTACTCCTGCTCCTACAATCTAGTGGATGCCATGTGCCGGGTATGGTTCTAAGTATTTTACGTATAGTAAATCACTGAAGCTCATGACTCATCTACTGAGCAAAAGTCACAGAAAGCCTGACCCAAACAGTGTCATACCAAACAAAAAAGGAAAGAGGATGGGTCTAGAGCAGAGGCATCCTTCAGGCTGGGATTTATTCAAGGCTTAAATAGTGTATCCCTTTTTCCATTTCTTTTCCTCAACTGGTGCTGTATTGACTCCAGACCCTGGCAAGCTCCCCACTCCTAGTCCCAAAATGGTTGCCTACAGCTATGAGCTAGGCACATATTTCCTATTCAATGAAAATGGAAATTTCTATTGTGCATGGAAAAAAATATGCAAAATTTTCATGATCGTCCAGAAGAAAGAAACTTGCCTATCTCTTCAACTTCTTCTCAGGCCCATTGTACCACTCGTACTCGACGCTTCCGTCACACGGGCCTCTTTAAGGTCTCAAATCCATCAGGCTCTTTGGTGGGAGTGGAGGTGGGTAGAAATAAAGGTTAAATAAAGGTCCTGGAATTTGTTGCCCTGATTGGGCAGATTTGCTCTTGTGATCAGTTCTATGAACTAATCCTACTTTGAGGAATGTGGGAATTGATGGTTGTTTTAAGCCAATTATATAGATCACCCCTGAAGCCAAGTGGAACCAATTCTATCCAAACTAGACTGATGAAAAATTCAAGGAAACCTTAGAAAGGAGGCAAGAAGACAATCCTCATAATGATAGACTGGTGAAAATGAACATAAAAGTAAATGGCTAAACGTAAAAAAAGCAAAGAATAAAAATCTAGATTTTTTATTGTGTAATACTGTTAATAATACGTCTATATTTTCATATATGTATGTATATACATGCATGTATCTATACTGAGTTGCAACATATGCTAATTTAGACAGAAAGGGAGATTTTTAAAAAAGGGATTTTGACTGGTACAGTATCTCCTGAAAGTTGAGTGTCTTAGGTAGATTGCCAAGAAGCAGACCCTGGAGAATTTATGTCTTGGTGATTTATTAAATGATGCCAGGAGAAGCCAACAACAGAGTGGGGAAGTAAGGCAGGGAATGGGAGAAAGCCCACACCCATCAAGGGTGCTAGCCTATGCAAAGGTAGTTTCAGCCTGATCCCACAGGAGAACTTTACAGCAGAAGTTATGGCTGTCTTGCCCCAACTCAATGCATAGAAGCTGGGCTTCCTTATTCCACATCTCTGAATCCCTGGTTAAGAGCGCTCCTTGGAAGGCAAATTCCTAGGATTTCCAGCCCTCTATGCATTCTGGCAAAAACTAGCTCCAGAAGCCAGAGGACAGCCCTTGAGAGAAAGATTTAGGCACTGGCTTTTGAAATAGAAAGCACCTCAGATGGGGAGAAGGAACACAGAAAAATAGCAAAAAAGGATCCAGTGAGACCTGGGCAAAGCACGAATGCAATGCACCACTTTGAGACAATCAGCTTTCAAGTTACACAAGCAGTAACAATACTCCAAACCACACCATGCAGCTGCCCCATGCACCATCAGGGAAATCTCTGATGCTGCTGGTGCCTTGCCAGCACCGCTACCCACTGCCGCATCTAATTGCTGACTGCTGACTGACTACCCATTGCCCCATCCTCACTCCCATGGATTCTGCCTGTCACCTATTCTTGGAATCTCTAACTTCTAAAGTCTAGTGTTTATGGAATACTACACAGCCACAAAAAATAATGAAATAATGTCTTTTGCAGCAACATGGATGCAGGTGAAGGCCATTATCCTTAGTGAATTAATACGGGAACAGAAAACCAAATGCCATATGTTCTCACTTATAAGTGGCAGCTAAACACTGGTTACTCATGGACATAAAAATAGGAGCAATAGATACTGGGGAATACTGGCAGAGGGAAGGGAACAACAGTTGAAAAATTAACTGTTGGTTACTATGCTCAGGACATGGGTGACAGTATCGTTCATACCCCGAACTTCAATATCATGTAATGTACTCATGTAACAAACCTGCACATGTACCCCCGAATCTAAAATAAGTTGAAATTATAAAAAACAAAGAATAAAATAAAACAAAGTTTAGGGTGCTAAGTGATGGTGGCCAGGGTGTGTTTATACATCTGCTACAAGAAATGCCAGAAAAGGGAATATCTGGCATTTTTAGCTGCCATATCAGGAGGCAAGAGCCACCTCATTAAATATTAGGTGGGAATGCCCAAAGAACAGGGAGAAGATGGCGATGTTGCGTAGAAAAAAAAAAAAAGTAAGAGATATTCACTCCACTCACAAAAGCATAAAACATTTAGAATTGGGCCGGGCGTGGTGGCTCACACCTGTAATCCCAGCACTTGGGGAGGCCGAGATGGACGGATCATGAGGTCAGGAGATCAAGACCCTCCTGGCTAACACAGTGAAATCCCATCTCTACTAAAACAAAAAAAAAAAAAAAAGAAAAAAAAAAAAAGCCAGGCATAGTGGCAGATGCCTGTCATCAGAGCTGCTGGGGAGGCTAAGGCAGGAGAATGGCATAAACCCAGGAGGCAGAGCTTGCAGTGAGTTGAGATTGCACCACTGCACTCCAGCCTGGGTGACAGAGCAAGACTCGGCCTCAAAAAAAAAAAAAAAAAAAAAAAAAAGAAAGAAAGAAAAGAAAAAAAAGAAAACATTTAAAATTAATAAGAAATTGCCATCAGAAATTACCCTGGGGAGTGGAACCAGACCTATAGTTTGAGGAGTGGGTGAGAGAAGATTCTTACTTCTCATTTTATATGTTTCGGTAATGTTTAAGAATTTTATAAGCGACATATGTTTCTTTTTTTGATTTCAAAGAACTGGTTTACTTTTTAAGAAGACCTGTCTCTTTATTTAGAACTGCTTTTAAAAAGAGGCTGGAATATTTTAATTAAATTATGTACCCTTCGCTTTCAGGAAGGGAGGACATTCAGATTTGGTGGCAGTGGTTACCATTCATTTTTTTCATTCATTTATCAAAGATTTATTGATTGTATGCAAGGCCGAGGGGATAGAAATATGAAAGACAGAGCCTCTGTTCTCAAGGAGGGAATTAATGGTTATGATGAGAAATGTCTTTGAATGTCTTGGGTTTTGTTTTATTTTCTTACATATTGGTGAACCTTTTACTTCAGATATAAGTACCTTCTACTATACAGCTTTAACTAGATTTACTTACATTTTATCCTATTAAATGGAATTAGGAAATATAAGTTGTACATCTTCACAATGATTTCCAAGCTAAATGATGTTGGTGGGGTCTTTGAAATGAGTTACTGTGGAAGTATTTTATGCTCTTGAACTTCTGTGGAAGTATTTTATGCTCTTGAACTTCATTCAAGAATTCAATTTAACTTCATTTAAAGATTTCATTAGAATTAGGTGACATCACCTTATGTTTTGTGTTGGATTGCAAAAGAGTTATTGCTAGCCAGATGTGTTCCTTTTGCTGATAGTAACATAAGCATTCTAAAAGTTCTCATTTCTAAGCCTTGGATTTAATACAAAACCATAGGTAATAAAAATGTATAAAAATCTAGCACTGAGGCCGGACATGGTGGCTAATGCCTTTAATCCCAGCACTTTGGGAGGTCGAAGCAGGAGGATCACCTGAGGTCAGGAGTTCAAGACCAGCCTGGCCAACACAGTAAAACCCCCATCTCTACTAAAAATACAAAACTTAGCCGGGCATGGTGGTGGGTGCCTGTAATCTCAGCTACCCAGGAGGCTGAGGCAGGAAAATCGCTAGAACCTGGGAGGCAGTGGCTGCAGTGAGCCAAGATCGTGCCACTGCATTCCAGCCTGGGCTGCAGAGCAAGACTTCGTCTTAAAAAATAAATTTAAAAAAAAATTAAAAAATAAATAAATCTAGCACTGAATTATTCTGTCTTCCTGACATCTAGTATTGATTTATGGAACATTCATGGTATGGTCAAGCTAAGTTGTAGCTTGAAGGAGGATGCTTTATCCCACCCTCAACAATCACTCTCAGTACCCCCAAAGCCACCGTAGGCAAGAAGCTGGCTGTGCGAATGCAGCAGCGGGATGAATCTAGCCCCTTCTAGCAATCAGCTTACCTCCACCGATGCCACCTCTCTAGACACTCCGGAGCTACCACCGCTTTAAAACTGGCTGGCCTAAAATAATGTGCTAGTCTTTTTTTTTTTTTTTTTTTTTTTTTTTTTTTTTTTTTTTTTTTTTTTTTTTGTTCTTGACAGGGTCTTGCTCTGTCACCCAGATCAGAGTGCACTAGCATGATCATGACTCACTGCAGCCCTGAACTCCTGGGTTTAAGCAATCCTCCAACCTCAGCCTCCCAAGTAGCTGGAACCACAAGTGTGCACTATCACGCCCAACTGATGTTTTTTTTATTAATGCTTGGTACAGAGAGAATCTCTCATGTTGCCCAGACTGGTCTTGAACTGCTGGGCCCAAGTTATCCTTCCACCTGGGCCTCCCAAAGTGCTGGGCTTCATGAGCCACCATGCCTGGCCTACTACTCTTAAGGTAGTTAAAACTTTCATTTGTGGGGCGGAGCAAGATGGCCGAATAGGAACAGCTCCAGTCTCCAACTCCCAGCGTGAGCAACACAGAAGACCAGTGATTTCTGCATTTTCAACTGAGGTACTGGGGTCATCTCACTGGGGAGTGCCGGACAATCAGTGCTGGTCAGCTGCTGCAGCCGGACCAGCGAGAGCTGAAGCAGGGCAAGGCATCGCCTCACCTGGGAAGTGCAAGGGGGAAGGGAATCCCTTTTCCTAGCCAGAGGAACTGAGACACACAACACCTGGAAAATCGGGTAACTCCCACCCCAATACTGTGCTTTAAGCAAACGGGCACACCAGGAGAATATATCCCACACCTGGCCGGGAGGGTCCCACGCCCACGGAGCCTCCCTCATTGCTAACACAGCAGTCTGCTGTGATCTAACCGCAAGGCAGCAGAGGCTGGGGGAGGGGCGCCCGCCATTGCTGAGGCTTAAGTAGGTAAACAAAGCCGCTGGGAAGCTCGAACTGGGTGGAGCTCACAGCAGCTCAAGGAAACCTGCCTGTCTTTGTAGACTCCACCTCTGGAGACAGGGCACAGCTAAAAAACAACAGGGGAAGCAGCAGAGGCCTGTGCAGACGTGAACGAGTCTGTCTGACAGCTTTGAAGAGAGCAGTGGATCTCCCAACACGGAGGTTGAGATCTGAGAACGGACAGACTGCCTGCTCAAGTGGGTCCCTGACCCCTGAGTAGCCTAACTGGGAGACATCCCCCACTAGGGGCAGTCTGACACCCCACACCTCACAGGGTGGAGTACACCCCTGAGAGGAAGCTTCCAAAGTAAGAATCAGACAGGTACACTCACTGTTCAGCAATATTCTATCTTCTGCAACCTCTGCTGCTGATACCCAGGCAAACAGGGTCTGGAGTGGACCTCAAGCAATCTCCAACAGACCTATAGCTGAGGGTCCTGACTATCAGAAGGAAAACTATCAAACAGGAAGGACACCTATACCAAAACCCCATCAGTACGTCACCATCATCAAAGACCAGAGACAGATAAAAACCACAAAGATGGGGAAGAAGCAGGGCAGAAAAGCTGGAAATTCAAAAAATAAGAGTGCATCTCCCCCTGCAAAGGAGCGCAGCCCATTGCCGGCAACGGATCAAAGCTGGTCAGAGAATGACTTTGACGAGATGAGAGAAGAAGGCTTCAGTCCATGAAACTTCTCAGAGCTAAAGGAGGAATTACGTACCCAGCGCAAAGAAACTAAAAATCTTGAAAAAAAGAGTGGAAGAATTGACAGCTAGACTAATTAATGCAGAGAAGGTCATAAACAAAATGACAGAGATGAAAACCATGACACGAGAAATACGTGACAAATGCACAAGCTTCAGTAACTGACTCGATCAACTGGAAGAAAGAGTATCAGCGATTGAGGATCAAATGAATGAAATGAAGCAAGAAGAGAAACCAAAAGAAAAAAGAAGAAAAAGAAATGAACAAAGCCTGCAAGAAGTATGGAATTATGTAAAAAAGACCAAATCTACGTCTGATTGGGGTGCCTGAAAGTGAGGGGGAAAATGGAACCAAGTTGGGAAACACTCTTCAGGATATCATCCAGGAGAACTTCCCCAACCTAGTAGGGCAGGCCAACATTCAAATTCATGAAATACAGAGAACGCCACAAAGATACTCCTCGAGAAGAGCAACTCCAAGACACATAATTGCCAGATTCACCAAAGTTGAAATGAAGGAAAAAATCTTAAGGGCAGCCAGAGGGAAAGGTCGGGTTACCCACAAAGGGAAGCCCATCAGACTAACAGCAGATCTCTCGGCAGAAACTCTACAGGCCAGAAGAGAGTGGGGGCCAATATTCAACGTTCTTAAAGAAAAGAATTTTCAACCCAGAATTTCATATCCAGCCAAACTAAGTTTCATAAGTGAAGGAGAAATAAATCCTTTACAGATAAGCAAATGCTTAGAGATTTTGTCACCACCAGGCCTGCCTTACAAGAGACCCTGAAGGAAGCCCTAAACATGGAAAGGAACAACCGGTACCAGCCATTGCAAAAACATGCCAAAATGTAAAGACCATCAAGGCTAGGAAGAAACTGCACCAACTAACGAGCAAAATAACCAGTTAATATCATAATGGCAGGATCAAGTTCACACATAACAATATTAACCTTAAATGTAAATGGACTAAATGCTCCAATTAAAAGACACAGACTGGCAAACTGGATAAAGAGTCAAGACCCATCAGTCTGTTGTATTCAGGAGACCCATCTCACATGCAGAGACATACATAGGCTCAAAATAAAGGGATGGAGGAAGATCTACCAAGCAAATGGAGAACAAAAAAAAGCAGGGGTTGCAATCCTAGTCTCTGATAAAACAGACTTTAAACCATCAAAGATCAAAAGAGACAAAGAAGGCCATTACATAATGGTAAAGGGATCAATTCAACAGGAAGAGCTAACTATCCTAAATATATATGCACCCAATACAGGAGCACCCAGATTCATAAAGCAGGTCCTTAGAGACTTACAAAGAGACTTAGACTCCCATACAATAATAATGGGAGACTTCAACACTCCACTGTCAACATTAGACAGATCACCGAGACAGAAAGTTAACAAGGATATCCAGGAATTGAACTCATCTCTGCACCAAGCGGACCTAATAGACATCTATAGAACTCTCCACCCCAAATCAACAGAATATACATTCTTCTCAGCACCACATCGCACTTATTCCAAAATTGACCACATAATTGAAAGTAAAGCACTCTTCAGCAAATGTAAAAGAACAGAAATTATAACAAACTGTCTCTCAGACCACAGTGCAATCAAATTAGAACTCAGGACTAAGAAACTCAATCAAAATCGCTCAACTACATGGAAACTGAACAACCTGCTCCTGAATGACTACTGGGTACATAACGAAATGAAAGCGGAAATAAAGATGTTCTTTGAAACCAATGAGAACAAAGATACAACATACCAGAATCTCTGGGACACATTTAAAGCAGTGTGTAGAGGGAAATTTATAGCACTAAATGCCCACAAGAGAAAGCAGGAAAGATCTAAAATTGACACTCTAACATCACAATTAAAAGAACTAGAAAAGCAAGAGCAAACACATTCAAAAGCTAGCAGAAGGCAAGAAATAACTAAGATCAGAGCAGAACTGAAGGAGATAGAGACACAAAAAACCCTCCAAAAAATCAATGAATCCAGGAGTTGGTTTTTTGAAAAGATCAACAAAATAGACCGCTAGCAAGACTAATAAAGAAGAAAAGAGAGAGGAATCAAATAGACGCAATAAAAAATGATAAAGGGGATATCACCACTGACCCCACAGAAATGCAAACTACCATCAGAGAATACTATAAACACCTCTACGCAAATCAACTAGAAAATCTAGAAGAAATGGATAATTTCCTGTACACTTACACTCTCCCAAGACTAAACCAGGAAGAAGCTGAATCCCCAAATAGACCAATAGCAGGCTCTGAAATTGAGGCAACAATCAATAGCCTACCCACCAAAAAAAGTCCAGGACCAGATGGATTCACAGCTGAATTCTACCAGAGGTACAAGGAGGAGCTGGTACCATTCCTTCTGAAACTATTCCTATCAATAGAAAAAGAGGGAATCCTCCCTAACTCATTTTATGAGGCCAACATCATCCTGATACCAAAGCCTGGCAGAGACACAACAAAAAAAGAGAATTTTAGACCAATATCCCTGATGAACATCGATGCAAAAATCCTCAATAAAATATTGGCAAACCGGATTCAGCAGCACATCAAAAAGCTTATCCACCATGATCAAGTGGGCTTCATCCCTGGGATGCAAGGCTGGTTCCACATTCACAAATCAATAAACGTAATCCAGCATATAAACAGAACCAAAGACAAGAACCACATGATTATCTCAATAGATGCAGAAAAGGCTTTTGACAAAATTCAACAGCCCTTCATGCTAAAAACGCTCAATAAATTCGGTATTGATGGAACGTACCTCAAAATAATAAGAGCTATTTATGACAAACCCACAGCTAATATCATACTGAATGGGCAAAAACTGGAAAAATTCCCTTTGAAAACTGGCACAAGACAGGGATGCCCTCTCTCACCACTCCTATTCAACATAGTGTTGGAAGTTCTGGCTAGGGCAATCAGACAAGAGAAAGAAATCAAGGGTATTCAGTTAGGAAAAGAAGAAGTCAAATTGTCCCTGTTTGCAGATGTCATGATTGTATATTTAGAAAACCCCATTGTCTCAGCCCAGAATCTCCTTAAGCTGATAAGCAACTTCAGCAAAGTCTCAGGATACAAAATTAATGTGCAAAAATCACAAGCATTCTTATACACCAGTAACAGACAAACAGAGAGCCAAATCATGAATGAACTTCCATTCACAATTGCTTCAAAGAGAATAAAATACCTAGGAATCCAACTTACAAGGGATGTCAAGGACCTCTTCAAGGAGAACTACAAACCACTGCTCAGTGAAATCAAAGAGGACACAAACAAATGGAAGAACATACCATGCTCATGGATAGGAAGAATCAATATCGTGAAAATGGCCATACTGCCCAAGGTTATTTATAGATTCAATGCCATCCCCATCAAGCTAGCAATGAGTTTCTTCACAGAATTGGAAAAAACTGCTTTAAAGTTCATATGGAACCAAAAAAGAGCCCGCATTGCCAAGACAGTCCTAAGTCAAAAGGACAAAGCTGGAGGCGTCACGCTACCTGACTTCAAACTATACTACAAGGCTACAGTAACCAAAACAGCATGGTACTGGTACCAAAACAGAGATATAGACCAATGGAACAGAACAGAGTCCTCAGAAATAATACCACACATCTACAGCCATCTGATCTTTGACAAACCTGAGAGAAACAAGAAATGGGGAAAGGATTCCCTATTTAATAAATGGTGCTGGGAAAATTGGCTAGCCATAAGTAGAAAGCTGAAACTGGATCCTTTCCTTACTCCTTATACGAAGATTAATTCAAGATGGATTAGAGACTTAAATGTTAGACCTAATACCATAAAAACCCTAGAAGAAAATCTAGGTAGTACCATTCAGGACATAGGCATGGGCAAGGACTTCATGTCTAAAACACCAAAAGCAATGGCAGCAAAAGCCAAAATAGACAAATGGGATCTAATTAAACTAAAAAGCTTCTGCACAGCAAAAGAAACTACCATCAGAGTGAACAGGCAACCTACAGAATGGGAGAAAATTTTTGCAATCTACTCATCTGACAAAGGGCTAATATCCAGAATCTACAAAGAACTCAAACAAATTTACAAGAAAAAAAAAACAACCCCATCAAAAAGTGGGCAAAGGATATGAACAGACATTTCTCAAAAGAAGACATGCATACAGCCAACAGACACATGAAAAAATGCTCATCATCACTCGCCATCAGAGAAATGCAAATCAAAACCACAATGAGATACCATCTCACACCAGTTAGAACGGCAATCATTAAAAAATCAGGAAACAACAGGTGTTGGAGAGGATGTGGAGAAATAGGAACACTTCTACACGTTGGTGGGATTGTAAACTAGTTCAACCATTATGGAAAACAGTATGGCAATTCCTCAAGGATCTAGAACTAGATGTACCATATGACCCAGCCATCCCACTACTGGGTATATACCCAAAGGATTATAAATTATTCTATTACAAAGACACATGCACACGTATGTTTATTGCGGCACTATTCACAATAGCAAAGACTTGGAATCAACCCAAATGTCCATCTGTGACAGACTGGATTAAGAAAATGTGGCACATATACACCATGGAATACTATGCAGCCATAAAAAAGGACGAGTTTGCGTCCTTTGTAGGGACATGGATGCAGCTGGAAACCATCATTCTTAGCAAACTATCACAAGAACAGAAAACCAAACACCGCATGTTCTCACTCATAGGTGGGAACTGAACAATGAGATCACTTGGACTCGGGATGGGGAACATCACACACTGGGGCCTATCATGGGGAGCGGGGAGGGGGGAGGGATTGCATTGGGAGTTATACATGATATAAATGATGAATTGATGGGTGCTGACGAGTTGATGGGTGCAGCACACCAACATGGCACAAGTATACATATGTAACAAACCTGCACGTTATGCACATGTACCCTAGAACTTGAAGTATAATAAAAGAAAGAAAGAAAGAAAGAAAGAAAGAAAGAAAGAAAGAAAGAAAGAAAGAAAGAAAGAAAAAGAAAAACTTTCATTTGTAATTAATTTGTTATGTAAATCATGTTTTAAATCCACCTTTACATTCTGAAATAAACCATGTCAATTCAGTTGGTTAAAGCAATGTTTTCAATCTGTACTCCAGGGAACCCCAGGGCTCTGCAGAGGCCTCTTAGGACAGTGAGAGGCAGAGGTTAAGAGAGAGGGTAAGGGGTTGAAGCTTTAGAGCTCTGCTTCCCTGCCTCAGCTCAATGTTTTTCCTCTCAACTTTCTATGCATTGGGCTTCCATGTAAAATTTTGTTTGGAAAAGGTTTCTGCTGATAAAAATAATAAATAACTTTAAATTTAAGATGTGCACTCTCTTCAACTCAGAAATGCAACTTTTAGAAACTGCAGAAATATTTGCACACATGCTCAGGAATGTATATATCAAGAGCTCCTTTATCATTGTTTTGTAATGACAGTAAACTGGAAACAATCTAATATTCTTCAATAGGGGCACAGTTAAGCAAGCTATACTATGAAATACTGTACAGTTGATAAAAATGCATGGAAAGATCTTTTAGACATGTTAAGCTTTTTAGAGCATTTTTCAATACAATGTGAAGAGCATGGTCCCATTTATGTAAGACAAAGCTGTATATCTGCCTATTATATACATGTAAGTGCTTGGAATAAAGAACTAGAAGGGTGTACATGAACTGTTTCCAGTCATTACCTCTGGGGAGGATAATATGAAGACGTGGGAGGCTGATAAAGAGATACTTTTACATTTTACTCCAACTATTTCTCAGTTTTTGAATGTTCTACTATGAGAATTCATTCAAGTATAACTTGTGTACATTATTAAAGAAATAACTCAGCTTGGAAACCACTGAGTTAAAGCCTGGTGCTAATGAGGCCATGAATATGTGCCTTTTCCCTACTTAGGCAGGTTGGTACCTCATAGAGAAAATCTCTTTGTATGACAAAGACTGCACCCCATGTAACCCCAGCAAGCTCTTGCAACCACACATGGCACTTGACACAATCAAGATCAAGTGAGAGGGTTTGACTGGTTAATTGCCGCCCCCCCGCCGGGTCATAGCATGTGTCATGTTGGTAGGTCTGGTTTCATCCTTTGTTCTTCATTTTAAATAGCTTTATTGAGATATACTGTGCATATCATATGCTTAACCCATCTACAGTATACAATTCACTGGTTTTTAGTATACTCACAGCTGTGAAACCATTACCAAAATCAATTTAGAACATTTTCATCACTCCAAAGAGAAATCCTTCACTTATTAACAATCACTCCTCATCCCTCCCTCCATTCTCCCCAAGCCACAAATTTACTTTCTGTCTCAATAGATTTGCCTATTTTGGACATTTCATGTAAATGGAATAATATAGTATGAGGCCTTTTGGGCCTAGCTTATATCAGTTAGCATAATGTAGCATAATGTCATCCATGTTGTAGCATGTGTCAGTACTTCATTCCTTTTTTATTGCTGGGTAATATTCCATTGTATGGAAACATCACATTGAGTTTATTCATTCATCAGTTGGTGGACACTTGTGCTATTTCCATTTTTTGGCTATTACAAACAGTACCACTATAAGCATTCATGCATAAGCTTTTGTGTGGATGTATGTTTTAATTTCTCTTGGTGATATGTCCAGGAGTGGAATTGCTGGGTCATATGGTGATTCCACTTTTAACATTTTAAGGAACTGCCAGACTGTTTTCCAAAGTGGCAACATCATTTTACATTCCCACCAGCAATTTATGAATGTTCCAATTTCTCCATATCTTCACCAGCACTTATTTCATCTGCCTTTTTAATCATAGTCATCCTAGCTGGTGGGGAGCTGTTGTATACATTATCGTGTTCTTGAGAATGACCACTTGTATGAATTAGGCTTCTGCTCCAATACTACTGCCTATAAACAATCTCAAAATTCACTGGATTGAACCAGAAGCATATATTCCTTCCTTATGGGTTTGCAAGTTAACTGTGGTTCTACTGGGCTTGGCTTGGCAGTAGTTCTGATCTGTTTCATGTGTCTTCATCCTAGGACTAGGCATGCTCTTCTCACAGGGGATCTCAGAACCTCAAGCAGCAAGCAGAAATACTCTGTGGCCTCGGACTGGCACTTGTTACTTCTGCTCTCAAACCTTTGTCCAAAAAGTTCATGTTGCCAAACCCAACTTCAATGAAGCCAGTAAGTAAACAGTGGCTCACAGTGGCAAAAGGCAAGAGTGTATAATTGTATTAAGTAAGGAAGAGTTGGAAACAGTAATCTGGTCTGCTTTACCACTCAATTCTCTGTCCCCAGTTCCATCCTCTTTCTTATTTTCTAGTACTGTTTAGCCATTATGTTATTATTATAAATTGCTGTCATTCAAAATTCCATGTCTCTCAAATCTCAGAAACTCTCTTAATTCCCCAAAGAACTCATTTCCAGACTTCTCCATTTGAGACAACAACTCCTAAATTTAGAATTATTAAAAGCCCAAATGATTAAGAATTAGAGTGTCTTTCTCCCATCAAACCTACTCCTCTTTTGTATCAAATGCTGCTAGCTGTTATGCAATAACACTTTTTTTCTTTCAAAACAAAACCAAAACCAAAATAACAACAACAACAAAAATAAAAAAACACACGATTTTTTTCTGGCAATGTTCTTTCTCCCAGCCTCCCTTACTTGCAGCTGGGGTTGACCCTGTGGTGAAACTCTGTTGTAGACTTCTGGAGAAGTTTGGTTTCCTTTTCATTGTCCTTGACATTGAAGAAAATATGAAACTAGAGGTGGAGTGACCATACTTTAACCATAAGGTGATCATAGCAAGGAAAACCAGATGCAAAGAATTGGGACATAGAATGGAAGAAGGCACGTGAACACTGATAACACATGGAACTCTGACTCAGCTGGCCTACTCACTTCTGGAGTTTTTGTTGTGTCACTATCTTGTTGATAAAGCATCAGTGCCTTTGCATCAACTATCAAGTAATTTACAAACTCTTTAGTGTGGTAATTAAGATGTTCCCAAGTCATCTCTAAACTTCCAACCTTTCATCTCATGATTATTCTTTGATTTGCCACTAACTGCCCACCCAAGATCTATTCTTCATCCTTCCCTGTCCTGCTCTGTGTGCTAACTAGAGGATGATGCCGGTAGCCCAAGTCACCCAGGACCCCTTGCTTGTTAGCTACTTGTTGAGTTTGGCCAATGGGATGCACTGGCATAAGGAAGCAAAAATGGGAAGAGAAAAATTTCAGGACACTTCTTCCCACTGCCCTGCTTTGGTGCTTCCCTTCTGGCAATGGTCACTTGCTTCCTGACCTCAGCTACTACCAGGTAGTTTCTCCTCCAGGGCTCCAAATCTCACTGGGTCTTCAACATGATTTCTTCCCCTTACCCATTAAGCCCTAGAATGATAATGGCTCTCGATTGCTGCCAATATCTAGGTGCCTTAATATCTCTGTTTTGTTCTTATAACCCTGTCCAATCTCTATACATGGTCCTTGCATTCCAGTGCCTTCACAAGAACCATCTGCAGTGAATTGTTTCCAGCTGGCATCTGGGCTTGTATTTCAGCAACTTTTCTCATAATCCTCCCTTTGCTTGAAATCCCTGTCCTCTCATCTCTGTGTCTAGCTGTCCTTCAAGGCCTTCTCAGACACACTCCTCCCAAGTAGCCTTCCTTAATCCCCACAACATGGGAAATCTCTTCTTTCCTTGAACTCACTCAGCGCATACTTGACAGTAATTGTCTTTTTCTGGTTTAAATTATAGTGACTTATGTATATGCAACTCTGGCCAGTTGGTAAACACTTTGAAGTCTGAACCCACATCCAGGTCTGATTTGTTTTTGTTTTTCTTTTTCTCCTCTTTGCTTCTTCCCAACCTTTGCTTCTCTCTCCCAAAAGATTGGCACCAAATGGGTACTGTCTCATTCATTTGCATTACTATTTATTACTACTTACTACTTATTACTGTTTCTTATTAGAACTACAAGAGATACCAGTTATAATCAACATTTTATCAAAAAATAGAAAATTATGGAACAGACTAAAATTTTCCTTTTGGTGATAATGCATTTGTTGCACTTAAAATATACAATAATCATTCACCTATGATACATATATGATAAGTTATTTTATTTTTATTTTAATATTTTAAGGTGATAAATCTGGTTTTCTCCCAGCACTTTTATTGGGTATCATAGGAAAAAAAAACGTATAAGCCAATATTCATCTGTAACTGAGGGTTATCTACCATTATGAGTTAGAATCAGAGGTATAGAGTTATTTCCTAACCCAGTGTTTTTCACCTCTGCTCTAGGAAGTTCTAGGGATTATTTCCAAGAGTGGGAACGGGGGATGATGGGAACCAGTGCCAGGGTAGGAAAACACGAACTATAATTGATGAACTGCTAGAGGCTCAGAGTAGGCAAGCCTGAGAGTTAACAAACTCCATGGGGTTCCAGCCATGGGGTTGTCCACACTTCTGTGAGTTTTATCTACAGGATCTCTAGCAGGTCTTCACAGTTCACAGTGAATATCCGAGAAATATCTTCTCATGCTTCTGGCAAGGGAAAGGGTAAATAACCCATTTTGAAATTTTCAGCAACATTCTGTCTTTAACAAGGCCTGCTCTCAAGAGAAACTATTAACTGGAATCCAATCTACTGGGGTTTTATTAGAGCCTAACCTACTTGAAGGAAGGAAAATATCCAACCCCAGCCTCCTATAGCCATCCTGTTCCACATAACAAGCAGGGGAAAGAAGTGAGAAGTACTCAGTTCAGGGACACAGGCTCACCAAAAAGTGCAACCTGATCATAGGACTATAGAAGACTCTCTCCTCTTCACTTCTTAGGATTACATTACTGAAGGTCTGTCTAGTCACCTCAGTTCCTTATACCCGGTACAGCATGTCCATCTTTCAACAAAAATGGCAATGCACACTAAAAGACAAAACAAACAAACAAACAAAAACAAAAACACACAGTTTGAGTGACTGAACAAGCACCAGAGCCAGAGTCAGAAATGGGAGGAATGTTGGAATTATCAAACGAAAAATTCTTAAAAACTATGATAATTGTGTAGAGGTCTTTAATGAAAAACAGAGAGAGTATACAAGAACAGATTATAATGTAAGCAGAAAGATGGAAATTCTAAAAAAGAATAAAAAGGAAATGCTAGAGATCAAAACACTGTAACAGAAATTAAAAAAAGCTTTTGGTGAGCTCATTAGTAGACTAGACATGACTGAGGAAACAATCTCAGAACTTAAGGATATGACATTAGAAACTTCCAAAACAGAAAAGCAAAGAGAAAATATATACAAAAAACCCAGAACAGAATATCCAAGAATTGTGGGACAACCATAAAAGGTGTAACATACACATAAAGGGAATAACAAAAAAAAGAAAGAAACAGAAGTAATATTTGAAGCAATAGTGACTGGAAATTTCCCCCAAGTATTGTCAGACACCAAACCACAAATCTAGGAAGAGCTCAGTGAACACCAAGAAGGACAAACACGAAAAACCACACCCGAACTCAAAACAAACAAGCAAGAAAAACTACACCTGGCTATAATATATTCAAACATCATAAAATTAGAGATAAAGAAAAAGTCTTGAAAGAAGACAGAGGAAACATTTTACCCATAAAAGAGGGAAGATAATAATTACATCAGACTTCTCAGAAACCATGCAAGCAAGAAGAAAGTGTAATGAAATATTTAGAGCACTGACATAAAAAAAAAAACCCATCAATCTAGAATTCTATACCTTGTAAAATTATTATTCAAAAGTGAAAGAGAAATAAAGACTCATAGACAGACTAAAATTGAGGGAATTTGTTGACAGTAGAACTGCCTTGCAAGAAATGTTAAAGATCTCTTCAAGGAGAAAGAAAATGATATAGCTCAGTATCTCAGATCTACATAAAGAAAGGAAGCACATCAGAGAAGGAATAAGTGAAGGTAAAATAAAAACGTGTATTTTTCTTATTTTTAGTTGATCTAACAGATAACAGTTTCTTCAAAATAACAAGCAACAGTATATTTGCATATATATATATTTACACACATACTTATATATTCTTATGTGTAAACAAAGCAAATGACAGTTGGAGACAATAAAAGGGAGGGAGGAAGGAATTAGGGATGTTTTGTTATTGTAAGGTACTTGTACTACCCATAAAGTGGTATCGTGTTATTTGAAAGTGGACTTGGATTTATTGTAAACATATATTGCAAGTAAAAAAAGTTTAAAAAGTATAATTTATGTGCTATGAAAAGAGACAAAATAGATTCATATAAAATACTCAATTAAAACCATGAAAGGCAGAAAAAGAGTGGGAGACCAAATAGGAACAAAGAAAGGCAACAAATAAAAAGCAGTAACAAATATCATAGATATTATTCCAACCATATCATCAGTAATCACTCTGAACATCAATAGTCTAAATGCACTAATTAAAAGTTCAAAGTGGGTCAAAAAATAAGACAGACCCAAGTATATGTTATCTACAAGAAACCCGCTTTACATATAAAAACATATATTAAAATTAAAGGGATGGAGAAAGATGCACCATACTAACACTAATCACAAGAATGAGGGACTAATTGTATTAATTTCAGACACAGCAGACTTCAGAGCAAGGAAAGTTATCTTTTAAAAGAGAGCATTATATAACAACAAATAGGTCAATTCTCCAAGAAGGCACAACAATTCTTAATGTATATGTGCCTAACAACAGAGCATCAAAATACATGAGGCAAAAACAGATAGAATTGCTTTGTTTGTTTTCTGAAGAACTTCTATACTGTTTTCCATAATGGCTGTACTAATTTACTTTCCCACCAACCATGTGCAAGAGTTACCCTTTCGCTTCATCCTCACAAGCATCTGTTATTTTTTGTCTTTTTGATAACAGGCATTTTAAGTGGGGTGAGATGATATCTCATTGTGGTTTTAATGTGCATTTCCCTGATGATTAGTGGAGTATTTTTTCATACATCTGTTGGCCATTTGTATATCTTCTTTTGAGAAATGTATATTCAGATCATTTGCCCATTTAAAAATTGGATAATTTGTTTTATTGTGATACATTGTTTGAATTCCTTATATATTCTGGTCATTAATCTCTTCAGACAGAGAGTTTGCAGATATTTTCCCCCATTCTGTAGGTTGTCTTTTCATTCTTGTTTCCTTTGCTCGGCAGAAGCATTTTAGTTTGATATAATTCTATTTTATATAAATCTACAGTAATCAAAGCAGTGTAATATTGGTTAAAGAATAGACAGGCAGGGCGCGGTGGCTCACGCCTGTAATCTCAGCACTTTGGGAGGCTGAGGCAGGCAGATCATGAGGTCAGGAGATCGAGACCATCCTGGCTAACACGGTGAAACCCCATCTCTACTAAAAAATACAAACAAATTAGCCAGGCGTGGTGGTGGGCGCCTGTAGTCCCAGCCACTAGGGAGGCTGAGGCAGGAGAATGGCGTAAACCCAGGAGGCGGAGCTTGCAGTGAGCCAAGATCCTGTCACTGCACTCCAGCCTGGGCGACAGAGCAAGACTCTGTCTCAAAAAAAAAAAAAAAAAAAAGAATAGACAGAAAATGGAACAGAATAGAGTCAAGAAATAGACCTACATAAATATAGCCAACTGGTCTTTGACAAAGAAGCAAAGGCAGTACCATGAAGCAAAGATAATCTTTCCAACAAATGGTGCAGGAAAAACTGGATGTCCAAATGCATAAAAGAAAAAAAGAAAGAAAAAAAAAGGATCCAGTGGGACTGCTCTGAAAAGGGAATACTTTTACTGCTGGTGGGAATGTAAATTAGTACAACCACTATGGAAAACAGTATGGTGATTTCTTAAAGAACTAAAAGTAGAACTACCATTTGATCCAGCAATCCCACTACCATGTATTTATCCAGAGGAAAAGAAATCATTATATGTAAAAACATGTGCACACACGTTTATAGCAGCACAATTCGCAATTGCAAAAATATGGAAGCAGTCTAAATGCCCATCAACCAACGAGTGGATAAAGAATATAGACATACACACACCACAGAATACTATTCAGCCACAATAAAGAATGAAATAATGGCATAGGCTGCAACCTGGATGCAGTTGGAGACCATTATTCTAAGTGAAGTAAATCAGGAATGGAAAACCATTATAAGTTCTCACTTACAAGTAGGAGCTGCCGTCGCGGTGGCTCAAGCCTGTAATCCCAGCACTTTGCTAGGCCGAGGTGGGCGGATCACGAGGTCAGGAGATCGAGACCATCCTGGCTGACACTGCGAAACCCCGTCTCTACTAAAAATACAAAAAATTAGCCGGGCATGGTGGCATGCTCTTGTAGTCCCAGCTATTCGGGAGGCTGAGGCAGTTGAATAGCGTGAACCTGGGAGGCGGAGCTTGCAGTGAGCTGAGATAGTGCCACTGCACTCCAGCCTGGGCGATAGAGCGAGACTCCGTCTCAAAAAAACAAAACAAAACAAAACAAAACAAAATGTGGGAGCTAAGCTATGAGGATGCAAAGGCATAAGAATAATATAGTGCACTTTGGGGAACAGGCAGGAAGGAGGGAAGGGTTAAAGGATAAAAGAAAACACATTGGGTGCACTGTACACTGCTCAGGTGACGGGTGCAACAAAATCTCAGAAATCACCACTAGAGAACTTTTCCATGCAACCAAACACCACCTGTTCCCCGAAAATTATTGAAATTACACACACACACACACACACACACACACACACACAATAAATCTAGATACAGACATTATATTCTTCACAAAAATTAACTAAAATAAATCTGTGATTTACTAATAAATGTAAAATGCAAAATAATGAATAATCTGGGCTTTACAAAAATTAAAAACTTTTGCACTGCAAAAGACAATGTCAAGAAAATGAGAAAACAAGTCACACACTGGGAGAAAATATTTGCAAAAGTCACTTCTGATAAAGAACTCCTATTGAAAATATACAAAGAACTCTTCAAACTCAAAAATAAGAAAATAAAAAAAATCCTATTTTAAAAATAGGCAAAAGACCTGACCACAAAAGAGGATATACAGATGGCAAGTAAGCATATGCAAAGATGTTCAACATCATGTGTCATTAGGGAATTGCAAATTGAAACCACAGTCAGATACCACTACACACCTATTAGAATGGCCAAAATCCAAATCTCATAACACCAAAAGCTGGCAAAGATGTGAAGCAACAGGGACTCTCATTCCTTGTTTGTGGGAATGCAAAACGGTAATGGTATAGCTACTGTGGAAGACAGTTTGGCAGTTTTTTACAGAGCTAAACATACTCTTACCAATCCAGCAATTGTGCTCCATGTTCTTTACCCAAAATAATTGAAAACTTATGTTCACACATACACAAAAACCTGGCACATGGATGTTTATAGCAGATTTATTCATAATTGTCAAAATTTGCAAGCAACCAAGATATCCTTCACTTTGTGAGTGGATAAACTGTAGAACATCCAAACAATACAATGTTATTCGGTGCTAAAAAGAAATTAGCTATCAAGCCATGACAAGACATGGAGAAAACTTAAATGCATATTACTAAGTAAAAGAAGCATATCTGAAAAGGATACATATGGTGTAATTCCAACTTTATGAAATTCTAGAAATGGCAAAACTATTAAAACAGTAAAAATATCAGTGGCTGCCAAGGATTAGGTGGGAAGGGAGATGACAGGCAATGCATAGGGATTTTTAGGGCAGCAAAACTATTACTCTGTATGTGACTACGATGGTAGATGCGTGTCATTCTACCTTTGTCAAAACTCGTAGGGTGTATATCAACAAGAGTGAACCCTACTGTAAACTATGGATCTTGGGCAATAATGATATGTCAATGTAGATTCATTGATTGTAATAAACGGTGTCAATGTATATATGGCTAGGGAGGTTGTATATATGTGGAGACACAATATATGGAAACTCTCTGCACTTGCCACTTTATTTTGCTGTGAACCTAAAAGTGCTGTAAAAATAAAGTTCATTGATTTTTCTAAAAAGCCAGTCACATTATAACTTTTGTCAATCATGCATGGATTAAATATTTTATCAATTAAGAATTACATTTGACTGTTCATGACAGAGAATGGCTTGAACCCGGGAGGAAGAGGTTGCAGTGAGCCAAGATCGCACCATTGCACTCCAGCCTGGGCAACAACAGTGAAACCCCGTCTCAAAACAAAACAAAACAACAGCAACGAAAATAGGTTATAAATTCTAATGCACAGTATGAACCTATATTTGTTCACTTAAAGTCCAGAAGGATTAAAATAGTTTTAGAGTTTTCTCTCAGTGGTGTGATAATTGGGGCATTTTTTTCTTTACTTTTCTGTCGCTTGCATTTTCAACAATGCATTTTCTATTACAGTTGTGATAAGAGAAAAAGAACAATAACAATAACTGATCAGAAAAAGAAAGAGATCCTTCTAAAAGCAGTGAAGAATGGATTCTTACAATGTAAGACTGAAAGCTAGGAGACCATGGAGAAAGATAGTGAAGAAATCCAAGTGAGAAGGGGAGGGAGCCCTAACTAAGGCAGTGGGGGTGGGAAGTAGAGTCAAGAAATATTTAGAAGGCAGAATTAGAGGGACTTGGTGATCATTTGATGTGGAAAGAGAAGGATCTAGACTGATTCCTAGCTAAGTGCAATTCCTAGTTAAGAGTGATTAAGAGTGATTGGTAAGAAAAGAAAATCGTTTTGGGGAAAAAATTATGGGCCAGTTTCTATGGCTATGTAACAATTCACCCAAAAACTTAGTGAATGAAGAACAAACACAACATGTGTTTTACTCCTAAATCTGCACTTGGGTCAGAGCTCAGCAGGGGTCTCTGCTCTCTGTTCTGCTTCACATCTGCTTGGGGTGGCTTAAAGGCAGTTGGGGGTGGGGGCCTGGAATTATCTGAATGTTCATGCACTCACTTATCAGGCAGCTGATGGGAAGATAAATGTTTGAGACCTGGCACAGCAAGGGCTCCTTGGCATTTCTATCTCTGTGTGGTCTCTACCCAAGGTCTCTCCAGCATGGTGGCTTCAAGGCAGCTAAGCTTCTCACATGTCGATTCAGGAATTCCAAGGTGGCAGGAGGAGGCACAGGCAGAGAGAGATTGGAATCAAGGCAGTAATTGTATTATTCGTGTTTGCAGCCTTGTGTTATCTAGTCTCCAAAATGATGCAGTATGATTTCTACTGCCTTTTATTTATTACAAGCATGTTACTAAAATTGACCCACGTTTAAGAAGAGTGGAAATTAGATTTCACCCTTGTGGGAAGAATGTTGAAGAATTTACAAACATGTTCTTAAACCACCACACATGACCAATTCAGTTTTAGAGACACTGAGTTTGAATTTCTGGGTGCCTTAGTCTGCTTCCTGAGCAAACAAGAGTCTTGGGTAAGGATCAATCCTTATACTTTATTTAGAAATACACACTCAAGGCAGTGAAAGTAAGGAAAAATGAAGATAAGGCAGGGAAGGATGGAAAGCAATTGAAGACGATGCATTTTTATTCTGGTCACTACTACCCAATTACCACAAAGAGACAAGGCAGGTGGCTTGGTAGGAGTGGTGCAACCACGTGGGGGCTTTTCCAGATAAATTCCAGATAAAGTCATTGTGCTTTGGAGCTTGGTGGCATTTCACGGATGGTGAAAGGAGAGGAAGTTTATTTAACTAGATCCCTCTTGTATTAGTTTTCAATGGCTGCATAACAAATTACCACAAACTTAATGACTTAAAATATGGTTAAAATACCCATTTACTAGCTCACAGTTTTGTGAGTCAGAGCCAGGTATGGTGTGACTGGGATTCTTACTCAGGGTATCATAAGGCTGAAATCAAGGTGTCGGCCTGGCTGTGCTATTGTCTGAAGGCTCTGGGGAAGACTTCACTTTCAAGCTTCTTCTTGTTGTTGGCAGAATTCAGTTCCTTGTCATTGGAGAACGGAGTTCCTTGTTTCCTTGTTAGATGTTGGTCTGGGCTGACCTCAGCTCCTAGAAACCACTCATATTCCTTGCCACCCATGTCCTCCATCTTCAAAAACCTTCTTCAAATCCTTCCTGAGCCAGAGGAAACTCTCTGCTTTAAACATACATTTAGTATGGCTCCTCTGGATAATTTCCCTGTCTTAAGGTCAGTATGTCAGGTAATACAACCTAGTCACAGGAGTGAAGACCAGCCAGTGATTATGCACTCATGTACACCTTGAGGCAGAAAATCTTGGGTGCCATTCTGCCTACTACACCTCCTATCCCTAAATCTGATTTCGAAGTCCATGTTCTTCCTGCTACCCAAAGCTGCTTGATAATATATGGAGACTGAGATCGCTTGGGGCTGACAATACGATGTCAATAGATGAAAGACAGACATGAAACTCTTCCACTTCTGTTCTGTTTCCATGACTTTTGTTGAAAAGAACGTTCTGTAAATCCCAGCATGTATTAAGTGCTCAATAAAGAGGGCTGAATGAATGATGGATTGGACAGAGGAGACTACTGGAAGACTTAATGTGATAAGTAAATAGATTTTAAATGAAGACCTAATTGTGTTGAGATTCTCTGTAGTTCTAGATGAATTATATTTCTGAGTCCTGAGAGAATAACAGTGAGATTTCCGCAAAATCAACTCAACTCAATATATGTTCCTTAAATGAATGAGTGAACCAATTTATTTTGTTTGGTGATTCTCTGACTACAGGACTAGGAAGCCTATCAGAAAAAATTTAAAACCCCAAAACTAATTTGGCAGCATATATTTGTTCTTGATGATACTATAGGGAAACTCTTAGAGGTAATCTCTCCGACATTTCATTAACTATTAACCATTAAAGACTTATTATTATTATTATTATTTTCTTTTTGAGGCAGAGTCTCACTCTGTCACCCAGGCTAGAGTGCAGTGATGTGATCTCGGCTCACTGCAACCTCCGCCTCCCTGGTTCACGCCATTCTCCTGCCTCAGCCTCCTGAGTAGCTGGGACTACAGGTGCCCGCCACCACGTCTGGCTAATTTTTTGTATTTTTAGTAGAGACGGGGTTTCACCGTGTTAGCCAGGATGGTCTCGATCTCCTGACCTCGTGATCTGCCCACCTTGGCCTCCCAAAGTGCTGGGATTACAAGCATGAGCCACCATGTCCAGCCCACAAGTATTTTTAAATAATAAATTATTAAAGACATAATTTCTAAATTGTGGGTTCGAGCAGTGCAAATGACCTTATATTAAAATACATGAAACATTTTCCAGCCAAAGTAGAATGCAAAGCTCTTAAGGCAAGATTATGTGTTTATTTTGCTTTGTGTGTGTGTGTGTGTGTGTGTGTGTTTTGACACAGGGTCTCACTCTGTCACCCAGGCTGTAGTACAGTGGTGCCATCATTGCTCACTGTAGTCATGACCTCCTGGGCTCAAGTGATCCTCTCACCTTAGCCTCTCGAGTAGCTGAGTGAGACTATAGTTGCACATCACCATGCCTGACTAATTTTTTTATTTTTTGAAGAGACGGGGTCCCGCTATGCTGCCCAGGCTGGTCTCGAACTCCTGGCCTCAAGTGATCCTCCCACCTCGGCCTTCCAGAGTGCTAGGATTACAGGTATGAGCCACTTCGCCCAGCCTATGTGTTTACGTTGTACTTTACTAAACTTCTATTTACATACACACACAAGTGCTATGCATTCTGTTCAATCAAAATTAGTTATAATTTTTTTCTGTGACCTTATATAGATTCAATTCCAAAATACCTAATTATAATAAATCTCCATTTAATTACACATGAAATATATTCATCATTAATCAGTTATAATCTGAGTAAATCCTTAAATAATTCTTTTTAATTTGTGAATGTATTAAGGTGTCAATATATCATGAAAAAGTGCAATATGAGTACTTAAATCTCCTTGTCATAGATGCATCTTTCTTTAGTTAAAAGAATGCGAAAGGTATTTTAGTATATCTAAAGCTTTTCTCATCCTGTATGGTATGTTCTTCAAAACAGTAAATTTACTATAGGTGCTTTCGTCATTGCAATAAATTAATAACTATCAGAAGTCTATCATGAACAGAACACTACTTAGATTAGTGCAACAAAAACAAACAAACCAAAAACCAAGGTACTTGAAATGCTACCTTCTTCTGGGAATATACATAAAATTTACATATAAGCATGTGTATTAGTCCATTCTCACACTGCTATGAAGAAATACCCGAGATTGAGTAATTTAGAAAGGAAAGAGGTTTAATAGTTCTGCATGGCTGGGAAGGCCTCAGGAAACTTATAATCATGGCAGAAGGCAAAGAGGAAGCAAGACACCTTCTTCACAAAGAAGTAGGAAGGAGAAGTATGAGAGCTGGGCAAAGCGGGGAGCCCATTAAAAAAACCATCAGATCTTGTGAACACTTACTATCACGATAACAGCATGGGAGAATCACCCCCATGACTCAATGACCTCCCACCGGGTCCCTCCCACCATAGGTAGGGACTGTGGGAACTACAATTCAAGATGAGTTTTGGGTGGAGACACAGCCAAACCATAGCAGCATGTATACCACCAAAATAGAAAAGACACTACCTAGTATGTGATAACATAGTACTAAGACACCTTGAATTCTCAGATACATCCCAAATTCTGAGACGTTAACGATGAAAATACAACCCATCTTAATAGTTTTCATACATATGTACTATATATCTAAGGCAGAAATTGTACATGTGATATTCTCGATCTTAGTCTACCTATTTTTTAAATGATGTCATGGGTTTGCTAAATTAATTTTACCACCCACTAATGGGCTGACCTGATCTAAACACTTATCTACATCATGTATCACAGATAATTAAAAACCTTGTTAACATATACAACCAAGGTGCCAATTACTCAATTCTATAGTGGGTACAGAAAAAGGAAAGACACAGTTGAATATGGACAGAAACTACCTGGAAAGTTTTCAAATTAGAAAGAAGAATTGAGCCTTGAATATATGGGTAAAATATGGTGTGATAAAAAGTAAATAGTTGAGAAATTTAAACTGGGGGAAAAACCCTCAGATGTAAATGTAAAAAAATTCCTTTTTCTTTAAAAATAAAATCTAACCTTTTAGCATTATTTTTAAAATATATAAGAACACCATTTTGTATAATAAAAGTCTCAATAATTTCAAAGATTAGAACAAATTTTAATGTTTTGCCTACAGAAAATATACAGAATTCTGAAAAATTAAATACAGCTTCCAAAGAATGAAAATATACAAAACTGATTTAAATAGAACTTGATACAATATTTGTTTTATACCCTTGTTATAAATTCAAAAGGGGTCAAATAGTCTAAGAGCAAAATGATAGCAGCCTGAAAACAAGTGGCTGTATAATCCCCCACTCCCAGTTTTTCTGCGCTTCTCTTACATTCAAAGATTAATGCAAAAACAAAATTTTGGAATCCCCTCCTTGCTGACCTCTGTACACATTACAAAAAAAAAAAATAATAATCCTAGGATATAATGAGGTACACAGCACAAAACTGGCTGGCTGAACTCCTCAGTGGCTCCCCTGCATTCACCCTCAGAATTTCTCTCTCCTCCTGGCAAAAAGTAAGCAAACAAACACAAACCCAGAAACCTATTTTGTACGTGTATGTAAAATGTGCACACCACAGTGCAAATATGTGATCATAGTTTTTAAATGTGCACGCTTCGCAGTTAGGAAATGTCACTGTAATCGTTAGGTGAAACTTCAAGTCCCTTTGATGAAGATACCATCTTTGAGCCAAGCCCTGACAGAAAACCTCTGGTTCCTGTTAGACCCCTCCCTTCCCAGTCAGCTGCGGGGCTCCCTCCGGAGGGATGGAGGCTCTCTCTCTCCATCACAGCTAAGCGTTCCCAGACCCAGGAGAAACCCTGGATTCCTGCAGAGCACTCGACGTGCAGCAAAGTGTCCCAGCTCTGCAAAGGGCAGCTGGAAATGGATTTAAAATGGCAACGCGGACCAATCAGCGCTGCCGCGCCAAAGCAGACATTTACACGCGCCTCCTCCACATGCACAGGGGAACCTGGCGGTGCCTAACTCCTGCTTAGGGCTGCAGAGTAGGCGTTTTTATTCCACGGTGGTCTGTATCTTTGAAAAAAATAAATTCTTCCCCAGGTGAAAGTTTTTATTTTGGAATTAGTCCAGAATAATTTTGGGTGTGATGTGTGAAAATCTGAACCTAATTTTTTCAGAGTTTTGTGTTATTCAAGGATGAAAAGAGGTACATTTAAAAATGTACTCCACCTTTTAAAAACGGACTGTGGCCATTATGGTGTTCACATAACTCAGAAACAGCCTAGGCTATAAAATTAGGACTTGGCAGAAAGAGTTCTCAGGCAGAAGGTTAAATCGAGGTAAACTGAAGGGAGAGTTGGGCAGTGAGTGCAATTGTGGTGTTAGGAATCTGCAAGGTGCCCTTTACTCTGCGAATGTTGGATCCCCGGGGAGGGGGATAGGGAGGAACTTCGATTGCCTCTAGTCTTTCCTGGAGAAAAAAGTTCAATGAAGAAGCTGGCGCGCTCTGTGTGTGCACATTGCTTGCACGTGTCTGCGAATGTGCATGTCTATCTGCGTGCCTGTGTGTATGTGTATGTAAATGCGTGTGTTTACGAGCGCATGAGTGCCCCGTGTCCACGTGTATCTGCGTGCAAGTGTGCATGTGCTTACACGCGTGTTCGTGTGTATCTGCATGCAGGTCTCCGTGTATGTGCGCGCTCGCCCGCCCGCAGTCTCTATGGTGAGGGCATTCTGCGGCGGAGTAGGGCTGTCAGGGCCCCTCTCCCACTCCTCTGCAGTCCCTTCCCGCTCACAGTTAACCGGAGCGCTGCCTGGGGTGCAGCCTAGACGCTTCCTGCAAATTGTTGGCTCCGGACCGTAGAGGCGCAGGTAAAGGCCGAGCCTCGAAACGTGGCTCGGGGACAGTCACGTTCCCGCGCCTTCCCAGAACAACCGCCCTAGGGGTGACCTCGTGAGGCGGGTGGGGCTAGGCCCACGGCGAGCCAGTCCGGGATCCCCGGCCTGTCCCTTTAACCCCGCCGCCGGGCGGGAGCACGTGAGCGGGGCTCCGGGTGGCACCCGGGCGCCGCCGCCGCCGAGGCAGTTGTATTTCGAACGCTGCCTCTGGCTAGCAGCCAGGCGCCTTGGCTCGGCGGTCCGCCCGGCCTCCCTCCTCCTCATACTTTTCTTCCTGCGCAACCCCCTCCCCTTTATCCGCCCACGATTAGAGGTGGGCACTCCCCCCCTTCCACCACCCCCTCCCCAAGCGCAAGCGCGCTCACGCACACACACCACACACACTCACACTCACACACACTCACACACACTCATCCCACTTGAATCTTGGGGCAGGAATTCAGAAAACTTCCAGCCCGGGCAGCGCGCGCTTGGTGCAAGACTCAGGAGCGAGCAGCCCGTCCCCCTCCGACTCTCCGGTGCCGCCGCCGCCTGCTCCCGCCACCCGAGGAGGCGCGGTGCCACCCACTGCTCTGTCCTCTGCTTGTGCTCCGTGCCCGACCCTATCCCGGCGGAATCTCCCCATCCTCCTTTGCTTTCCGACTGCCCAAGGCACTTTCAATCTCAATCTCTTTCTCTCTCTCACTTTCTCTCTCTCTCTCTCTCTCTCTCTCTCTCTCTCTCTCTCTCTCTCTCTCTCTCTCTCTCTCTCTCTCTCTCTCTCTCTCTCTCTCCTCTCTCTCGAGCGGGGTGGGGGGAAGAGGAGGAGGAATTCTTTCCCCGCCTAACATTTCAAGGGACACAATTCACTCCAAGTCTCTTCCCTTTCCAAGCCGCTTCCGAAGTGCTCCCGGTGCCCGCAACTCCTGATCCCAACCCGCGAGAGGAGCCTCTGCGACCTCAAAACCTCTCTTCCTTCTCCCTCGCTTCCCTCCTCCTCTCGCTACCTCCACCTCCACCGCCACCTCCACCTCCGGCACCCACCCACCGCCGCCGCCGCCGCCACCGGCAGCGCCTCCTCCTCTCCTCCTCCTCCTCCCCTCTTCTCTTTTTGGCAGCCGCTGGACGTCCGGTGTTGATGGTGGCAGCGGCGGCAGCCTAAGCAACAGCAGCCCTTGCAGCCCGCCAGCTAGCGCTCGCCCCGCCGGCGTCCCCAGCCCTATCACCTCATCTCCCGAAAGGTGCTGGGCAGCTCCGGGGCAGTCGAGGCGAAGCGGCTGCAGCGGCGGTAGCGGCGGCGGGAGGCAGGATGAGCGCACGCGGTGAGGGCGCGGGGCAGCCGTCCACTTCAGCCCAGGGACAACCTGCCGCCCCGGCGCCTCAGAAGAGAGGACGCGGCCGCCCCAGGAAGCAGCAGCAAGTCAGTACAGCTGGCGCGGTGGGGGCACCAGCCCACCCCGTCCCCACTGCAGGGGCCCAGACGCGCGCGGGGCCGCCGGAGCGCGGGAGCCCAGTCGCTGCGGCCGTCGCACGCTGCCCGCCCGCCGGCTGGGGGGAGCGGCGCAGACCCACTAGTGTGCCGAGCGGCCCCGGGGCGCCAGCAACCCTCCGGGCGGGGAGGTGGGGAGCCGCGGCGGGCGGCCCAGGGAAGGCGGGAGGTGGGGTCTGGCGAAGCGCGTCCTCGGACTTTCGCTATTGTGCACGGCCCCGAGTGGCGCGGTGTCGCCGGGTGACTGGAAGCGAGCGGGATCCGACAAACCCGGGCTCGCAGGCGCTTTCCGAGCTGCTTTTGCAACTGCCCGGGAAGAAGGAGGTGCCGGGGACCCGGGCGCTCCAGCCGATCTGGGCTGAAGGGGTTAGAGTCCTGGGGGCCGGAGGCTCTTTCTCCCGCCTCCCGGGGCTGCTCGCGGGTCGGGGGCTGGCGCGCTGCAGCCACCCCCTTGGCGCCCTCCTCCAAGCTCTCGGTGGCCCAAGACTCGCGCCCTCCCGACAAAGAACGCGTGGAAAGCCGGCTGTCTGGTCCTCTTCGGGCCCTTTAAATGTGCGGCCGCCGCCGGAGAGAGCCCGGGGCAGGGGCTACGGGGAGCTTGGCTCTCTGCGGGACGGGGTTAACTCGCCTAGCCAAGGGCGCGTTGAAAGGAGTGTCCGAGAGAGTGCAGGGTAGCCAGGGTCGCTTCCTCGTCAGGCGCCCGGTCCCCCTTTTGCCCCTGGATCCCGTGCCTCAGAGCTGCAGCCATTAAATGCTCTTCTCCAAGGCCAGTGGCCGGGGGTTGAGTAGGGGACGATCGAGGGGCGCCCGGGACCCAGCGGAGTGGAGGGTTTTGTCTGCGGATGCAACCAATTAAGCGTGCAGCCGGCGCTTGCAGAGCTGCGCTCAGCGCGCAGGGCTGGGGGTTTTGTTCGCTGTAATTTCCAAGCCGCGGCGGGCAGGGTCGAAGCGGGATAAGTCTATCGAGAACATTTAAACTCCACTTTCTCGGGCTTTAAAACTTGCTCGTTCCTTAGTCTTAAATCGCTTCCTTCATGGCAAACACGCCGATTAGAAAATAATCCTAGAGTCCCAAAGTTCCCTGAGAGCAAGGTGGGGAAATTGAACAATGTTTGATTGCCAGAGAATTTTAGAAAAATTGAGAGTTTACCTTTTTAAAATCATCAAAGGAAATAAGCCTATCTAGAGGCCCCTGAGTTTTCCCGCTCTGCCCAAGCGACACTTTACATCGCATTTGAATCCTGTTTTACACCTCCCAGGAAGTCTCTGCCCTCCCCCACTTGTTTCCCACCCGCCACCCAGCTCTAACTGACTAATTGCACCCCCCTCCAAAAAAAAAAAAAATCCAAAAGAAATTACAATGGGGTCTGGAGGTGATTGGATACTTTACCTTTGAGTTAAGGCAGAGTTCACAAAGAAAGAAAAATGTGTCTCCGATATGTTTGCTCTCGATGTGCCCACTGGCGCTAGTGGTCCCACAGAAGCTTGCAGGGAACCTTCCCCGAATTCTCTAAATGGGATGCGAATTTTCATTGAGGACGTTCATGGGTTTTAAGTTAATGAGTCTCATTTAATCACCGAATCTGAATGAAATGTGAATAGATGATTCACTGGATAAATATTTGGGATCTGGAATATTAATCATCGCATTCTCTTAACCACTTGAGTATTTACTACTTGGCATAGGAGCCATTTAAAGTTTTGCTAAACCTAGTGATTGCTTCCATTTCTCATTCCCAGACACTCCATTCCTCCTCGCTTTTACCCCCTTTTAGTTTTCTCCACTCCACCCCCATAAGAGTTTTCTCAAAAGAAAGTTTTGAAGAAAATATGTTTATTTTTATCAAAAGATATTTAAATGTAGGCTGGAGACCATGCCTGCATCTCCAAAAGGAAGTGGAGAATTGAAGCAATTAACTAGATAATTCAAGCAAAACCTCCCACAATAGATTTACTATAATTATTTGGAAATTTTAGGGGGAATGGAGTTATTTTGAACTGAAGAACTTGAATAATTCCTCCAGTATTTCACTCAGAATGTGTCAGTTGAATCATAATCCACCTAGAAGGCAGGTATACAAGATGATTAAAAGCCATCTTTTCAATATGGAAGATTGTTGAAATATCTATGATGTTAGCTTCATATTTCTATTGTTTGAAATGGTAGTATAATGGAGAGTGGTGTTCGTTTAAAATGCTTATTATTCCTATGAGTCGCCAAATGCATAGCCCTGTAAACTTTACACCTTAAAAGTATATGACTTTCTTTCTAGAACATGCTTCTTCAGTCTTTGTTACCATTTTAGGTTTGAAGTAGAATCTAGTTTTCATATACAAAATAGGGTTTCCTCTTTGAACCCTTGGATTAAAAGTGTAGTTATTTCCCCTTTCTGTAAACTCTGTACCATCATCATCCATTTATGCTTGAACTGAAAGTGTTCCAACAGCTCTTTTGAGCAGCACATGCAGAAAATATAGCTAAAGAGTCAGGGTCAATTTCTTTCAGACATTCTTGCCACAACAGCATTTTTTTTTTCCCCCTCACAATTAGGAACCAACCGGTGAGCCCTCTCCTAAGAGACCCAGGGGAAGACCTAAAGGCAGCAAAAACAAGAGTCCCTCTAAAGCAGCTCAAAAGGTGAGATTTCTCGAGTCAAGCTCTCCTAACTTCATCAATGACTACAGGAGCCTCCCTGTAACTTTCCTATTCTAACTCCGCACCTAGGAATTTGTCCCAACTGGGTAACACAGACTCAATTCTTACATTTAACATTAATTAGATGCGAGTTAACCTTTTTTCTAAGCAGATGCTCAGCATAAAAAGTTTATGAAGATACTTAACAGTGTTGTTTTTAAACAAACAGCCACCAAATAATTTGAACCTTAAAACGGGTAGAAGTGAGGAAGGAAGGCGGGGAGGGGGGAGGGGAAGGTGGAAAATGACACAACTAATATTTGCACTAGTTGTAAATAGTTAAAAACAAATCAAAACTATAGATTTTGCCTGGTGGTAAAGTTTTTGCAATTTCTTCTGAAAAATGATAGAGATTGATTTACTTTGTGCTTATTACATGGCTACTGCAAACCAAATCCCCCTATTAAAGTACTTTGCCAAATAGATGATAATTAGAACTAAATCTAGTTGTGGGATAGTGGAAAAATTTCATGAATTTTACAGCTTTAATTGTGATAATAAAGTATACTGCTTGTTTTACAATAAACCTGCAGTATAGTATATCATAATCTCAAAAAGCCCTTTCATCAAGTGACATAGAAATGTCTGAATTGGACAATGAGACTTTTAAAAACAAATATTTGGCTCATTTAATATCTCTTTTTGGGCAAAATAGAACCCAGTTAAGTGTAACATTCAGTGTTTTTCTTAATAAATTTAAAGTTGCAGTTTAAGATAACTTCAGGCTGGCTGTATTTAAGATTGCAAAGAGGAACTATGTCAGGGTTAATGCATGTATAGAGAAGTACCGGTCGCTTTTTTAACTTTATAAATAAATTGGAAAAAAAGTTTCTGCATTTTATTTGTAGGTTTGTATAGTAATTGAGAACAAAGTTTCAAAAATCAGAACTAAATTTGGATATACCTTTTCAACAGGTTTGAGTACATCATGTACAGTATTTGTTAGAAAGGACTATATGCTCATCGTTTGGGGATTAATGTTTTGTGTGGTTTTCTTTGTGACTGTGGGTCCTAACTTTAATATATGTGCTAGTTTTCAGTGTTGTAAACTGCCATAGCAACTAATGGTACATATAAAGTTATTTAGGAAGTAACTATGAGTTCTTGTCTGTTTCAACAGTTTTGAACAGAGTTGAGGAGCATATTTTTAATATATTTAAATTTAATTGCTTCTTAGAGTTTAGATTTGATTGTGTTTCTTATTTAATCAATAAACTTTAAAATAGCTCTAAGTAACCTTGTTATTTAAAAATGGCAATATGTACTCTGGTATTTTTAATATGAATACTTTATATTTGTTTTATTTTACCTCATTTATAAATTAACTAAAAAGGACTGATTTTACCAAGGAGTTTTTCTATGTTGCATAAGTGTGGAGTTTACCTAATTTACTTTTATTCTAAGGAGATGGACAAATAAATACTTGTTAGATAGCTAACACACATTTAAGCTATGGTGTAGTTCCTCTGAAAAATGCAGCATGATAGTATCTCCTAGGAAGAAATCTTTAAATTTCACCATAAATAAGTAATTTGAAATTTAATACTAAAAAGGAAAATGAATTGTCTTCCATATTTTACTATATTCCATGTTTTTTGGATGAATAGATAGAAACGCTCCCATCACCTCCTCTTCATTTTAAAAAGCTTACCACTGACTAACAAAATTTTTTTTGAGAAAAGGGAAGCTGAAACTAGTGCCTAGTTTACCACCTAAAGCAAAATTTTTAAAGTTGATCTATTCCTAAGTAAGGGTTGATTTATTTTTAGTGACTCTAGTGACAGGCATTTGTAAATGAGCCCCCTAAGCCACTCATCTTTCTGAAAATTCTTCATATGTATGCATACATTATTCTAATTTCCGAAACAGAAGTAGGCTTTCTTTTTTCTAAAGATTCCTTCTCCAGACTCTTTCATTCTTTCAGACACAATTATTTCCAACAATGCTGTTATGAAAATCCCTCTTGTAATAAAAATGAATAAATACATTTGCCCATAACCTGACTTCTTTTTCTTCAGTTTTATAAATTACGCTTCATCTGGAGAAGAGAATACCTTGCAAAATAATGAATGACATTGATGAATCGTTCATGGCATGTGTAAACTTAAGGTATTTTCACTTTCAAATCAGAATTTGTTGAGTATGTTACTATTCTATATAAACATGATTTTCAAACATATTCGTTTATTAAGCATATATTGTGTTCTAACAAAACATATATGTTCATCAGGATTTTGAAATGCAAATCTTCTTAGAAAAAATTATATTGTTCATAACATGTAAGATAAACATACCCTGTGAGACTGACCAGAGTAGATATGAGAAGTCTTCTATGAGTAACAAAGTGGGTGTTTTCCTGTAAACTGAGACCCATCACAGTGCAACATACATTGCAAAGACTGGTAAGTATATGAGAAGAAAGAAGCCTAAAATTAGAGGAGCTGCAATGCACACTGAAATCCTGATGGTTATATGCTTAAAATGTCTTGCTGCTTGGAGTTTCTTGACTTACAAAGTTTATATTTGGATTCAGTAACTGGCCTTGGGACATTTGAAAACAAAGCTGTTTATTAGAAAATTAACAGTGTGAAACTGGACAATGCATGCAGAATGTTGCAAGACCAAGTGAAGGACTACTAAATTAGCCATCACTTTAATTTCAAACCATATTCAGTAGAAAATTGATTTATATAATATGTAAAACAAAGACATTTATAAAAACACAATTTGCTATACTTGGAAACTTTGGAAGAGAATTATTCTTCAATCTACTTAATATTCCATTAAAACGAATTACTATGCATGACCATTGTGTGATGATTCTAGTCATTCCTCAGAACTCCAATCTGAGTGCTCAAAATTTGTCCCTGAGTCGGTTTCATATAGTTACCTGAATAAAAGAAAAGAAATCAGAAGTTAAAGTTTTCCTGAATAATTAATTTGTCCATGTGTGTATATGTCTGTGTGAGCATATCTTTACCCTTTTATTTTTAGTCTGAGATACACCTAAAACCAGTTATGTCTTAACCTCCTTTTTTGTTTTGTTTTGCTTTGCTTTCCTTTCCTAGGTTGTGCTGGATGGAACTCTTTGCATTTTTACAGTTCCCAAATGGTTACAGAGAAAGAAGTTATAATCTCCTTTAGTTTAGGGTTTTGTTGTACTTTTTAAATCATGACAGAATACTGGAGGGGTTGTCAGTAATTCTTCAGTGTTGAAGGTCTCAGGTCAAATTCATCCTTAAGTTTTAAGCCAATTCTCATTCACATATTTTAGGAAGTTTTTTTTCTGAGGTTGAATTAAATTTTATTGGAAGGTAAATGAAAATTAAAAAAAAAAAAAATCTCAGGTGTGAGATAACCCTACTTCATCATGTCATATATTTGCTTCACCACCCTTGTGACTTTAGGTGTAATGGGCAGATCTAGGGAGCAAAGTGCAGAATAAAAATATCTAGATATAGCAGCTATAGTTAAAATAACATGTTCAGAGTAAATGTTTAGTCTCTATGTTCAATTTGCTATAAAAAGAAGGCCTGAATTAATTAGATACTGTAAAGACTACTTCATGCTCCTTCTAATCATTTGCATTCCTAGAAATGTGGTTTGCTTTTCATAATCATTACCAACACCAATCACAGGTATTTTAAGAAGAGAGAAGATAGGTTTTAGTCACCATTAAGATAAATCATTCAACATAAATGCTAAATGAGGACAGAATTTTCTTCAGAATGTAGTAGGCCTAGTTGAAAGGAGAAACCAAAGGCATTATTATAGGTGAGTTAAGGAAAGGTAACATTGGCAGTTATCATATAATTCTGGCCTATGGTTTCTAAATTAAACTACTGTGATTTAGTTTAATTCCTCTGTATTTCAATGGGCAGGTAAGTTTTATTGGGGGATTCAGGGCCCTATCTGAGGATACAAATGAATTCAGCAGGTGAAACTGAGTAAAGCCCAACTGTTATTCCATTATCTTGATATTTTAGGCTGACTTACCTAAACAATTGACTCATTTTTTTCTTTCACTTTGCCAGGGAAGACAAAGCCTTACTTAATGCACCAGCACATTCTATCTGGCAATGCTTTGAATCATCACAGATTATGATCCAAATATGGGAGATTGAAATACATTTGAATTATCTTATGAAGTAATTTTATTTCAAGGGACCCATAGTTCTACTTCTCTGAAAGCTCTCATCCTTCTGAACTCTTCTGAACTTGAAGGCTCCTCACTTCTCTGGCTGACCTACATTCCTGGGTCATTTTTATCTCAAGTTCTCAACAGATCATTTTGCTAAGGAGATAGAATATAACCGATTGGTATTCTATTGCATTTCAGTTCTTCCTCGAGAATAGATGGATGAAGAGCATTTTATGTCAGTTAAATCATTCAAAACTGTCTTGTCTTGTTAACTTTCTGCAGTTTCCAGAGCAGAAGGCACAAAGTAGAAACTGAATTTAATTTCACTGTCCTAGATTCTGAAGGTTTTAGTTAGGAATCTTTGTTCTGCCAACCAGGAGAAAAGGGGAAATGGAGAACTGACTATCTGTTAGGGCATTGCATTATCTCATATTGTTTTAATACGCTGAGCAATTTTGAATGGCATAGTCTATTTAAATTAGGGAAGAGTAGTGCAGGCATTATCTTTTGTCTAGGATAATGTTTGCTCAGAAGGTAACTCCTATGATCAATAGCAATGGTCTCTTGTATCATTGCTATTGATTTTTCTCATTACAAAGAAGTAGAGAGAAGATTTGGAGGAGGAGAATCTTCAACTTTGAAAATGATAACTTTGCCTGTCATTTGGCTTTGGTTTTAATTTAGTGTTTGTATACATGAAGATAAGCATGTGCAAAATAAGGACACCAGAGTTGACAGTAAGGGCTAACTTGGGTAATAAGCAGGAACTACAATGGATGATGGAAGTTACTTATATTTCCTATTGGTAAATATATTATGATAGCAAATTGTAATGTCTCTTCAAGGCTAAAAGTGTTGCTTGTAAAATTAGGAAACTCACAGAACTGGATTATCAAAAAGGTAAAATGAGAATTTCCTCAGTGCTTAGTGGGATTGATTTGTATAGTTGATTTTGATATCAGTGTACATTGATTTATACTGTTTATGTTTTTTAAAATAGCAACTGAAGGAAATAAAATGTGTTTTCTAGGCTTTGGATAGTGGGCTTCATGTAAATCAAGATACATGCAAACAAAACAGGGCACCATCACACCCAAATATTTTTCTAGTTTTTTTTTTTTTTTTTTTTTTTTGGTACAGATGCACGGATGGATTTGCAGTGGGGGAGTTCTGGCTATATCATAGTACATAAAAATATGATGAGATAACTTGCAATAGCAAAAAATTAATAGCCATCTAAATCTGACCCTGAAGTCAGAATTGAATTATTCTTAGTTTCCAACCTCTGCTCTTGTCCATGTGTTTATAGGAAACCTGGAAATACATTACTTTTAACTAATTTGATTTTCACCCTAGAAGGTTATCTTTTATTTTTTAAAATTTCCCATGGCAGTTTTGTTTTATATGAGAATAGCTCTCCAAAGAACAGACACTTTACTGCCTTGAAATCAGATTGGGTCTCAGTTCTACTACCTGTGAACATGGGCAGGATGCTTAATCTCCCATTTGTAAAACAGGGGAATTAACAGTTGCCCTGCCCTACTTAAGTAACATAATGCTTGGAAAGTCACTTTGGAAACTTACAGAATTGGTAAGTATTATGTTTGTGGGTAGCATTTTAAAGTAAGGGGAGGGAGAAGAAATTACATTTGCCTAACTGCTAAATACCATAGCTTTTGTCAGGCCCTTTATATGTATATTAGCTCCTTTAATCCTCTGATTTAAGCATTGTGTTCTTCATTCCACAAATGAGAAAACTGTGATTCAAAGATGTAAACCAGGACATATCTGATACTGAACTCTGGTACATGGTAGCACATGGGTTTGAATTCACTTTAATTCTAAAGCTTATACTCTTTCCACTACCATGTGCTCCTGAATGTTCTGTAAAATACTTGTTAAAAGGTAGATTTCTGTTATCTCCAGTGACCTGAAATGCAGGTTGGAAATTACGCTTTGGGAAACCTTTGAAGGGCCACTCCAAAGGTTGTAAAGAGATTGGAAATGTGTGCCTTCTGGTACCGATACCCACAAGACTTCTGGCTCCCAAATATATCATGGGGCTATGTCTTTGGGAATTGTAGTGCATCCAGAAGTTTTCTGCTTTGCTAAATGAGAGGGCTAGGTGAAATTATTTCTAAAGTTTTACTGAACTCTAGAATTCTGATGAGAAGAGGGAAATAAGACACACATATAATATAAACACTTTTCCTTCCTTTCTTTTTTACTTCCTTTCCTCTTGCCTTCCCTTCCTCACCTCTTCCTCCTTCCTTCCCTCCCTCCCTCACTTACTCCCTTCCTCTCTCTTTGCCTCCCTCCCTCACTCCACTCCTTCAACAAGTATATAGTGAACACTTCCTGCATACCAGGCACTAGTGCTAAGCACTGTTTTCAAGCTCAAGAGATGTGTTTGCTAGATGAATTTCTTTCCTAATTAGTTTTTAAAATCTGCAGTACATTGAAGAGTCTGCAGTACCAGAACTTGTTAGAGAAAGAAATAGTTATATTTCCCATTTAACATTTCTCCCAATCCTTATGGACTTGCTTCTAAATATATCATAAAATTAAGTGTACAGTTTTGAATCTAAAGTTTAAAATATAAAAATATTAATGAGGGCGAACAAGGGAGAAATGACAGTTTTAATGATAAATGATTGTTGTAAATATTTGCATAATAGTACTGGTAATAGTCTGAAATTTCAGTTCTTACAAATGAGAATTCTGACCATATCTCCCTTTTCTTTCTCGATGAGAGCAATAAATAGTTAGAATTAGTTATGTCTCTGTTATACATGGGTTTGTAGTGTAAAGCCAAATTCTATTCTGGCAAAGGAAAACCAAATATACACTTCTACAGTATTGCATATGTTAAAACAAAACAAGCCTCCTGAATGTTTTGTTTGTCTTTTTTGAAAAATAATATCCTGAAGAGCATTAAACACAGGAAAACAATACTAAAGCTGGTGTTTTCCAATATGTAAAAATTCTGGATCTAAGCTGGTTTACAAACTAAAACCCTAACTTGTTTTGCAGCCTTTGAGGAGTTTGATTAGAATGATTAAATAATGTGGGTTTTAAAGAAAAATGAAAACCTCCCAGATCGATGCCACACAGCACAGCTAATGTGTTTCTTCTAGATGTAGTCTCAGAAGAGGGTTTCAGTTTACATGTAACACAGGCCTGAACGACCAAGGAGCGAATTTGCTTTTAACAAGTCCGAGTGATAATCGTGATATTTTGCCCTTTAGTTAATGGTGCAAAGTTTGTTTCTCAATAGGCTTTTTGTAAATGAGATGCTCATTTAAAAGTCATCTTATTTGCAGGGCTTTTTCTGTTTTTGAGAGATTTGTTTTCTCTGACTTTGAAATGCAGTGAAACCCTTTAAGAAAACAAAAACAAAAACAAAACAAAAAAAATTCTCTCTTCAATAGACTTTAGATACACCCGGATCACATCATGCCCCCGGAAACATAACAACCATGCAGAGAAAGCATGGTGTAGCACTGTTACCTTCTAAGGTCAATAGCCTCCTTCTCCCACCCCCACTTCACACCCCCATTTCCATTAAAAAGGATTTATATTTTCCATGTTTATGTAATTTACTACTGGGTTAAGTGTGCAATCTTACAGTTGCTTCCAAAGATTAAGTCAGATGCTGCTTCTGTGCTAGAGAACTCCATACCCATGTATAACTCACTATGCAGTAGCCAAAGGGATCCTTAAAAGCCTTATTCTAAAGATGACAGATGGGTGTGAGGGAATACTTGCATTGACCAAGCCTTCTGAGAGAAGGAATTAACTTGAAGAAAAACTCCCTATTTGGGAGGCCGAGGCAGGGGGATCACGAGGTCAGGAGATCAAGACCATCCTGGCTAACACGGTGAAACCCCGTCTCTACTAAAAATACAAAAAATTAGCCGGGCGTGGTGGTGGGCACCTGTAGTCCCAGCTACTCGGGAGGCTGAGGCAGGAGAATGGCGGGAACCCGGGAGGCGGAGCTTGCAATGAGTCGAGATCATGCCACTGCACTGCACTCCAGCCTGGGTGACCGAGTGAAAGAAAAAAAAGAAAAGAAAAACTCCCTTTAAGGGTTCCATCTAGTTAGGAGTGAAAGAACACTTATGGAGCACCTCATGGGAGGCAGGAACTTCGAAGTACTTGGAGGAATGACCTCTCATAGGAGGCGTCATCTCCATTTCACAGATGAAACCAAATTGAGGTCTTCAAGGACCTGCCCAAAGTCATAAAGCTAAAATGGCAGAGCAGGAATTGGAATCTAAGCATTCCAAGGTAGAGTCTATGATCTTCTCAGGACATCTCCCTCTCTCCATGAGGCAATGCTCTGAAGAGTGTGTGATTTACTTGACACTCTGGGCTTTCACTGACTTCATGCCCTTGGGACTGAAGGTAAGACAGTGCCACTAACCTCTGATAATATATGATTCCTTTGTAGAGCCATTCAAAAGTAATAAACAATGATTCAGAGTGTCCAAATCTGATGGTTAGATAGAATTCCTAAAGGCTACCAGGTTTCCTTTTGTTCTGGGAAATTAACTGAATCAGTGATAATTACAGTTTCCTAAAGTATTTTTTTATGGTAACAAATGCTTGTATACTAAGGGGTAGTAGCATTGTTAAGAGGCTAGGAGCACAGTCTTTAGAGTTAGACAAAACTGGGTTCAAATCCCAGGTCTGCCACTTACCTGTTTTGTTTGTGACCTTGAGACAGTTGTATACCTAACCTATCTAAGACTTAGTTGTTCATCTACAAAATAAGAGAAATAATAATACCCACTTTATAAGGCTGCTATAAGGATGAACATAACACATGTGACTCACAGTCGAGTGCCTGGGATATTTTAAATGCTCAATATGTGTGAGTTAACATTACAATCATATAGAGTCTGGGTTAATTCATGGGACCTGTTGGATAGTAATGACAGATCAGGGAGATACTATTTGGTAAGAAATGTTGTGGCTTATTTTATCTGTTATCTACCTGTTTGTCTATCTGCCTATCCATCTATCTATTTGTCAACTATCATGTAAATCTATCTGTTTTTACCAGGCAGACTGAAGAAAAAAAGAGGAAAGTTTCATTTGGCAGTGTAGATAGTCAGTATCACTACCAAGTACCCCCGCTGGCTGCTAACTCAGATAACAAAAGTAAAATGTGGAACAAGGTATACTGGTTCAAGTTACCTATATTTGTGTGTTAATGTAGCCATGGATGATTCTTATACATGAAACAATATGTACTAAGTTTTCTTTATCCTAAGAAGTATGAACGCATGTTTTTATAGATGTATGTGATATGTGTGTGTATTGGTGTGTTGTTGTGTCTGAAGATTGGACTAGGACTGACAAAAACAGGGAAAAATAATTGTTTTATAAATCATGTTAACAACTGTGATATCAGAAAAATCTTCTGTGAAGTAAAGCAATGAAACAAACTCTCAAGATAGAAATGTATTCGTGTTAAGTGTGGGATTATTGTTAATAAAGTACATTTTTAATTAATCATTATTTCTAGGCACAGGTAGTCTTCATCACTGGGACAAACTGATGATTTCTGCCGCTTTTTTTTTCCTCTGCTTTAGGTGAACTGATTGACAGGTAATTGTTTCAGGCAAGGAACATGAAATTAAACATGGACAAGTGTGCAAATGTTTGTTGTTTTGAATTAAAATGCTTGTGTATTCTTTTTTTTACATTTATACTTGCTTTTGATTATCAATATAGGTAGAAGAGCTTTGTAAATTGTAAAGCAATATATCAATATTAATTTTTGCAACTTTAGTTGTGACATGGAAAGAATCTTGATCATCTTAAGGAACATTAATTTTCTAAAATACTAACATATGTAGTTACAGAATGTGGGGATAATGTTTTTAATATGGACAGAAATAAAAGCAAAATAGCTTTTTAAAAAGCATTTTCATGCATTTCAGAAGAGATCACTACAGGGGGAGTATTTTAGGGTGAGGGGTTGCATAGATACCTCTTTACATCATGCAATGAAGAAGAATCTACTCAAAAATGTGGAAAAAGATTAACCTTAGAGGAGACGGAGTTTGCTAAAAAACAAAACCCAAAAAACCGATACTTCATCTGCAAAGCAGAACATTCTTACTTCAAATGTGTCCCTTGGTGCAGTACTTATAAACAATATCAGGTAGAAAACTATAATGACTCCCTTTTTCATTTGCAGAAAGCAGAAGCCACTGGAGAAAAACGGCCAAGAGGCAGACCTAGGAAATGGGTGAGTAATAAGATATATTTTTTCTTCTTTTTTTTGGAAAGAAAAATTTCTGTTGTATTAAATGAGAAAAGTTTTATTTCATCGATTACATGAATTTCCAACTTCTGGTTTGATGAATCTTTGAAAGGGTTAAGGCAAAAGACAAATTATCACCACTTCCTACCACTAGGCTCCAGGTGTTTATGCAGAACACTTTTCTTTCCTGAAGGTGGACTCATTTTTCTATCTCTTATCAACATCAAAAGAGGCTCCACTCTTCCTTCAAATGGGGTAACAATGAGATGATTTGTTCAGTAGATTGAGTAACTAAAGTTAAAGGGTATTATGAAACCTTGGAAGTTGATTACAAATGGTGATAAAATTCATACACAATGTGTATGTGATAACTTTTTAATGTTTTTCTTTTCCTTTCTTTTTTTTTTTTTTTTTTTTTTTTTGGTTTTCTCCATGGCTTTTTTTTTTTTTTTTTTTTTTTTTGGACACATCTCATTTTTTAGGTGGTTTGTGTTTTCTTTTTCACATGACTTTGTTAGGAAGCAAAGGTTTATTTCGAGTTTTTCTTGCTTCCCTTAGTAGTCATTCTCCACATGCAAACATTAGAGATAGCTGTATCCATACAAGTGCACTTAATCCCATAGGCACACAGATCCTATATCTTTTGAGGCCAGAGATTCAGTCGCCACTGAAGAGCTTTGCTAATTTTACTGCTTGAACCTTGTTCCCTTGGTTGCTGTGTTACCCATGTTCTTCTGACCTGTTTTTCCCACTGACAGAGAAGTCCTAAAAAATGAATGAGGGCATCCTTTATACCCAATGTTGTATATAATGGGTTCTTTGGCTTTCCTTTTTCCTCTTCCCCAGTTCGTTCTTCATGCTCCAAATTTTAAAAAGTTTTTTTTTTTCTGTTATGCTGGATTATATGTTCCTGTTTGCCATTCCTTTCTCCTCTAGAGTTCTGCATCACTTTCTATTTATACTTTGGTATTGCCTTTCATTTAATTTATTCATCTTGTATTTTTCCTCTGCTCAACATGTGTTGGGATTAGATTTCTTAGCACAAGGAAATGGGATGATCTTTAGATGAAAAACATCTCAGTGTTAAAGTGTAACCTTAAAGTAAGGATATTTCATTCAACCTTCTGTTCATTAAATTAGTTCTCTCCAAACCTGCTTATCAAGTGGTGATCATCTAGCCTGTGCTTGATTACCTTTAAAGTTAGGGAACTTGCTACCTCTCAAGGCTGCCTCTTTCTTCTAGGAAAGCTCTGAACATTAGAAAATTATTCCATCTGACTCCCTGTAACTTCTGTCCACTGTCTCTAGGTCATCCTCCTGGAACATACAGAGTAATTATTTTCACTTTCACTCATGATAGCCCTGCAAACAGTTGAGGAAAATAAACACATATTCTTTGTATGTATCTGTGTTTGTATGTAACACATACTCCAGTTTTCTCATTTTTTCCCCATAAAGGAACATTCTTGTTATTCTTTTCTGAGCATGCTTGTTCTTTAATCTTTTGAAAGATGTCACCTAGAACTAAATATCATATTTCAGGTGTGGGTTCCATAACCAGTGGATTTATCACCTTCCTTGTTGGACATATGATTCCAGTTATCGATTGCTGCTTAGTTAACCACTCTAAAACTTCATAGTATAAAAAAACGATTTTATTATGCACATGGATTCTTTGGGTCAAGGATACAGGCAGGGTAGAGCAGAAAGTGTTGTCTCTGCTCCATGATGTCTGGGGCCTCCACTGGGAAGACTCAAGCATCAGTGGATGACTCTAATACTTGGGATCCAGAATCTGGAGCTGTTTCACTTACAATCTGGTGCTTTATCAAGATTGACTGGAAATATGGGTGGATCTGGGAGTGTGTGCACTGGATCACCCATACGTGGCCTCCCCAGGATAATCAGCCTTCTTAACATGCACTCAGAGCTCCCTCTGGGAGTGTTCTGGTAACTGAGGAGGAAGCTGCAAGGCCTTTTTTGCCTTAGTCACAGAAGTCAAAAACTGCTGCCTTCATTATACTCTAATGAGCACATTGTTGACTAACTTGATATTGACATACATCTAAATTGAGATCTGCTGTTTTCTAAGCATCGGAACTCTGAAAGGACGTCCCATACCATTGAACTAATTAATAAGAAAGACGTGTATAATCTTTCTAATAGGTAGCATAATAGAAAATAGATGAGTTATTTGAAGTCATGGGATTAATGTGGCTAAAATGAAATAAAATAAGTTGTAAGCAAATACAGTGGCAGTTAACCAGCAAACTAACCTCCATCAAATGGGGCCTCTTAACTCTCTCAGCCTTTCATCTCCTCTGCCTTTGGACTGTCCTATAATGGTCACCAATTCACCTCCATAGGTTAGAGTCCTGTCTTCTCAGAACCTTCCTATGGCTCCACATCTGGCCAGCTAATTAATTACAACCTGCCCTAGTACTTGGAAGTCACCCGATTTACATCTACCTTTCTTTACAGTTTTCTCTTGCACCACACATCCTTAAACAGTTGATTAATCAGCAAGCCAGAGTAAACTATAGAGCAATTATATGTTTTTTTCTTAACGGGTTCTTGCTAATTTAGGGGGGTATCTGGATTGCAGGCATTCGATCTTCCTGCTGGGTAAGAAGCGCATTTGAGGCACCCATCACAGAAATCCTTGCCTTTCTGAGAATAGCTGGGCCATTTTCTTTGACTCTCCTGGTTTCTAATTTTTACTGGCTGTGAGAATGGAAAATATTATGTGGTGAATTGTTACAAGTCCCTGATTTGGTCCCCAAAGAAGAGTTGTTCTACTGAGAAGAGGAAATAAAAGGAAATTGTATATTTTTTCTAGACAGCGTGTTTCCTCTTTGCTTGTATATCTTCTGTTGGGTAGAGTATGCAGCCAGTCACAGCAAGGCATTCCGTTCAATGGCATTCTTTGCTGGAAAGCTTGTACTGAAGAAATAAATTATTGCATTTTCCATAGGAAATGGGCTTATACTTTATAGCAAGTTCAATTCTTTCCAACAGTGTCATTCACCGATTTCCTTGAGTTAGAGATATATTTTTGAACCGACTGGATTCATTAGGTATATGGGTTAGAAGCCAAATTGTTCCCCTTTTATTCTTGTGGGATATTTTGCTTTGTTTTAAAGCTCTTGTGCTTTTAAAACTTGTTCCAGTAGATACTATAGATTCATGTAAGAGGCCTGGGAAAAGATACCTACCGAGGAATCCTCTGATCTGATGTAATTGGGATCGGTATGGGTAGGTGTAGGAGAGAAACTTGAATCAGTCTTGCTTTCAGAGGGGATGAAGCATTGACCAATCCAGTGATCTAATGAGTGTGTTAACTAGATTTGCTTAAGAACACGTCTATTGTTTACTTTAATTCCCTTCATCTTTTTTTTTTTTATCCCCCTAGTTTGAACTGGATTTCAGATCTATTGTTTTTATGAGGTGGTCTGATTTTCAAGGTGTGTATGTGTGTGTAGAAGAGGCTAGAGGTAAACGGGTCTCTTTTTTTTCTGGCTTTTTATAGTTAAGAGCTTAGGCTCTGGATTCAGATGGCTTGGGTTCAGATTCTGGCCCGCCACTTAGCTAACTGGAGTCTTAAGAAAATCACATGACCTTTAAAGGTCCAGTTTCCTCATCTGCAAAAGTTATATTTCTAATAGAGTTGTAAGGATTAAATGAGATAATGTATGCAAAGGGCTTAATAAAGAGCATGGCACACAGGAAGTGCTCAATAAATGTTGGAAATTATGATTAATTTCACTGTACATTTTCATTTTGACATTAGCTATAGGCTAAACCTTAATTACTTAAAGCCACCAGTAGTTACACATAGAAGGAATGACAGAGCTACATGTCAGACTAACCAAGTACCCTTGATAGTATCATTATGTCCTCAATATATTTATGCTGAATATTAATCAAGTTTAAGAACTGCTTATAAATAATACTAAGATGCATTTTAATTCTCTTTGCTGTTAAGGGGGAGTTTTACATTGCAGCTTAGAAGCCTTTCTTCGAATAGTAGAGATTTGGTGTCATGTGGTGTTCATCAGTTTGAAAAGAAGTATTTCTGATGTTTGCCTCAAGATGCACATACAGAGATGGCTGATTCTCAGAACTTCTGTAGAATTCCATTAGCCAGTCCTGCCATTTGAAATTTGGCATTTAACATTTGCATTTTTCTATTCTTGCATAGGAAAGGAGCTTGTCACATACCTAGTTTAGTGATGGAAAGCATTTGGAGAAAGTTGTAGAGAGTGGGGCTCAGGCTCAAGAATACAATGAAGTAATAAAGTTGTTAACCTCATGTATAAAATCCTCTGTCCAGATGTTGCTTAGTGATGCATCTAGTGCTTCTGGAGGAAAAGAAGTAAGAACCAAATAATGAAGACTACATCAATGGGAACAAGTGATACTTTTAGGTGTTTTGTTCTCAGAATATTTTAAAAGAAAGGAAATTAACAACAGAAGAAAAATATTTCCCAATATGAATTAATGGTTTTTCAAAGAAAAAAAAATCTTTCTGGAGATACTAAGAATGACCTAGAAGTTGATCCAAAGACCAGATGCTGAAACTGCACTTCAGTTGGTCACTAGAAAGATCCCAGCAATCCCCAGCTGGTTTCTCAGGCTGCTGATTCCCTTTATTTGGTAATGGGGTGTGTGCAGTACGTCGATGAAAAAATATGTATTTCCATTCCATTGCTTTTGAAGGGGAGCAGTTGTCTTTCTCTTATTAAAGAGCTTGTGATACACAGGAAAGTGATGTAATTTTATTTATTAGTCAAACATGTGAGGATTCTAGATAAGACAACAAGGGGTTTTTTTTTTTTCCCCCCTAGTTTGTAGAAATCTAAAAATTTAAGTGATGATTTGAGGATCAAGAAGGGAGAACTGAATCAAAATAAAATTTAATACACCCATTCTTTGGTTTTGGAATTCTTTGGCTTTCTTCTAAAGATCCCAAGCATTAATGTATTGAAGAACCTGGAAATCTGATTTTGAAGCTAAAGCATTAGGTTTTCATGTCCATTACTTTTCCCCTCCAGAAGTTTGCTACTTAAACACACACACACACACGTGCGCGTGCGCACACACACACACACACACACACACACACACCAAAAACTTTTAGCTGTTTGTAATTTAAGACTTTCCTTGTTGAAAGTGGCTGGGAGTGGTGGCTCATGCCTGTAATCCCAGCACTTTGGGAGGCCGAGGTGGGCAGATCATTTGAGGCCCAGGAGTTCGAAACCAGCCTGGCCAACATGGTGAATCCCCGTGTCTACCAATAATACAAAAACTCCTGAGTGTGGTGGCCCGTGCCTGTAGTCCCAGCTGCTCAGGAGGCTGAGGTAGGAGAATTGCTTGATCCTGGGAGGCAGAGGTTGCAGTGAGCTTGGTGATCATGCCACTGCACTACAGCCTGGGCAACAGAGCAAGACTCCATCTCAAAAAAGAAGAAAAGAAAAGAAAAAAAAAAAGAAAAGAAACTGAAATATATAACTGCAGTGTTTAGAAAGGAATATCCAATAATGCAGATTGCAGATAATTGCAACTTTGTACTGGAGTCGGAGGGGAAGAAATGATTTTGATATAACATCAAAAACTCTCTGCTAATGGAATATGTGAAGGTGAAATCATTTTCCCTTAATGGCAAAGACCCTTGCCATTATCACATGCTTTAAAAAACAGGAGATGCTCTTTTTAAAGCAACTGGATTTTAAAAATATATGCTTAGTAATTAAATATAAATTTGCTGATGCACATAATGCATTCAAAGTTGGTAAGTAATATTTTCTGAAACTATCTTTTCTTTTGCAATTATGATAAAAATAGAGTACTTTTCAATTTTTTCCCTATGGGGAAAAGTAGCTTAATCTTGTTTTGTTTTAATAGTTTACTGCAAAATTCACTAAAATGATTATTTAAAATTAAAAGATGAAATATGAAAACACGAATAAGTCATGTCTAAAAGGCAAGAATTGAATTTGATCATTCATGTTTTGATTCAATACTAATGTCTTTTTCATTTGTTTTAATATGCAAGTGCTATTCTTAATTATTCTGTTAAATGAAGACGTTCCAAAAAAGAGATTGATAATCTGCCCTACTTGGTCATCCAGTTCATCCAGTTTAGCATGGCCAATCTCTACCAGACACTAACCATTTAGGATTATAAAAGCATTGACTACAGAGTCTGAAGCTCCAGTGACTCTGCTGCTGTGCCAAAATAGCATTGACTATAACCAAGGAAGAAGAGGTTTTTCTCACTTGTATGGAGTGACAAATTTTAGACAGGAGGTAGTTCATTAAAATGTCTTGTTTCTCCATATGTTATCATCAATCAGATCAACAGAGTTCTGGCCAAGACAGTATTCTCAATTTTTAATTCTAATAAAATGACAAATGTAGAATCAGTGACCATTTTGTATGACAACAAATGTATATAAGATTTTCCTTACACAGTGTACTATCCCTACTTCCATACACGTTTACCTACATTCACCTTACTGTAAGTATTTATGGATGGTAGTAAATATTTCTAAAAGGTTGGAAATCCTCATACTGTATATTAATATGCCACTTTTGTTACTAGGTAAACAAGTAAAATGATTATATTCCAGGAGAATATTTTTGTTGTGTTTTTAAGGGTGGAACCTGCTCTTATAAGGGTTTTTGTTTTTGTTTTTGTTTTTGTTTTGTTTTGTTTTTGAGACAGAGTTTCGCTCTGTCACCCAGGCTGGAGTGCAGTGGCACAATCTCGGCTCACTGCAGTTTCTGCCTCCCAGGTTCAAGTGATCCTCCTATCTCAGCCTCCTGAGTAGCTGGGACTATAGGCCCATGCCACTATGCCTGGCTAATTTTTTTTTTTTTTTTTTTTTTAGTAGAGACGCAGTTTCATCATGTTGGGCAGGCTGGTCTCGAACTCCTGACTTCAGGTGATCCTCCCACCTCAGCCTCCAAAACTGTTGGGATTACAGGCATGAGCTACCACTCACGGCCTTTAAGATTTTTTTTAAAAATCAAGGAATTCCTGATTCTAAACTCTTCAATAGTTGACACAAACATTTAAACATTTTTGACAAAAGATGGGATGAAATCAAGCCTACTCCTTGTACTCCAGATTGAAAAAAGGACCTCTGTATTTTGATGGGCTGAATACCTTTGGGCAGGTTGCTTAATTTATCCATGCTTTTTCTCATGTTTAAGTGCCTGACAGGAACATTCTGTCCATAACTAATGGCTGTCAAACATTTACGGTTGTAAAACACAAAAACCTTTATTGCTCCAGCCAGGGACTGATTATTGAGTTTGTGATGATCCAGCCTCTTGTCTCCTTCTTTGCTTTGTTTTCTCTGCTCCCGCCTGCTGCCTGCCCTTTGGCCATTTCACTGCTCATTAGCGCCTCCACCAGATGGGGGACAGGGGCAGGAACAGGGGGTCAGCTCTGGTAAAAGACTTGGTGAGAAGGAGGCTGAGAGTAACAGCCAACATCAGGTTTTCAGATTATCTACATCCAGGCTCCCCCACTAACCCTGTCCTCAGGAATCACTGAATGCAGCCATGACACTGAAATTTGTTTTTCATTCATTATTTTTTCATTCTTATAATAAACGTGGTTTTATAAGTTAGTTAAAAAGTTAAAAGTATTTTTCAAGATGTCATAGTAAATAAGAGTCCCTTTTGAGCATTTCATTAGTAAACGATGAATGGCTGCTGGTCAAGCTTGTTCTGGCAAGTCTTTCGCCTCTGTTCAGATTCAGAAGAATGGCACCAAATCTATGCTTACATTAGGCTCAGGTTGTGGAATGTAGTTCTTTCAATTCAGGTTTAGGGAATTTGCCTTATGATGGTGAAAGAGTCCTATTTGGGTGTTAAGAGGCCACAGAGCTAACCCTAACTATATGACCAAGGAAAGCCCGTGTTATCACATTGTACTGTAGTTTCAGTGCATTAACTCAGAAAATGCACCTGAAGTGCCTCTTTAAATGTGACATTGTGCAGAGGACATAGCACTTACAGGACAGAGATACAGACAGAGGCTACTGAAACACTTTTGTTTGTTCACCTGTTTGGTTGCTTGTCTCTTTCTTGGCTGGATCATTTAAACCCTAGAGCTCCAGTTCTGAGACCCTTGATTTTGTGATTTTCCCATTTGTCTAAACATTTTGCCAAAGCTATCTGACATTACTATGAATCAAGCCTGTGTTGGGTCCTAGGGATGTCAAGGTTAACAAGATAGGTGGGACTGCCTTTGGGGAATTTATAATCTGGGGAGTTCTAAAGAGATAACCTGATGCCTGCCAGGTAGATTATTATTCTGTGCTTCAGATGTTAGGAGGTTAAATTAAATTACAGTCTTCAAGTATTTTGAGCTCTTTAGAATTTAAATCCTTCCATAGAAGTAATTACACTGCTTTCCAAATCCTAACAACACACTATTGGAATTTACTTATATTAACATCATAATTTGAATGTACATGTATATGTATGCATATATATATACATACACACGCACTTATATATGATATATGAATTGGTTGTACTATGTACTGTGTGCCTGGGGTCACATTCTCTCATTATCATCACAGCAAATATTAAAGCTAATACAAAATGTGTACAGATTTGATTTATCAAAGTAGTCAAATTTCATCTAGTTAGTATAGGCTCAAAAAGATGGGTGTTAAATCGTCAGGTACCAGCTCCAAAAAGAGGGAGAAAAAAGGAATCAGAAAAAAACAGGAAAATTCTGGTGAGCCATTCAACATATGGTGATCTTATTTTTCCTCTTTGTGCATACTCAGTATAATTTATGTTTATCAAATAATTTTTAAATCACCAGGTCTTATAGCAACTTAATTATATACTTTAATATTTCTGAAAAGTGCAGCCCTTTGTGTTTTAAAATGAGCTCTTTGAGGGTAGGGTGCATATCTCATATTTATCTTTTCACCCTCAGCACCTAGGACATAGGAGGAAATTCAGCAAAGTGATTAAGAGCTCAGACTGCCTGGGTTCAGGTATCAGCTTAATCAAGGCAAGTTGCTGATGGTCCCAGCCCCTGTTTCCCTGTGTGTAAAACAAAGGGTAATCATAGTTTTTGTCTTGTAGGATTGTTTCATAAGAATTAAATGAGAAGCCATCAAAAAAACTTTATTCAGCATGTGGCAAGCTCTCAATAGGTCATAATTGTTGATGTTAGTACAGTCCCAGGCCCATAATGGTGCTTACTAAATGTTCGGTGAGTAGGATGACAGTTTTTCTTTAGTGTGTATAAAGCATGGCTTTTAAATTTTTGTTTTCCAGTAATGAGTGTGGATTTGAATTACATTCTTTGACTTAAAAAAAGAAAAAAACCAAACAGATGATTTGTATTTCCAAAGAGGCTACACTTAGGTTTTTTTTTTTTAAAGCACAACCTATACGCATCAAAGCAGATTTGTAATAATTTTGAATTCCATCTTATGCCTCTCCGCTAAAGAAGTAAGCTGCTAGCCACTATCAACCAGGCCCAATAGAAACTTTGAATGTCTTGCCCTATATTAATATTTCCATTCCCTCACTCCTGGAAATAGCATTCTGCTTTCCAAAATAGACTCTTATGCTGTACCTTAGAAGGATTTTTGTCACAATTTTGGATCATCAGAAAAACAGAAGTCAGCTTTATTGGCCAAACCTCATGAACTAATTTTCTAAGGTAGTTTCTCTCTCTGTTTTACAAAAACTCATTTTAATGGCCTATTTTCTTTCGTGTCCCATTTTCTTTCTGTTAATTTTTAGTACTAACATGAGAATAAAGAAAAGTAAAAGTAACTCTATTTGTTTCTTTCGAGGGCATCTGAAAGCACTTAAAGTGACACATTAAGGCAGTAGGGTGTACAACTAAAGATTTACTGGTGACAAAAATCTGAAACCCTAGGCTTACATCAACATGGGAGTAAGTACTTCACAGTGAGAATAATAGGTAGCAATGTTACATAACTTAAAAGTTTAAGCATTACCAATAACGGAAGTTCAGGTTTACCAAGTTCCCAGAAAACTCAAGTATCTTCACTATTAAGGCAGTGCCCCAGTGCAGGAAGCACTAAATCCCAAGGAGGTAAGATAATAACTCTATGTGCATGGAGAAACATGGACTCATACGATTATGGTTGGTAATGTTCTAGAAAGCACCATTTGTTTTGCGGTCTCTTATTATTTCCTGTTCAGAATGATTCTGATGTCAGAGAAGTACATCCTATGCAGTGTGTGTCAGAAGCTGATCCTCGAGTGTAATTTCCTTATTACAGGGTCTCTGTCCCTACATTTGCTTTCCTGCCATTATTCTCTCAGGTAGTCCAACTTCAGTATTCATTACATTCTCTAGTGGAAACTTGATGAGGCATTTGCATGCCTGGGCCCACTCTCAGTTGATAGAACTGGGGGTGAAGTTAGAATGCATGAACATGGCCATCTCTGTGGCCCCTCATTCTCTTGAGAGATGGACATTCTTGGCACTGGATGCACACTTTATGAGTGTTAAGGAAAGGATGAAAAGGCAATGAGTGATCTTATAACATGTTCATTCTGTGCTATTACTAAATCTAAAATTTCTCTTTTAAAAGAAAGTCTAGTTTGATTTACAAATCAATAAATAAATCCCTTATTCCCCTTTCATATCTTTGGACTATATATTTTCCATATATATTTGGTGAAACTTATCTCATTCCCAATCCTAATTCTCCTTATTATAATTTCTTTCATAGCTATGTTGTAGAGTTTAATGACATTGTCTGGATTGCTGTTGAGATTTTCCTAAATGAGAGTGCTTATTTCCAGACTGCCAAACCAAGACAATGGTCGGCTCTGTATTTTTTTTTTTTTTTTTTTTTTTTTTTTTGAGGCTGGAGTGCAGTGGCGCAATCCTGGCTCCCTGCAACCTCCGCCTCCTGGGTTCAAGTAATTCTTGAGGCACAGCCTCCCGAGTAGCTGGGATTACAGGTGCCTGCCACCATGCCTGGCTAATTTTTGTATTTTTAGTAGAGACAGGGTTTCACCATGTTGGCCAGGCTGGTCTCAGACTTCTGACCTCAAATGGTCCGCCTGCTTCAGCCTCCCAAAGTGCTGGGATTACAGGTGTGAGCCCCTACACCCAGCCTGTATTTTTTATTTAGTATTGCCCTTCCTCTATTGGTAGTTGACTTTTTTGTAGATATTAAAATTTGTCATCAAATCAGCCAGGCTTAAAGTTTTGTGCCTTCCATCCTGTTTAAACAATTGATGAGCTACATAAAACCATTTAAAATTCATAATTTTATAAGCAGTAAATTGGTAACTTTTTCTAACATATAGTCAGCCTTGCTATTAAATTGCTTATCTTAGTGGAGATCAGTTGGGATCCTTTTCAACTGTTAAGACCTATGGAAACAAAACTGTTACAGCTATGATCCTATTTACACTGTTGGAAGTTCTTAGGGAGCCATAGTATTTATAGGAAACTAATTCACGCTCAACTCACTTGTACTGCATTGTTCCCTGCTATGATAAAGCAAATGGGTTATGTATATTATTGCTTTAATAGAATAATGAATGCACTTAGATTGTATAGTGTGGGAGAGTTTGGCCTTACATAGTCATAGTACGAAGAGAGACCAAATTTTTTTTTTTAACTAAAAAAAGACTTTTCTGCTGGGATTGTAATAATGTGGCAAGTATTCAGACTTACTATTTGCTATCTTTGAAGCAAATATATCACAATAAACATTTAGAGAAGCTGATATTTTATATCCATAAGGCAAACACAGAATTTCTTGATTTGCGTGAAAATTTGGGTGTTTTATCCTGTGGTTTTATTTTATTTTTGAGTCTGAGATACTTTTGTGTCCAAGAAAATGTTTAGATTAATTTACTTGTAGTCTTGAAGTTATCTTTTGTAGAAAACCATCCTTATGTGTATGAAAAAAGCCATTTAGAAAGGAGATTTCGTGAGTATCCTTGACAGTGGTGTACAAGTTTAATCATTTTTCCTGTGTCAGGAGGGTCTTCATGTATTCAACCTAGAATTTCTCCTTTTACGGTTCTTAGTCCATTTCCTCTTGTCTTGTTCTTAATGGTGATAGAGAACATCTGCTATGCTCCTCTTCAAAACATATCTTCCTACTTGGGGTACTGTAAAGTGTACATACTTTGGGTCCTAACATATCTGCATTTGTTCTAACTTACTAACCTTAGGCCTTTGTTACCTCTCTGAGACTAAATTTCTTCTTTTGTGAAATGAGGCTGGTAATATCTCCATTGTAGTTTTAGCTAAAGTATCCAGTACCCAGCAAATGCTCAAAATACCATTATTTTGGCCTGGCATGGTGGCTCATGCCTATAATCCCAGCACTTTGGGAGGCTGAGGCAGGTGAATCACTTGAGGTCAGGAGTTCGAGACCAGCCTGGCCAACATGGTGAACCCCATCTCTACTAAAAATACAAAAAATTAGCTGGGTGTGGTGGCACATGCCTGTAATCCTAGCTACTTGGGAGGCTGAAGCAGGAAAATCACTTGAACCCAGGAGGCAGAGGTTGCAGTGAGCCGAGATCACGCCATGGTACTCCAACCTGGGTGACAAGAACGAAAGTCCGACTCAAAAACAAAAACAAAAACAAAAACCAAGAAATTAGACGGCCTTGGTGGCGGGCACCTGTAATTCCAGCTGCTCGGGAGGCTGAGGCAGGAGAATCGCTTGAACTCAGGAAGCAGAGTTTGGAGTGAGTCAAGATCATGCCACTGCCTGGGCAACAAAGCAAGACTGTCTCAAAACAATAACAACAACAACAAAAATCATTAGTTTTAAACCCTGTGAAAATATGTTGTCAGCTTTCCATTTTCCACAATAAGATTCCCAAATCTTCCTTACTATGTCCTGTTTTTCTAACTCACTAATCATGGTTCTGAATGAGACTTCAAATGATATGGTAGATGGAAAACTACGTTTGTGATGAAAGGCCTTTCTGACTTGCTTTCTGACTTAATGAATTTCTAGCTTTATGACCTTGGACAGGTGACTTATCGTTGAACCTGCTTGTTCTTATGTAAAAGGGGAATAATAACTGTCATATATTCTTTGTCTTCCTCTCTGGGTTGTGGTCAGAATAATATAAGAAAGTAATTTGTAATGTACAAATAAAGCACCTTGCAATCATAAGGTAACAGCAGTATCAGCAGTTAAAATTTCATACACTAGCTGGATGCAGGGGCTTACGCCTATAATCCCAGCCCTTGGAGAGGCCAAGGCAGGTGGATCACCTGAGGTCAGGAGTTCGAGGCCAGCCTGGCCAACATGGCAAAACCCCATCTCTACCAAAGAAAAAAATACAAAAATTAGCTGAGCATGGTGGCGTGCCAGTGTAATCCCAGCTACTTGGGAGGCTGAGACAGAAGAATCACTTGAACCCAGGAGGTGCAGCTTGCAGTGAGCTGAGATTGCACCACTGCACTCTGGCCTGCGTGACAGAGCAAGACTCTGCCTAAAAAAATAATAATAATTAAAATTTCCTACACTACAATAGGGTGAATGAAATTGTTCCTGTTATTTATGTAACTTCTAACACTTAGCTTGCTATCTTCAGCTTTTCCCTTGTCTATGGTTTATGAGGCATTTACTCTTTTACCATTTCCATCTGCTCTTATGATTGAAAGGCTAAAACTGACAACTTTCAGATGTATAACAGAGACATGTCAAAAGAATTTCAACATGAAAGGTACTGGGTTCGTGTGCAGAAGTAGTGATTAAATAAGCAGGGTTGGGTGAGGTTAAGAGAGAGCCAGATGATCTAAGTGGTAATAAACAGGTGAAGTGTCCAGCAGAGAGAGATGAGCAGAGGAGATCTCTCCAGTAGTAGACTTTGAAGAGGAGGATTTTAGAATTCGTCTCCTAAGACATTCACTGCCAAGTTCCAACTGAACATCACAGACAAAACATATCTAAATGAGAAGGAAACTTTGGGATATTGAGGATTGCTTGGCGTGGAAGTGACCTGGAAGGTTACAGTCATCCCAGGCAGGAGAGGACAATGGCCATGTCTGCAGTGGCCGTGTCTAAGGGGGAAGGTTGCGGACTGAGGTGTTGGAAACTGGGAATGTGTCACTGGAGAAGACCAGTTGGAAAATTGATTGCCCTAGGTGTGAAAGGTGAACCATGAGGACTGTCTAAGAGCACTGAAACTGAGGAGAAAAGAAAGTAGTGTGGACATGGTAATGCTTAAATGAATATTTACATGTGATATTGGCTTAATATTTTAAATCCACTGAATATACTGTTCAAGTTTATAGAAGCAAGAAACTTCCCCCCATATTTGTGCTGTATTAATCTTTTGGTTTCCTTGCCTCAATTCAGTTTTGTTTCATGTTTAATTATGGGGCTGAAAGTACATAAGTTTGAGTAGTCTAGAGTGGAATGTGGTTAAATATCCCTGCAGATTACTTTACGTGTTTCAGTATTCCAATAAAATCAGCCGCAGTGATCCATATGGGATTTGTAGATGCTGTTTTCCCAAGGCCCTTTTCTCCATGGCTGTCTGTGACCTTAGCCATTGAATGGCTTAATCGTTTTTGGCCTCCTCAGTCAGTGATTCTGAGCGGGCAGAGTGGTAATGTGATGTCATGTCTGGGGCATGAGCCTGCATCCTCCCCGTACATGGGTCCCACCCTTCCTGGTCTAGGCAGCTCAATGCACAGTGCTTGGCGCATCGTGAGTGCTCAATAAATTCAGTTGCTTTTCCCGTCTCTCTCTGGATCTCAAATAGGAATATCCAAATTTGAGAACACCACCAAAGCATTAGGTTCCCTAATTAAAGTCCATAGTAAAGGCTGAGGCAGATGTGTGGGAATGCAGTTCCAGACACTGTAGTAAATATAGGAGAGATGATCGCACTGTATTTGCAACAAGGCTTCCCATGCTCATGAATCATAATAAGAACTCTTACAGGATTAATGAATTTTAACTTATTGCAGAATTTTTGAACTATGTGTAATACTGGGACATTTCAAAGTGTTCGTCATGAAAAGTGGCTGATGGAGGTACACATTTTGAGATATCCTGTGTTCTGCCTTCGTTGTTTGTTATCTTATTGACATCTTCTGTTCCTTTTACAAAAAGGTCAGCAGGAAGGCCCTCCACATTTTCTGTAGATTCCTAGATAAGAGAAACATCAAGATAGAAGGGAACATTTTGATAGCCTTACACATTTATGTTTTTAAAAATAAAAAATTCTTTACATAAAACTTTCTTTCGTGCCCTTTCTCTGGTAGAGAGAAAAATCAGCCCCCTTTTCTTTCAGAGAAAGGCCTTGTGCACTTTGCCCAGTTTTCCCCAAATGCTGGCATTTTGTAAAACTGTATAACAAGATCTCAATTAGGATGTTGACATTCATACAATCCATTCATCGCAATTAGATTTCTGCAGTTTCTCAGGTACTTATTTGTGTGTGTGTATGTGTGAGCATCAGGTTATATACAACTTTATCACATGTAGGTTCATGTATTCACTACCAGAGGTATTATTTTTTAAGTTCCGGGGTACATGTGCAGGATGTGCAGGTTTGTTACATAGGTAAATGTGTGCCATGGTGGTTAGCTGCACCTATCAACCCATCACCTAGGTATTAAGCCCAGCATGCATTAGCTATTCTTCCTGATGCTCTCCCTCCCCACTCCAGTATTATCTTTTTTTTTTTTTGAGATGGAGTCTCGCTCTGTCGCCCAGGCTGGAATGCAGTGGCCGGATCTCAGCTCACTGCAAGCTCCGCCTCCCAAGTTTACACCATTCTCCTGCCTCAGCCTCCCAAGTAGCTGAGACTACAGGTGCCCGCCACCTCGCCCAGGTAGTTTTTTGTGTGTTTTTTAGTAGAGACGGGGTTTCACCATGTTAGCCAGGATGGTCTTGATCTCCTGACCTCATGATCCGCCCGTCTCGGCCTCCCAAAGTGTCCAGTATTATCTTTTAAGACTGTCAGTTGCTCAGGAGTTTGTGGCACATCCCATGGTGACATACACTAAATGTGTCTTCTCTAAATACACAAGAACTTTGCATGACTGTAGGAATGTGGGGAGAGGAATTCTGGTCCATGATTCCTGTCTTTGGCTGTGCAGTTACTCTTTCACATTCCCTCATTATAAAGGTCTGGCTGGCCCTGGCAAAATCATAGGTGGGCTTGGCACACAGCTAACTGCTTGCCTGAAGTAACTTACGCTTTTGTACTGCATTCGGAGTTCTGCCAATTTCAGAGGCCAGGAAAGAAAGAAAGGATTGGCCTGGGAGTGTAACACACCTGCTTTTCCTGAGGGCACATACAACAGGCCTGTTTGAGTACCTGCTTGCCCTTTGGTATATATTGAAATACATGCCTGTATCATCCTGAAGTTGTGGATGAATACATTTATCCCCCGGAAATTCCTTGTTTCACATAGATTTTAAATGTTCATGCAGGCCGATAGTCACTGAGGAAACTGTCCTGTTAGTTGTACTTTGGCTATTTGCCCAAGTCTCTAGAACAATTATAGTAGAACCATGTCATCTTGACACATTTAGGAAGAGCCATATTTGAGAATGCCACTGTAACATTTAGGTTCCCCAAATAAAAATTTCATATTACAACCATGTCTCTCTCTCTCTTTCTTTCTCTCTCTCTCTCTCTCTCTTTCTCTCTCTCTCCCTCTCACACACACACACACACACACAGCAAAGCTGTGCTAAGATGCAAACACTAGGCAGATGGTGAAGTTGCCCCTTCGGGCTAAATGTCTCAGGCCTGCACTCTAGTCTGAGAAAAAATAAATTTGCAAACAGCTCAAGCTGTAAATATTAACATTTGAGAATGGCCAAGGTCTATTGCATTCCACTAGTCACTCCTAGAATCTGAGGTAACCAGAACACAGATGATGATGATGATGATGATGATGATAACGATTGATCATAACTGAAGAGTAAAACACTATCAGTGCGATCATTATGGGATTCTTTTAGAGAATACATTTAGCATATTTGGACCCAAAGGCCTATGGGATCCTAAATCCCAGCTATGCTGTGGCATACAAATAACTATTTTTTCTTTTTCTTTTTCTTTTTTTTTTTGGACTAATGCTTTTTGACTATCAGCACTTCAAATTTCTGCGAATTATAAGTGATACTCTTTATTTTTGGTGGTAACTATTACCTTATTTAAACAAAAAATCATGTTTTTGAATCAGCTGTAAACATTTTTGACAATCTTGGAAGTGCAGAAAAAGTTATATTTGAAAGAAAATAATTACAGAATATCAGCACATGCTGCTGTTGCTTCCATAGCAAACTCCTTTGGGCCTTACTCAACCAAAATAAATGTGACCACACTGCTGCGGTAGGCATGGCTCGAGGCAAATGGAAGACTGCAGTTCTGTTTCCTGTGTCCTGCTTTCTGTCCCTGAGGTCCAAGCAATGCCAGAACAGTGAATCTGGAAGTATTAAATTGTTGGTCTGTGTGGTCCTTGGTCTTCCCAACTATAAACCTAGACTTGGTCTAGAGGTTATATAGTTAAATCCTCTTATATTCTACAGGTGACAAAATGAAAAGCCAGAGCAATTGTGTCCAGCTCAAGGCCATGCAACCTTGTTAGCTCTGGCAAGAGCCAGGTTTCCTGACTTCTAGTCTGCTTTTCCCTGTAGCGAGCCGCTTCCTCTTGCCTCACCTGATCTTCCTTGGATTTCCATTGGGAATGTTGACCACAGTTCTGCTGAATCTCTTCCTTCAGATCCTGTGCTAGTTTCTTCAGTGCTGCCGTAACAAAGTGCCATAAACTTGGATGCTTTACCACAACAGAAATTTGCTCTTTCACAGTCTGGAAACTGGAAGTCTGACATCATAGTGTTGGCAGGGACGTGCTCTCCCTGAAGGCTCTAGGGAAGAATCTGTTCCATCTCTTTCCCTTCACTTCTGGTGCTGTTGGTAATCCTTGATGCTCCTTGGCTTTTAGATGCATTGCTCCATTCTCTGCCTCTGTTGCCACATGGTGGTAACAGCAGTTCCCGTGTGTCTGTGTCTCTTTTCCTCTTACAAGGACACCAGCCATATTTGATTAGGGCCCACCCCACTGACTTCATCTTACCTTGATTATACCTGCCAAGACCTTATTTCCAAATAAGGTCACATTCATAGAGACAAGGTGGGTTAGGGCTTCACTATATCTTTTTAGGGGACACAATTCAACCTATAAGAGTTCTTTTTAACTTTAAACCTGTTAGGACCAGGCTGGTATGTGTAATGCATAACAAGAAACTGCAGTGAATTTCATTAAGTGTAAAGCATCATATCCAACATTTGTAGTTTGTTACAATAACACATTGAAAAGATTTATAGACTGTTTTTGGTGTGATTTTTGGATTAATTCCCTCTTTTGAAGACATTTGTTGGGTTTAGTTTATTTTAAGGAAGGAATGAATAGACCTGAAAGCACCTAATTTTTATTTTCAATTTAGGCTGGAAGCTAGCAAAAGCTTTTGCAGAGAACTTAAACTGTTTCACAGAGCACCAGCACTGTATTTGTTATCATTTTGGCCTTCAGTTTTATTAATGCTTGTTTGATGTGCTAAGCCTCTAGCTAAGACAAAAAGACAGAACTTTAGGGTTTTTGTTTGTTTTAGCAGTAATAAGGTCTAGAATAAAATGTTTGCTCTATAATATTTAATGGTGTGTATTCAACTCTTAAACCAAAATTTAAAAGAAAGAAATCCCATTCTCATTCAGCACTGTCAAATGTATTCATTCCCCCAAACTTCACTGGTTGAATATTATAATTTGTGTGTATAAACAGTCTTCCTGACTGCATTCTCTTTAATATTAGTTTATCAATTTGGGAGGAAATTTCCAAATAACCTTTATTTGTACCTTAAAAAAATAGTTTTAAACGAAGTCATGGGAATGGATTGCTGTATCTTTTATTGACTTTTGTATATGTGATTCCAAATCTCCCTTTAAATTAATGTCTTCTAGTTTCAAATATACCTCTTCCCATAAGGCTAGTCCCCATTTCCTATAATCTTACAGACCTAGGAGAACAATATTTTTCCCTTCTTCCCTTCTGTCGTTTTGATAATTACGTCCTCTGTGCTCAGTGGTGGCCTATTAACTCACATGAATATCATGGGCTTGCAAAATAGCCTCAAATTTCCATATATTGGAACTGTGAGAATTTTCTATAATGGTGCTTTAGCAATAATGATGGAGGTGCAGGCATTTCCTGAGGATTAATGACCAGCTGGGAGGAACCAGTGGCCCTTGGCTCTGCCTCCCAGCCAGCCATTAATTCTAAGGAAATGTCTTTTGCTGAGGTCGTTATTGCTATTATAAGCTTAAAATGGAAAAACATAATAGGCGTATGAGTTATTTTTATGGGTTGATGCAGTTTCCAATGGTATGTACTAATTTGAGAAAATGAATGTGTATACATACAAGAGTAAGTCAGATTGTTTGAATCATCCCTCAGTATTCCATATGTTTTGTGACTGATTTTACAGTTCTCTCTACCTACTTTTCTCATTTACAAAAGAAAAGAAAAGAAAGGAAAGAAAGAAAGAAAGAAAGAAAGAAAGAAAGAAAGAAAGAAAGAAAGAAAGAAAGAAAGAAAGAAAGAAAGAAAGAAAGAAAGAAAGAAAGAAGAAAGGAGGGAGGGAGGGAGGGAGGGAGGGAGGGAGGGAGGGAGGGAGGGAGGGAGGGAGGGGAGGGAGGGAGGGAGGGAAGGAAGGAAGGAAGGAAGGAAGGAAGGAAGGAAGGAAGGAAGGGAAAGAAAGAAAGAAAAAGAAAGAGAGAGAGAAAGAAAGAAAGAAAAAGAAAGAGAGAGAAAGAAAGAGAGAAAGGGAAAATTTGATTTAGCAATTCCTAAAAGTATTGTATTCACTGACATCTTTGGAAACACCAGTTTCTGTTATCAGCTTTAAATAATAGTCAGGTTTTATGTATGATCTAAAGGGAAAAAGAGTTTGTTTTTCAATCCTGTGATAATTTTTCTTTTAGAATGAAACGTTGCAAGAAATGAAAAAAAAAAAAAAAAAAACCACTCTAACGATTGTGCTGTGCTTCTTTGATTTTTCTTTGTCATTTGTTTAACAGGCACCTTATATTTGTACCTTTACATATTGAATTCATGAGAGAGTTATGCACAGCCTAGTTATTCGACATTCCAGGGGTTTTGAAAAATGTATATTAAATATTGCAATAATGGTGAATACTTTAACATAAAGCCACAAAAAACCTCCTAAAAATAAAGCCAAAGAGTCAAAGTCTTGCTCATTGTGCTTTCTGATTCTTTTTAAAAGCCAGCCCTTCTTGTACAGTGTTTCTACTTTTTATTCTAATCAACTGGCCTGTTGCGTTATTTTTATGTAGATTGCTAACAAGGTTTTTGAAGAAACATTCTTAAAAGTCATAAAAGGGAAAATCTTGACAGTTCTGGGATATTGCAGCCCTTGACCTTTTGGAGAAACGCAGACAGCATCTCCCAGGCATGATGCCTGGGGATCGTGTTTATCTGTCATCAGTTGGTGACTCCATGTTTATCGAGCACTGGTTATAAGCCAGACTTGGTGAGGGACTGAAACAATTACAAGACACAGTTCTGCGCTGGAAGAAATAGGAATCAACCTAAGATGTCCTGTCCTACTAGGTCATCAGGTTCCTGTCCCACTACTTTCCTTTCGCTACCAAATTCACTTATAGCCTCCAAGTAGTGTAACTATCAATAGCACCCCTTTCACTCCCCAAAGTGGCCTAATTGGGAGAGTAAGTTGTATGATCTCTCTCTACCTACAGTGTGCCTGTTTTCAAATGTATACTTTGTCCCTCTCCTGCTCTTGTTACACGTGTGTTCTGAGGCCACTTCCAGATTGTTCTTCCTCTGTCATTACTCCAGCGTGTCGTTGCTCTGCTCAGAAACTGCTAACTGGGTCTTCGTTTGTGATTAAATAACTTATAAATATTTCAGGTCCCATAAATACAATTATGTGGCTCTCAGTTTACCATTTTTCTTATATACATGTAGCAGAAAGCTCTGTTTCCAATATGGAAATAGCTCAGAGTAAACATTCTATTCCATGAACAGGACAAATACTTTCTCACCTTCACTTTTACCTGCAATTTCCTTCTCTCATTTTTCAACTGCTTAAAATCTTCTTTAATCTTCAAAGTCCAGTTTAGACAGCACCCTTTTATGAATTAGCTCCTTACTGCCCTAGTCAGAATTGGGCTGTCTCATCCCTGGAGGAGGGTGAACAGACATTGCAGATGCTTCTCAACTTGCCATGGGGTTATGGCCTGATACACTCACTGGAAGTCGAAAATATCATCAGTCAAAAATGCATTTAGGCCGTGTGCAGTGGCTTACTCTTGTAGTCCTGGCATTTTGGGAGGCTAGGGTGGGAGGATTGCTTGAGCCCAGGAGTTTGAGACCAGCCTGGGCAATATACTAACACCCCATCTCTACCAAAAAAATACACACACACACACACACACACACACACATATATATAAAATTAGCCAGGTATGTGGTGGCACGCACCTATAGTCCCAGCTACTCGGGAGGCTGAGGTGGGAAAATTGCTTGAGCCTGGCATGTCTAGGCTGCAGTGAGCCATGACTGTGCCACTGCACTCCAGCCTGGGCAACAGAGCAAGACTTTGTCAGGAAAGAAAAGAGAAAAGAAGAGAAGAGAATGCATTTAAGACATCTCACCTACTGAACATCCTAGTCTGGGCAACAAAGCAAGACTCTGTCAGGAAAGAAAAGAAAAGAGAAGAGAGAAGAGAAGAGAAAGAAGAAAAGAAAGAGAAGAGAAGAGAAGAGAAGAGAAGAGAAGAGAAGAGAAGAGAAGAGAAGAGAAGAGAGAAGAGAAGAGAATGCATTTAAGACATCTCACCTACTGAACATCCTAGCTTTGCCTAGGTTACCTTAAATATGTTCAGAACACTTACACTGCCTGCAGTCTGAGCGTATTTACATTAAATATGCTTGGAATACTTACATTGGCCTACAGTCATCTTACACAAAGCCTGTTTTATAAGAAAGTGTGGAATATCTCATGTAACTTACTGAATACTGTACTGAAAGTGAAAAACAGAATGGTTGTATGGGTATTTGAAGTACAATTTCTACTGAACGTGTATCACTTTCACACCATCGTAAAGCCAAAAAATTCCAGTCAGGCCATCATAGGTCGGGGACTGTCTGTATGAATGCCTTGCTTTTATTATAGCATTCTCTACTTTCTCTTGTACTGGTAATTTTTGAACAGTTATTTTTACCAGTTTTGTAAATTCCTCGAGAACAGTTTTGTATTTTCTTCAAAACCTAGGACTGTGGTATACAGTAACTGCTTAATACAATATTTGTTAAATGAAGAACAAAAAATACATGGCTAGGTTACTCAGGTCATTCCCACAAAATGATTTCTTTAAACTGCGTAATTGGAAGTTATTGTTTTTTCAAAAAAGTATGTCCACAGTATTATGTCATTAATTACTGTACCCTGAGGAATTACTGCTGCTGCTAATCTTTTGGATTCAGTACTTAAAGACATAAATATAAGTGACATTAGCACTGCTACTGTTCAACAAGATTACAAAATAGAAAGTAGATGTAGAAGAAGATGTTGGAAAATATCCTCAAAGATAACAAAATGTAGAATGTCTTACTAGGCCTGGTTCAGGGACATAGTCTAAGCTGAAGCTGCCACACATGGTGTTTGATTTCACGGCACACTCTTCTGCAGAACTGGAAAGAGATGTGTCTACTTTGGGGCATTTTCTTGGAAATTATAATAAAAGTGTCTATGATTGATTTTAAAAAAGATAATTTAGGCCAGGCATGGTGGCTCACGCCTGTAATCCCAGTGCTTTGGGAGGCCGAGGCGGGTGGATCATGACATCTGGAGTTCAAGACCATCCTGGCCAACATGGGGAAACTCCCGTCTCTACTAAAAATACAAAAAAAGAGCTGGGCATGGTGGCACACACCTGTGGTCCCAGCTACTTGGGAGGCTGAGGCAGGAGAATCATTTGAACCCGGGAGGTGGAGGTTGCGGTTGCAGTGAGCCCAGATCATGCCACTGCACTCCAGCCTGGTGACAGAGTGAGACTCGGTCTCAAAAAAAAAAAAAAAAAAGATAATTAAAAGAAACAATACATGCTATTGTATTGGATGGATAAAACAGAGTTTCATGTGACAAAACTTGTACATAAAAGTATTTCTTATTGTTTAATCATGTTTTATGTATGTGGATCACTATGGAATACTGAGTTCAGAAAATAAATTACTTTTCTTTTTCAAAATACTCCATTGTTAGTTTCATCTCGTTTTAGGTAATATTGATTTATCCTAAATTGGTAAAAAAAAAAAAAAAAAAAAAAAAAAAAAAAAAAAAAAAAAAAAAAACCCTAGATACTATATATATTTAATTTAAGTACCTTGTAGTTCCATGGAAAACAAACTGATAAAATTTTAAGAGTAAATTGACTAAATAAATATAGATTATACTTAAATTTTTTTCTCTTTGAACTGGCTTTACAGATGTACTTTAACATTTAATATACCAACATATTTTTGAGAAAAAAATCCGTTTTTGTGCAACATGTTTCTAAGTGAACAGTATGACTTCAGATTTTTAAGAGAGTTAACAAAATAATAAGCATTGGATATACTTACCTTTTTTCAAATGTTGTAACAAATTTACCAAAACGCACCACACACACACAGACACACACACTCCACAACATCAAACAACAGAAAATGGGATTCTGTCTCTGTCTCTGTGTCCCACAGTCAGTACCACCACCACTACTACAGTTTGCTTTTATTATAGCATTATCAATTTCCTGCAAATAAGCCTAAATGTCTTAAGTAATTCTACATGTTTATATTACATAGTAATTGAGGAAAAACTAAATATTTTTGAAGGTACATTTAAAATACTACTTTAAAACAATTAATCTGCTTGGGTATACAAAATGAAAGCCAGTTGTTAGAAATCTCTTATACTCAAAAGATTAAAAAAGTATTAAGTGTCAAGGATTAGACCTGGACTAGAAGTGTGGGTCACTTGGTGGATGACCATGCAACTCAAGAAGAGGAAGAGTGGATTTAGAATTTGAGATAGAGATGAAACATTCATGTACTTAGTGTGTGTGAAGTTTAGGATAGGGAGCTGAGCTTGATGGAGCCATGAGTTGCAGTAGCTGAAGCCATGGCTGTGGATAAAGATCCCAAGAGAATGTGAAAAATGAAATGTGATATAGAAAGTGGAGAAGAAAGGGAATATGGGGACCACTGCACACAAAGGAAATAATGTAGGTTGTCAACTGTCAACAGCGATGTGTGGAACTGGTCTTTACTACATCCTTCTCCAGCTGACCCACTGTCCACATGAACTTATGCATGCTTCCCTTGCTCTACTCCACCCATGCTCAGCTCATGGTAATTGATATGGCTGTTTCATATCTGTTAGCTCACTAGACTGAGCTTACCATTGGGATAGCCAACAACAGCAGTGAACCCTAAATCCTGACGACACTATCAGCACTTAAGGAGAGCTGGGGAATGAAACTGGAATTCTTTTAGGGCCAGATCATTAACTCATATCTAGTGACACCTCATTTTCCCTCCGGAAAAGTTAATTGTTATGCAATTAGCTTTACAGAATGGAGCATTTCTGTTGGTTTACTAAAACTGTTAAGCCAAAATAGGGCACAAGTGCAAGTCTTGGCTTCAGAAGTTGGCTGTACCTTCCCTTCTGCAGTACAAGGTGAACATCTGTAAAAAAGAGTGCAATGTCCCGGGTGTGTTTAAACTGACTGCCTTGGCCTCAAACTAAAACTGTTAAGCCAAAACAGGGCACAAGTGCAAGTCCTGGTTCCAGAATTGGCTGCACCTTCTTTTCTGCAGTATGAGGTGAACATCTGTAAAGAAGAGTAAAGTGTCCTTGGTGTGTTTACACTGACTGCCTTGTCTTCAGGGATCATTAGATTTCAAAGAAAAAAAGTCACAATATCCTTTACATGGACCAGATGATGAGAAACTAAATTGTAATTTGGGATTCATTTACAAGAAAAGGCTTGAATGGTTTTCCCATGGACAGGATCTTGGAGGTTAGGAATACCAAATCCTGTGCCCAGCTCAGTCTCTCTGACTGACTATGGAACATTGTCTTCAGACTACAGAAGTCGCAGCCCTAACCCCAAAACATGAGATATTCAAACCTTTTGAAGGGTGTGACGTTTCCAGGTAATTTGGCTTGGTGCAGGAATTGCATTTATGCCCAACTTTGGCTAAACGACTTTAGTAGGCCAACAAAAATGCTCTGTTCTGTAAAGCTAATTGCAAAACAATATCTTCACTTCTCCAGATGGAAAACGGGATATGAAAATCCACCAAAGGAAAGAAATATCATTTCCCGCACTATGGCTCTGCAATCTTAGAATGGTTTCATGAATATTATGTACGTGCAGTAAACATTTATGACCGTATTTAGGTCCAAGCAGCATGAGAGATTTTGTGCTAGTAGTTGTTGATGAGCACTACGAATAGGAATCCTTTATATCTGAGGTATCCATAGTAACTAAGTAGGGCCCATTTCCATCGTGCTTATTTGCTTCCAACCTGCCAACCATGCTTAGACTCTGAGGGCTCCAGGATTCCTAATTCATAAAAAAGCACCCCAGAGAGGTGGGTAAGTGCTTTTCAGCAAAAGCAAACTTAAGCAAGTGATTTTAAGAGATTTGAAGAGTGCTACATGGCAGCCAAGATGATAATTTTTGGCCCAAATATAAATTTAATTGAGTAGTGTTATAAAGACAAAATTACATAGCCAGAAACACAATTATGAGCATTAGGAAAATAATAGTGTTGTCTTGCATCTCCTTGAAATCCCCTATTATGTTACTCACTCCACTGTTGACTATTTTGTAGGTAGCACACGTTCACCTTGCATTTGGCAGAGAACACCAGCTTTGCTATAAATGCTCATAGTTTTTGTAATACAGGGAAGTATTTAACATACTAGGAAAAAAAGCTTTAAATTCATTAACATTAATATTGTAATGTTCATATAATCCTCTTAGGACACATTCACTACAAGTGATTTTATAGTGTTTCCATTTAACATACATAGTAGCTTTTCTTATGGATTGTATGTGCAGTGCCCTTGAACAGAAGCATAAAATTGTCAGTGGCCTATATTTTTTAGATTATTTAACTATGATTAGAAATATTTTGATCCATTTTTTTCACTTCATCTCTTTTTCATATTAGTGCACACTTGACCCTTGAACAATACGGGTTTGAGCTGGACAGGTCCACTTATATGCAGATTTCTTTCAATAAAAGTTACACCGAGTGCTCCTGCCTCTCCTGCCTCTTCCACCTCTTCTCCCTCTTCTGCCTCTGTTACCCCTGAAACAGCAAGACCAACCCCTCCTCATCCTCAGCCTACTCAACATGAAGACGATAAAGATGATCCATTTCCACTTAATGAGTAGTGAACAAATTTTCTCTCTTTTCTTATTTTCTTCTTTGTAGTTTACATGTAGTTTGTAAGGATGCAGTATATAATAATATAACATATAAAATATTTATTAATCGACTGTGTTATCAGTAAGGCTTGCAGTCAACAGTAGGCTATTAGTAGTTAAGTTTTGTGGAGTCAAAAGTTTTGCGTGGATTTTTGTTGGATTTCTGACTTCACTGGGAGTCAGTGCACCAACCCCTGCATTGTTCCAGGGTCAATTGTATTTTTGTCTGATTTCATGAGGGTGAACTTTTTATACTATACTTTTACAGATAGAAATGAAAGTACTTAGTAATAATTAAATGTATGTACAGTAAAAATATTATAACTGTTGTTTTAAAATAATTATGTTAAATTGAAACCTAAGTTAGTCTTCAGGCTTTTTAAGGTTTTGAAATTTGAACTGGAATGCAAAACAGAATGCACTAGAATAACATTTTTCCATTTCTCCAGTGTCAAGATGGGAAGGCACACATTCTAAGCGTCTGTATCCCAATCTATTTTTCACTAATATTCAAGCTATAGTTACTGGCTAAAATGATGGAGCATCAAAATTTGTGAACTCTGGGAATCATAGCAAGTGTATAACTATAATTCCTTTGTGTCTAAAGAGGGTGGACCTCTATATTAGAGAGAAAATTTACAAACTTTGGGGATAAAATGGAAATTGAGATTGACTCCTAAGGAAACATCTGTTCACTCACTCAGCAAACATTTATCCCACTCTGCTAATGCTAGGCACTGTGCTAGATATTTGGAGAGACACTGGGGAAAAGCCTAAGGTCTCTAGTCTTGTGGCTCTTACATTCTAGAAGGGATTACAAATGGTGGCATAGTTATTAAAAAAATAAAGATGATGATTTCAAGCCATGATAAGAGCAAAGAAGAAAAGTGAACCAAGTTAATGTAATGGAGAGTATTGGAGTGGGCAAGGCTGCTTTAGATCAGAGAGTCTGGGTGGACTTGACGGAGGAGGTCATGGATAGCCTTGCAGCTGGTAGTCCTGTGGGCAACATTAACAGCAGATAGGATGAGAGGGTTAGGGGCTAACTGAGCATTCACCTTTGTTTTCTTTTTCCCCTCCATTATGAGTGTGACTAGGTGGAACATTCAAGGGATATGTTGCAGGTGTCGTAACAGTCAGGTAAAAGGCAAGATGATTCGTTGTACCTGTTCTTTTCGTGATAATCGTGTGACTACCTATAAGCTTCAAAGTGAAATGAACATTACCTCTTCTACCTTAGCCCACTTCTCATCATTACAAATTTAAGAAGGCAATTATTAACGTGAACAGTCATTCTTCTTTTCAGCAGTGCTAACTTTAAAAAAAATCACTAGCACTTAGCTGAGATGCCGCTGACATGTACCAAGATTGCTTGCCATTGCCCTCTCAACCCATCTGAGTCTAATTTTTCTTTCTGCTGCTGTTTTCTTTCTGCTGCCATTTTTCTTTCTGCTGCTATCAAGATGGGAACATGTGCCTTCCCATCTTGACACTGGTAGAGAGAGAGATTGAGAGAGTGAGGGGGCAGAAATCAGTTCTGATTTTCTAGTTTCTAAACACTGCAGAAGAACAAAGTAGAGAAGAAAGAGGAGAGTGTGTGAGGAAAGAAGTGGCAAGAGATGCATGAGATACCTTAGCAGGGAGTTAAATCACTAGCTCACATAATGACAAAGAAATTGACACTCTAAATTGAGAGCCTGCCATTTTTGTTAACTGGTATCCCTGAATGTAGCTAATGGCACAAGCTACATAGAAACAGGCGCTTGTCCTGTTTTTGTAATGAGCAGAAATCTAGCCCACTGAGACATTGAGTTCTTTTCTAACTTTTTGCTCTGTTGAGAACATCTTTGCTTTTGGATACAAAGGCAGCATGAAAATCCGGAGGCCTTCTCAGGAAGGGGAACTTCTAGGAACTTAATCTGTTAGTGGGAGAGCCAGGAACCAGCACACTTGGAGTGTTATCTGAGCAGGAGGAGTCAGAATTGGCTGGCCAGTTTTCCCTTAATGAGTGTTTATTATGTTTAAGCTACAGAACTAATTACTGTGAAAAGACATAAAGGAACAAGAAGACCAAACCCGTATCCTCATGATACTGACAAATCAGTTGGACTGAGCACACATGAATCAACTGAAGAACACTTCTGCCAAGTTCAAGTTGTGTAAAAGTGGAGGATATGAGTCTTGTGGGGACACAGAGTTGAGGCATGAGCTATTAGTCAGAGCCATAAGGCTGCCTGCAGAAGAAGAACTTTGGATGGAGTTTTGAAGGAAGTGAGGAAAAGATCTGAATTAACGTATTAATACATAAAGCTTGTCATCTGAACAGGACTAGAAGCATCTCGAGGGTAAGAACGCGCCTTCTCTTTCTTGCACATTCCCGGAAGACCCACGTTCCTTGTTGGGCACTCTGTAACAGTATTTACTAAGCACTTGAATACCTGGACATGGGCACCACGTTGCTAAGTTGATTAAAGGTTGGTCTTCCGCTCTGCCACTGCCCATAGCACAAAGTGGAAACATGTCACAAGCACCTTGTAGATCTGTCGCTTTTTTCTTCTGATGTTCACCTTCCTTTTGAGCTCTTTCTCTCTCCAACATTGCTTACAAAATAATCTTTCTGCATCTGAGAGAGAGCAAATATTCAGTAACTTTCTGCCATTGGCCTCACTAAAGAGGAGAATCTGCTGAATGCCACCGGAAATGTAAGGATCTCTTGTGACAAGTAACGTCTCAGGGGAAAACTAGTGGTTAAATTGTTAATTCTTTGAGTCTGAAACTTTTTTCATTTGCAGTGCAGATAAGTGCCTGATCTTGGAGTATCATGTTTCTGACTTCTTTGGTCTGGCTTCATTTTTTTTTTCCCAAAATGCCATTTTCATTTGTTCTTAGAGTTCAGAACATGTCAGAGAGCTTCTCTGAGCAGTAGGTGATTTTACAGAGCCCACAGAGAAGGAAAACTAAATGTCATCCCAGATGCAGTCCACTATGATCAGGGAGGAGTCAGATTACTCTCCAGGCTTTGCTTGTGTCTGCTTGTGAAACAGGAAAGGGAGAACTGAGGCAATGAGTCACCTTATTTGGGCCCAAAGCACCACTTACATTGAATGTGAAGAAAATTTGAAGCAAGAGTTTCTTTTTATAGGTACTGTGTACATAATCACCATTTTGTCCATGGTTCTTATCCAATTCAGTGCATCTTTAAGGATGGCTTATGGAATCATGATATAGCAGAAAAATCCAGGTGATATCAGTCTTGCCTGTTTCCACCTAACTCTTTCATTTAAACTCTCACTAGAATCTATAGGAACTGTTAGCATACATTTTAATAAGTTGTCTACTAGGTGATTAGTGGTATTTATTGGTTATTTTTGACAAAATAATGGAATCATCAAATTTTGAATTGAGAAGTAAAGTAATAATTTATACCAAACCCCAAATGTAGACAAGGTCACATTATAAACATTAATGCTGTCCCAAACTGCCAATGCATTGCATACAAGTGAGTCTAGTAGGTTACCGTAGAGTTCCTCTACTTATGCTTTAAGAGGTTGGCATTGGTAAGCCACTACACTTTCTTGATCAATGAGGCAGAAACCCCTTTGCAAAACACTTAGCTGATGAAAAGATTAGCTAGAATGACTCTAGGAACTGTCTTCTAAGGATCTGACTCATTCATTCCCTTTTTTTTTTTTTTTTTGGTAGGGTTCTCTGGGCCAAGTTAGTTTGAGTATGTATCATTTAAAATAGGATATTACCATCACCATCATCATGTACATTCGTAAATCAAAGCAAGATTAGAGAAGGAATATGGTGGATCACAGAGCAACTCAGAAAGATGACAGCAACAACTAGGAAATGAAACACCATGGTTGTATTTCAGGAACCCTACCCAGCAGATAGGAATTACCATAGCTCCTAAAATTCCATCTGGGTGGTTGATGGAGCCTCAAGTAATCTGACACCATAGCCCACACTCCCCTCTTGCTACCTGCTGAAGTTAGCAGGGAAACATCAAAGAGGGTGCTGTCAGTGGAGTCAATTCTTAGGGATTATAGTGAACCACCCTCCATTGCACTGACTTTTTCCCACAAAATGGGCTAGAGACAACAGCTCTCCTTATGTATTTAAGAAAGAATGGTCAAAAAATAAAATTCACGGCCGGGCGCGGTGGCTCAAGCCTGTAATCCCAGCACTTTGGGAGGCCGAGACGGGCGGATCACGAGGTCAGGAGATCGAGACCATCCTGGCTAACACGGTGAAACCCCGTCTCTACTAAAAAATACAAAAACTAGCCGGGCGAGGTAGCGGGCGCCTGTAGTCCCTGCTACTCCGGGAGGCTGAGGCAGGAGAATGGCGTAAACCCGGGAGGCGGAGCTTGCAGTGAGCTGAGATCCGGCCACTGCCCTCCAGCCTGGAGGACAGAGCGAGACTCCGTCTCAAAAAAATAAAAAAATAAAATAAATAAAATAAAATAAAATTCACAATTTTTTCTGGTGTATACCATTTTGACAGTGTTTCACCATGTAGGTAATATGAATGGGGGCGTTTAAACACAGTCCTGTTTAATATCCTTAGCCAGTACTTATTAAATGCCTACCAAGCCTAGCATTGTTCTAGAAACCTCAAAATACACCTTTAAAAACACATTTTATTGACAGTTGTATAAATGAAGAAAACAAGTCTCCGAAAATTAAAGTGACTTGCACAGATACACAAGCTAGAAAGTAATAAAACTTTGAACCCAGGTCTGTCAGACTCCAAAGTCCATGATTTTCTGCTCCATGTGGCCAACCCAGTTAGAAAAGTTATAAAAAATCTTAACAGTTTTTCAGCCCTTCTCACACCTAGCTTTAAGATTAAAGTATTGGTCACGATCTGAAAAAACAAAAAAAAAGTGGTGTACAATATTCCAGCTATATTCAATAAATATTTGTTGAACACAACACATGTATATACAGGTCATTGTTACAGGTGTGTGTATAAGTAAATATAATATGGTCCTTAGCTTCAAGACCTTACAGTCTAGGGGTAGATATGCATGTCCATACAACTTCTATTTATTTTTGAACTTCGACTATGTGTCAGGTGTTACTGCTGAGCACATTATGAACATTGTCTTGATTTATTATTTAATCCTTACAAGAGCCTTGTAAGTAGTGGTTTTAGAAATATGTTTTGCCGAAATGTAAATAGTAAAAAACAATATGTGAAGCCTTTATTCCAACTAGGTAAAATAAGGAAGGCTTTACAAAGGAGTTGAATGACACTTCAGCTGAGCCCTAAAGAATGAATAGGATTCTAATAGAACAGCTGGAGGCAGGCGTGGTGGCTCACACCTGTAAGCCCAGCACTTTGGGAGGCCGAGGTGGGCAGATCACATTAGGTCAGGAGTTCGAGACCAGCCTGGCCACCATGGCAAAAGCCCATCTCCGCTAAAAATACAAAAATTAGCTGGGCGTGGTGGCACATTCCTGTAATCCCAGCTACTTGGGAGGCAGGAAAATTGCTTGAACCCACGAGGTGGAGGTTTCAGTGAGCCGAGATCGTGCCACTGCACTCCAGCCTGGGCAGGGGGAGACTCCATCTAAAAACAAAACAAAACAAAACAGCTGGAAGAGGACTTTCCTGTGACAGAACATTTCATGTCATGTAAAAAGTAGGAGTAAATCAATGGAGGCAGGGAAACGTAGGGTGTATTTAAGTAAGGGCAGCTAGTTTGGATTGGATAGTGTACATTAGAGACATACCATAAGTGAGGGAGTGGATGTGGACAGTGAACCTACACGCTTAGTGGTAGCAGGTCATGAGGGCCGTGCATACATGCGTAAGGAGATTGGACATTACAGGAAATGGGAAGCTATTAAAGATTTCTAAGCAAGAGAATGACAGGTCAAATCCGACATGATTTGGAAAAAACGTAGGCTCAGTCAGAAGCCGTAGTCTAATGACCGATGCATCATAATTATTTGCTACCCTAATTTTCTTCTTTAGAAGTCAGCTTTTAAAATATATGTTTATAATATAGGTTTATACAGTTTTACATGGTTGAAACAAAGAATAATAATATTTATTATGTAAGATTCAAATTTCAGTATCAACAAATAAAGTTTTCCTGGGCACAGTCGCACCTATTGGTTCATGTGTTGTCTATACCTGCCTTCCTACTACAGTAACAGAATTGAGTACCTGCCACAGAGACCATCTGCCCAACAAAGCCTGAATTATTTACCATCTGACCCTTAAGAGAAGAAGTTTGCTGACTCCTGCTCTATTGCGTCTTTCTGGCCCTCTTAATCCATTTATATAGGTTTCTTCCTTTTGTGTGTGAATGGAAAATGAATTTAAGTTCATTAGTAGAAGCAAGAAACCTTTAGCTTGGCCTCCAGGTATTATTTGTTTTCCTTCTCATGAGAATTTTGAATGTCCTATATCTACATTCTCAAGGCTAAAGAATAATGAGGCAGAATATGTTTTCTCCATTACTATATCCCCTTCCTATGGGGATTCTGAAGGTGTGGTTTTCCGTCTAGGTGAGAGAACTATATTCCTTTTCTAGGCAGATTCCATTTTAGTTCACACTCAGGCTGTCAGATACACAGAACAATGTCACATGAGCTTCTTAAGACCTCTTAAAAATCACTTCCAGTTTGACTTCTGCCCATACCTTAAGTTAGTTTTCCTCAGAAAGGCTCGGGAATAGCAGAATAACCTTTGATTACCAACAATATATTTAATTTTCCTATTTGATATGATGTCACAGAAAATAACCAATTGCTTTATGTGCTCTGTAGCTTTGTGCTTCAGTGCATCATCACTTTCTTGGGTTTAGGGGTCTGTAGGCATAGCAAAAGAAGGTGTGACAGCCTGTCCTTGTTAGACTGAAGCCGGTCTGAAGTGGTAAGGAGGCAACAGGATGCCAGCCAAGTGAAACACATTCTGACCTCTCCAGATCTTTTTTTTTTTTTTTTTTTTTTTTTTGAGGCGGAGTCTCGCTCTGTCGCCCCGACTGGAGTGCAGTGGCCGTATCTCAGCTCACTGCAAGCTCCGCCTCCCGGGTTTACGCCATTCTCCTGCCTCAGCCTCCCGAGTAGCTGGGACTACAGGCGCCCGCCACCACGCCCGGCTAGTTTTTTGTATTTTTTAGTAGAGACGGGGTTTCACTGTGTTAGCCAGGATGGTCTCGATCTCCTGACCTCGTGATCCGCCCGTCTCGGCCTCCTAAAGTGCTGGGATTACAGGCTTGAGCCACCGCGCCCGGCGACCTCTCCAGATCTTTAATCCAGTCCGGAGCCTAGTGTGACTTGGCTTCTGCCTCCTTCATCCTTCCTAGGGTCCCCCTACACAAAATCCTCTAAATAAGTTTGCCAGTAACCTCTTAACTGCCAAATCCAGGGGACACTTCTCAGTCCTCGTCCTGATGTCTCTTCTGAAATATCTGACACATCAGCAGCACCTCCTTATTTCAAACTTGCCCTCCTTGGATGCCTGAAGGTAAACCTGTCCTGTGTTTCTTCTCTTGTCAAGAAGTTCCTTGCACCTGGGAGGCTCTTCTCTCTCTACCTGCCCTCTGCACGTCGCTCATCTCCAGGGTTATATCTGATGTCTTCTATTTTTCATTCCATGGTGTTTATTCTGAGTTAGCTCCGTGATATCTGTGTTTCAGTCACTGCCTGCATTGACTGACTGTATTCGTAGCTTATCTGAGTGCCATCATATACCTTGTCATCCTTGACTTGTCAGTCTCCGATTTCAACATTTGCAAAGTTCTGCTATTTATTATTCCTAAAGGTGTCTGGAGCTATATGTTTTGAGTTTTCTTTTCCTCCCTTCCCACTTTCCGACTACCATATTCTTTGTACAAGTCTTTATCATCTCTCACTTAAACTATTTGCACCAGCCTCCTACTAGTTTTCCTGCTGTGTCTACTCTTCTTTGTCCAGCTTGCCTCCATTATTGCTGGAAGTGTTTTCTTCAGAACAGACACTCAATCACTCTCCTGCCAAAAATTGTCACTGACTACCATTCACCCAAGGGATAAAGTCTGAACTTCTTATGTTGATTATAGCATTGGGCCTAGTTTCTAATCTTGCCTCTTACAACCCACCAGTTGAAATCTTCACTTCCCTAGGACAGAAAGACCCGTTTTTCTGAAACTTACATTAGGTCTTTCACACTTGTGCTCTGATTGGTGAAGTCTTTACCTCTACTTCCATTTGGACCGATCTCAACACACCTCCCAAGACCCAGTTCAAATATGGTGCCCCCTGACCCCTCCTGAAATTATTTCCTTCCTCTTTGCCTCATGGAAATTTGCACACACCTGAGGTAGAGGACATTTCCAAGTCTACTATAATTATTTGTTTACATGTTTTTCATGCATGAGACTGTGTCTCATCTATCTTTGTATTTTCATTGCAGAGCATAGTGTGTGTCTTATAAAAAGTATCCAAGGAATGAATGTGTCCAAGCCATGTGTCTGCACCTATACCATGAGCCCTCTGGATTCTGTTGTCTGGTGTGTTAGAAATAAATAGTGCTTTGAGCACCAAATAGGGAAGCCATCAGCAGAAAAGGTTTATTTCCTTTTCTCAATATTTTTTTTCATATTGAATCTGGGCTAAGTGTAGATGGCTATAAATAGTCACTCATGAAGTCAAATGCACCTGTGGGATTGGAGGATAATATTTATTTTAGAAAAAAAGAAAGAAGGAAAAGAAGAGAGATGTCCAATGTCACTATTAGTGAATCACATATATTATACTTTAATTTCCCATGTAAATGTGAAAAGAGCTTAGTAGAAAGTAAGATATATAAAGCGTGTCTACATGTGTTTTATGATGTGTATACATGTATATATGTAGATGCATACATATATTTAAATGTGACCATTATCACATTACTCTATGTTTTATTTTATTATATTCATCCTCACAAAATCATTGTTTTACCTCCAGTAATAAAGACAGGGAACTGAGGATTTGTTTTCAAGTCTTGCTTGTGGTATTTGCCTGTGCTTGCACAACAGTAACAATAACGGCAGACCCATTTATTAGATGATTGAAAAGAGCAGGACACCCATGGAGGTTTAACATATGGTCACTGCCCTTACGGAATTCAAAAATCACACACCAAAAAAGGTAGGTAACAATATAGGGCGGTTTGAGGTATGCCAATTAATGGCACACAGTTAGTGAGATTTTGTTTTTTTATCTCTCTATAGCCTACTATAGCACTTTGGAGACACTGGATCAATATTTGCCGAATGAGTGGACAGTAAAACAGGAGCAAATTTGCACTAATTTTTCAATTACGCTTTCTTCCTTGTATGCATTAAACTAGAGTTAGGTTTTAGGCTGTGGTTTGTTGACACCAGCTTGTTGGGAATAAGAGTAAGAATTTATCCTTTACAGTTTCATAGATCTTATTTATCATCTACAAGAAAAGAAAACTTATTTTTGTTTTGTAAACTTCAAATGTAAATTAATAAATATATAATATAAATAATAAAGCTATATAAATAATAGGTATATATAATGTATAGCATTTAAAGCTATATAAAGTCTACTATTTAGTTGAAGACTTTGTCAGGCTTGCTGAGACACATTGAGTGAAAATATATATAAAAGGCTTTAATGATGTGAGGTGAATACTCAAGAAATTTTAATCATCTTCTTTACAGTGGTAACGAATTGCGCTCATACAACAAAGCCTAGGTTTCCAGCAGGAAGCAAACCATTTGAAGATGTGGTGCCCTTTAGAAATTGTTTAGAATCTTTTTCAGAAGGAGGTGTAGTGTGACTCCAGGTGCCTCTCCAACCTTGTTGACGTGAGTGCAGGTGACCTCTATGTACTTGTTCTTCAAGCTGCTTTATAATAAGCAGCTCGCTACCCCGATTTACCCACAGAACCACCTTAAGACTTGGCAAGATATCTTTTTAAAAAAAAAAAAATAAAGTAATGGATAATCATAGTTCAAACTCATTTGTTTTTCTGTATAGATACATACAGGTAAACATTTTCACAAGTACGCTTAAAAATAGTAGAAGAGTTTAAAGATTTGCCCCAATGGGCTCGTCTCCCTTTTCCAGTTTGGTGTTCCATCTCAGAAAAAGAGAGTCACACTTTGAGACAGATGTAGCTCTTTCTACAGATTTTTACAGAGCAAGAAAATTGGGATCTCACACACCTGCAGTACTTATTTTATCTTCTCATCTCCCTTTATTCAACCAGAAAGGTTTCCCCCCCACCAGTAATACTCTTTTAGAATTATCATGTAGCTTGATGCTATGGCCATAATGGGTTTTGTCTTGTTTTGTTTAATCACAGATGTAAAAATTTAAAAAAAATGCTTATATTTAAATAGAGTTAATACAAGTAATTGTCTCAAAGTAGTCCTAAATTAATTTTTACTCCCTTATGCTTATACGAGAAAATATACTGACAGTGGCTCAGTACTTGCTTGCTTTGCTTATCTTGCTGGCAATAATACCAGATGTATTTTATTTAATTGAATAGCTGTGTTCCTGAGTGAGTAAATGATATTATTCTAAGTTGATCTATTTACATACACTAGAACTTGCAGTTTTTAACAACTGTTAGTTTATTATTTCAAAGATTATACTGTGTTGCAAAGAAATATTTTATTCAGATTTTCATATATTCAGTTTTGTCTGTTTGTTTGTTTTGAGACAAAGTCGCTCTCTGTTGCCCAGGTTGAAGTGCAGTGGTGTGATCTCGGCTCACTGCAACCTCCACCTCATGGGTTCAAGCCATTCTCCTGCCTCAGCCTCCTGAGTAGTTGAGATTGTGGGCATATGCCACCATGCCTGGCTATTTTTGTTTGTTTGTTTGTTTTAGTAGAGACAAGTTTTCACCAAGTTGGCCAGGCTGGCCTCGACCTCCTGACTTCAGGTGATCTGCCTGACTCGCCTCCAAGGTGCTGGGATTATAGGCGTGAGCCACTGTGCCCGGCCTTGTCTGGTTTTTTAACACCGATGGCCTACGTAAACCATCAGTCAACTTTCTGTGAGTTTGAACTACCAACTTGGTGGATGTTTTTCTTTTTTTATTTGCTTGTTTTCTTTGAATTATTTTTACTATCATTAGAGAATGGGCAAAGTTATTTAGTAGAGAATGAGCTCATCTCTGCTACTTCAGCTATTTTTAGAATCTGATTTTTTTTTTAAAAGTGGTTGGAGGAAAGAAATGAAACTGCATTCAACTAGGCTGACCTTGGTTGCCATTATCATGGGGATTGGTGAGTTTTTCTCTTTGTTGATGTCTTTAGTTTTCAACAAAATTGCTTCTTTGGAAGTTTTTGCTTTTTCTCCTAAACTGGTTATATAGGAATGTAGTACGTACAGGTAATTCCATTATATAAATGTGTGTTTATAAATGATTTACTTAGCCGTTCCAGCTTGTTAGTTAAATACGTATTTAAGGCGCATTTAAAATATATATAATATATATAGAGAGAGAGAAAAAAATAGAAACTCACAGAATGGATACTGAGTTGCTGAAAATTAGCCAATCATTTGAATTTAAATCTTTTCAGGAGTTTTTGCATTAGGAATTTACACCATATACTCACTCTGAAACCACGGCATGAAAAGTATAATTAGTCACATCTATTAAAATGGTGAAAGAAAATATTTGGTAATTTTGTATTAGCCAATAAGTTACTTTGCATAAGGCAATTGTGAATACTTTTTATCTTCCTAATCTTAATATGTAAACAACTATACATTCAATGTTTCTTTCAAGAAAACCAAATCCTACAACCCCAGAAAGAGATTATAATTTGGTTGCTTTCTATTTCTCTTTGTATCATTTATAAAGCAGGCAAAACAATTTCTGGCCTCTGATTTTTGAAAACCATAAAATCATTTCACCCACTTAAGCCCAAACTTTCTAAATCAAATTTTTACCCTAAGAACAAATACTTTCACCATTTATAAACTTTTCAAATTAAGGTTTTGAGTAGAACTTACCAGACAGCCTCTGGAAACCATAGCAACACATGTCCCTAAAGCACATTATATCATATGGTGCTCTACCATAGATGCCCAGTATTTGCCACAGAAGGAACAGAACTTGTTCTGTGTTACCCCATGAGTAGGCCAATTGGTCAGTGGAGGGGTGACAGGTGAGCAGTCAGTGAGGGTGCTGGAGGAAGGTGGCTGTGGGGGTGTGAAGGTTTAGTAGTAGAAAAAACTCTCACTCTGGGTTGCTGGGTGCTTGCTTTGCAGCCCTGGTTTGTGAAGTGATTTATGGGCCATACATCACCTTCCTGGTTGGCTTTGTTGACACCTTGTCACATTCTTGCTTAGGCTTGAGGAATTCATTGTTCTTGTTTGAACTGATAAGAACAAAAAAAAAAAAAAATGAAGAAAGAAAAAAGAAAGGTTTTCTCACTGAGACCTTGGGAAAAGCTAAGGGGGTGGAATGTTGACGTGGAGCGGCAGGCTGCACTTTCCCAAGCAATGCAGCCCTGTGTCTGCTGGCTGCTGCAGCGGCAGGGAATGCCATTAGGAGTGCTGGCGGAAGCTTTATTTGCCCTGTGGAAGTAGTTTCCTGGCTTGGAGCTGTTCCTTTTTGCTAGAATGGTACTGTGGAGAGAGGCCTTAGGAGGGGTCAAGGAGAGAGGTTTTTCTCTGAGAGCTGGGATACATAATGGCTGAGAGGAGATTCCAGTGGGAGGTAAAATGACCCCGGCCACTGGGAGAATGTAAAACACACGGTGACTTGATGTGAGCTGGTCTCTCCAAAGTTCATCCTGCTGTACAGCATGCATTTTGGGCATGGTGCCATGCTGACCTTTCTCCTTTAATGTGTAGTGCCCCATGCTTCACTTAGTATTTTGGCAGCCTGCACACAGAGGCTGGCATTTGAGCCCAGTGCTTTGAAGAGAGCAAAAAGGTTTCAAAATGGGAACTCTTGAAGTCACTGGTTAAACATAAGGTATTATCTCCCATGTCAATGGAGCAATGGATGACCTGCCTGGTGTTTTTTGTTTTTTTTTTTGTTTGTTTGTTTGTTTGTTTGTTTTTTTGAAGACCTCTTCACTTTTGTCTTTGCTTCCAAAAAAATTAATACATTAAACTATTTTTCATCCAAGAGAAGTAAACAGGTCAGATCCTATGTTCCATATCATGGGATTGTAAATGCTCATATTTCCTTTTGTGAAAATATGTTTTGTTTAAGAGCAGCCAACCATGAACATACTGCATTCACTAATATTCTCTGTTATCATGCTACTGTTGATTGGAAGGAGAAGAACCTACTTGCACCCCAGCCAAGGGTGGGGTGTCCTGGGGAGTGTTCGCACTTTTGTGTTATACTGTTAACAAGTTCATGTGTAATGTAATAAATCACTTTACCTGGAAGCGCCATTCACACATCCCCACTATGAACCCCATTTTGAACCTGAGCCATAGAAAACTGCTTCTAAGCTTCTTAAAATGGTTCTCTGCAACAATGTTTCTTATAGAATGAGGATGTATAAACTTGTTATAATGTACTTGACTTTCCAAGTGGTCCCTGTAAACAAGGGATGCTTGAAGAACTGTCAAGCTAGGTAGCCAGAGATTGGGATTGAAGAGCTGACATTGTTCTAACACGGAATGTAAATGGAAATGACCTAATACATGTGTAATAGTAAAGCTCATAAATGTGTAACGGTATAGCAATTGCAGGATTAAAATAAGAAGCAAATTTTGGAAAGTGCACACTTTTTCTTTTGGGTCATCTACCTTGCTATGAAGTGATATTTCGAATAACATTTAAATATCTAAATATATGTATTGCCATTAATATTGACACCAAACTTTTAACACATATCTGTTTTTAAAAATCTACAAGCCCAGTTTCCTCAGTTTCTTTATAACTCTGATGAGCCTGCCACTTCTGCCTTTGCTTTTTTTCCCAACTTGGAATCTACTCTGGTTTCCAGAATTAGGTTTATTGACAGTGTTTCACTGCTCTCTGCTGGAGAAGCCCAAAGCCAAGCCAGGCATCTAAAGCTCTAATGACTTGCAAGGAATGCAGGTGAGATGGTTTAGCTGATAAACTCCCGGCCTTGGAAATTAAACTCACAAGACTTATTCATACTAGTCGAAGATCACAGTTTGCAAGCTGTGCTGTACAGGCTAGAAATGGGTTTCTCAGAGAGTAGTATAGGTAAGATAGAAAGTATAATACTGCCTAAGCTCCAATTTCTTACTTTGAATGTCCTTTGTAAAGATATCCTATATAATGTTGCACAGAAACTGTGCAGTTTCTCAAGTCAATTTTCATCCTTCCATTTTTGACACATAGATACAAACTTAACTGTGGTATGTACATCTGAGACAGTAATCAACCATTCCCCCTGAAAGAAAAAAAAAAAAAAGAATTTTATTTTTATTTTTGAGACAGTGTCTAGCTCTGTCGCCCAGGCAGAAGTGCAGTGGCATGATCACGGCTCACTGCAGCCTTGACTTCCCAGGCTCTGATGATCCTCCCTTCTCAGCCTCCCAAGTAGCTGGGACTACAGGCATGTGCCACCATACCCAGCTAATTTTTTGTATTTTTTTTTTTTTTTTGGTAGTGATGGGGCTTCACCATGTTGCCCAGGCTGGTCTCGAATTCCTGGGCTCAAGCAATTCACCCACCTTGGCCCCCCAAAGTGCTGGGATTACAGGTGTGAGACACCATGCCTAGCAATAAAGCGCTTTTAACCAAAATATATCAAATTCGAAACAAACTATATGTAAAGTTTTTTTTCTTCTAAACTTCATATTTAGTATGTCCATGGTCGGAAAAAAGAGAACAAGAGTATTTACCAAGTAAGCAAAAGTGAGTTATGACATTTTTTTCATGAAACTTTTCTAGGTAGGAATAAACATTACTTTACACTTTGATTTGCATGAACACAAAACTCTACCATAATCTAGATGCCATACTTCTGAAATTTAAAACAAAAGAACAAAAACAAAAGTAGTAAACACTTTAGGTGACTGTTGTTTTAAATGTCTATATTAAGCATATATGTACACGTATATTTATGCATGTGTGGATGTGTGTTTATACATATATTCTATGTATATCTCCTTGGGTGGGAACAGGGAGCAAAGATCTAAGCATATCTCCACAGGGCTTTATGTTCTTTTCAGTCTGGTATCTTTTAACTTAAAAACAACTCGATGAATAGAAATCATAAAAGCCATCCTTACAACAGCATTAAAGTGCTATTCTATTCTGTAGCATTCCAAGTGAATTATTGCTGTGCTGTCAAAGAAAACAAAAACATTTGGGAAGGACTGTTTATTTTACAGTGGTTGACCAAAAGTATGCAAGTGGTTATAAAAAAATGTAGACAGCTAACGATGGGAGGTGCCACTTGCACATTCTGAAATCCATTCACAAACCTTTGACACTAACTGTTGATCACTGGAGATAATATTAGAAGCAAAGCATTTTCCACAGGGAAAATCCTAGCACTATGAAAGCATTTCAGGTCAAAGTAAGTAAATAAAACCTCTATCCCTCATCCTGTATCACTGGCATCTCCTCACTCACAGAACCTAATGGCATGATTGTTTCTTCCCAAGAAGAGCAAGAAAACTTTGCAAAAATATTTCTGTCAGAGGTTATGGCAATGAGGGATTTTTGTGCCATGAAGCATGTGTCGTCCTTTGTATTTAAAGATTAAAATAAAAACTGCCGTTGACAATGTTAATAGATTCTTTCATTAAACAAATATTTCATTTTGAGCTATATGGGAAATTAGAGACCTCAAATGCAGTCCCTGTATATTAAAGATAATAAAATGTATACTTAGGGAAGATAAATGACTTAAGGTTACACAGCAGGTGGCATGGAAGGATGAATTAGAAGTACTAGTTCAGTGTTTATATTTGTATGTTTTGCCTCAGAATCAGACAATATACAGTTAAGACCTCATCGATATCTCCTGGTAAATGCTTATTTAATGTTTAAGAATTTTCATTGGTGGAGTGATTCTTATTCCAGGAGTCTAGGTCTTGGGGTTTAGGTTTCTTTTACTTAAAAAAACAAAAAGATTCCTCTGATAAGTGAGGATCCATTTAACTTTCTGGTGGATCATTTGGTAACTTTCGAGAAATGAGAATAATCATAACTGGCTCTGTTTATCCTTAGCATGGGGTGAAAGATATGGAAAGTTCCTTGATATGACTGGCATGATTCTATCCCATAAAACCACTTGTAAATATCAGTTGAAATAATGCCTGTAGGGAAAAATTTCAAATGTCCTTTCTGTCAATGCAGAAATGCCATTGCAGCTTGTTTTCTGGGTGGTATGTAAGTTGTAGACAGGCACCACATTGTAGACATATTATGGTGGTGCGGTGAATTGACAGGCAGTTTACCACCATTTCCATGTATTAGATTATGTGTACCTCTGGCTGTCCTGAGCCTTTGCCCCCAGAGTGGAGATAGTGAAAGAGAAGGAGAGAGGGACAAGAACTCCTCGCATCTGTGCCCCTACCTCAGCAGCTCCTCCTCCTTGTCTCTGAGGGTCTCCAGAGTTCGAGAGTTTGGTGTCATGTTGGCCCAAGAGACTGTTGTCCTTTTGACAGCTCGGCTGTTTGTGTCTCCAGAATGAAACAGAATCAAAATTTTTTCAGATGTAGCATCTGCCTTCCCTCCAACATCCTTGGGTTAATCACGTGCTTGCTGGCCAGGATATGTAAATAAGACTTGGCTAAAAACCCCTTAAAGGATTATGAAGCAATCTTGCTTAATAGTAGCAGAACAAAACAAAACAAAAAACCACTCCAACAAATCCTCCTGTGTGCTACCAAGTAATGGAAAGATCCAGTTATGACTGGAACTGTCCTGGCCTAAGTATTGTCCTAGACCCAGAGGGAGCAAAAGAGGGAGGGAGGAAGGGAGAAAGGGGGGGGGAGAGAGAGAGAGAGAGAGAGATGAGAGGAGGAGAGAAATTGCTGAAGGAGAGCTTCACTCACTGACTCCGCACACATTCCCTCCCAGTGGTTGCTAATGAAGAGCCCGTGCTGGTGAAGGAAGCCTGCTGATCCCGGAACTGGCCTTGCGCGCATGTGGTGGGATGACAGACACATTCCCTTCCTTGAACTGCACTCTTTTCCTTTGCACTCAGAGGTGGCCCGAGAGAGCCCCGGGTAGGTCCCGGAGTATGTTCCATGCTGCATAAGACATGGAGAGATTCCAATTGCGGGGGTTCCTCCGTAGCCTTTGCAGCTGAACGTCTCCATCTCCTGTCCCTGGGCGGTCAGTCGCTGGCATGGCTCTGTGGAGTTTTACCTCCCAGTTGTCTATCACCAAAGCTGTCCACCCTGTCTGGAGGGGAATGAGCGTGGAAACCCCTGGCGGCTGTACTGACAAAAGCAACCTTAGTCAATGACAGAGCTGGGCAGGCGGCGAGGTCCTGCGGGCTGGCCTTTCTGCTGCTCGTAGGAGGATCATGTGCTGCTATTTCGGAGGCTCCTGCCAGTTGGCCCCTGCCCACCTTTTCTGTTCATACTGAAGCAGCCAGGAACTGAGAGAAAGAGGAAGCCTCGGCTGTGCTCCGGGCTGCGCTGCCAGGGCTGCGTCTGTAGTAGGTCCAGCAGCAAAAACAAAACAGGGCAGAGCCCAGGGAGGCCCCAGTCAGAGCAGCTGAGTGTGGAAACAAAGCAGCCCGCCCGCCCTGGGAAGCTGCCGCAGGCTGTGGAAGGCAACTTCTGGAGAGGCTGCATCCTCTTCAAGCCGGGAAACTGAGGCCCAGAGGACATGTGACATATCTGAGCAGTGACCAAGCCAGGAGTAGAAATGTCTCCTGAGGGCCTGTCCCCACTGCTGTTTGGTTTTAATTGCTCAGCTTTTAACAATGTAACCCTGGACAAGTGACTTACTCTCCCCAGCCTCCATCTCATCTGTAAAATGGGGATGAGAAAATACCACTAAGGGTTGTTGTGACAATTACATGAGAAAGTATAAACAAAGCATGTGGCACAGTGCCCGGCCACTTAATGGGCCCTCAGTAAGTGTTGTCTAATTATGTGAACCAGAACTTGAGATGGAAGTGAAGCAGAAAAGATAGGGAGTTGTTCATAAATGCCTGATCTGCTAGGGAAATATTTTTTAAAGCAAGGCTACTTTTCACAAGGAGGGGTAGGCACACTTGAATTAAGATCAGATTGATTAGATGTTTTTGTTCAGCTTTGATGTTGAAATGTCTAATCAAATGGCACACTGTGCCCCACTTCCAGGAAGAGCTCAACTCCAACTAGGAGGAAGCAGGTAATGTGAGCCGTGGCATCTTCCCGAATCTTTGTTTATCTTCTTTATCTGAACCTTCCCAAAAGAGTTTAAAATATTCAACTTCAAAGTTACATTCTGATGGAAAACACTTCCTAAGAGACTGAAGGCTTGCCCTAGGAGGTGAAAGAAGAGGAGAGGTGATGGATCACACCACATTTGTGGAAAACGTTAATGCTATGTGATCTTGCCTCCTTAGACCCAGATAGATGCAAAGGATAAGGAACTCAGTTTATAAACTAACAACAGATGCTCCAGAAGTGCTTTGCAGCCTGTTCTGACACTAACTGGTTGTGATTCACTTGTTAAAGATAAGGATAACAACAGCAATACCATTTCTTGAGCCCTTACTGGGTGTCTGGTATTGTGCAAAGTACTCTCTCTATATTACCTCAGTTTCCACAACAACTTTATGAAATATTTCTTCCTTTTGTGATGAGGAAAGTGAGTCTTAGAGAGAAGTTAAATAACTTGTTCAAGATCACTCAGTTAATAAATGCTCCTATGCACTTAATCACTGTGCTATGTCCTGCTTACCCCTTAATGTTAACCTTAATCCTAACTTGAATTTAGGTTAATGTCTATGCACTGCTGTTTTTCTCACCTGCAAATCAAGGGCTGTACTTACAGTTTTGCTAAGGCCACTTCTTTGAAAATTGTAAATATTTCCAGAAAGAGGCACAGTTTACAACAAACTTATTGCTTTCCAAATAAATTCTTCCCTATTAAAATCAATGTACCAGTTGTAATTTTCATACCTATGTATTGTTTAAGATAGAGAGTTTAGGACAGAATTGAAAACTGGGAAAAATAATCTCGTGGTTTTGTTTGTTTGTTAGAGACGTAGTCTCCCTCTGTCACCCAGGCTGGAGTTCGGTGGCCCAATCTCAGCTCACCGCAACCTCCAACCTCCCAGGTTCAAGCAATTCTCTCGCCTCAGCATCCCAGGTAACTGGGATTACAAGCGTGCACTGCCACGCTGAGCTAATTTTTGTGTTTTTAGTAGAGATGAGGTTTTGCCATGTTGGCCAGGTTGATCTCGAACTCCTGACCTCAAGTGATCCAGCCACCTCGGCCTCCCGAAGTGCTGGGATTACAGGTGTGAGCCACATATTTTTGATATACAGATTGAATATCCCTAATTTGAAAACCTGAAATCTGAAATGTTCCAACATCCAAAACTTTTTGAGCAGTTACATGATATTTGAATGAATTGCTCATAGGAACATTTTGGATTTCAGATTTCCAGATTAGAGATGTTGAACAGGTAAGTGTAAGACAAATATTCCAAAATCCGAAGAAAATCAGAAATGCAAAGCAGTTCTGGTCTCAAGCATTTCACTCAGCCTGTATTTGCACGCTCATGGCTGTTGGGAAAAGTTAACACATTCACCAAATTGTGCTTGGCCAATTGATAATGACTAATCAATATTAATGCACAAGTATATCTACTTTTGCTGTCAAGGGCAAAATTTAAACTTTACTTGCACTAGTCTTTATCTCTAAGGAAACTTGTACATTTATGCATGTAATTTGGTATCCTCAAGGTAAAAACTCCAAATAGTCAGCATTATTTACTGAGTGAAATTTCTCTATGAAGACTTTTCATATCCTGATGGAATTATGCTTCGAAATTCTCAATACTTATTAGTATCATTGAAATTTTGTGAATTAGACTCATCTAGATTAATATGTACTAGAATTGTTACCTGTATGAACTTGGACAAGTTTCTTAATCTATCTGGGCCTTAGTTGCCTCAGCTGCAAATTGGGAATGAAAATGGTATCATCATATTATAATGGCTGTTGAGACTGTTAAATGAGTTAATTATGTAAAGTGCTTCAAATTGCGGCTGGCACATAGTAAATACTATATGTGTTAATTAATTGTACTAATCATTTGTGACTTCCAATTGATTCTATTTTAATTGATATATTCTATAATATAATTTGCTTCCTTTGTCTCCCTTTCATGTATACAAATTAAATTTGCATAGAAAGTCTTCTAAGAAATTTTCATTCTTCTACTTCACCCTCTCTTTAGCCCTGTAGTAATTTCTAACTGTTTATTTATTCCTTAGAACTTTATCTAGAGAAGCTTTTGATATTAAGCTGTGACATATAATGGATGAAATTACAGTCATTGAATTTATTTTCTCTGAATTACTGATTATTTTAGGTAGAATTTATCTTCCTTTTTTTTTTTTTCTGGTGCCCAAGTCTTAGAGAAACATGTTTTCAGCCCTGATCATGATAAATAGTGGGTTTTTTAAATGACATCACGAGATACATATTTCTCAGATACAAAGGATTGTTGTTATGTTCTTTTGGCCAGAAGACACTCGTCTTCCTGGGAAATGTAGCCACAAAATGCTGGGTTTGAGTTTTATTAATATCCTTGTAGATGAAAAACAAAATGTTTCCCCTCTAAGTTTTTGTTCTTTTCCATTTGGCAAACCCGGTGATTTGCCACATGAGCCAATGTGTGTCTCATTTGCTTATTTTCTTGCGCACTAGCAGCCCTGGTGATAGCATCTGGAATGTGTGCAGTTCCTGGGAACAAATAGCATGTTGGAAAATGGTTGACTTGGTGGCAGCAGGATTGCTCATGCACCTGACAGCACATGCCACGTATCTCAAGCCATTTGCCTTTTGTAAAAGTGATTTTAAGATAGGCTGCCTCTCCCCAAATTTTTGTCCAAATAATAATAATAACAACAATGATAAGAAAAGATTTTTATGACCAGTGAATTTAATTTGAGAGTCAGATTTTCAAAGTTATTTTGATATTTGAGCTGATGATATCAACTATGCCATGAAATTTTGTTTTGTTTTGAGGCAAATTACTCGGTTAAATGGGGAGGAACCCTCAGTTCTGGGAATTGCCCACTCCTTTCTTGGAAGACACATGAATAATCCGCCCTCTTGTTTAGCATATAATCAAGAAATAACTTTAAGTATCCTTAGTCCAGCAGCCCAAGCTGCTGCTCTGCCTATGGCGTAGCCCTTCTTTTATACCTTTACTTTCCTAATAAACTTGCTTTCACTTACCAAAAAATTACTAGGTTAAACTGAATCAAGAAAAAGATCAGACTTTGAAAACTTGGTTTACATATATATTATATATGTTGCTTTATTTTCACCATTCTTAAAAACTGTTCATTGACTAAATGATACACAGATTTAAGAGTTTAGGAGACTGAATGGAATTTAGACCGGACTGTTCTTAAACTGCTTTCAAGCTCACATTTCACTTAAGAGTAGGGACTCCCTGTCACCCTTAGTCCCTGTTTCCTCCTTTTCTTTTGATTCATCATTCTTGCAGGGAATTACTGAGAAGGACATGAGCTAAAAGACAACACAGAGGTATTCGAGGAAGGAGGTGTGAATCCAACCAGGCCAGATCATTGAGTTCCAGAGAAATTTCCAGACAAAGCTTCTCAACCCACCAGCCAAGACCCAACCCACAGCAGTCACTTTCACTCTGTCTTATCTTGAACATACTCTTGCTTTTTGAAGGCACAGTCTGTAGAATTCCACATTTTCTGTCTTATTCATTGCCTTCCTCAGTTTCCCTTAATAAGTAAGCAAGACTTGAACTACAGGTTATGAAATTCTTGGGATTAATGACTGAGCTAATTTAGAAAGAAATGCCTGTTCTTCATGGCCCAAAAATGTAGAAAGCCAATTACCTAACTCTACTTGGCAATTTAAATGATGCCTTTTCTATAAAGAGTTCATTACACAAACACTGACCTCCCCTCCTCATAAAATGGATGATATTTTAGTGAGGCATTTCAAAGACGAAAGAGTCTGATGACTTGGCCTAAGGCTAGTTCAATGAAGGCAATGAAAACTTACCTTGGCTATTCTTTTTTGAGTTGGCATTCCAATGAGTCACCATATGGAAGAGGATTAAGAAAAATATTTTATACTTAGGCCAGGCACAATGCTTCATGCCTGTAATCCCAGCACTTTAGGAGGCCGAGGTGGGTGGATCACCTGAGGTCAGGAGTTCAAAACCAGCCCGGCAACATGGCAAAACCCCATCTCTACCAAAAATACAAAAATTAGCCTGGTGTGGTAGCATGTACCTGTAATCCCAGTACTTTGGGAGGCTGAGGCCAATGGATCACTTGAGGTCATGAGTTCGAGACCAGCCTGGCCAACATAGTGAAATTCCATCTCTACTAAAAATATACAAAAATTAGCCAGGCATAGTGGTGCGAGTCTGTAGTCTCAGCAACTCAGGAGGCTGAGGCAGGAAAATCACTTGAACCCAGGAGGCAGAGGTTGCAGTGAGCCGAGATCGCGCCATTGCACTCCATCTCAAAAAAAAAAAAAAAAAAAAAAAAAATTTGCAGTTAGGATTTGTAAAATCCTAAAAATCTTAAAGAACAATAGTTAAATCTTACCTTCTATAATTAAAATAATTAAATATTAAGGATTCTTTGGAGTTGCGTCATTAGGAGCTTTACAGTAAGATACCTTACTGACCGATATTAGCCTGCCACAGGTAAATTAGAAAAAAAAAAAAAAAAAGCAATGAAAACAACAACATTTGAGTTTGTTAATCTAATTGCCCCTTCCTTGCCATCACTCCAAGGCATTAATGTGTCTTTAGATGACCCCATTAAGTTTTCTATTAGAATTTCCTCTCTCTCATACACACACACACACACACACACACACACACACACACAAATCCTAGCCATTGGTGTTTCTGAGATTATGAATCCTCTTTCCATGGTGGTTTGGGAACATAGGATATAGTTTATGAGTTGGGGAGACACAAATATATTCTGAAAAAGAAACCTTCAAACCTACTGGGCATGGTGGCTCATGCCTGTAATCCCAGCACTTTCGGAGGCCAAGGCAGGTGGATCACTTGAGGTCAGGAGTTTGAGACCAGCCTGGCCAACATGGTGAAACCCTGCCTCTACTAAAAATACAAAAGTTAGCCGGACGCGGTGGTGTGCGCCTGTAATCCCAGCTACTCAGGAGGCTGAGGCACGAGAATTGCTTGAAACCAGGAGGTGGAGGTGGCAACTAGCCAAGATGTCGCCACTGCACTCCAGCCTGGGCGGCAGAGTGAGACTCAGTCTCAAAAAAAAAAAAAAAAAAAAAGAAGAAGAAAAGAAACTTTCAAATAAAACTATCTTTGACTAATAGACTCATTCATCCAATAGAAATAGAGTGCCCATGGTGTGCTAACTCTTATGACAATTATGACATAGGGACCCAGGGACTACCCTCCCATTAGAGATGCACCATGCTCAGCCCGTCTAACTTCGAGCCTGCACTTACCACCAATAATCAGCTGCCTTCTGTGCCCACACTAGGAGGAAGGATATATGCTTGATACCTTGTTTTATTATACTGTTGAATTTCATCATCACCCTACTCTTATCCACAAAAATATCCAAAGTATTAAATGTTTCTTAAAAGAAATATTAGTTGTGCCCATTTTAATCTCCTAAACTTTATGACTTTGTCCAATGTTCAACTAGACATTTAAGACTGCTTTCATTTGGCTTTTGGTAAGACTCATGTTTGGAATTAATACAGGATCACTATTTGTTCTCCTCAAGTCCCAGAAAAGAAAAAGAGGTTTTTTTCCTACAAATCAAACTTCAGCATACCATGAGCTGCCCATGTTATTTGCCATTTGTTCCTTATCTTTTCCAACAAAGTGACCTTAGCACTGAACGAGGAATGCTTAGATGTAGATGTGCACAGAGGACCCTTTTAGTTAATATATAGTAAATACATACCTAATTGGTAAATATGCCTATATATATATATATATATATATACCCACAGATTTTTAATAAGTGAATATTCTAGAGAGTTGCCATTCCGAGAATGCTCACTGAAAACACAGTACACAAGGCCAACAAGGAATAAGATAGAATATTCCAGCTTGGCAGAATGGTGAGTGAATTGGGCTTTGACTTTAAAGAGGTAGGTAGGTGAGGAGTTGTTGACAAACCTTAGTTTGAAAGTGGTTTATGTCATGGGAAAGTACGTATCAGGGCTGTTGTGAGGATTGTCTTATTTCTTTCTCACAGTAACTCAGTGAGGTAGACACTGTTATCATCCTTATTTCACTGATGAACAAACCAAGGCACAATGAGGTAAAGTCATCTGCTGCAGGACTCAACCGCTGATGAATGAAAGAGCCAGGCAGGGCAGACTGGCTTCAGAATTGTACTGTTTTCGCTTCCTATTTCTCCCTACATCCTAGCCCCACTCACATGGAAATCAGTCTGAAAAGTTCTTCTGTCTTATTCTGTAAAGACAATCCAGGCCGGGTGCGGCGGCTCACGCCTGTAATCCCAGCACTTTGGGAGACTGAGACGGGCGGATCACGAGGTCAGGAGATCGAGATCATCCTGGTTAACATGGTGAAACTCCGTCTCTACTAAAAATACAAAAAAAAAAAAAAAAAATTAGCCGGGCGTGGCGGCGGGCGCCTGTAGTCCCAGCTACACCGGAGGCTGAGGCAGGAGAATGACGTGAACCCGGGAGGCGGAGCTTGCAGTGAGCCGCGATCGCGCCACTGCACTCCAGCCTGGGTGACAGAGTGAGACTCCGTCTCAAAAAAAAAAAGACAATCCAGGCCGTCTTCCTCCTAATTCTTACCCACTTGTATTTCTTCTATAATTGTTACAAAAATGGTCCTACATAACAACATTGTCAACTCACAGAGTACCAAAATAGCAAAGAACCTTACAAATTTCTCTGGGCTAATTTTATCAGCAAAACACTAAGCAAAATGAGAGTTGCCCAAGTCCTGAAAATCATTATGCCACAAAGTTAGTGGTTACCAAGTTCAGCCCACTATTTAAGTATAGCCATTTAAATAGGCCACTATTTAAAACATTGCATTATCCCCATATACTCAACTCAACAGGACAGAGACCATGTTTTATGTCTCTTTGCATGTCCAGCCCTTACCACAGCACCTGCGACATATTCCTCAACAATTTATGCTTGTTGGGTGAATGATGGACTGAATAAATTAACAGGTCTTAGCTTTTAGTTTTTTAAAAATGAAAAATTGTGCTTAATCTTTCATTAATATATTCTTGTGATTTGATCAATGTAAAGAAGAGCAAGATCATCATCTAATATTATCCTGAATACTATTTAATATATTTCTATAATGTTGTCTTAGGTATATATCTTTTGTTTTGTTGTTTTGGAAGCTGTATTACACAGTTGACTCAAGCAAGCTGTATATGCCATGAAAATCAGCGTTGTTCTCCCTCACAACCCCCCCCCCCCACCCCGCAACACACACACATACCCAGCTTTCAGATAGACCTGAACTCCATGAAGTGGAAGTCCTTCTTGGGTTAAGCTGAGATTGAGAGGACTATTTTACTGCTTCTTCAGTATATTCTTTTTGTTTGTTTGTTTGTTTTTTGAGATGGAGTCTCACTCTGTCACCCAGGCTGAAGTGCAGTGGCACAATCTCGGCTCACCGCAACCTCCGTCTTCTGGTTCAAGTGATTCTCCTGCCTTAGCCTGCTGAGTAGCTGGGATCCCAGGCACACATCACCATACCCGGTTGTTTTTGTATTTTTTGTAGAGACAGGGTTTCAACGTGTCACCTTGTCGGCCGGGCTAATCTCGGTCTCCTGACCTCAAGTGATCTGCCTGCCTCGGCCTCCCAAAGTGCTGGGATTATAGACGTGAGCAATAGCTCCCAGCCCACTTCTTCAATATATTCTTATATGTGAATTGAGCCTTCCATTTCCTCCTTTACCTCCTCTTCCATCGATTGGAACCAGTTGACTTTTTAATGTAAAGTATAGAAACTCAGCCGCTCTAACCCTGTTTTGATTCCAAACCCTTGTACCTACCAGGCCATTTAGGAAGACTGGGATAAATAAGCATTGTAACTCCAGGGAGCTTTCTGGTTTCATGATCCATTTCTGCTTCTTAGGGGCGAGAGAGTGCTGGCTTACAGGAGACTCAGCCAGAAAACTGGCAAGTCGATTAATCTGTAGTTAACCACAGCAATAAATGAACACAAAGGAAATGCAGATGTAAGTAGGGGATAAACTTTGAGTGGTTCCATCAGTAGTGATTCATGATGTTGAACTACAATAATATTTTCCTCCACACACTCTCCCAGTTCCCATTGTGACCCTGGAGCAGCATTTGGGGAAGACAGTTAGGCTTGGGGGTGGGTTCTGTGGTCATGGCTGTGTAAGATTGGTCCTACAGCTGTTAATCTGGCTGACAAATGTTTCATCAACATGTATTGTTGAAAGTGACATGATGCACAGTGCTAGTTAAAAGAGTCGCTTAAATATTAAAATGCCCAAGATGGGAGAAGAGCAGTTTTCCTGGCTTCTCCAAGTTTGATCTGCAGAATCAGAAGTGGCAGAATAGAGAGAGAAGAAACAGGACACTAGCTTGGGTTCCAGCCCCAACTCTGCTGCCCTGTGCTGTGAGCAAGTGACTTATTTAATAACTGTGGGTCTCAGTTTCGTCACTCATAGTACTAGTGATCGTTTCTCAGGAGTATTAAATAAGATCATGAGTTTAAAGAGCCTAGTCCCGTGCCCAGCACAATGGAGGCTACCCTCCAAAGGTCAATCCCTCTTTCTGTGTGTTTCATCCTTTCTTGGCAGCCTGTTTGCTGCATCTCTTAGCTGACTTTTGTCCCTTCCTGCTCACTTAGTCAATTCAGAGATTACAGTTTGTACAATAATGCGCTGCCTTGTCTTCTCGCTGGTGAATCTGGACCGGAATGCTCTGCCTCTGCGCCGACGCTCACTCTGATGGTCTTGGCTGGAGGACAGAGGCTGCTGGCAAAAACCTAAGAGGGAACATACCGTGGTAGCAGCATGAAAGAATTTGGCAAGGAGGTGCTCGTCACATGATTGTGATTCATACTGTACTCTCAAAATGTGGCAGGAGGGCTAGGAGAGGCTTTTAATGCCAGCACACAGAGCAGAGACACTCATTTTCAAACATCACATTCTTTTTATAGTACAGGCATGCCTCACAGGGAAAATATTGAACTTGGCCTGCCAGCACCACGAGAGTCGTCCCAACTGTGATTTTATTGCTTGAGTCACTCCCTGAATCAGATACTGGCTGCATAGAGGAAGTCTTCTATTAGGGATGCTTTGAAATTGTGTTTTTAATTAATTAACACCAACTCTGGGCAGATTTTTCATTTACTCCTAGCAGACTCTTTTTTTTTTTTCTTTTCTTTTCTTGCCTGAAACTTGTTAGACATTTTTGTAAGGTCTCAGTTGGATCGCTTTTAAGTATCTTGGTGAAAGAGTCATCTGTGTTGGGTGAAAGCAAAGGGACCCTTCAAAGTAGAGTTTGTCATCTCCGAGCAAATCTGATCCATGGGAACGGGGTCAGTCAGGAAGAGTCCCTAAAAGTCTGGCATAACACTTTTTGATGCCTTCAGCCGTCCTCAATCCATTCATCCTGTTGTGAAAACTTAAAACTAGAGCTGGCCAGCTGTTGAGAAAAGTCCTCAGTTTTATTTCAACCAAATGGTGCTGCCTCCTGGGGCTGGAAGGGGGCTGACTTCAAGCACAATTAGAAATGTGTAGCTCTTTCAAGCGGCGGAAACTTACAAAATGGCCTTGATTCACAGAGCCCCTCTGGCTCAAAGACTCTCTGCTTCCCGTGTGTCATAAATCTGTATCTGCATCAAAAAGTGTAAGGACGGCACTGTATGGAAGTCCCTCTTCCTCTGTGAGTGTGTCTATGACAGATTTATACTGATGGCTACACTGCACCCCGGTCACAGGCTCCTATTATAGTCATGCCCCACTGACTCAGCCCCCATTTCCTGTGGAAGGGGAGACAAGGTCCTGCATGAAGGAGGGTGAAATTACAGCTCAACTCTCTAATTGCTGTTAGTACAGGAGGACCTTTAAGGGTTGCAGCAAGACCCATTTTGTTCATAGCAACATCTACTGTCTCCTCATCCCTGTGTGGTCACAGCTAAAACCTAAGGCATTTAGTTTAATGACAAGATCTGCCATGACAGGGTACTCCAGAATTCAACAAGACCAAATGGATACATGCGAAAAGAACAAACCGCCTCATTTGTTTAGTTTTTGTTTCTTCAAAGTGGTTTTCTTTTTCTTCCTGAGGGTCCAAGTTTCAAATGTGAAAATTTTTTAAGGTAGCATTGAATCTACCTCTCTATTAGTATTTGCAAATGGATGCAGAACAGGACTGGTTTTTGAAACCATCTCCTTGTTGGAGATTTTCCATCCTTCGAGAACATTGTAGGGTTTCAGAGGTAGCGGCTGATGAGAACCCTCTTGTGTTCGACTGCCACCTTCAAGGTTTAGAGCTGTCCTGCATTTCAGGGGGTGAATTGCTACTGGTAAAGAGGTGAAAATGAGCTTTATTCCAAGAGTTAAACAACTAAGTTGCAAAGTGTAATTCGTCTAATTTTGGGAGTTAAGGATGGAAACTGAAGGATGTTAGGATAGTTTGAATCCTCTAAGAGGAAAAAAAGGCAAAACTGATGTTTCACTTTCCCACTGTATTTAGAGTAGAGCCTTCACGTGGGTAGTTGTTCCTTCTCCTGTTTGGTATGGCTCAGAGCACTTGAAAATGTCACTGGCTGAAGAAGAGTGTTTGTGATATTTTTTAATTCAATTTTTTTTTTTTGTAGACTGTAGTACTATAAAGAAATGATACATAGAGGGGAGTAAAAACTTGTCTACCTAACAATTGGTATTATGCTTTTGAGTGCACAGTTCTGATTAAATTATATACATTTCTTCCGTTGGCCAACTTATCGTGAGCCTGGTTGTGTGCCTCTGGTGTTTGTATGATATCCACCGCATTTTTTTTCTAACATGTTAAGGATTCTGTTTTAAATAGAAAATCAGATTGCAATTTGAAAAACTTAGTTTTAAAACTCTACCATCTGCTAGATTTGTGAAAGAGGATCTAGTAAATGAAAATTGTGTGTGTATGTGTGTGGTTTATTTTATAGGCACTGCATATTTCTTTGATGATCTATTTTCCAAGCTCATTCTTATCTTTTAGAAGATGTTTCAAGGATTTATGCATCTGGCAGGATTTCAGAGAACTCTACAGTAGTGGAGAAGTACACTCCATTTATAGGGAATCCTGAATCAGGGTCATTCAGAGCATTTATTTTGTTTTGCGCTTAAATTTATTTCTGCTCTGGACATTTCTTTCAAATGGATCATTTTTACATTGCAAATCTAAGCATTTTATTCATAAGAACTGTAATAATAAAGCTTTTCCAGTCCAGACATAGAAGGAAATTTGCAAAATGCATCAGGAAAGTATGGCAATTGTTTTTCAAGCCATCGTGTATTTGAGAAAGTATTGCATTCATTAGTGTTTGCAAAACTGTACATTTAATGGTGCAAAAGTAAAGTTGACTTCTCCCTTTTGGTGCACAGATGTATAAAGTTTATGGAAGTACACCCCAAGGTAGAGACTTATTGGAGTAACTCTTAGAAAGGGCAAAGTTGGCCATAAACAGTGATGCAATAACCCCACAATTATGTATGCTCAATTATTTGGAAGGGAAGTCTGGGAGAAGTGTTTTATATGATTACATGGGCAAATAAGAAGTGAGTGTGGAGAAGCACGGTCCAAAGGTTTGCATTTGTTGTGTATACCCCAAATAGCATCCTAATACAGCTTTATAATGTAAATCCACCGATACCAGTAAAATGACATTTAAAACAAATTGTAAAATGAACAACATTTGCAAAGCAATAAAGACACCACCTTTGCAACCACTTTACTACAGTTTTGAAAAATGTTAGTGAATAGCTCTCCAAAGATGCAAATAAATAATATTTTATTAGATTTCAGACTAGGAGAAAGGGGAGGAAAACCTTCAACTAGAATTACATGATTATTGCTTTGCTCCTCCCTCAACCCAGCAAACATTAAAATGGAACATAAAGCAAGTCTATAACAAGATTTATGAGGAAAGGTATTACACTTAGGGGCACATTGTGCAGAAAAGTCATTAAAATTGTTTGGGCCTTAAGAAGGGGAAAAAAACCCTTTTGAGAAAAATGAGAAACTCAGATGCATCAAAATGCCTTCCTTATGATTACCTAAGGCTTTAGGTTTTTAAAAGCCATTGTACCTAAAGGTTGTGATTCATTCTCTATTGTGGCAGCTTTTTCCTACCAGACAAAACTGAAAGATTTTGTTTCTCTGGGAAACATACTTAAAGAGGTATAGTAGACCTGGCATTCCTTTTGCATGCTCTGGTAGACCCCGGCTCTTGTATAATAAAAACAATATAGGCATGTTATATTTGCCATATGTTAGTTAGGGGGTTTCAGCACACAAATACCTCCTTGTGCACAGAAGTAGATGAAAGCAAAGCTTACTGATGTCTAAGGTCCCTGTGCCTTAACTTACCTTCTTTATCCTACTTAGTCTGCCTAGCAGACTTTTTTTGGTTGGTTGTATGCATATTTGGATAATGGTGATAGCTCAGCTTATTCTTTATGCTTTGTTCCGCTCTGAGGACGGCTAGTACACTCGATTCAGTAGTATATGCTTTCTGATTTCCTTGCCTAATGTTTCTGTGTTATGTGAAATCTCAGTCTATTCTGTCAGTAAAGTTGAGGAGAGTAAGTGAGGAGTGTGTGTGCATGTGTGTTTTCTTATCTGTAAAGTTTTAACTTTGGCTTACTGTTTAACCAGGAAACTCAGCAGGACAAAGGAGATCTAAATAAAACTATATTCCTGTTGAGAATCTCCAAGGTTATGCAATACTATAAAATGGTGGTTTGAGTAGAAGTTCTGTAGTTCATCCTTATCAGAGTAATGGTTTTGGGGGTTTTTGAAAAGGAATGTTTCAAGGAGGTCTTTGAAAAACATTTTCTTCAAATGTTCATTGCATCTGAGATCCCATTTTTGTCCCTTTATTTGCTCCAGAATACCGCCCAACTGCCAACAAAGAAGGGCCTGTGCTCCCAGGAATTTTCTGCATTCCTCTCTGGAGTAGGCATTTTTCTCAGCTACAAAGGCCCTTTGGCGAATTCCCTCTAATCATTGGATTTGCCCTGGGCTCTGATAGGTGCCATTCATGGACTTGGTCTGCTGTTTGATGGGGCTGAGGCATTAATGGGATCTTTTCATGATAAACAAAACCGGGTAACATTACCAGAGGGATCACAAAGCTGCTGTTGTGGGGGGAGTGTGGTGCTTTCTCTCTCTTTCTCTCTCTCTCTCTCTGCTTTTTCCTTCTTCCTCCTCTTCTCCCTGTTCTTTTTATAAATGCACATCTGTGTGCGTGTGCAGCATGGCCATTTCTAGAAGCAGATCTTCTGACCTTTGCTGCTACTCATAAGTCAATGGCCAATGGCAAAGCCTTTGTGAACATAAGATGATTCTATAAACTGATCTGATCTACAGTAGCTTCACAGCCTGCCGGGAGGTCTGTGTTTTCTTAATTGATTAAACATTGGAAGAACACTGCATGAAGAATCTGATTTTGAGATCTTTCTTACATGCTGGCATTTAATTACTGAAAGTATCTGGTAGTTGAGATGAATGAGTCTGTGGGAATAAACACTTATCACAATAATTTGACTTCATGTGGCTGCTGTGGTGGTATATCCCTGACTGTGTTATCAATGCCAGACTGAATGGGGTAACTCCAGTCACTGTTGTTGTATCCTACTTGCTTCTAAAAAGAATGCAAAAATTAGTTGAAACCTGATTCCTGCAATAGTGAAGAAGTGAAATTAGAATTATTTTAGGTGACGAACACTATTTTTTTTAATTTTTATTTTTGTGGGTATGTAGGTGTACATATTTGTGGTGTGAGAGGTTTTGATGCAGGCATACAATGCTTAATAATCACATAGGAGTAAATGAGGTATTCATCACTTCAAGCATTTATCCTTTGTGTTGCAAACAATTCAATTATACTCTTAGTTATTTTTTAATGTACACTTAAATTATTATTGACAATAGTCACCCTGTTGCATAAGACTGTTTTTTGATGAAAAGAAACTGACAGTACAAACTAGAGAACTTGCAATCATATTAACGACATTATTTTTAAGTTTCTGAAAAAATTAAGGAAAAAGTTTCTTATTTTAAATGGAAATCTCTGTGAAGTAATTTGGGAATAGGTAGAACATTAGGCATCCTGATAGCGGTAATTCTACTTACTTACCATGTGTTTTCTTATGTTCCATCTGAATACTGGGGCTCAGGCAAAAGGACAAAAAGGAGTGGTCAGGGATAGCACAGAGTGAGCAAGCGTGCAGAGCAGTGACTTAAAAGTCAAAAGGAATGTTAGGTTAAGGAAGGGTGGGTGAAAAGCAATGCTTATTATTTCTCCTAAAGCAATAAGAAAGGCCAAGCGCTGTGGCTCACGCCTGTATTCCCAGCACTTTGGGAGGCCAAGGCAGGCAGATCACCTGAGGTCAGGAGTTTGAGACCACTCCGGCCAAAGTGGTAAAACCTTGTCTACTAAAATTACAAAACTTAGCCGGGCATGGTGGCACGCCCCTGTTGGAATCCCAACTACCTGAGAGGCTGAGGCAGGAGAAATCACTTGAACCCAGAATGTGGAGGTCGAGATCGCGCCACTGCACCACCAGCCTGGGTTACAAGAGCAAAACTCCATCTCAAAAAAAAAAAAAAAAAAAAGTTAAATGATTCATCCATCGGAAGGGATAGCACAGTGCCCTCGTGTTTCCACCAGCCAATTCTTCATTTTAATTTTGACATGACTTCCGGGCTAAGTGTAGGTATTTTAATATGAGTTACGGCCTCCAACTAAATAACAAACAGGACACCAGGCTTCTGTCTAGCCAAGGTTTCGTGATGCTATTTAACGGTCCCCAAATCCCTACCTCAGTACATTTTAAAATATCCAGGTGCTGTAAGTCGGATGGGAAAAAGCTTGACAGCTAGTCAAAGAGGAGAGAAAATCATTCCCTTTGGTAGAGCAGCACTTTATTCATTTTTTTTTTTCAGGTTTTGATTTTTGATTAATGCTTTTTGTTATCATCTGTTCAGTATAACATATTGTAAATCATAAACTCAGGGTTCAGATCTTTCAATGACTTTTGCAACTTGAAAGGTGGAGCTTCCCAGCCTCAATGGAAATCTGCAGTGGCTAGTGTTCCCTGCGGGGCCCCATTACCCAGTCCTGGAAAGGTGCTAACGGGGCATCGTTTTTTTTTTCCCCATGAAGAAAATATCATGCGTTTTAAAATATCGGTGTTATCTGATATTCACATGTTTCATATATATGGTTATAGTACATATTCAACAGCCCTTTTAAGGGCTTAAATATCCTTTATATCTACTAAAATCTTGGTGGTAGCCACTATACAATGAACTCTGCTATGTCCAGCACTTGATTCACATTATCCTTAATCCTCCTAGCCTCCCTGCCAAATCATGTTACGATTATTCCCATTTTAAAGATGAGGAAACTGGGGCTCAGGGAGGTTCTAGTGTTATAAGACAATGGAGTCAGTTTCCAGTGATGCCTGGCAAGTGGCACTGGCTGTGTTCATCCTATTTTGCCTTCTCGTCGGTTTGTAACTCGTGTTTCTGAACAGACGAAAACTGAAAAGTTTAGTTGAATATCCGAATGTTACCAAATATCCTTATATTTTGTAGCTTGTAGTTTATGACACATTTGGGAGCAAGTTCTTTCCAATGTTTATTTATTCTCTATAGTACCTACATTTAACTTTTTTCTCCCATAATGACTTCCGATCCTACTTCTCCCTGATTCAGTATTCACTCCATTACTTCACTGGCCCTCTTACTTATTATCTGTCACAGGACGCACACACTTTGGAAAAATCTGCCTTGTGATATGATAATTGCAGGATGTTTTCTGAATTGCAGAAGGCTGGAGTAGAGGGGGATGAGGGTTTGAATCAAGTTTATCTCTGGATGAGAGGAATTCTGGCCTGGGAAAGGAACTGGAAACATTCTGGCCAGCTTTCTGAATGCTGGTTAAGGAAAAGCCTAACTCACTCTACACTGCTCTGCATTCTAGACATTTTACCATGGTCTGTACCCTTTAGGATCTTTTATTCTGAGGAAGAAAGTGATTATTTCCCGGGTCGTGTTATTTTTATGAAGAGAATTGAAGCTCTTTTAACTCTGGATAGTTTTTATTTTAATTTACAGATATCCCACTGCATCTTAGGAAAGCTGATATTTTTAGTTCGAAACTACTGGATCACATTTTACCTGCCAGCACTTTTGCCACCTAAGTAGTTTCCTGACACTTGGGGTTTCTCTACTACTCAAGTTAGACACTGAGACAACTATGCAGGGAATTTAAGCGAATAATAAAATCAAAAGAGGAAGGAAACCTTTCATCTCAATCATCTGAATATTTTGTGGTTTTAAAATCTTTACAGGATAGGGTAATATTTTAATACTTATAATGACTTCATTATTTTAGATTATCTTGTATATGTAATTTACATTACTTTTCTAACTGCTGTAAGCAAATTAGGTCATGTTTACTCTGTAGTCAGTGAAAACGATTTGTTCAAATTGAGGTCTCCTTGGATTATTTCAGTCATAACTACCTCTCCATTAGAGAGAAACGCCACTAATGATCAGCCTCTCTGCATTCTCTAGGAGGGCCTTAACGCACTCTAAATTTGTACATGAAGATTTTGTTGTGAAAACACTACATCTTACAGGACTAAATGGCATGCTACTATTCCAAGAAGCTTGTTTTTAGTTTTACTTCTCCCCTGGACTCCTTTTCAGGGTGTTTTCAAGCAAGGTAGAATCTGTTCCTAGGTCATGGCATAGGTGAATGCCAGAGAGCAGAACTTAACCAGACCCAAATCTTGAACCTGGTTCAGGTAGAAACCAGACAAGTGTCATTAACTTTTCCTCTTAGTAGCCACAGCAAGCTCACAGCAGCCTGTAGCCAAGGACCAAGTGTATCAAAGGGGACTGACCAGCACTGTGGATTGCAGTGAATACATAGAGCAGGGTATGGAGACCACAGGGACAGTTTTATTTTTTCCTGTTCTCTAAAAGACCACTAAGAACAAAATGAGCCCAATTTTTGTAGTAGAAGCCCTGGTAATTACCGAACACTCACTCAATTCAGTTAATAAAGCCAGATATACCCAAACTGGCCATTGTTTTTAAGGGAGATTTTGTTTGTGTGCTGGAGGCAGGTTGGAGCCAACTGTTACATTTTTAGGAAGTTTGGGAGCTGGTTGTTAAACATAGCCATTACTAAAAATTAACATACATACATGTATAATTAAATAAATTATGTTTAAAAGCAGTCAATGTGTAAAGCTCATCATTTCCAAGTTATTCTTCTGGACTTTACTATTATTTATGCTCTTGATGGTATTTATGTTTATTGTATCTATGTGGAGAAATACTACATAATGGTGTGCCACCTCCCATTTCTTTCCAGCTCTGTGTTTAGTGATGACACGTTAGCAGCTGAAATTGACCATGGTAGGAGCATTTACACCACAGAAATTGGCAAATGCTACAAATAGGACTTGACACATTGTTTTGATGATTGTCTAGACTTTAAAACATTATTAAGGACATTTTAATAATGCAGGTTAAACTTAATAAAGTGTTATATCTGCAGCCTTTACATTATAAATAGCATAAAACATTTAAGGAAATATTCCTTGGGTATTCAAAAACTATCATCCAGTTTAGCAAAGAAGTCACTCACATTATTGACGAATGAGTAAAGCTCTGACTTCACTGTTTCCCTTTGGTTTTACTTACTGATGTAAAGAAAAATAGCGCCGGGCGCGGTGGCTCAAGCCTGTAATCCCAGCACTTTGGGAGGCCGAGACGGGCGGATCACAAGGTCAGGAGATCGAGACCATCCTGGCTAACACGGTGAAACCCCGTCTCTACTAAAAATACAAAAAACTAGCCGGGCGAGGTGGTGGGCGCCTGTAGTCCCAGCTACTCGGGAGGATGAGGCAGGAGAATGGCGTAAACCCGGGAGGCGGAGCTTGCAGTGAGCTGAGATCTGGCCACTGCACTCCAGTCCGGGCGACAGAGCGAGACTCCGCCTCAAAAAAAAAAAAAAAAAAAAAAAAAGAAAAATATCAACCAATGTTCATGTTGAAACTGCACTTATTTGTTAATGACATGAGCTGTTTCTTTGCTGAAATGAATAGTCACCAAGCATTTGTTTGGTGTCTGATTTTGTGACACAGTTATTGGTAATAGAATTACAAAAACTGATACTGAATTTTGCAAGAAATAGCAAGTGAAACAAGTTACAGGTGTATGGAATTTAAAAACAGTATTACATGTTTTATTATCAATTGTCAATTGTTTACTAAACATTCCTTAAATCACAAATTTTATAATAAACTTATGAATATGTATATAAGCATACATTATTTTTTCTCCCAAAGATCCTGACATTAAACATTTACTAGGTAATGGAAGACAATGGATGCCTTATGACGTAAATTCAGAAATCCCCCACAATTTTCTGTTGAGTCCTATTTTTAGATCCTTGTTAATTCGAAGGACACAAGCAGAACTTTTCAAACAACATAAAACACACACACACACAAGCCTAAGAAACATGATCTCCACCAGCTTAATATTCTGAAGTATGTGAAAACAAAGTCTTTTATGTGAGAACTATAGAAATGTTTTTCAAATATAGTAAAAATGGATGGTGTTGATTAACTTACTTTATAAAAACTTTCCTGAGTTTATTCTCTGAGAAACAACTATGTAGAAAACTTTGTCCTGGGCTCTGCACTGATTTAAGGAGGACTTGGTGCCTTTTTCCCAGGTTGAGCTTAAATGTTTGCTCTAATATGGATCATCCTACTTTTAAGAGTTTTTTTTTTTTTCCAAATAAATAGGTAAAGAGCCATTCTAAGTTTCTTAAGAGAATCGACATGAATTTGTGAAGACCGTTGATCATCTTAATTTGTCTTCCATAGATAGTAATAAACAAACAATATCGAACACCTGTTATATGCTAGATTCTATACCAGGCACATTCCTCAAAACTAATCTTTTGAAAATCTCTGTGAGCTCAGTTATAATATCTTCATTGTACACAAAAATGAGACATTATACTGGTAATCAATGATAAAGATGAGATTTGAGTTCAGGTTTTTCTGACTCAAAAATTCTGTGTCTTTTCTGAAAAAATCTTTTACCCCAAGAGCCCTTGAAAAACAAAACAATCAAAAATTATATTCCTTTAAATTACTGAACACACACTGAGCCTGGGGAAATGCTTTCATCAAGTGTGAGAATAAAACTAAGTGACAGCTGGATGGCCAGATCCATTTTCTGCAGTAGATAGCAGAGTCTGAGAAAACAGCTGCCCAGAAATGAGGAAATGCAACAGACAGTATGTTTTGGTATCTTTTTACATTCAGAAGAAAGTAGAGAACCATATTCTGATGTCTTTAGTCATCTCTGATACAAGCAAAATTTTGACCTGCTGATACTACAGGGTTTAATTGTGAAACTCACGCTGTGGCCTAAGATAATTCCAGCTTCCTCACTCTCCTCTTGTCCCATACAAAATATCAGTGTGCTACTTACCAGTACTAATTCAAAATTTTGTATCTAAATTTTGTAGAGTGAGATAGTTATATAAACCAAGTAGTAGTATTAGAAAGAAAATAAAGCAAGCTGAAGTAGGATCTAAAAGAAGAAAGAGAATACATTATTTGTATATATTGGTCTAAATGTTGCCTAGTTTTGTTTGTTTGTTTGTTTGTTTAAAGAAACAAGCACCAGGATATGAGATGTCACCGGGAATACCATTTCCCTTCAGCTGCTTTATATTTCATTGTGTCTTGGTCTAGAATGTGTTTATATACATATAAATATATTCTCCACCAAATACACAATTTGAAACTAATGGCTTTGCTGATTGAAAAGACTGAAACTTGTGTCACTTCACGAAAGCAGTTCCTAAAAACAAATGCCATAAAGTTAAATGTATGTATGGCCAATGTATGCTAGAAAATAAAGGGACATGTAGGATTTTAAATCAGTTGATTGATTTTTCAGCCATCAGTTTGAGTAACATAAATTGCAGACTATTAGGAAACTTTGGAGAAATGCATAGGTTCACAGTAAAAGGATCTGAGTGGGGAAAAAATTACGTTTTAGGGACAGCCAAAAAGACTGTAGTCACAAGAGCAGAATGAACATACTGAGACATTGCTGGGGAGGTGGGGGCAGAGCAAGGGTCTCCAGTAAACAGGAGCCACTGTAAGAAGGATCCAAGTTAAAGGTTCAAGACATCACAGTGAGTATTTTTTTTTTAGGTTAAATGTTAGCAAAATGTTTCTGACAGGCCTGTCAAACACTATCCGTGGACCTACAGAGGCTGTTTGCGTTCCAAGAGTAGTGCTTCTTCATTCTGAGGAAGAATAGAGATTCCATCACAGGATTTCTGAACTCAGAGTTATGTCAGGTCTTTCGGCTTTTTGATTGGTGAGAAATAGGCTTCTGTGGATAACTAGCAGATAACAGATAACATCCATTTTTGTTGCTGGAATGAAATAAGACCCAACACTGGCAAATTTACATTCATGGTAACGGCCTAGAGCCGCTTGATTTCCTAGTGGAGATAAAGAGGAAATGTTTTATTTGGGGGAGGTGGGGATTTGCCAGTACGTAGTAGTAAATAACAAAATTAAACGCATCACGTAGTGATCCATGAGCAGTAATGATAATATCTTGAATTTGTACAGTAATTTGTAAAGCACCAGTTAATTAGAACTTTAAATCATTAGCTTCATATTCCAGAGGCCCTGGGCCAAGGACTTCTGAGAGATCTGTTCAACGTCATAGAATTAACTCGTAGATTGCGAGGCTGGGCCTAGAATCTGGACATACTGCTTCCACCCAATGTGTCCCTTGGCTCATTGAGTGACCAAAGCACTGCAGTCTCATCTACCTCTAGATTATAGACTCATCTTACAATTGAAGCTGCAGAGCAATTCATTTTTTAAATGACTTCTAATATCAAGCACTACACAATTATCAGGTATCTTTCCACATAGAATTGTGACCTATCTTGTTTTTCCACAGTAGAAAGCATCCAGAATCAAGACAGTGCAAGCCACCTCCTCCAGTTCCTTAGCAATTGTTCTTTAACTGATTTTTTTGCTGTAACTTTACAACTAAAGTATTACTGTTTTATAAATGAATAAAACAAGGTGCAAGAGAATGGTTCTGATATGCCCAACGGGTTGATTTGATGATTCTGAATGACGCTGTTTATTAATTGGTTCAAATGATTTTTTTGACATTTTGAAGATTAAATTTCTGGCTAGTTTGATGATATGAATTACTTATTTTAAAACTCTTAAACATCTTACATATATGTAACTCTACAGCCAAGTCAGCTTTTGGGTAGATAAATTAGAGTGAAACTGTAGAGAGTGAAAATTTTTTTCACTTTGGGAGGCTGAGGCGGGCAGATCACCTGAGGTCAAGAGTTCGAAAGCAGCCTAGCCAACATGGTGAAACCCCATCTTTAGTAAAAATACAAAATTTAGCTGGGCATGGTGGTGAGCGCCTGTAATCCCAGCTACTTTGGAGACTGAGGCACGAGAATTGCTTGAACCCGGGAGGCGGAGGTTGCAATGAGTCGAGATTGCACCACTGCACTCCAGCCTAGGCAACAGAGCAAGACTCCATCCAAAAAAAGAAAAAAATTAATTTAATTGCAGATAAATAAAAAGTCATTTATATCAGTCTTTGAAATGCATGTCCTAATTTTTATTTCTTGGAGGCGTGGCTTTCTGATTATTTTGGGAGTAGGTTCTAATAAATTGACTTTATCACAAACACATACACATATATAACAGGAAATGAGGATGAATACTAAAGTGGGCATTTTTCTGTATAATTAACAATATTGATACAGTCAGTGAAACCAAATGAAATTGCCGTTTTTGTAAGTAAAAAAAATGGTTGAATATTATCTGTTTCTCATGCTTTAGTCTGCTTAATTTTGTTTATGTGTTTATCAAGCTTCTTCAATGGGATTCCATTGTATTTTGAAACCAAGCTGTCTTCCAGAAGAAAAACAAAATGGAAAAAAAATTACCAATATTTAAATATTTTGATTATTCATTATTACAGTTTTATAGGTTGAGGAATAGAAAGAAAAAGCAGAAGACAAATAAAATACCTCATGTCCAAACCTGTGTGTGGACACTAACTCCACGGCACAGACATGTCATCACTCGACTCCGCTTCTTCTGAGGGTAGCCACACAGTGTGCATGACAATGCCTGCCCTGTATATGCACAGTACTCTTTGCATGCTTCTACTTACATAAGGAATATTTTTCTTTAAAAAAATACTTTCCTTGAAAATACATATATTCTTAAACTAATACATTCTCTTTGGAAATTTTGGATAATTCATAAAAGCTGAAGGAATAAAATAAAATTGTTGAATCTTACTACTCAGAAAAAATATTTGTATTTTCTTCTTATACACTAAAATATTAATATATTCTAAATAAATATTTATATCTTATACACTAAAATATTAATATTTTAGTGTAAATTTTTATCTATGAAGTAAACAATTTGAAAAGCTAAATATAGAGTCTCATTTAGAATATATGGATTATACCTCGTGTGTAATTTTGTATTCAGCTCTTTACACTTCACATTATGTTGTGTTTCCCAAGTCATTAAATATTCTTCTAAGTAACCAGAATAGATCAGCAATAGTTCACTTAACAGTGAACAAACTGCATTAAAAACCAGCCAGAGCCTTACCAAAGAGCTGATGCTATGAATACCAGTCATAGCTTAGTTGCTGTTCCATATGTTAATTTAATTTGACAGAGTAAGAGTCTTTGAAGTCCTAATTCTCTTTTGCATCCAATAAACCAGTTTTTATAGTGCGTGAACTTTTAGACATCAGCCTGCAGCTAAACTCATGTCGGGAAGTTGCCATGAGGTCACACATAACAATGGCTGGAGGGGTGTTCCTTTGGAAGTCTTGTGGGAGAGGTGAGGGGACTGTCAGGGGTCACGTGGGGGGTCAGTGCCTCTGATGATAGCATCTTATCGGCATACAGATTAGTTACCATTTTATGTGAGCTCTTGAAGGTTGATTTCTACAGAAATGGGTCCACAGTAGCCCAGCAACATTCATTAATAAGTGTTTAGGTACATCTTTGTGTTTATTCATGTTCTCTGTAGCTTTAGAAGGAAAAAGCTAAGCACAAGTGTCTTGCTAGTATGTTGTTTCACTTCCCATACTTCAGCGAGAAGGTGACTCTCTAGTCTTCCCTACCATCAGCATTTAGAATCTGGGTGGTGAGTTAGTTCAACTCATAGAATACTCTTGGGGATATTTTTGTTTGATGCTGATTAGGGCTGGTGGTACCCACTAGAAGGGTAGAAGCGAAAAGAAACAGGGTCTTAGGGAAGAAGATCGTAAAGAAAGAGATTAAAAGTAACAAATTATGCTGAACATTAAGTTCTGTAGAGTAAGGATTTTAAGTTTTTTTTTTATTATTCTTTGTTTAGATTGTACGTTCCTTGAGGGCAGAAATCATGCTTATAAGATATTACAAGTTTAGCAGCTGATGTTTTTGTCTAATAGTTATTCTGGAGGTTCAGCATCAAATATAGTGTCATAATTGCTACAAACATTAAAGATCAAGACCCTGCGGAAATGGATTTCTTTTCCAATTACTGATCACCTCCAGTGTGCCAGGACCTGTGCAAGGCTAGCATTTGACTGCAAAGGTGTATGGGCATTCCCTGTAGCTGAAAACGAGTGGGAGCCAAGCATGTGAACTGTTAACTTCAATAAAAAGGGGTTACCAGGTGCGGTGGCTTACGCCTGTAATCCCAGCACTTTGAGAGGCTGAGGCAGGCAGATCACGAGGTCAGGAGTTTGAGACCAGCCTGGCCAACATGGTGAAACCCCGTCTCTACCAAAAAAAAAAAAAAAAAAAATACAAAAATGAGCCAGGTGTGGTGACGCGTGCCTGTAATCCCAGCTACTCACGAGGCTGAGGCAGGAGAATTGCTTGAACCAGGGAGGCAGAGTTTGCAGGGAATCGAGATCACACCACTGTACTACAGCCTGGGCAACAGAGTGAGGGACTCCGTCTCAAAAAAAAAAAGCGGGGGTGGGGAGGTAAAGTGCTCTGATGGAGTCATATGCTGAGAGTTCTGGGCCTCTCAGTGTTTGTCCAAAGTTAGGGGATCACTCAATGATCAATTAACTAGCATGAAAGAGCAATTCAGAGAGGAGTCTGTGCCCCTCTTTGGAAGGACCTGGGAGGCCTGTTCTTTGGGGAGTTCTTCATCAATAACAGTGATTTGAGAATAGAGAACCAAAAGATAAAGTGGCCACTTACAAGGCACACAAGCCAACATTTAGGGAAATTGGTGATTAACAGGAAATTATTGGACAAGTGCTTAATATTTCCAGTAAGGATGTTTCTAGGTAACAATCCTGTTGTGGCCGCGTGGTTCTGGGAAGTGGTAGACATGGGATTAAGCAGCTGCACTGGATAGTAATGATGTAATTAGGTTTCCAACATAATTTCCAGTCCTTCTACTGCTTCTGGGTGGTTTCAACGACTGTGTGACCTGAGTTTCATTTTGGCAGTCCATTTCAGCTGTACCGTTGCTTTTCAGCCATTACAAAGGTAGCTTGACTGCCTCTTTACACTTAATTACTGAAATCTGTGTTCTTTAAATAAAATTGAGATATCCATAGAGTCTGCCAATTAAGCATTTAGGGGAAACCACACACTCTTTGTGGAGAAAAGAAGGTCAAATTAGACAATCAAGTGGACCAAGAATTTGCCTAAGTTTGGTATAATTTTGTTGAAGATTAGCTTATTTTCATGGTGAGTTATGGTGTTGCATGGAAAGCACACTTTACATTACTCGTACCTGACTGTCAAACAGCCATTACATGTGAAGGGCAGCCTGTATACAGGCTGGGTTTCCCCTTCCCACTTGGGAACAGGCACGGGGAACTGTTGGCATGAGTCGTTCTCCTTAGCTCGGCATATCTCACACATGTATTGTAGTTCTATTCTCCAGTCTGTCTGTTCTGCTCGGTGTGATTTCTTATTCATACATTCCAATATCTCTAGATTTTTCCTCATCTCTTCAGAGTCTCATTCACTTGTCTTCTAGATATTTCCTTTCACATCCTTTCCTTTTTTTCTTTTGCTTTTCTTTTTATTATTAACCTTTTTACAATTTCAAAATGAGCTACATATGTCTCCAGTTGTTGCTGGGAAGTATTGGTACTTTCTTCGTTTATCCACAGCTATTTTAGTGCACCATGTTAAAATTATTTGTTTATGCATCTATTTCTTCCTTGAAGGAAGTTTCATCTTTAACATCTTCCTTGGCATCTAATGGGGACTTCATAGATGCCTATGTTTTTAACCATTGTAATTGTAGTAAGTAAGTTTATTCTGCTTTCCCGATAGTCAATTCACAAGCACACTTTTGCAACCCAACTCCCATATAGATTGAGGAGTTTCTGCAATGTGGTCAACTACGGCAAAAGGCTTTTTTTGTTACAAAACTCTAATCTTGATCCACTTTGACCCCACCTGAATTCCACTATAATTACCTTTACAACATATATCCTACCATCATCTTAAAAAGGCTTACTTCTGAACACATCCGCTGGCAGAAGATTTGTTTTGCCTTCTTTTCTAGGAAATTGTAGCTTAGCCAACTATGAGACTGTCTGACTTTAATTTTTCTTACTTTCTAACTGTTGATCTAACTTTTAAAAAGTAAATGGATTACCTTTAATTTGCTTATTATGCTCAATAATCACAGATTAGCAATGTAATAATTTTAATAACAGAAAGTACATCTAAATCTCTACTGTTTGTATGTAAGTCCCATACCTGGGAGCCACAATACTTTCAAAAGTGCACATCAAAGTAATTGTTTTGTCTGGCGCCAGCACAAATTTCTGCTAGGACCTGCCCCATTTAATATAAATTATATTACCTGTGGAATTTAAAAGGATGTAAGGTGTAGCGTGCCCTGCAGGCAGGAAATTTAAACTACGGATTGCCTTCTTTTTTTTTTTTTTTTTTTTATCTCCGATTTATTCCTGTAATGTGGAATATTTAGCATCCCTAATTTCCATTTAATCATTTTACAGGCATATTTTGAATTTTTCAGTCATAAGGAAGACAAAGTTAGAAATCCTATTATTCTCTCAGGCTAACTTGAGAATGAAAAATATCTAAAGCTAGGGGTGAAGTGGGAAATAGATGCCATTATCTGAAGGAGTCTATTTAGAAACCAACTAACCAACAAACAAAAAAAGGGATGATGAAGAAAAATAGGGAGTTTTGACCTAATTTAACCAAAAACCATCAAGCTTCAAACCTGATATCTTTGCCTCTTTTTTGCCTGTATAGATGTGAATGTAGGAACAGCACATCCACAGGCATGAATATGGAGATATAACCTCATCTCTGTAAATCCATTGAACACAATTTTATCCCCAGCTTAGAGGACCAAGATGTTATATTTTAAGCCTGTGGAGGAAAACACATGCAAAACCAGCTGTTCAGGTGGAGAACTCTGGCTTCCACATTCACACCCTCAGTGACCAATTGGGCTCACGTAGTCCTCTCTTAGGAGATGGCTGCATGCATAACATCTTGGATGTTGAATGTACAGAACACTTTCACTAGGACCAGTAAAAAGGGCAAATAAAGCTAACTGCACAAAAGATGATATGTTGAAAAGAGGCAGAGAGGAAGGAAGGAGAGAGAGCATATACCAGAAAAAAAAAAACTAGAGGAGCTAAAGACCAAAGCAATGAAGACGAGGCTCCTGTCCTCCTCCCCTCTTTGTGTTCCAGGTGGTTCTTACACTCATTTTTACTCAGCCACAGCTGAAAACATGCTTCTTTCTCTGCCCTTAGTCAAGGGAAGGGGCTTCTGCTCAGCCTCTTAATGAAGTCATTGCCTAACCATTCTCATGAAACAGGTCCCCATCATCAAGAGGAGATGCCTTCTCCAGGTCTTTTTCTTTTTTGTTCTATAATCCGAGTATTCTCTCAAAGACTAGCATTGCAGTCATGAACACTAGTCACTGTTGACCAAGATACTGCATTAAATCTTTTATGTCTTACTTAAAAATCTTTACATCGTACTCACTCCTCATGCCTACAACATACGCTCTATTGTCCCAATTTTATAGATTATTGAGTAAGATGTTCTGTATCTTTAGCCATGAATATAAACACATGTAGTTGATCATTCTACATAAGATTTTGCTGTTTTTCCTTTGCTCCTGCATGCATTTCTCCCTGTTCAGTGTCTGTGGTCCCTGAGTTTTCATGACATCTTCTGGTAGGAACTTGGGGTACTAGATCCTCAGACACTTTTTACAGTTTTCTCCTTTTTTTATTTTTAAAACATCTTATTAGTTCTTGGAGTACTGTCCAACTTTAACTGAAATGCGCATCTCCATGGTTTTCTTTTCGTTTCTTATATGTTTCCTTTTGCCTTATTAAAAAAAGGGGGGGGCTAAATACCCTTTGTTCCAAAGGTTGACTGAATTCAAAGGCTCAAATTCAAGTTTTTGAACTGTATAGACAGGTTAGTAGCAATTAGTAGTTGTTGAATGCCAGTGGTAGAGAGAGCTGGTGTTTAGCTTCCCTCCACCCCATTCTCCTATTCACCTTAGTCCTTTCAGCATCAGAGCCCCCACAGATTCTGCAGCAATGGACAAGATCTTCAAGAGGAACAATATTAAGAAATAAGGCTTCAGATACGCAGAGGACATTTTCTAATCTTAAAAGCTGATATCGAACAATAGAACTATTTATTTCAAAACGACACTCCGTATATCCAACTCAGTTGATATACTTTGATGACTTACATTAGCATTTAAGGAACAAGCAAATTTTAGAAGATGCCTCTAGATTCAAGTGTTGGAGGCAGGGAGCAGCTGGTCTTTGTTGTTAGAAAAATAGATATTCAAAGATTGGGATAACAGATGAACCATCTCTACCACTTGACTTTAAAGTTAGCTTTTAGATAAGAAGACAGCTTAATAATGGGCTGGTGGTTGAGAGGATCATCCTTCTGAAAACCTTAATATGCTTTCAGTCTTCCCCGGAAACAGGTGATAGGGTAGTTAGCATCCACATCCTCTGCTCAACAGAGCAGCTTCTCTGCTGGCACATTGCTTGGCAGGATCCCAAGGAAAGCTGTGTGATGACAGCAAGATTAAGATCCAGGAAGCAAGGCCCGGTCATATGCTCTAAGTTGTCCATTTCTTCTATTCCCTTAGCATGTTCGATTCCACGAACACGGCTTATTCCAAAAGCCAATCCTCCTAATGAGCACTCAGTCATTAGAATTTTCATCAATACCAAACAGCATTACATTTGGGATCCCTTTTGGTCTTTCTTGTCATACCCGAGATGATGAGACCCTTTATACTCTAAGTGCCCCTTATGCACACACAGAGCCAGGGCATCCGTGTAGAAATAAGAACTTACCATGGTAAATGGTCAGTACTGTTGAATCTCCAGGATGTGGGGTTCACCAGATTTAACTGTATGTTTACTAACAATTCCATTCTAAAAATTACGTTACAAGCATGGCCAAACAGAAATGAAACTATGATAGTGGCATCTCTGTACTAAAAGTCTACTCTCTATGGATCTGGCTATATCTACACTTATAGATAATACGTTGTATGGAAGTTCTAGTGTCAGAACTTCAGGCTGGTGATCCCTGATTTAGATACTATATTAACTATATCTTTCCACTAATCTTTCTGTTTATGTTCTCTTTACAATCCCCAAACACCCAATAGTTTGCAACCCTTACCACACTTCACAGAATGATTCTTCAGGTAAATAATAAATATGAAAGTTTTAAATTTATGCATATTATTTTGGTAAACTAATCAAATTTTTTATGTTAATGTGAACTTGATATATTTTTATATTCTGTCATTTATTTCTTCATTAAGTGCACAGCTTTAAAAATTTTCAGTGCTGGCCGGGCGCGGTGGCTCACGCCTGTAATCCCAGCACTTTGGGAGGCCGAGACGGGCGGATCACAAGGTCAGGAGATCGAGACCATCCTGGCTAACACGGTGAAACCCCGTCTCTACTAAAAAATACAAAAAAACTAGCCGGGCGAGGTGGCGAATGCCTGCGGTCCCAGCTACTCAGGAGGCTGAGGCAGGAGAATGGCCTGAACCCAGGAGGCGGAGCTTGCAGTGAGCTGAGATCTGGCCACTGCACTCCAGCCTGGGCGACAGAGCAAGACTCCATCTCAAAAAAAAAAAAAAAAAAAAAAAAAAAAAAAAAAAAAAAAAAAATTTTTCTGTGCTGCAAAAATAGGCCAAAAAGTGTGACCTCATGTATTTTAAATTTAAATAAATGAATGAATGAATATACAAATGAAAGAAATAATGTCCCCTGGGAGCAGTCTTCAAAGTGGGCCTCAGCAGAATAAAGAACAAAAGCTTCTGGACCTTGCTTTCTGCTCTGTCTAGAACCCTTCTGAAACTCATTTCCTCTGATCTGTAGAGTGGCAGGGGAGTCCTGGATACTTGAGTCCTTTGCATTGTCTTGTTCATGCTGAATTATCAGTTTTATTTAGCAGTTATAAGTGATTCACATTGAAGTTAAAGGAACAACCTGAGGAGGTGTTGTTCACAGACAGCCAACCCTCAGAATGTGTTTGAAAACATAGATTATGATTCTGGAAAGAATCCTGGATTTGGAGTCTCTTCCTGGATTTAATGTCAAGCCATAGCTCCATCAGCTATTTACTGGATGAGTCCCTCTTCGTCTGTGGCCCACAGTTTTCACAAGTCTAAACTGTGGATTGTCATAGGATGATCATGCCGAATGGGGCATTTTAGTTTCCAAAATGAGAACATTGTTCATCTATATAAATATAAAGTTAAAAAAGAAGCTGTTTTAAGGATGACAAAAACTCTCAAAGCAGTCCTTTAGCACTTCTATGTCCCTGCTCTGAGGCAGGACCACTCTTAAATTCTTCCATTCAGATAAAAAGTCTATATTGTTTGAAAATACCTTCAGAGGAGATGTGGTAGGAATTTACTCCACAAGCACAGTTACACTAGACATTATTAATTAATTACTTATAATCATGAGTCTCTTGTTTTCTGTATAGTTCTCCATCCAACAGTTCTTCAGTTCCACCATTCCTTCTGCCATTTTGTGCTATTTTTTCCTTCTGCCATTTTGTACCATTCTGTAGCAGTTTGCCTCTCCTTCCTTTTTTCTGGTCAACTCCTTCAGTGATCTTCCCCATTTTAAACAAACTTCACTGCTCCGCTCTTCTCCGGGGTCAGTCATCTTGACTTCTGCATAGGAAGAAGATTCCACAGTCTTCCTCAGCCACTGAGTCAAATAAGTGCAATCTTGCTGGTAAGGAAACTTGCTGTCTTGTTGCAGTTGAAGCCCATTTCCTATTCTTCTTCAGAGCCCGTTTCAAAACAGCTGGTTACCATCCTTTAAGTTAGTCCTTCCTAGACAGTACTTCAAAAACATTATATCACTTTTCAGTCTTTTTTGTCAAGCATGAGTTATAGAACTTCCTTTAACTTTTTCTCATAAGGCGTATTATTCAGCCTTTTAATAAGCAGCAGGGTGTAATTGAAAGAATATGGGCTTTGTAGTTAGACCTAGGTTTGAATCTGGGCTGTGTTACTCACTAAGCTGTTTGACCTCACTCAGAGCTCATGACTTCTGAACATAAGTTCCCTCATCTGTCAGGTGGAGTTCATGGGACCTGTCTCACAGGGTTCTCATCACAGCTGATGTGTGTGGTGTTCCTGATGTGTCATCAGTGCTCTAAAAAGTGTTGGTTACCCTTCCTCTTCCCTTTCGTTGTACTCTTCTCTACATCAGGTCACTATTTTCTGGCACTTATGGAGCCTAGGATTGAACACAATGTTGATCATTTGAAATAATTATCTTTATTCATCCCCCCGCAACATGCTTTTTAAAAAATGTCTTGGTTGTTTGTTGTTGTTATTGTTTTTTGAGAGGGAGTCTTGTTTTCGTTGCCCAGGCTGGAGTGCAGTGGCACGGTCTCAGCTCATTGCAACCTCTGTCTCCCAGGTTCAAGCAATTCTCCTGCCTCAGGCTCCTGAGTAGCTGGGATTACAGGCACCCACCACCACACCCTGCTAATTTTTGTATTTTTAATAGAGATGGGGTTTCACCTTGTTGGCCAGGGTGGTCTCGAACTCCTGACCTCAGGTGAGCCACCCACCTCGGTCTCCCAAAGTGCTGGGAATACAGACGTGAGCCATCGCACCTGGTCTAAAAAATGTCTATTAGTGTTTCATCACTAGATCTGTTCTGAGGTATTCATGCCATACGCCCCACCCTGATGTCATATCCACGGGACAATCTACTGCCAAGAACCAGCTCCAAGAAGAAAACATCTCTGGGAAACAGTATCAAAAGAAGTCACTTAATTGTCATTGGAGGAGTCCAGCGTAGCTCTTGATCTTATTTTCACCTTGAGGAACTGTCCATTACATCTATGAACCTTATGTGTGGCTTTCTTCATATAGAAACCAATCGGGTGTCCTTCAGATCATTTCAAAACACTCGGTTATTCTTTCTTAGGTTTCCAACTGAAGTCTGCATCCCAAGATGCAGTTTCAGTGCCATTCCATATGGCACCCTTGTGCAAATTTGAAAAAGGTACTCACTCTGGGCACATGCAGAGCCTAGAGGGGGACAGCTTAGAGAGTAGAGGGTGGGCTGAACTCTAGTCACTCTTGTACAGTACACTCTTGTACACCTTTTTGCAGAAATCACAGTGTGGCTCTGGTGTGGTTTGATTTCATAAAACAGATACTTAAAAAGTATTCACTGTTTCTGTCTCTTCAGTGCCCATGTAATATCACATGACCTTCCTTTCTCATTCCATTGGTCTTTTCCTGTATCTTTTATCTTCTGTGCAGTTTGTCAGTAACATTTCATTCCCAGCTTCAGATGGGCTGCCATGACTCCTACCAGTTCCAGCTATTTCTTTGGATGCACCTTTGAATGCCTGTCTTGACTTACACTTTTGTGTGTGTGTGTGTGGAATTACTCTTTGGGTTTAAATTTTGGGCATTTGGATATTAACCCAAATAGATTTTGCCAAAAATTTCATTCTATTAACAGATTCTTGGTAATAGCAAATTGGCAAAATCTAGATAGTTAATTCATATTAACTTTACTTCCCCCTCTTCTCTACCACGCCTCTAGAGATGACTTAACTGAGCATCTAAATGACCTAACCCAGGGTGCTGGAGGGAAAGGGGTAATGGGTAACCATCAGTCTTAGATAATCTACACACTAATAACCTTCAAAGGAGGTGAGAGTCCAGTCGTTTTAAGAGGAATACCGTGCTGTCATCCTTGCCAGAAAAGAAGATCCTTTTATACTAGGCCCACAACTTTGGACAAGTCCCCCACAGAACAGTGAGGGAGTACGGTGGACCATTACATTTTCCAGGGCTCAGCCAAATTGATTCTGGTGGTCAATGAAGCTGCAAGTCTCAGGAAGCTGGTCCCATGTTCAGTAACTGATAGGTATTCTTACATTCATCTCAAGGGGGTAGAAGAATACTTTAATATAAAAAAATGTGTAAAAAGGGATGAAGATTAAGAAGTGGAAAACTTGAAGTTAAGCCAGAGGCAAAATTTCCTGACAGCATGATGTACTGGACTGCAGATAGGTCTTTTGATGGATATGCTTGCAATTCCATTGTTAAATTAATCTTGTCTGCATTTTTCCGCATTTATTTCTAATGTGTCTGCTAGGCCAGTACCTTCCTGGGAACATAATATAAAAACAACTATTAAGTAAATAGAAAAGCTTAAACAATACGCATATAACTCCAGCTTGAAGCATTTTTTTAATGCTCTATAAATCACTAGAAAACACGTGACAGGAACTATTCCTGATCGGTCTTAGGATGTGCAGCATATCCCAAGAAAGTTTTCCTGTTTATTACTTTTTTGAGTGTATTAATTTATGTTTTTTGACTTTGAGATAGTTAATATCCAGAAGAGTTATTTGGCTATGGAAATAGCCTTGAAGGCTTAGGTCTGGGAAAATAATAGAGAGAAAGAGTTAGTAGGGCTTAGTAGAAGAATTGAGGGAAGGATGCAGGGAAAAGTGGACAACAAATAGAAAGAGGAAGCTGGTGAAGGCAGACCTTGGTAGCTGGGGCAGCGGCACTTGGGCCGCTCCCGGTGAGTTAGCCCGCAGAGGCGCCTTTGGGCGGCGAGAGAATAAAATCTGGTTTTGACATGTTTATTTTATATGGCAATGAAATGTCTAGCCTATATATTTTGTAGACATTGAGAAATAAGGGACTGAAAAGAGGAAGAAGGGTCAGGGCTGAAGATGGGGATCTGGGGCTCATCTGAGTATAGGTGGTAATTGAATCCTTATGGCTGCACTAAGGGAATAAGTAGAGAAGGAAAAGATGAGCTAGGAACCCCTGGCTAAGCCCTGGGGGCACTAAGTGGTAACGCATGTAGGGAGGGGGAGAAGTTAAAAGAAGGAAGAAAAAGCAGACAGAAATATCTGAGGAGTCCCAGGGCCTAAGGTCCCTGCCACTGAGGCCGTGAGAATGTTGAGAAGGCAACAGAGATCCCTGGAACGGGGGAGTCGCTAAGAAGTTCAGTTAGAAGCCATGGTGTTTGACAGCTTCCATAAAAGCAAATGACAAAAGCTAGGACTGCAGAGAGGTGAAACCAAGGCCGAATCTGGGTCTGGTCTGGATAGTTTCCTCCATGCTCTCTAGTACAGAGCTTTATAAGATAGTGTTGGTTTAACGAATGAGGGAAGGAATGAGTGAATGAATGAATCAAGCAAGTAAGCAGATATAGAAACATGGGCGTTTTCATAAAGCAGAGTACTCAGCAGTGCCTGTGAGCATCACTGACAGGCCAAACACATAAAACAGGCAGAAGGGAGAACAGGAATTGAGAAAAAGAAGGACAAGGAAGAGACGGAAGGGGAAAGGAAAGAGCAGTAAGGACTGAAGAAGGCCGGGATTTCCTGGAGTGTGCAATTATGGAGCCCTAGATCTGTGGGTTTGGCCCTTACTTTGTTCGTATCTCTAGTTGTTTCTTTGACATTCATCTTGTCTCTGCGATGAAACTTTAAGTTTCTTAGCAAAGACAAGAACTACTGTTGTGTATCTCTTTAGTAACTAATACAATTCTATAAGCATTTACTTTATACTTGATAACAGGTAGAGAGAAAGAAAGCATGTTTTCAGTAATTTCTAAAAAATGAAGAATTATCTAGAAATTTAGTCAGTTAAAACGTCCAGTTTTGATAAGTCAAACTAAAACATCCATTCTTCATTCAGAAGAGGCTTTAAACTTGGATTTTCTAAGTAATTTACTCAAACCCCTGTCTTGTCTCTCAAAGACCCTCTTGTGAAATGCCCTTGTGAAGTGCTTGTGAAATGGCCTTCTGACTTAACTCCACAAAATGTCCTTCCTAATCTTAGCAAAATGAAGAAATGGGTCGAAATGATTTGAAATATGCTTCTCTATCTTTTCCTTCACCTCTTTTTGGTTCCATTTTCGTAAGAGTACCTGTCAGCATTTGCAGATGAATTAAAGGCAGTGTCGTTCTGGAGGGAAATCACATGTTCCTTTGATTTTGTGATGGAAGGACTTATAAAGAGAAGTGGAGCTTGGTTAGAAAGGAGAAATGTGCACATGGGAAACGAAAGCAGGGCTGGTGAGAAAACTTGGTGGTGGCGTTTAATTAATTTTGATACTGGGAAATAGTTATGTAGTTAATCTATAAGATTTTTTATGCTAAATGCTTGGAAAATTTCAACTTTTTTATTTTCAACCACTTTGTATGCAGTGATGGCATAAATAAGAAAAATGGCCCTTGAAAACATCAAAAATGTAATTTTCACCTTCTTATGCTTTAAAAACACCTAAATGCACTTTTCTCAAACTTTTAAGAAAAGAAACAAAACTCAGATTTTGGTAAAGATCAAGACGAATGGTGTTGACAAATTTCAGGAGGCTGGAGACTCTGAAAATAGTCTTATGGATGACATCTGTATGTAACTTTAAAATGCTCTACCACAGATGCTCCTATAAGGGCAACAGAGAAATAGCTGGAAAAGGTAACAATGTTACTTATTTTATTAAATATGTAAGAATTGTTTGCATCCATTTCCTGGCAGTACTTCCTATTTTTAGGAGTGAGATCAATGATGTTGTAGAGGTAGAGATACCAGTGGGCTGACTGCAATTTTCAAAGCACCTTGAGATGTAAAAAAAAATGTTTCTGCGGGAGGGAAGAGGTACAGTTCTGGTAAATCTCTCAGCAGGATGAAAAAGAAAAGGGTCTAGACAGTCTTGTTTCATCTGATAGAATTTTCCCACGGAAGATGGGTAAACCTCAGATAAGAACATTTATCAGACCTCACACATTTTATAGCCACATCCCTTTGGGAACATTACACAGCATAGACTTGCTAAGTCCTGAAAATGGAAGACAGAAAGCACTATAAAAAATATGGACTGGCGCCCTGAGAAACCAGTCTTTATTACTCACCCTAACATATACATTAGGCATTTTGGTGTACTTGTTAAATGATACATAAGACTGTATCACTAATGAAAATACAGCAGTAGTCCATGAGCTCTTGGCTCAAAAGAAAGCAAAAGTAAATTAAGCAAAATACCTAATTTTTAAAAAAATGGTAGTGGTCCTATTGGAAAACCAAATATATGCTGACCCACTTTTCCTATTCTGCTCTTGTCTGATTTTCATAACAATGGGTGAATGCAGAGGAGCCTTGAGCAGGATTGCAGAAAGCAGGTACCTATAGTCCATTAATCCCAAACTTCAGAAGCAAGAGCAAGTAAGCTGGCAACCTAGGAGATGCTTTAGTAGTAAGGGCAGGTGTTGCCAGGGCAGATTTTTGCCAATGAAATAAGAATTTAAGCAAAATGTTAAATTCATTTAATGTTATTTCAAAGGCTAATCTAATAATTCTTAAACATTTATGTAAATCTGCCATTTTCTCAACTCTGGAAGACAGATAAAGAGAACCACGTGGGAAGATATAGCATGTTCTATTACTTGCCATTCAATTGATAAGAATTACAATGTCTGTGAATTCATCAATACCACTGAAAGACATGCAGTGGAATCAAATAGGTGGCAGAATAGGTATATGAATAGCATAATAGAACAAATCTTTCACCAGATGGTGTTCAGATTTGCTGTTTATTTGTGGCTTATTTAATATTATCCTGCTTTTCCTCAGTCCACAAAGGATTCAAAGCGTCTTACAAAGAACACCGTGGGCCTCAGGCAACCAGCTTTTAATGACCAAAAATGAACTCTTAAGTCCATGACATTTAGTAATTTGTCACTTTTCTTGGGCACAAAGTTGAATTCTGGCTCCAGGAAGCTGATGTTTGGGAGAAAATCATTTAGTTGTGGATGAAGTGAGCCAACACGTAGCCGGTAGTCCCAATGTGACTTATTTGTTTCCTAATTTGAGTTTACATAGTAACTGTCTTAAAGAAACAAAACCCTTTTTTAGTGATGGGGGAGTTCTTTGTGAAAATAGCCATGAAGTGAGAGATGAGTCCTGGGTAGAAGCTGGAAAGGGAGTTAACTTGCGGTATGAGGATGTGCACAGGAAACGCTTGCCTCTAGATAGTAATACAGTTTCAGGAGAAATCTCCAAACCTGAGTGAACTGTTTCCTGGATTCTCAAGTTTAGAGACTGTGAATCTGGGGGCTTGCCAAGTCCTCAAAAACATCAAGGGCCTACTAAAATATAATAGAAAATCTAGAAAAAAAGATAAAAAGACAAGGAACATGTAGATTTGTTTAGAATGTGTACTTTAAATGCAATTCTCCTATTACCAATTGATATGGTTTGCCTGTGTCCCCACCCAAATGTCAACTCGAATTGTATCTCCCAGAATTCCCATGTGTTGTGAGAGGGACTCAGCGGGAGGTAATTGAATCACGGGGGCCAGTCTTTCCTGTGCTATTCTCATGATAGTGAATAAGTCTCACAAGAGCTGATTGGTCTATCAGGGGTTTTCACTTTCACTTCTTCCTCATTTTCTCTTGCTACTGCCATGTAAGAAGTGCCTTTCGCCTCCTGCCATGATTCTGAGTCCTCCCCAGCCATGTGGAACTGAAAGTCTAATTAAACCTCTTTTTCTTCCCAGTCTCGGGTATATCCTTATCAGCAGCATGAAAAGAGACTAATACAGTAAATTGGTACTAGGAGAGTGGGGCATTCTTGAAAAGATACTTGAAAATGTGGAAGTGACTTTGGAACTGGGCAACAGGCAGAGACTGGAACAGTTTGAAGGGCTCACAAGAAGACAAGAAAATGTGGGAATGTTTGGAACTTCCTAGAGACTTGTTGAATAGCTTTGCCCAAAGTGCTGATAGTGATATGGACAATAAAATCCAGGTTGAGGTGGTCTTAGATGGAGATGAGGACCTTGTTGGGAACTGGAGCAAAGGTGACTTTTGTTATATTTAAGCGAAGAGACTGGTGGCATTTTGCTACTGCCCTAGAGAATCATGGAACTTTGAACTTGAGAGAGATGATTTAGAGTATCTGGGAGAAGAAATTTCTAAGCAGCAAAGCATTCAAGAGGTGACTGGGGCACTGTTAAAGGCATTCAGCTTTATAAGGGAAGCAGAGCATAAAAGTTTGGAAGATTTGCAACCTGACTATGTGATAGAAAAGAAAAATCTCATTTTCTGAGGAGAAATTCAAGCCAGCTGCAGAAATTTGCATAAGTAGCAAGAAGCCTAATGTGAATCCCCAAGACCATGGGGAAAATGTCTCCAGGCCATGTCAGAGACCTTCACGGCAGCCCCTCCCATCACAGGCCTGGAGGTCCAGGAGGAAAAAGTGGTTTTGTGGGCCAGGCCCAGGGTCCCCATGCTATGTGCAGCCTAGGGACTTGGTGCCCTGTGTCCCAGCAGCTCCAGCTGTGGCTGCAAGGAACCAATGTACAGCTTGGACTGTGGCTTTGGAGAGTGGAAGCCCCAAGCCTTGGCAGCTTCCATGTGGTGTTGAACCTGTGGGTGCACAGAAGTCAAGAACTGAGGTTTGCCAACCTCCACCTAAATTTCAGAAGATGTATGAAAATGCCTGGATGCCCAGGCAGAAGTTTGCTGCAGGGAAGGGCTCTCATGAAGAGCCTCTGGTAGGGCCATGGGGAAGGGAAATGTGGGGTCAGAGCCCCCACACAGAGTCCCTACTGGGCCACTGCCTAGTGAAGCTGTGTGAAGAAGGGCCACCATCCCCCAGACCCCAGAATGGTAGATCGACTGACAGCTTCCACCACGTGTCTGGAAAAGCCACAGACACTCAACACCAGCCCGTGAAAGCAGCCAGGAGGGAGGCTGTATCCAGCAAAGCCATGGGGGTGGAGCTGCCTAAGACCATGGGAACCAACCTCTTACATCAGTATGACCTGGATGTGAGACCTGGAGTCAAAGGAGATCATTTTGGAGCTTTAAAATGTGACTGCCCCACTGGATTTCGGACTTCCATGGGCCCTGTAGCCCCTTTATTTTGGCCAGTTTCTCCCATTTGGAATGGCTGTATTTACCCAATACCTGTACCACCATTGTATCTAGGAAGTAACTAGCTCGCTTTTGATTTTACAGGCTCATACACGGAAGGGACTTGCCTTGTCTCAGATTAGACTTTGGACTGTGAACTTTTGGGTTAATGCTGAAATGAGTTAAGACTTTGGGGGACTGTTGGGAAAGCATGATTGGTTCTGAAATGTGTGGATATGAGATTTAGAAGGGCCAGGGGAAGAATGATATGGTTTGGCTGTGTCCCCATCCAATGTCAGCTCAAATTGTAGCTCCTAGAATTCCCATGTGTTGTGGGAGGGACCCAGGGGAGATAATTGAATCACAGGGGCTGGTCTTTCCTGTGCTATTCTTGTGATAGTGAATAAGTCTCATGAGATCTGATAGGTTTATCAGGAGTTTCCGCTTTTGCCTTTTCCTCATTTTCTCTTGCTGCCACCATGTAAGAAGTGCCTTTCGCCTACCACCATGATTCTGAGGCCTCCCCAGCCATGTGGAACTGTAAATCCAACTAAACTTTTTTCTTCCCAGTCTTGGGTATGTCTTTATCAGCAGCATGAAAATGGACTAATACGCCAACCTTGGGAAACTTCATTGCATGACCGTTTACCTAGTTTCTTCAGTTGGAAACAAGGGGAAGCCGGTCATCCCCACCAATTGTTGTGCCCAAAGAAGGGCAGCATGGGCCTTCTGCTAATTTAGTTGGTAAACTTGGATCCAATCAAATAAAAAAAGAAGAAAAACAAATCCCTATGGCCATTCTTAAAGAAGACCCCTCAGGAAATAAAAGAACAAGGTTCTGGGTCCTTTCCCACTCCCAGAGCAGAGCAGCTCCATTTTTATGATTTATATAAAGTGATGTTCTAAAGACTGGAGGTTAGGGGAGAGAATGAGGAAGACGAATGTTTCTTTGATGAAGGAACACTCAACACCCACTAGGGGCTTCCCTGTGTTACATTCAGACCACTGTCAGTTCCTGGGCTTTCAGGGAATAAGTGGTACAGTAGTGGGCTCCCCTTGCCAGCTACAGCACTGGACCAGTCCAACAAAATATATTCTGAGGCTGAAGATCAAAAAACTTAGTGAATAACTGAAACTCCTGTAGGCTCCTGTACCCTGTGGGAACCTAGAAGAGTATGGTAGGACAGCAACATAAGGGCCATGTTCTGGCTTCAAATGGGAGCTCTAGAGCTCTGATGGGAGATGCCAGACTTAATCACCCTTAAGAAAGTCATCCTCGCTAGGTGCAGTGGCTCACGCCTGTAATCCCAGCACTTTGGGAGGCAGAGGCGAGTGGATCACCTGAGGTCAGGAGTTCGAGACTAGCCTGACCGACATGGAGAAACCCCATCTCCACTAAAAAATACAAAATTAGCTGGGTGTGGTGGCACCTGCCTGTAATCCCTGCTACTCCGGAGGCTGAGGCAGGAGAATCTCTTGAACCTGGGGGGCGGAGGTTGCAGTGAGCCAAGATTGTACCATTGCACTCCAGCCTGGGCAGTAAGAACAAAACTCCATCTCAAACAAATAAACAAACAAAAAAAACAGGAAAGTCATTCTCTGACCCCACCCCCAGCCCACCTTGGGAAGGATACTGTTTAATAGTAACTTAAATTCCTCTTAGGGTAGGGAAGGTCCATCTTGTCTTGGCTTATTCAGGGCAGTGGAAGCTTTACCCACTTCTCACTCTTCTTCATGTTATTGAAGCCCAGTTAAAATGAACCAACTTAAATTAGAATATAAAATTATTTTAATATTTCTTCATCTGACTTGCTTCTAATCCCATTGTTCTTTTTGCTGTATCTGAAGACAGTCCCAACTTCTCAAATATATTATAAATTTCTGGGCTGTAAAATGAATATGGATGAGGGACTCAAATTTTGTAAAAGCTATGGGGTAACAAATCGCCAATTGTCCTCTGCCTCTGTGTTGCCTCAGCTTACCACAAAACCCCCCTACGCACATACACACACACACACACACATCCCTGAAGTCACTCTAAATATCAGTAATTATGAAGTTGACCAGGCGCGGTGGCTCACACCTGTAATCCCAGCACTTTGGGAGACTGAGGCGGGCAGATAGCTTGAGGTCAAGAGATCGAGACCATCCTGGCCAACATGGTGAAACCCATCTCTACTAAAAATACAAAAATTAGCTGAGCGTTGTGGCGCATGCCTGTAGTCCCAGCTACTCAGGAGGCTGAGGCAGGAGAATCACTTGAACGCAGAAGGCGGAGGTTGCAATGAGCTGAGATCCTGCCACTGCACTCCAGCCTGGCGACAGAGCAAGACTCCGTCTACAAAAAAAAAAAAAAAAAAAAAAAAAATTAATTATGAAGTATTTGGCAACTTCCTGGGGCCTTCCAACTCTCTCCCAGCCTTTCAGAACAGGTCTTCCTATTTTCTTCCATCCCTCTTCTGCCATTCTGTCATATTTCTAGAGTGGGGCTGGCAATAAAGCTATCAAAGAAGAGAGAAACCATATGTTCTGAGGTAAAATGTAACAGAATAAAGAAAGAATGCCATTAATTTCCAGCCCTTGAAAATGCCCAGAAGCTTCTAAACAGACCTTCCTTAAAAGTTTCCATCTACTGTCTTTTATTAAACCCTGGTATTCCTCAAATGTGAAATTCCAATCTGAATTGTTAAAATATTTTTATAAATAAAAAAACTCTATTAATTTTGAGTAGCTCAAAAGTATCTCTTCTACAATTTCTAAAGTAAATATGCTACATTTAAGGTTATAAGCTTTTGCCACCAGGTGTGCTTCTAACTACTCTTTATATCTTTTGTTCGCTCAAGGTAAAACATGTCCCAAATTTGAAAAAAAAATTGACTTTTGAACAATTTCTAATAAGCATTTCAGTGGTCCTGAGCAGGAGGAACTATTCTTCTAGTTTGTGAAGTAGCTAAGGAAAACATCTTAGGCATAGAACATTCATTTATATTTCCAAGACCTTAGCCTGACCAATTAACCTGACTTGCAACTTGGGCATTTAATTAGGAGCAGTTTGGACACCAGAGTTCCGATTCTGCTGTTGGTGCCATCTTTTCCTTTGGGGAAGTGTTCTGCTTGCAGCCTATATTTTGTGGACATCGTTTCCTATATATCTTTGTGTCTAAACTTCAAACATAGTAGGCATTCGGAAATTGCTCCCTGAACTGAATTAAATGCAAGGTTAATTCATGGATGTACATGACCAGAGTTGGAGTAAAAAATGAAATAAAGTGAAAAGCACTATCAATTAATCAGGTGAAGTCATGTCAGGCAATCATTAAGTTTTCGATGATCTTGCAGATGTTTGAATGAGAATCCGGATCTTGGGGCATTTTCAGTTGTGTGCACTGACATGTGAATGTGTGTGTGCCCTCACATAAGTTCTTACATAGCAGAAGGAAGGAAGTTGTGAAAGGGGAGAAAATAGAGCTATTGACTGCAGAGCCATAAAGCTGTTTTTAGAATGACTGCTTCTGTTGTATTGGGGAACGCTTCCTTTGAGAAGGAGTATATTATGCATCCTCTTTCCATTAAGTCTATTTTTGGAAGAAATTACAGAAGATAATATATTACCAGCTTCCAGGGACCTCTTATCAACATAGCCTCTGTTCTCATTACACACCTGCTTAAAGCAAAATAAATTATTCTGTCCTCAGGAATGCCAACCCCAGACAATCAAAATCTTCACTAAATCACTGTATTTATTAGGGAAGCTCTGATTTTTGAAAAGTGTTAACTCCACCCCTAAAAGCAGTAAGTGAGAGCTAACAACACTGGAGTCTTGTGATTGAGCATTCAATCAGCTTCAACAGGGACAAAGTCTAGGAATTGTTTTCAAAACAGTGTGGGGCTTCCTATTCAGGAGGAAGAATCTGCGTTTGGCAATTATTCCAGTTACCTTGGAACAAGAAATTTACTTCTCAGTAGTTTTACAAATTAAATGTTTAACTTTTCTGTATAGAATTAATGCCTAGGAGGTGGGGAGACGGAGGCAGAGCAGAGGCTTTCAAGGCCAGTTCACAAGTTTGACATTTAAAGTGATAGTAGCAATTTTTTCTCTAACTCCAACAGTGTGAAGTTCTGCTTCCACCTAATTGCAGTTTGCATCCTGCAAGTATGTTGATTTAGACATTAAAACAACTTAAATGTTTAGCAGTAAAAAGTTGTTTAATCATTAAACCACTACCATTTTATTTTGCCCTTTAAACCTGCTTTCAATCAGCAGATGCTGATTTCGATACTGGTTTACAGTCTCATTAACCATGAAGATCACAAAGGAAAGGTTGTGGCAGCAGCGGGAAGCTCTGAAACACCCTCATTGTCACAGGAAACATTCAGTGAGACATTCAGCTGTCTCACAACACACACGGCTCTGAGAGAGGTTTGGGTGACAGAAATGCAGCCTCTAATTCCAGAAGCGGCACCCTGTTCATTCCAGGAAAGGAAAAGAAAAGTGTTTTTCTGCATGACCATGTTGATCACTGTTACCATGCAGTTATCAGGAGTCTTTTTGCTGCTTAAGTGTAATGGGAGGAGGATATATCATTGCAGACTCCTAGGTGAATGGCGTGGATGTTACTTTTTTGCAAAGCGAGGAGGAGTTGCAGTGTTTCATGGCCTTCTTTAAACACACGGGAGTTTTATCACTCATTTTAAAAGCCCAACTTAACACCATTTTCAAACTGAGTTCCAGTCCTGGATTGTTTTTCTACAAAATGGCCCCTTTCCCCTCAGAGTGGGATGGCCATGGGTGCCCATTAATTGCTACACTTGTAGGAACTGAGTTTATTCCCTTCGTAGTAGAAAAAACAAGCTTATTTTCTGAAACTTAATCCTGTGAGCTACCATCCATGGCCACACCAGGCTCCAGGAAGGGATCACGACTTTCCGAAGAGATGAATTGCTGCTTTAACAAAGGCTACATGTGCCTTTTGATTCCATATTCTGCCTCTGCTAGATGTTTAGTTTTGCTGCCAAATATAAAAACCACACTGGAAAAGACAGTTCTTCACTTTTAAGTGGCTGTGTGATAGAAAATTGGTAATTAGTTCAGTTTTGAGGAAGATAGGGACAAACCGTTCTTTACGTTTTATAAAATTGCAAATTATGACAATGATCTCCCATTTGAGATGGAGAAATGGAAACCTAACAAGTTCCGGAGACTTGCCCAAGATTTTGTAGCTAATTATTAGAAGCAGGAAATGGGTTAGAAGCCAGAACCTTGACTTACAGCTAATTGTATTTTCAGCTATCCAAACGTCTTTACTGGATTAATACAAACTTCTCTTGTCCTCAGATAATACAAATATCTGTCCTCATGGAAAATAAAGGCTTACTGGTCTGTCTCTTTCTCTCTCTCTCTCTCTCTGTATCTGTGTGTGTGTGTGTATATTATATATGTGTATGTATATATAAAATATGTATGTATATGCATATGTATTTCTGTCGCCAAAAATGTGTGTGTGTGTATATATATGAAGGTATGTGTATATGTGTGTGTATATGTTATATATTTTATAAAGACACATATTCAGTCAAACATTGCTTAACGATAGGGGTACATTCTGAGAAATGAATCTTTAGGCAATTTCATTGTTGTGTTAACATCAAAGAGAGTACTTAACACAAACCTAGATAGTACAGCCTACTGCACGTCTAGGCTAAACAGTGTATCCCATTGCTCCTCAGCTACAAACCTGTACAGCATGTTGCTGTACTGAAACTGTAGGCAATTGTAACACAATAGTAACTATTTGTGTATCGAAACATATCTAAACATAGAAAAGGTATAGTAAAAATACAGCATAAAATATTTTAAAATGGTACACCTGTATAGGGCATTTACATAAACATGGATGGAAGTTGCCGGACTGGAAGTTGTGGTTGCTCTGGGTGAGTCAGTGAGTGAGTGGTGAGTGAATATGGCAGCCTAGAACATTACTGTACACTATGTAGACTTTATAAACACAGTACACTTGGGTTACACTAAATTTATAAAAAATATATTTCTTTCTTCAATAATAAATTAACCTTAGCTTACTGTAACTTTTTAAATTTTTTTTAAATCTTCAAACTTTTTGGTCAACAACTAAGATATAGCACACACATTTGCCTAGGCACACATAGGGTGTGGATCATCAGAATGTCAGTAGGCAATAGGAATTAACTCCATTATGATCTTCTGGGACTATATGCAGTTCATCGTTGAGTGAAACGTCATTATGTGGTGCATGGCTGTATTTTTATCTGTATAAAGATTACACATATATAAAGGATACAAAGACAAAGAATGTGTATATATTTATATATAGTATACTGTATATATGCATGTACGTATGCATGTATCTTACTTCGGGATTTCCATTTTTCTAATCTTCTTACCATTTTAAGAATTGGTCTATGCACAGCAAACTTTTAGAATCGCAATTAAAATATTCAGAGAAGTGGCCAAGTTTTTGTTTTTGTTTTCGTTTTTGTTTTTTTTTTGAGATGGAGTCTCGCTCTGTCGCCCAGGCTGGAGTGCAGTGGCGCCATCTCGGCTCACGCAAGCTCCGCCTCCCGGGTTCACGCCATTCTCCTGCCTCAGCCTCCCGAGTAGCTGGGACTACAGGTGCCCACCACCACGCCCAGCTAATTTTTTGTGTTTTTTAGTAGAGACAGGGTTTCACCGTGTTAGCCAGGATGGTCTGGATTTCCTGACCTCGTGATTCACCCGTCTCGGTCTCCCAAAGTGCTGGGATTACAGGCGTGAGCCACCGCGCCTGGCCATGGCCAAGTTTTTGTATAGGTGTTTGGATACTGTGCATACAAGTTCTACATTTCTCTGTTCTCAAAACTCCTTCCTACATAAATACTGAGGACTGTTCTCTGGCCAAAGTCTGTTAAACCATCTCTCTGAGTAGTAAGACTTTCTCGTGTTTTCCATGCTCTATAGATAGTTCAGTGTTGCAGCCTTCCCATACTTGATTTTTAAAGCAGAGTTTTGTTTTGTTTATTCATGGTGCATTATGACTATAAAATTTAAATACCTTTCCTCTTTGAAGATAATCCTAATTTTAAACACTTGCTCTTGTTTTAAAAAATTGAAAAAAATGTATCGACTTGATATTTCTAAAGAGACCTATGTATATATGTATTAGATATTTATATTCATACATATGTAAATATGTAATATATCTTTTATATATATATATAAGAAATCTGCAAATTTAATAAGGGAGTGTTTAGATTGCAGAAGACCTATCCTTAAATCCCGAATCCCAGAATTCTGAAGCTAGAAGGGCTCTTGAGAGGTGATCTCATCTATACAGAGATGTGTATTTAAGGAGCTAATTTACACAAGTAGGTAACAAAACCTTACACCAATTCTTCAAGCACATGAAGCACCTTACACCGAGCACTTTGGTGAATACCCATTGCTATTCAATTTTAAACTAACTTCTACTGAAAATATCTCATTTTAAAGAGGATATTCAGTTGACTCACTGGGGAAAAACAATTGGATAAACTGACTGTTTGCCCTTACCCAGATAAAATCACTGATGAATTGAATGCATTTTTGTAACGTGTCAAGACACAGGTGGCTTTAACCATCACACACATTAAGTATGGGATATGTGGCAAGGAATGGAGGTTTTTATATAAGAACTGTAGAGGGGGAAGAGTAAGAACTGTAGAGGGGGAAAACCATGAAAGATGGAAGAAGATGAGAATAAAGAGGACAGAGATGATACACTCAAGAAAAGCTGCCTATTTCAGAGTAGAATATATTGTAAGCCCCAGTATAGTTGAATGCTTACAAGAGGAGAAGTTTTCAGCAACTCCTTTGTTTCTTAATGTATATATTATATCTGAACAGAATGCTTCTTTCCTATGAGCTAGACAGTAGGAAGTAATCTATCTTCAACCTTGTTTGGTGTGTAAATAGAACTTCAGAAAGGGTCTGTTGAACTTTGGACAGGCAAGCTCCATGAGCTCTCCCTCGCTCTTTGAGGCAGGTTAAAGGGTACGGCCATGACCACCACCTTAATCCTTCAGGGACTATTTACAAAAGATTGAAAAATGTGCCCAGGGCCTGTACCTGGCCCTCTGTGAAACTAGCCCAACTCAAGTGGGCTGGCAGGCAAGCCTGGCTTTCATGGGGACAGAAGAGAGAGTTTGGGGTGAGCTTGGCATCTTTCAACACATGTTTTTTGGCTTCTCCTACTGAATTTGTAATTTCCATGATATTTGGTGGGAAAATGGACACTGGCCTCTTTTTCTTTTTGTCTGCTGCTTTGCAGCTATTGGGATTCTGAGCCTTGGGATAATGAAGCAGGCTGTCATTTCCTACCCCCAAATAATGCATTACAAAGTGGAAATGCAAATTTCCTGTGCAAGCTCTAAGTAGCAGGTGGTATTTCCTTAATATATTGTTTTTGACCTTTGGGGAAATTGGTATTATGAGCTTACTTTGGAAAATTAGAATAGCATCAAAGTCCTACATTTTCAATAAAACAATCAATATCTTAAATTTTAAAAATCAAACTAAATAACAATACCAGGAAAAGACACATATTTTGTTTTTATGTGTTTAAGTTTTGTAATTCAGGGAGGACAAGAAAAGGGATATGGTGCAGTTGAACTTTCTAATTCACTAAGACAGGAATAAAAGGAAGGAAAAAAATGTATATTTTTAAGTTTCAATTTAAACCATCGCTGTTAACTAAATGCTTGGATACGATCAGTCATACAAAGAGTTAAATTAAGCATGGAGCTGTTCAGATGGCAAATCTGAGTTGAGCTGAAGGTAAAAGACATCTGTATTTTTCATTCATTTGCTCAGCAGCACTAAATTTCAAGCTTGTTTTTTGTTCAGCATCAAAGAAAAGGTTGTTTTATGGTTATTGGATTTTTTTTAACCCACATATTTCATGAAAGAGACTCAAGTCACTGGGTCTTTATATTCTTTTAAGCTATTTTTCTGCCCACAGCCCTTCTGCAAGCCATCTTGTTGAAGAGGGAAAACATAATTTCATTCTTTTTCTCTTCCTTTGAAGAAAAAAATTTAAGAGATTTAAATACCGTTCACATTTTGGAACTTCCTTCTTTACCCCCTCCCGAAACCATCATCTCACAACTATGTAAAGCAATCAAATGTTGAAAGACTTAAGAGATTTTCACTCCCATAAATATCCTTTATATACTTATAACTGCTCTACTTATCAAGGGCAACAAGAATGGAACCCAGGAGCTAACTAAGTTTATAGATGTGTGTTTGTGTGTGTGTGTGTGTGTGTGTGTGTGTATCAGTATATCCAGATGTGTCCAAATGTACACAGTATTTTTAGCATACAAATTGCTGATTAGGCATCTGTATCATTTTTTCCTCTAAAATGTCTAAGTGCATGGATCTATTAGTGGATGGGCGCCAAAACGACACAGTCAATGGAGGACTGAAATATTTACCAAACCCAAGAAATGAAGGTTTGTTTGAATAGTTTAAACTTGACGGGAGGCTGAGACAAGAGGATCACTTGAGCGTAGGAGTTCGAGGCTACAGTGAGCTCTACAATCATGCCTCTGCACTCTAGCCTCGGCAATAGAGCAAAACCCTGTCTCTCAAAAAAATAAAATAAATTTGAGTAGAATAAACTATGTAAACTTGGATAGTCTGGTCACCTTCATTCTTTAATTGTTCCATAGCTTATATTTGGCTTCAAGGTCCAGGTTTTCGAGCACAAGAAATCTGCGTTTTCATTCTAAGAAGTATAAAGCAAGATAGTTATAGTTCATGTGAGGTTCACATTAATTGTCATTGCACCTCTTCTTCCCAGAAGGAAGAGGAAGTGAGAGCTGGAGTCAAAACTGGGTACTGTAAATGCTCATCTAATCTTGGAATCTCAGAGGTTATTAATTTTCCAGATAGTTGAGTTATTGCCTTCAAATTTTAACTTCAAATTTTGTTAATGTGGTGGTATATGAAAATGCAGCCAATGTGCATGATATGTGTGTCTCAAACTATATTTATGAATTCATTGAATGTAATTTTATATGTCTCTTGATAATGTTTGATTGTTAACATAAGCATCACTAGACTTGTCAAGTGGCAAAGATCATATTCTTTCATTCTTTCTTCCTTTCTCATTTCTTGAGTGCTGGCTATATGCCAGGAACTATGCACCCACTGTGGTGCTTGGTGTATAGAAGGCACTCAATGAATATTTATTGAATAAATGAAAAAAATAATGAATAAACAAGTTCAATGGATAGTTAAAAGGATAGTTTCAGTTCCGTAAACCTTGATTTGGGTGTAGGACCAGTCACAGTGCCATGACAGAGCTATTTGGTGATAAATAGTATGGAGTGTATTTACCACCAAGCAGTAATGCCCTGTCCCTCCTTGAATAGTAGTACCGATATGAGAGTGCTTTTTAAAATTTTTAATCATTGGCCACTGTCTCGTGAAATTGGAGGGAAACTGTGCAGCAACAGGACTCTCTGGGCATTGTGACAAGTCTACTGTCTACAAAATTTGTGTTCAAGACAAAATCTAAAGCAGCCATCTTTCAAAAGGATGTCCTCACTTTCTGAAGGACAATTATTGCAATGACTATAGCCAATGAGGTTTTTCTTGCCAATGCCATTCAAAATATCAGTGATTATGGCATCTTGGGCACCGTACCAACTTGTTTTTTCTTTCCCACACCTCTGTCCCACATGTTATAAGTTTATTCTTGGGTTATGACAGAGGAGCATTCCTTATCACTTTGAGAAGTTCAGCTAGGATATTTAGGGGATGAATTGCATTCTTACGAATTCTTTATCATGATTACACTCCTATCTAGTATAATGTGAAGGTGAAGTAGGGCCTTTAGAGGTAGACTAGCATAGGTTTGAAATGTTTGCTTCTTTCCTTACCAGCTTCCAAAAGTAACCCGGGGACATGTCCATGCTTTGTAAACATGGTATCTTCATATACATGCTGATATACAGGAAAGATCTTTGCAGAACTCCATGAAGTTTGTTTTTATTATTGTACCAAAGATTACATATACCTGACCAGACACAAAACCAAGCTGTAAGTTTTCTTCAGGCCTCCTTGATATTTTGTCCTTTAAGAATAAGCGATGTTGCAAAGCACCCCTTTAATTTATCCTGTGTAAACAATCACTAGAGTCTGCAAAATAGATTGCATTTCTTATGAAATCCATTTTGTAATAACATTCTGTATACTGAAAGATGCATTCAGTGAATGAGGTAATTAATGCTAAAGGATAAACAGATTATTTAAAAATTTACCAAACTATACCTTGCTTCCTTAGTAGCTATGCATAGGTAAGTATGTTGTTCTGAAATTATTATTGACTTAAAGAATAAATATGAAAGATAGTGGGAGCTATCCATCAAAAACATCTTTACTTTTTTAAACACTGGCATGCACTCTATAAGCGGTAAGCAAAAGTGACAATTTTTTTCCTAATCACTAAATGTTTACTTACCATTTGTAAGAAGAGTTAACCTGTCCTTAATTTGTTTGAACCCATGGGGCCATGAACAAGCACCATAATAGAGTGAAGAAAGCAATGCCAACATAGACCAATTTTTTTTTATTATTATACTTTAAGTTCTAGGGTACATGTGCATAACGTGCAGGTTTGTTACATATGTATACTTGTGCCATGTTGGTGTGCTGTACATAGACCAATTTTATCAGTAATATAGAACCGTCCTGGGACAGAGTATGCCCAGATATGAGTTATCAGAAAAAGCCACAGAACTCTTCTGTAAACTTCTATATCAACCATATCCTACCTCCTCTTCTGCCTCAGCTTGCAGTAGCAGAAAAAGTTTACATGTGTTTGCATATTCACTGAACAGTAGTCCTCAAAGAATAGGAAATTCTCACATCTTTTTAAAAAGAGCCACTTAAAGAAAATATATTCTAAGTGCTTTAATTCAGATTTAAATGGCTACATTGCGAGATATTATTCCATATAATTGCAGTGATTGCGAATTTATACAGATTTTCAACAGTGGCACTTTGTAACCATTGATAAAATACAGGGGGGTGGGGGGATAAAACCAGTATTGCATGGATCCAATGACATTTTCCCATGCTCACTTTTTCCAGTTGTGTAGCAATGACCATATTCTCTAACAACATTAGCATACTTTTATGCTTCGGTCTTTTTGCTTTTCATTAGGAGAATACTGGAATTCATGCTATAGAATGGTTCCTTTTACACTCCAGCCCACTTGTGCAACTACATTCCTGTGATTTTACTATCTAATACGTTGTGGCTATAACCAGAGAATGCAAAATTTGTCTTCCTGAGAGCCTTGGCCTCTATGTTTTCTACCAAATCATGCCTCCATTTTCTCTATAAAGGCTGTTGGTACACCCACAACTGTCATCTGTCTGTGACAAGCAGAACTGAGGCACTTTTGTTCTGATGCTTTCATTTGTTCACATGAATAGAAGTTCCTCAGTTGAAAATGATTTGCACATAGGTTGAGGAACTGTGAATGAAATCACTCAACCTAGAGGCTGGCATTCTTCCTGCTGCTGGCTGTTGATTTCTTCATCTTCTCCCTGAAGACCCTGCATGAGTGGTGAGTATCCATAAAGGCGCCAGGAGACCCAGACACCTCTGTGGCAGCCAAGCAGGTGTTACCCTGCAGGACTTAGAGGGATCTTAAGAGCAAGAGAAGGAAGGAGTGACTTCTCTCACCAGTGGTCAGAGCAGAAAGTGCAGAGCAGCAAGTTGCAGGTGCTGGCAGTGATGGCTTCTGAACTGAAGAGCAACCAAACTCTCTTATGTAACCCTGTCACCACAGCTCAAAGGGAGGCTTTCTTGCCTCCCAGTAGAAGAGAACTGACAGAGCCTGTGTGGCTTTGCATCCTGAAGATACTATAGTTGTGTCTGTTGAGAAAGCGTCAAGAAAATTGGATTGTTCCAACATTCAAGCTCTTCCATATTAGCTTTGTGTTCCATTTGAAAACAATAGGTTGAAAAATTAGCTTAATTCTAAGCTTACATGTATATGGGGAATTTTATCAATTATTAGCACCATTATAACTTGTTAAACAGTGAACTTATAGTTGAATGTGATCTATCAGATGGCTGCTTAACATTTGCTCAAGAATAATCTATGAGTCATCTAAGCACAGAGTAGCTATTTGAAAATTTGTTGAGTAAATGACATTTCTTTGACAGAAATATCTGCATAATTACAGTGTGTTATACATGCTCGTTATAGCCTAAGGACGTCTGTTTGATTTTGGGTTTTTCTTTTTTTTCTGTTTGCATAACAAACATGCAGACATCATAGTTTGAATACTTACGGTTATGATCTTGGAGAAAAGTGCATCTCTTGACTCTTTAACAGCTTAAGCATACTAAAGGTAGTTTGTAAGCAACACATAACTTTGAACATGGAAAAATTAAGTTTGCGTTTCATGAAAGTCTAATTTTGTAACTTGCTGAGAGTTATTTTTAGAGAGTGGTAGCTTTTGAAGAAAAAGAAGTTTTTTTTTTTCCTGAAATGTAATTGGTAGTCATTAATTCCATTTTATAAAATATATGTTCCTTTCAAAAACAATCTCAGACAATAGTACATTTTAAAGTCTGGATCACTTTCCCAGCAGCCCAGGGTGTTTTGAAGATAGGAGAACAAGGGAAGTACTTTAAGCCGTAAAGTCTTGCAGGGTAGCAGTTAAGTGCTTAAGGCAGTGCATTCTTGATGCAGCGTCCTGTTACAGTAATATTGTGAAAAAAAGCTGCAGGGAATTCTCATACATGTCTAATATATATAGCTTTAATGTTCACTGGCTGGACCCATTCACAAATGGAATCTGTGGGTCAGATGTAGTTTGCAAGCCACTATTATTAAGCTGTTTTCCTTTTACTATTAAGTAATGGTTCCTTGTTAATATTATGAATGCATGTGTTCTTTGCTCTCTCTGTAAATCTTTTGTTCCATTCATTTTTTTTTTTTTTTTTTTTTTTTTTTTTGGCCTTACAAGAATGTGGGGGGAGGATATCCCTATCCACAAATCATGTACTTTAAATAGCCAGGCTAGAGCTGAATGAAGGAAATCAGTCTAGATAACATCTTTGTGAAATGTATGCCTATGAACTCTGCGTCACACAATACAAAGGAAATTGCCATTGTCCTGCACAAATTAGGTGAACAAAGCACATAAAAAATCCTCTTCTTGTTGCCATATATACTCCTGTGCAGCTGAAACTAGAATTCCAAAGGCCACAGAAACGGCAAGGCTTAAGTGACAAATTTGCAAATCAGAGAGTGTAGGTTTTACATTGATAATACAGAGAGACCTGTAATCATTTATCACAATGGTACCACATTTTTTGATACTGAACACTGCAGACCATAAACAATAAGGATTACATGACCACTGCTGCTACTGTGACTACTACTGCCATCACTGCCACCCTCCCTAGTGCTATTAAATCATGCTTATTAAGTTCTTACAGCCAGCAATTGTGCTATGTACTTTAGTGGCATTCATCATATTTAATCACCCCAGCAACCCACTGAGGAATCCACTTTATACAATTAAGGAAATTGAAGTTTCTGCCAGGTCACACAGCTTATGCATACCTGGTCTCATACTTGATCTCTTAGGTCTTTCTGGCCCCAAAGCCCTGTTCTTCCCCACTATCTTGAACTTCCTTTCCCTGTATATGAAGGGAATGGAACTCACCAGGTACCAAGATGTCACCTCCTAACCCTTACAAAGCCCAGTGAGTTATTTGGAGGAGAATTTTTCCCAAGGCCAAAAAGCTGCCCCTGTAATACTCCAAAGTAACTTCGATATTCTGGAAAGAGAAACTACAATCAAAGATAGCACCTTACAAACATCCTTCCTTTATTTAAAAAAAAAAAAATTTTTTTAAAGCTACTACCACCAACAGTTCTTCCCAAGATCAGAGATACCTGCACATCTGGCAATAAGCCCAGACGTACCAAACTGTGTATTATCTAGAGCCAAGGACTTGAATACCACTGCATCTGCAGAGAGACAAGCATCTCATTTCAATAGACAACTTGTTCCTAGAGTGGGATCCTCCCCTGCTGAACTGACAGGGAGCCGGAAGAGCGGCATGGAACAAAGAGAATAGTTATGACTGGGCAGCAGACGGCCCCAAGCACAACCCCAGGTTCTGCTCTTCTTCAGCTTAACCAAGCAGAACTGCAGTTGACTCCCATTAAAAGTCAGTAGACATTTAGTCGGCTTCCAGAATGTGGGCAGAAGCTCATGTTAGTTATTTACTACCCATCTCTGGAATTCCTTTTGGACATGACCAATGAGTTACAGCTGGTCTTTAGGCAGTATGGCACACTCATTAACTAGCTGTCAGGAACAGCTACACCCTTTGGTCCACAAATCTGGATTTACCAGAGGAAAATTCCAAACAGACCAGGAAAGCAAAAACCACTGACACCATCTCCATAATAACTGTAAAACTGAAACATGTACGTTCTACAAAGAGGGCTGTTCTTCTGCCTCCTCAGAAACAATTTGACAAAGGCAAAAACTTTATGCACTACCCCTGGACAAACAATGCAAAGAAAAATGTTGTGCAGCTGATTTCAGAGTCAAGAGGGTGCTTCTTACCAACCCTCAAAGACAAACCAGCACAGAGAATAGTAAAATGTGCAAAGCCAAACTGGTTGCTACTCTCTATCCATTCCCCAGCTTCCTTTGTTCACAGAAAGTGACCCTCTCCATGGACCCGGGGTAAATCTGATCTGTCCATGGTTGTCATGCTGGTCCCATTCCCCTCGCAAGGCAGCTCTGGCCTGTTAAAAAGGACGGTGAAATCTGCAGGGACTGTCAGAAGAGACTCTCTCCTTCTGCTGGACATTGACATTTCTGGAAGTGCCACTGTGAATGGCCACTGCAAATGACTGTACCCATTTTGTGATTCTGAAGGAAACAGACTAAGAATAAATGTCAACTGGCAGAGCAGAAAGAAAGAATCTGAAGCTCCGATGTTTCTTGATCCACTGAATTTACCAACTTTAAACGTGCATCATCTCCAGGCTTTTTGTTATGTTAAGTAAATAATATCCTTATTATTAAATCAGTTTGAGTTGGGGTTCACTGTTATACCCAAAAGCATACAGTAAGAATTTTCTTTGGTGGGCTATTTGAGACTTGTCAGAATTCATTATCTACAGTCTTACAAATTGGTTGGATTTCCATTACTTCCTTATATACACTGATCTGCAGGATATATAGGGAGATCAAATCATATTTAATATGTCTTTTAAAATGTACTCATTTTCTTCTAGCCACTTTTGGAACTCCAAAAAAGTAACTCTGTCATGCTAACAGAATTGTGGGTGTGTAAGCATTGTTTTCCCATGACAATGTTTCTTTTTAATTATTAATTTATTTAGAGACAGGGTTTCACTGTGTCACCCAGGCTGGAGTGCAGTGGCATGATCACAGCTCATGGCAGCCTTGACGTTCCCAGGCTCAGGTGATCCTACCACCTCAGCCTCCCAAGTAGTTGAGATTACTGCTATCAAATGGGTGGCATGTACCATCACACCCAGCTAATATTTGTACTTTTATGTAGAGATAGAATTTTGCCATGTTGCCCATGCCGGCCTTGAACTCCTAGGTTCAAGCCATCCTCCCACCTCATCTTCCCAAGCAAGTCACTGGGCCCCCCAAATCTAAGAGTCATGTCCAGGAATCGGCATTTCCAACAAGCACTCTTTTATGAGATATATGGAAGGTATGACTTAGCGCTTGAGGAAGAAGAGCTAGAAGAGGAGGAGGACTTCTTCCAGGCAATGAGAGGCCTTAGAAATTAGTTGGAAACCTTTTTTTAATATTTACTTCTTCCAGAAGACTAGAAACATGGTAGGGACTGAGTGAGTGAGGTGGATGGCCAATTTCTCTGCTTTGGGAAGATTCTCCCTGAAATTTTCCATTGGTGTTATGGTCTGCTCAATGTTTGTAAACACAGCTTCTCTGAGACTGGAGCATGAAATGGTGTGTCGGTAGCTTTGACTGGTAATGTGCCTTAATATAAATATGTATAAATATTATATGTACACACACACATGCAAACATACAAGTTTTTTTTAATTTTTATTTTTATTTATTTTTTTTTGAGACCGAGTCTCACTGGATCACCCAGGCTGGAGCACAGTGGCGTGATCTCGGCTCACTGCAACCCCCGCTTCCCAGGGTCAAGCTATTCTTTTGCCTCAGCCTCCTGAGCAGCTGTGAATACAGGCACTTGCCACCACGCCTGGCTACTTTTTGTACTTTTAGTAGAGATGGGATTTCACCATGTTGTCCAGGCTCGTCTCAAACGCCTGACCTCAGGTGATCCACCTGCCTTCACCTCCCAAAGTGTTGGGATTATAGGCGTGAGCCACCACGCCCAGCCACAAGCTTTAAATGAAGTGTTTTAAATGACTTCCTCTGTATTTATAGATCATGAGTAAAAAAGAATGTCATGGATGGTAACATTCTAAAGAAAAGAACACAGGCACAGGAGCACCAGCCAGTGAACACAGAGACTATACTGGACAAGGGACTAAAGGCAAGAGACTTGGAGATTTCTTGAGTAGAAAGCCATGTGGTTGGGAAGGGGAGAGGTGTGATGGTGTAGATGGGCCTACATCATTATGGGAAGGACTCGTATGGCATCTGTATGGGGAACGAGCATTTTTATTCTTCTTCATATTTTGGTCACAGACATTGACATATAATATATGAGACTGTAAAGTCCAGAGACACGGGAACTGTGCCTGTATATTTTCTATATCATAGATACCACAGAATTTATAGCTAACATTTGTAACATAATCAAATATTATAGCAGGTAATAAACAAGAGAGAAAAAAACAAAAATAAGTCATTAACATTTATCATGGATATTTTAGCCTTCTTAGCCTTACCTGAATTTATTTTCTACAGTTTTCAAAAGGAATAATAGAAATAAAAGGATTAAAGAAAGTATAGATAGATAGATATAGCTATAAATAAGAATAACAGGATAGGATTTCTACTTTTATAGAAATCTAGTGAGAAACAAGATGCTCTTTATATTTCTAAAACATCTTGAACTTTTTGATGAGAAAACTTTTTTCAGAGCAAAGCTGTTATTATAAAAATAGTATTCTACTGCTGATTTGTCCTTTAAATATATTAGAAACATTCTTTTGAACTAAGATCTTTTAAATTGTTACATTAAAATGCAGTTTTTCTCCCTATTTGATCATTTTTCTTCTTAATGAAATCATAGTCCTAGAAAGCTAGATTTTTATTATGTTTTCAAAAACAGATGCTATTTTTATAGATAAAAGAGGATGGTTGCATATAACACTGATTTTCTTCATAAAAAAAAATAAAGCACGGAATATGCTGAATAAATGCCCAAAATTCTTTTCTGGGGCAGTGTAGAATAGTGGAAACGGAAAAAGATGTGGAGCTATACAACCTCGGTGGGTGTTATAGCTTCATTATATGATGGCCTTGGAATGTTTTGCAAGTCAGTTACTGTCTTTTGGATTCAGCTTCTGCATGCATGAATCTGAATGGCAATACATCTGTACATGGTTGTTGTAAGGGTTAAAATCAGTCAGTGCACTTTTAAATCACGTTACAAACTGTGTCACTATTAATCATATGACACATACAAACTATGTGTCATTATCATCATATGATCCATATCAACAAAATGAAAACTCATGTCAGCTCATCTTGAAATGAAAGAATGTTTGATTCCATGGATGTGATCATGAAGCCGAGTTCAGAGAGACATTTCTGGAATATTCTATACAATGCTAAACAAAGATAAGCAGTTTTTAAGTTAACAGAATGCTGACCCCAGAATCATCCATTTTAGAGAAGTTGAGCTGAGTTAGGTAGTTCAAAACAGTTGCCTGAAGCTCCACTTAGGTTTGAGATGGAGTAGATTTGGAAGACAAGACGAATGAAGTATTTGATTGTCTAAAAAAGGGAATGGAGACACTTTAATTTACAGCTTCTGAGGAAAGGTCATCAATCCAGAGAAGACAGTGAAGGAAGGTCCAGGAAGAAGGTATCCTCTGGAAAGGCCAGGGTGTCAGGGCCACTGTGGAATTGTGAGCATGTAGCAGAAAGAACTCACTTCACAACTGTTTTAAAACGTTAAGGATATAAGCTAATGTTCGGGAATAGTTAACATTTCTCGGATTGACTATTAAGCTTCCTCCAAGGAAAACAACTCAACTGCTAAAGTCAGCCCTCAACTAGTGCCAAGAAAATAGTGCTAAATTAGGATTCTAGGAGAGATATGACTCAGTTAAGTATCATAGAGCACTCAACCCATAAACTATCCCTTTGTAGTCCTTGAGAACATAAGAGATTACAAATGAATGTACTGACTCTTTCCTTAAGGAAAAGAAATGCCTAAAATCATGATTCAGCTTTTAAAATTCAGTTTCCATGTGTAACTGCTATAGGTGCTGGGAAATACTTGATAGTCAAATCATTTTGTAAAACCATTTCAAATGTTTAGTCTAAGACTGGGCAAATGTTCTTGGAACCAAATACATTTTCTGGGTATTGATTCTAAATCTCTTTAGTCAGAACGAAAGCAATAAGAACTGTTTTAAAAATCATATTATTTCTATAAGCTTATGGGCAAGCGTACAAGAAAAGATATACATGTTCCATGTCAAATTGTGTGTATCTAGTTCAAGTCCTGATCTGATGTAATATAATGACTATCTGAATAATTGGCCAAATGTCAAGAAGATGGATATCTTAAAGGGACTTTCAAGTATATTGCCAACATGATTGGAGTATTAACAACAAGTTTGGATATCAATTCTTGATAATTTCCAATAGCATCTAATTTCATTTCCATTATTTCGTAGATGCCTCCTTTTCATCTAATATTGAGCACTAATTAGTCTTCATTTGGCTGGAGTTGACATTAGCTAAAGTTTGAACTTAGGCTATAACATCTATGCATACTTGTTTGATTTGTGAAAACCCAGCAGCATGGCAGTTCAAATATTTATTCATTTTCCTGTGCTGGCTCTTAAGCACATGTGCATATGCAAAGTGACCTAGCTTTGTGAATGGTCATACACAGAGAAAAAGAAATACATATAGAATAAATAATTTGAGCCTTAAAAATACATATATGTATATATATGTGTGTGTATATATGTGTATATATATGCATAGTGCTCCTGTTTTGAAAACTTGTAGCATTAGGAAATAGGACTGAAACATTCATTCTTTTCTATGAAGTAACATTCATCTCACAATTTTCACTCCACTTTTTGACTAAGGGTGGATTTTTCCCCTAAAATCTTAGAGAATCATAAAAATTGAGATGCAAAGTCGACTCCTGAGACTGTGTATTCCTTTACCCCACCTGTATGTGACTGTTTACTTCAGACTGCTTTATGTTCCTCAAAGCACAACCATCTCCCGTAAGACAAAAATGCCTATTAAACTGCTATAACTCGGGAGCACACCAGAGTATCCCCTTGACACTAACCATGGTTTGACAACACTATCACCAAACCACATCTTTTGCTTTTTAATTTGTTAAGCTTAATTGTAATCTTTAACTTTCCAAAGTGAAGGCAAAGAAATTTTCTTACTGTATTTCTTTGTGATAGGGAAAAAGTGATACTTTTCTTCTACTTCGTCTTCAAATTTCTTCTGGAATTTTTTTTCGGTGACCTTATCTCTACTTTGTTATTTTCCCTATTATAAAGAAAATAGTCATCTCTTCTTTCCTACATTTGTCTTTTCCATATTTGATGAGCATGCCTCCCCACACTTAAGAAAACATTGTAGGAAAAAATATTAATCTAAAATTGTACATTGTACTCTAATATCTGCTTTTCATTTGTCTCCCCCCTAGACTCTAGGCTTCTTGAAAGATTTCTTCTTTGTTTTCTACACCCAGTTCCTGTCTGTCATATAGTTCAAATATCAATTAGTACTTCATGAGCCAATGAACCACTTCATCAGGTCAGAATCCAGAAGGATGCATTTTGAAACTAATCATGACACTGTGATTTTTAAAGGGCTTCCCATTGATCTTTTCACTCCATTCCAAAGGTGTCTCAAAGGCACCCGAGGGAAGGCAAAAACTCCGAAGTATCAGCCCCCCAATCTGTTCTCATGAGAGCTGCTATGGCTCATTGCCACACATACGCAGTCTGATGTTAATCAACACTAACTAGAGCAGCTTGTGGCTATTCTCATCCTTGAGCAGATGAAACGAGGCCAGCAGCAGTGAGGGCACTTTGCTATAATAATCCAATAAATACTTTTGAAATGATGCTTACTTTTGTCTTTTGCATTAAAGTCTAAGTGCAAAGCCAAGAGAATAGAAAATAAAGAACACTTCCCCTTTTCCACAATACCAAGCAGAAATTCCAGAGATTTTGCCAAAACTCCCCCATAGATTTATCACGTCTTGGGAGACTTTGTACAGAGAACTACAAAATCTCCTTTGCACCATAAGGGCCAGATGTTATTGTTGAATTGTAACCACCCGTAGCTACATGTGTACACACATTGCACAGTCATCTCTAAATGCACACAGGAGGCACAAGGAATGGAAGTTAAGGCCTAATCTAGGCATTTTCTAGGTTCAGAAAAAAACTCTCACTAGCTACTCCTGGTAGATGGTTTCTCCTCTTTACCAAAGCCTCCCATCACTAGGAGGCAGGTTCATTCCCAACTCAGGAAGAGAAAAGCTTTCAACCCCAGAAGAGTGGTGCTTAGAGGTGTGATTTGTATAGCTAGCTATAGCTGAATCTCATCCTCACAATGTTGCATCAACATTTGATCTGAAATAAATCCTTCAAGCTTTAGATATACCATATTCCTATCTAATTATCAAAATACATTCCTTAGGTACATTAAAACTTTTTGATCACTTACTATTGTAGAATACCTCAAACTGAACTCCCCTATATCTGATCAATACCTGAGTTGACCATTAATTTTAAATTTAATTCAAAGTGACAGTTTTCATTCTAGACCTTCCCTGGATAGCCACAGAGAAGTGTTATGCACAAATTATTTCAGTCATTCAGTTTCAGTGAAGAGGTAGAGTTCAGGTGGATTTGGAGTGGTTATGAAAATCTAGCCAGATGGCCACAGACAGTCCTGGTGCTCTGAAAGAACCACAGCATAAGCAAGAAACTGGAACACCATGCCTGGTATAGGCCAATCCCTCCTTTCACTGCAATCTGGCAGCTTTTGGTAAAGTAAGTGTAAGGGGAAGGATCCAGGCTGGAGAGGAGTGAGCAGGAAAATTGAGTACAGGATCTCAGAAGGTACAAAAAAGGTATGCAGAAGGTACAAAAATCTCTTGGCTAATACAGCTTAATGACACATCACAAAAATTACTCTTACTGAATTAGAAAGACCTTGCCTTGATTGTATGGGATTAAACCATATGAAATTGCTGATAATTGATTGGTTTTGACCTACAAAAATGCCAGTTCATGTGGCTCAACCTGATAGTACGAGTCACACAGGGTGAATGCTGTGAAGACGCTCTCCCTCCACCTATCCTGGTGATACAGTTCTGCAGGAGGATTTGCATCTAAAAATCAGAGATTTTTGTTTTTTAAGAGTCAGAGTCTTGCTCTGTTGTCCAGACTAGAATGCAGTGACTACTCACAGGTACGATCATAGTACGCTGCAGCCTCGAACTTCTGGACTCAAGTGTCCTTTTTCTCAGTCTCCCAAGTAGCTGGGACTAAAAGCATGTGCCAAGATGCCTAGTCCTAAGATTTGTTTTTAGTTGACCTCCCCTGGAGCTCTGGTTTTCCATTGAGGGGCCTCAGGGGCATCCTGGGAGGGCAGAGATGGGTTGGAGTGGAGGCCACGTGAATGAGTCTCAGAAATACCATTTTGCTTGCTTTCTATTGTAGGGTTCCCACATAAGATCTAACATAAAAGGTGTGGGGGAGGTTCTTATGCTTTAAAAAAAAAAAAAAAAAAAAAAAAAAAAAAAAGTGGTTCAAAGCCTCCAAAGCCTGAAGTTCATTGTTTGAAAAGTAACCCAAACGCAAATCTTGACATTCTGGAATATTGAAGTTTTAAAACTGTAAATCCGGAGGGACATGAACAAACATGTCGATTACATAATTTCATGAAAGACAAATTCTTGATAATGGTCATCCTCCTTCAGCCAGGTAAACATCAGATTCAAAGAAAATATATTCAGGACAGCAGTGTGAAATTTTTGAGGATAAGAGCATATTTCGCAGCACATAAATGAAAGTGGATCTTGGTGAATGTTCTGTACAGAAAGAAAGGTTGTGTTTTGAACCTTTAAATAACTTTGGACAAAGGGTGAAGAAGGATATTGTTCACACCACAAGTCAAAAGCTACTCCCATCAATATGCCCCGACCACACAAGTCAAGGCTGCTGCTGGCCTTGATGGTTCATGGCCATTTGGAGTGTTTGCAGAGAGATTTGATGACTACTTGTCTAGAATTTGAGCTGTGTCTACTTATTCAATATTTTGGGACATTTTTCCTATAAATAACCAATCCATTTGGTCTAGAAAGCAGTGAAGTGATTAAGTAATAGGTCTATGTATTTATTGAAATGTTGTCTATATGGTAGGGATATATTCATCTGTCAGTTCAGGCAGATAAAACTGGCTACACTTGTGTGGATACAAACATGATCATAAACCTCACTAGTTCAATGAGCTGGCTTACATCTAAAGGACTCTTTTGGAAGTTTAAAATCAAATATCTTTTGCATAAACATTTTTAATATGACACCATATTTAACTTAAAATTTTAAATAACAGATGATCCTGTGAGATGTTATTTTATAAGGTGTGAAAGGCCCCCGAAATGTAACTCTCACTGAGGAATTTTTATAGAAATTAGGGTTTTTACATCCTTTTTTAGTAAATAGCTAGATCTGTCTTACACTATATTGCTATGAGACTGGAAAACAATCTACATGAAAAAAGATTATGCTAGGGGCACAGAAGTACCTATTGGTTGAACAACGGTCGTATGATTTTAAAACAAAATCATACGATTTCAAAACAAAGTGGGCAAAATCACCTACTACTGGCTGGCAAGAAGCAAAGGATCTAATTATATTAAAATTCTGCTGCTTACATTAAAGCCAGAGACTCATCTGCACAGAGAGCCATAAGAAGGGCTTCTTTCTTTCTAAGGTCAACTTAAGACCCTTTGCATAATAATCATGTTTGCTTTACCATACACTGTGCCTAAATTTTTTTTAAAAATTAAGTTGGTAAGCTCAATTCAAGCCTCTTTTTATTTAATGTTTAGATTAGTACTAAAATGAACTACTAATGTCTGGGTCCTTTGTTAGCAAGGATTTTCTTTCAATGCCTACCAGAAGGAGTGGCTTAGCTGTCTGAGTATCAGCTTTAAAATACCTAGACTTCCTGGAACCGTAGATTGTATTCTTAGGAGGGCTGAGGAACTTCTTAATTATTCTGAAATAGGTGGAATGGCAGACCATTTCCTACACAAGTGTCTTTCTACAAAATCTTAAAAATCCAGATACTCTGTGGATTTTAAAAATTCAGTAACTTTTTTTCTTTCATTTGGAGAACTGCTCGTCTGCTGTACGACCTCAGAAATCCGAAACTATGTTTCCTTTTGCTTATCCTCTACAGTTTCTTAGCATGTTGTACCCTAAGCTATTTGTATATACTTTAACAATGATATTTATTTCTTTGCTTAAGCATAATACTTCCAATTGTGGCTGAGCCAGTCCATTCTAAGGGCTAGACTACAGAGCACTACTCACTGAAATCCATGTGGTTAGAAAGAGCTCTTCTTAATCTTCACATAATACGTTCAACTGATGGGGTCTTTGAGTTCTCACCATTTTTTTTTTCTTTAGAGACAGAGTCTTGCTCTGTCACCCAGGCAGGAGTGCAATGGTGTGATCATAGCTCACTGCAGCCTCAACCTCCAAGGCTCAAGCAATCCTCCTACCTCAGCCTCCTGAGTAGCTGGGAGTAAGGGCATGCACCACTACACCTGGCTAATTATTTTTAATAGAGGTGAAGTCTTGTTAGGTTACCCAGGCTGGTCTCAAACTCGTGAGCTCTAACAATCCTCCCAAAGTGCTGAGATTACCGGCATGAGCCACCGCATCCGACCACAGTTTTATTTTAACATCTATGAATCCAAAACATTTCTTCAAAGTCCTTTGGTGATTTTGTCAATGCTTCTATTGATGTTTTGTTCTGGGAGGAAGCTCTGTTTCACCCCATTGTATTTTAGAAGTTTAAATGCAACCATGGAATGAGGATTTTCATTACAAGTTTTTTGAAAGGTGCAATAGTCTCAACATCATGAACTCAAAATCTCAGTGCATTGAAGGGTTTGCATGCCAAGTTGACAAAGTGCCTAAGTTATATAAACTCCCTATGTCTACACTTAGAATTGGATCATCAGATTCGTCTAAACAACTTGAAAGTCTTTGCTATGTGTTCACTAGAACGGTCATTATGATGTCCACACCTTTAAGAGGGACTCATCCCCTCCACAATTGATAATGAAGGAAGAATCTCCAGGTGAGGTGAGGCAGCTGGACTTTGCAGGGTTGACTCTTGTCCCCTGGGATTCACTTTTCATCAGCAACCTGGAGGAATCAGAACTAGGACTTGCTGAACAATCTGGAGTTGAAAATCAAAGCCGGGGAAGTACAGCTTCTCCTGGATTGGATATTGATTTGACTTTTTTCTTTTTTCTTTTTTTTTTTCAAGGAACAGACTGGGTTTCTTCAGAGCATTATATCAGGGATTAAGAGAACCAGTAGACTCAAGTTGTTTTAGTTTTAGAAAATGATCTCAGAAGATTGTTTAAATTCCCTAGGCCTTGGTTTCCCTGTGAGAAAATGAAAACAGTAAGGCCTGGACCCTCCCAGTAACAAAGGGGCAGATGTTAAAAATATAAAGGATTTTAGCTTTTATATAGGAAATGCATGTGCAAAATATTACTCATTTTTTAAGGTGCATGGACATTTACTGTTAACGGCACAGAAGACTAATATGTATCGTTGATACTATTCAGGTCTTATAAAAAATCCCGTGGCCAGTCGTGTTTTTAATGCCAAGAACCCTGAGGAGCAACTGGTTTCTAAGTATCAACACTTAGTTCTGAGCCGAGAGATGCCTCAAGGAAGATAAGAGACTTACAGTTTGTTTGGCGTCCAAAAAGCTTTCCAGACAGCAGTTTGTTTCCTTCCCCTTTTTATGAATGGTGGTAGTATTATGCTTCAGTCTGCGTTTTCTACCAAAGCCATTCATAAAAATAAAAACAAAACAAAATAACAACAACAAAAACTTTCTCGGCACAGTCTGGAGCCATTGGGTGCCAGAGGCTGGGAAAACATCCTGGCAGCCATAACCCCAACCAACATTGAAAGTATTCAAGGGTCTGTTTGTTTGGTGGTCTGAAAAGTATGAAGTGCTGTGTCTGAGGGTAGCTGGTAGAAGTTCCGTGACACGGACTAGGCCGGGAGCCAGGGCTGGCAGAGATTCAGACATTGTCTTTCCCCTCATTGAAGTGTCAGGAGCTAATTCATGGAAAATTGGGTGAGCTGGCAGCCCTTTCAGAGGATTTCATTGAGCTGCAGTGTGCAGGAGTCACATGAATGCAGGAGCCTCGGCCAAAAAAGGAGGGCGATTTCTGAGCAGTAGGAACCAGTCAGCCTGCACGAATGTGTGTAGATTTGAAACGGTTTGGGAGTAAACATGTGTACAGGTGTAATCGACAGGGAAAAGGGGGAGGAAGAAGAGTGCTGTCTTCTTCCAAATGACCCTTTGGAAATGAATCCTCTAATAGCCCACGCTTGTGTGTCCTAAGAGGCAAGAAGTCCTCATTGTTCTTGGTTCGATTTCCCCTGGAGAAAATATCATCTCAAAACTTGGGCTTTTGTGATGATCTCATCTCTACTGTGGTTTAAAGTCAAAGGGAAGAACGTCTTTTCCTTTGAGCAAAAGTACCTTGCCATTTATTTTATTTTTATGCTGTCCATCTAAAAACAAAAAAAAGTTCTGATGATTTTTATATGGAATTTTTAATGCACCAGCAATAAACCACTGTACCACTGAGAGGAACTCTGAGAGGAAGGGGCTCTCAGAATGAATGAGCAGGGGCTAGTGAATAGTGAAGGTATCCTAACTGCTGTTATTTGGGAGAACTGTAACAATTTTATTTTTCACTGGCGCAAGAAAGCGTGTCACTATGCACATCAGAGTACCTCAGGTGTACTCACAAATCTCAGTGATGTGTAGATAGAATAATGCATGCCTGTATTCAGACATGAGAGTGAGGACTGGAAGTAAATAATCCATCGAAAAGCTCTGGCTTCAAATCTACCTTTTATAACGCCAAAGTAATAACAAGTATTTTCTAATACTCTGTTGGAAAGTTAGGCAGGCAGAAAAACATTCCCTCGGATGTTTCACTCAAAAGAGAGAGTTTTGCTCTACATATACAATAGATATAGATGCAACACAATATTCTTCCTACGATACCATCAAGAAACTGAATAAACTCACAGAATGGGAGAAAATATTTGCAAATCATAAGGGACTTGAATGTAAAACATTAAAAGAACTCACAACGTCGTTATGAAGAGATAGCAATTTTTTTAAATGGGCAAGGGATTTAAATAAACATTTCTCCCCAGGAGACATATAAATGGCCAATAAGCACATGAAAAGATGCTCAACATCATTAGTTGTAAGAGAAATTCAAATCAAACAGCAATGATGTTTAACTTCACACCCATTTGGATGTCTATAAGCAAAAAGACAGGCAATAACAAGCATTGGCATGTATACAGAGCAGTTGGAACTCCAGATTCATTGCTGGTGAGACTGTAAAATGGTGCAGCTGCTTTGGGAAGGTGTCTGGCAGCTCCTCAAAAAGTGAAACAAAGAATTACAGTATGACCCAGTGATTCCACTCCCAGGTATATACCCAAGAATGAAAACATGTTCGCACAAAAATGTGTATATAAATGTTCATAGTAGCATTGTTCATAATATCCAAAAGATGGAAACACCCCAGATGTCCACCAACTAATGAATGGATAGGTAAAATGTGGTATATCCATACAAGGGAATATTATTTAGCATAAAAAGGAATGAACTGCTGATGCTACCACATGGATGACCCTAGAAAACCCTAGGCCAGTGAAAGAAGTCAGACACAAAATACTCTCCATATATTGTATGATTCTACTTACATGAAATGTCAAGATAGGTAAATTCGTAGAGACAGAAAGTAGATTCATGGTCACTTAGGCGTGGGAGGTGGCTAGGGATGTGGAGGTTAGTGAAGAGTAACCGCTAATGGGTACAAGATTTCTTTTAGAGGCGATGAAAGTGTTCTAAATCAGATTGTGGTGATGGTTGCACAGCCCTCTGAATATACTAAAATATACTTTAAATGAGTGAATTGTGTGGCATGTAAATTGTCTCAATGAAGGTGTTTTTTAAAAATGAAATATTAACAAATTAGGTACCTTCACTCCTCAGTTTTGTGACATATAGGCTAAAAACAAAGTGAATCAAACAGTTGTTTCTTTCAAGCTAGTTGGCATGTATGCCAGATTTTAACTGGGAATTGCTTTCACTGAGATAACCTATGTTGTGTTTCCTTAATATAGAGAGATCAGGAATAAACAGTTTTCTTTTTTTTTGAGATAGGGTGTTGCTCCGTCACCCAGGCTGGAGTGCACGATCACGGCTCACTGCAGCCTTGACCTTTCTTGGCTCCTGTGATCCTTCCATTTAGGCCTCTGAGTAGCTGGGACTACAATTGCATGCCACCACACACTGTTAATTTTTGTACTGCTTGTAGAGACAGGGTTTCACCATGTTGCCCAGCCTGGTCTGGAACTCCTGAGTTCAAGCCATCCGTCCACCTCTGCCTCCCAAAGTGCTGGGATTATAAGCGTGAGCCACCACGCCTGGCCATGTATAAACACTTTTAACTTTGGATATACCAGTTGAACTTTATACTTTCCTGTTTTCTTTGAAGACAAGTATCTATATTTAAAATATGTACATCTAATTTTTTCCAAAATGTATATTTTCTTTTAAAATATATCTTTTTCTTTTCCTCCTTAGCCACAACAAGTTGTTCAGAAGAAGCCTGCTCAGGTAAGACATAGTCAATAATTTTTTTCTCCCCATTAATATAAAAAGTGAAATATGTACTGAAAAATGTCCCCAAACTAAACCTTATTTCGCATTTTCTTAATTTTGATTATTATCTTGCAGTATTCTTGAAAATGTGTTGTAGCCTTCAAAGTCAGGAATATATAGTCAACAACCGTACCATTAAAACCCCCCAAAATGTAAGGTCTTAAGTGTACAAAGCAAATATAAATTACTTTAAAAATAAAACTATTTTATTTCATTGCCTCATATGTAAAACAAATATTTAACCTTATTCTATCTTTTATCAATTCTTAAACATCAAATTTTGCCCTTTCCTACTGTCTATATTCTGTTGACTTGACACCAGATTTCTATTTAATGATTCATGACTGGAAACATATTTCTTCATTGAACCATTTCATAATATTTGATGATCCCAAAACACTCCAAAGAATGCTGGAATACTTGCAAATTAAGTTATACTAACTTGCAGACTGATGCATTCTTAGATCTTATTTAAATAACTGAATCCCAGTCTGTGAAGTTTTTGGCAACATCAAAATTGGGAAATGGCTCTACGTCTCTTGCCCCATATTCCTGGACCACCTTGTCCTCACTATAATCTATACATAGAAACATTAAAAAACCGTATTTATTGAGGAAGCATATCTTGAAGAAAACAAAACTGAAGTATAAATTAACCATGATTGTTAATAATGTGAGCCATTATTAAAGTATAAGAATGTCCTGCTGTTATCTTCCTTTCTGGATGGAAATAGTCATTGGAGATTTAGGTGGCATGCTGAACCTGCTAAAATAAGTTGTTAAGCAGTGTCATGAGCTATCAAATTAAGTAGAACTCTTTCGTGTAATTTTAAGTATCCATGAAATCTTTTTCCCTAGCGGTCTTTACAAATCTACCTTGCATCCTGTTTTCTTAGGTCAATGTTGCCTTGCCTGGGAAGGACCACCCGGGCAATCTTATATATCTACTATTCTCTAAAAATGCCACTTAGAAGAGAACTGAAACTTCCAAACATATGAAAGGATCCAGGGAAAGTGTCTTCAAACAATTACACATGAGCTTTAAGTGCAATAAAAACAGAGTTACCATGAAAAAAGTCATTCTCATTGCTGCTCCCATACGTAAAAACTAAGAGTGGGAGAGGGGTGCTAAAAAGACCCAGTGTTTGTGTGTCTTTAAGCAATATTAATATCTATCTATCTATCTATCTATCTATATATATATATATACAAAAACTTGACATTTTAAGTAGGAGAACCCAAATATATTTAGCCTCTCATCCTTTATCTGTACAAAAATCAAGAGAAAATAAATTGATAATTCTGTGCATTTGAGTCAAAGGATGAGGCAGAGTTCACATTTGCACCACAGGCTGTGAACTACAGATTAATCACCTTATGTGATTTGTTAATATTGATTCAGTCCCTGTGCTTAGTGTCATAGGGAAGATGAGTCAAACAAAGAAAAACAGTCACTGCACCTGAGAAATGTATTTATATGTATATGCCTGTGTCCTATCCAGTGGTATGCTGGAATCAGCCCTTGTGAGCAAATAGCGAACTTCTCTTCTGAATTCCGTGTGCAGTGATGTCGAGTAGGTAGCTTGAAATCCACTATGGTGGGAGTATTTACACCATGGAAAATGACAAATACTAAAATTCAGGACTTTTTTTTTTTTTTCCTGAAGAGCAAGTTGTTAAACATTTACCTCCCCAGCATGGCCCCACCCTTCAGCAATTCTGTTTATTTGGTCTGGAGATCCATCAGTATTTTTTATGAACTCCCTAAGTGAGTTTAATGTGCAACCAGAGATGAAGACACTCCATGAAAACACATGGGAAGATGTTTGAACATTTGTTGAGCAAATGACCACAGAATGTCAATGTGCATGGGACACACAGGGGATACGGATGAATGAGTGGAATGCCTCAGGTTATCAAGGGGATGATACCCCAAAGACTGGAATTTTCTTGTTTTGTTTGATTTTGTTGTTGTTGAGTTGCAGAAGGGAAAACTGAAACATAAATTAAGGGAAAGAAATTACAGATGAGATGAATGGCATATACAAAGGTAGAGAGGCAAGAACAAATGCATCACAGGTGGAGATTATTAATGTGGCTAGAACTGATTGCAAGTTGGGCATTAATACACCAAGAAATAATATAAGTGAAATCACAGTTTTTCCCAAGAGAATCCAGAATCTCAAAGAATCCACAAGTGGATTGAGTTGATCTTCAAGGATCAATGTGACTACCTTACAGACCCTGTTCCAGATTTGCCCCATATAGGAGAGTTCAGACTCAGACCTATAAAAAAGAACATGAGCTCACTGGGCTACCTAATTTATATTGTCTGATGACACAGTAATGAATTATGTAAACGTGAAAGCTACGTGAAAGTTCGTGGACGATAATGTAAATTTTACACTACATTCAAAAGAATATCTTCCTTTTCCATCTGTTTCTTTCAAAATACCCTCCCAGATGGCTTTCCCATGTGGCAATCAGGATTAACGCAGCCTCATATCCTTCCTACAACAGCACTTTGAGGGGTTACATTCAGAATCATTTTTGAGGTAAAAATTTTAGCACAGCTAAATATTTTATATCTAAAGAAAAGGGCTCAGAAGTGTGTAAAGAGACCTGGGTTTTTCTTTCTGACCCCATCACTAGGCTAATTAATTTCTCTTTGCTCTATTTATCCATCTAGGAAATGGAATAATAATGCCTTTTCCCTTACTCCCAAGAACATTACAAGAGATTCATAATTATATAAATTCCAGGTAGCATTATTACGTTCTGACTTATTTTTGACGGTTTCTCATTTCCAGAGATTTATAGTCTCAAAAATTCTAGAATCCCGATTTATTCTAAAGTACTTCCTCTTTGACGTCAAGTGTTTTCCTTGAATGTTTTTTAAAGCAGGATTTTTTAGCTGGAGGAAATTTTCTACTAATTGCTCCATCCTATCATTAGGGTTAAAGCATTCAGAATCATGTTCCTAGTATTTCTGTCACATGTATACAGAATTACAAAGGCTCTGTGGTAAAGTATCCTTATACTGCCCAATGCTGAAGTCTCCTCAGATCTTCAAGAATGGCCCTTCTTGAACCTGGGGTACAAAGCAGCAGAGTTTATTCTGAGGAGACGAATTCAGAATTATGACAAATCTCAGCACCTACATATGCACTTGTGTTTGTGCGTACAAGTACATGCATCTAGAGAGAAATAAAAAGTGAAGGACCACCCTGCTGCAGGAGTTCGTGTTTGGGAAATCCACCAGGTGTCATCAGCTGCAAACATCAACTGTGTCCTATAATCCTAATGGGAGAGTTAATAGCCTCTTAAAAATCTAAAGGGGAAAATCTGTAATATGCACGTTAACTTTTTTCTAAAATTCCAAAACCAATGAAAACGGCTTACAAAATAACTCTACTATATTTCCACTTCAAGTGATAAACAATAAATTGAAATTAGCTAATTAGAAATAAATAGAAATGAGGCTGGGTGCGGTGTCATGCCTGTAATCCCAACACTTAGGGAGGTCAGGAGTTCGAGACCAGCCTGGCCAACATGGAGAAGCCCCGTCTCTACTAAATACACAAAAATTAGCCAGGCGTGGCAGCAGGTACCTATAATTCCAGCTACTTGGGAGGCTGAGGCAGGAGAATCGCTTGAACCTGGTTGGCGGGGGAGGGTTGCCGTGAGCAGAGATTGTACCACTGCACTCCAGCCTGGGTGACAGCAAGACTCCATCTCAAAAGAAAGAAATAGAAATCAGCTCGTTTTTTAGCAATTTGAGCAGTTGAATTCTCAGTCATATGAATTACATTCTTAACCCTAGTAGGAAATGGTGGTAGGTTTTTCTTTTTCTTTTTTTAAAAAAAGAAACACCATAAAAGTACCAGATTATTATTATTATTATTAGAGGGTGCTTTGTTACTCAGGTTTTTACTTTGATAAAAATAAGTCTCTTTCCATCTGAGATGTCTAAAAAAGTTTCTCTAGTTTATCAAGTATTTGATCGTTTGCTATTTCCCTTTTAAGGCTGTCACCTGAGACTTGAAGGGACTCCCTAAATGTAATTCAGACATTTTTCTCTCACCTTTCTTCTACCCAAAGGGAAAACAGGTTTTTAAAATCCAAAAGTTCTCCACCCCTTCAGTCTACTTTCCCCATTGTTGTACAGCCCTGGCAAACAATGCCTCTGGCAATTAGGACAGGTACAAACCTGCTCCTTTTCAATTTCCCAGTGAGAGGATTGCAAAGTCTTCAGTTTCTGAAAGACTGGAAACAAAGCTTTCTGTTTCAAAAAAGAGTTTTTACTTGCGAGTAACATCTTCTGTGGGCGGTGTGCACCCGGGCAAAGAAATCTCAGTAAGCCTTGATTATCACGGGATTTCTTCCCCCTCAAAATAAAATGTTGAATGTTTTTACAGAGACTTCAAGGGCAGTTTTAAGGATGTTTATATTTCAGACAACCTAAACATTGTTTGGAGCAAAATGAGAGATTTCATTTTGGGACAAGCAAGTTGATGAATTGCAGTCAGCATCTCGTTCTCAAAGAAGGCATTTTTACTGGGGGCTTTTAGTCTAGACATACAAAGAGGGAAGGAGGAAAGGGGAAAGCATTCTCACTCTAACACTCATCTTTTACATGGTACCTTGGCCAGTGCAGTAAATAGTTCATAATAAATCAGACTGACAAATACTCACTCGTCTACTCACTCAAGGAACATAATGATTTATACTGCCTAAGTCATAAAGATTACTGATGTATTTATTTTTTTACTTATGCACTTTCAAGCTGGTAAAACATCTTGTGGGCCAGTAAATGTTTAGTACCAACTGGCAAAACATGAAGAATCATATCAAAGGCTGCCCTGAGTTGCACTGTTTTGTTGTATAGGAAATACTTTTTGACTTAACCGCTGACCTCTGACATCACACAGGTCAAGGGAAAAGGAGAGAGCAAAGTAGAAACCAAGGTTTAACCCTTAATAAAGTAGCTCAAGGACATAGCAGCACAGGGAAATTGGAGGGCAGAGGAAGCATATCAAAATGATTATTAACTGTAAACAGATGAAGTAATTAGCTTAGCTAACAGTTGTAATACAGGAATATTGGCAGGATGAAGTCAGCGGTTCTTGGCAGGAAATGTTTTATAGAGATGACAACTTCTAACAGAAGTGAAAGAACATCACTCAATTTAGGGCAACTTATAAAACTCCAAAAGGCAAAATTTAGTGTTTCTGGACTTGACAAATTTGCCGAGAGTTTTCTTTTTTTTAGTATGACTGTTTCTGTGTGGGAAAGTCTGTGGATTAGGCTCAAAACAAAATGGCAGTGGCTGCCTGCATTTCCCCTTCACATTGCAGAATTTTCCTCTACATTTTGATGTGTACTGGATAAAAACCAATTATTTACTCAATATATATCTTTCTTCTTACTCTCCAAACTTACTGACCCAAATTAATGTGGAACAAATAGCAATTGGCTTTAAAACCTGGTCTTTCTAAGAAAATCCTTAATCGTTGCATAGAAATATATTGCATTGTCTCAGACACTCACATTCAGGAAATGTTTGCTGGACACTCAAATGTCTACAAAGAAATTATTTGTTAACTTACTGTTATTGATATTTTTATAATCTTACTCAAAAGTCGTAACTCAGGATAATGAAAAACATTTGGTGCAATAATGATTAAAATCCACAAATGTTCTGTTCCCTGGCTGCAAATACAACACCTATGCAAAATTTTACACATCTACAAAACAAAAGGAAAAGGTTTTTCCTAGTCTATGCCATTAATAAGCACATCTGGAATATAACCCTTAAGCAGTCTTTAATCATAATTTAAAGCTACTTTCCATAAAAGTAAGAACATTCCACAACAGTTGTGGAAACACTGAAATAAATTTTCTTCTTCTGGGCTGGGCACGATGGCTCATGTCTGTGATCCCAGCACTTTGAGAGGCTGAGGCAGAAGTATCCCTTGAGCCCAGGAGTTTAGGACCAGCCTGAGCAACATAGTGAGACCCCATCTCTATTTAAAAAAAAAAAAAAAATTCCTTCTTTTGAATACTTTGTTTATGCAAAAATCCTTTTGCTGTCTTTAGCTATTTTTTTAAATGCAGTGTTCCTGTGATAAGAATTGAACCTGGCATGGAAAACTGATCAAACCAGTAATCCTCAGAAATCGTGACTCCTGAAACTTATAATTGGTTTATACCTAAAATGATTTCCCTGTTTGAAAAATGTGCCTACCATCTCCAGATTTTTTAAAAAACAGCCCTTTATCCCAGGAAGGAGAAATTCATTGTATCCCAGAGACCAGCATTACTTCTGTTGCAATATTTTCAGTAATGGAACTGTTGAGGTTACAGACAAGACAAGCCAGAGAGCATTTTAGGAAGCTAATACTTTTTATTTTACTTTCCTCTGGGTACCCTATTGAATAGTTTTTTTCTTTCTTAAGAACCTATCCTTGAATCATAGGTAAAGAAATAATCACAGAATTAGTAACTGACGTTAATAATCACAGCTTCACACTATAGTCTTACTGGATTTTTACTCTTTTTCAGCGTTTCCCCAAGTGGTTGTCACAGTTCTCACACAATCCTGCAGTGTAGATAGACATGTATAGTCATTACTGGTCTAACACAGTGGGACTGAGACCTGCTAGTGCAGTGGTTGGCATCTATGATTAGTGAGGTCCAAGCTCAACCTTCTTTACATTAAACATGCCCTAGCAAGACCTTCAAACCAACTTTATTAAGCTGATGCTAACACACACAAAGTAGTCCTAACAATTCTATGTTATATATACGTAATGTAAAAATAAAGACAAGATCAGGTACAAATGCTGTCAATATCTCAACTTCTTGTCTCCTTTTGAAAAATGTAATTCCTGCCTAGCATTTCCACCAGAATCCCTTGCTCTTGCCAGATTATATGGTTTATATATGTTCCATTTAACATGTTTTTAAAAAATCTGCTGTAGAGTTTTCCTAGTTGGAGGAAATAATCACTTTCCATTAAGTTAAACAGTCTTGATACATTTTAAACGAAAATATCTGACAGAGAATAGAAAAACTCAGCTTTGTGGTCTTGTCGGTCACTTAGCTACAGATGGAACTTGAAAAACTAGTTCCCGGTCATTGCTGCTGAGGAGAGCCCTTTATTTCTGCTGTAACAGGACTGACTCAAGATACTCATGAACGTGGAAAACTCCTAAGTGTGTCATTCTGAGTTCCTGAAAAGTTGAACATACACAGATGACAAAAAAAAAAAAAAAGAATGCCATTTAGCCATAACTACCCTTTCTAGATTACCAAGTATTTGTAGGTTTATTGGCAAGATAGCTTAAATCACATATGTATTTCTGGCCTGCAACATCATGTAATAGAAGAGTTGCAGAATTATTTGCAGTTAAGAAAAAAAAAAAAGATAAGGACTTATTAAAGCTGACATGGACTTCTGTGATTTTTGCACTCCTTACCGCACACAAAGGAGGGCATCATGGTAACACCACCCCTGAGTTTGTATTTCCCGGTTCCATTTAGAATCCACTGGCTTCTTCTACTGCAGACCTGCTGTTTAGTCTGCATCTGAAAATTAAACCCAGAGCTTCAGCTCTTAGCATTAAATACTGAACTTTCTTCCAGCACACACCCTCATCCATGCCTGTATGGTAAGACTTATTAAACTCAAGACATTTTAAAATTCCATCAGCCTTAGGAGTTAAGTTTGGATATTGGGCTGTCTTCCTCCTCCTTTTTAATCAATTAGCAGAAGTGTACCCAAAGGTGTATGTATCACATGCATCATGTTGAACCAAATTAAAAGAACAGTGGTACGTGCAAACTATATTTCTGGGTTTTAGTGGAGTTTTTTTCGAGCTTAGCTAAAACAATGAAAGAGTTACATTTACCAAATTCCTTTTTTCATGAACAAAAGAAAAACTAAGGCAAAGTAAGTGCACTTTTCCAGTAGTTATAATAAAAGTATAGTTTTCCAACTCTGCCCATCCCTTGCCCCGCTCATCAATTTTCTGCCAAGAAAGCTCACACGTTTCAGCCCGGTACCACGCAACCTCACTTGTCTTTGTAAAGTAGCTGCATGATGGCTGGGAGCTGTTTGGTGTTTAGAGGCCTTAGTGGCTGGTGCTCATAAAAATGTCACTGTGCACTTGCACTTTGAAAAGTCCTTTCATATGAACATTCCTGAAGCCCCATTCCAACAGGTAAGCTTTCTTGACCAAAGAGCGGCTGTTTAGCCTTCCCACCCTGCCACTAGACCCTAATGAGATGTGTGCAACTCTTGGCTACAGTTTTCTTCTTATTATTACTTCAAGGCTTCTCTTGGGAGCTACACAAGCTCAAAGGTCCTTTGACCATTAGGTGACAAATGTGATGCAATTTTTTTAAACCATGTCAAGGTACAAGCTATTGTCTATAACACACAGCCTTTTTTTTTTTTTTTTTTTTTTTTATTTTATTTTTTTTTTTTTGAGACAGAGTCTTGCTCTGTCGCCCAGGCTGGAGTGCAGTGGCGCCATCTCGGCTCACTGCAAGCTCCGCTTCCCAGGTTCACGCCATTCTCCTGCCTCAGCCTCCCAAGTAGCTGGGACTACAGGTGCACGCCACTACACCTGGCTAATTTTTTTGTATTTTTAGTAGAGATGGGGTTTCACTGTGTTAGCCAGGATGGCCTTGATCTCCTGACCTTGTGATCCGCCCACCTCGGCCTCCCAGAGTGCTGGGATTATAGGCGTGAGCCACCGTGCCTGGCCCCAGCCATGTCTTTTAAGTTACTAAAGATGATTGAAGCTCAGGGGTCCCTACCAACTCCTCAGTTACAGAAACAGGACTCTTTGGGGGATGTCAGAGCCAGCTGCTTATTCTCCATGTCACCTGTTTCTGTTCTCTCTTTGCACCACAGAAGCACCGTGTGTTAACTCTGGCCAGACCATGACATTTAGGGGAGCTAAGAATGGGTTTTCCAACCTCATTCCTGACAGGGAGGGTTTTTCTTCTCTTCATTGAATGCACACTTGTGGTCCAGAATCCACACATGTAGCCAAAGACCAAGTCACTGGGAATGTGAGAGCTGAGGTTTGCAGAAGTGGGAAGAGCCACCTGCCCCGCCACATCACCCCTTTGGGAACCATTCCTTCCTTTGAAGGGTGGCCAGCCAGGGCTATGCCAAGAAGAGAGAGCTCTCCACTAACTAGACATTTGAGAAAACCATCATTCTGAGCATGTGAGAGCCACATTGCCTGCAAACCTTTAACGGAGTGAGACTCCTACCCTCTGACATCCTAGTCATGTTCCCAGTACTAACTGATAGTCACTAGTAGAAGAATTCCAAGGTCAGCAGAAAGATACATTAATAAAACAACTATCCACATTGTGTTAAGAACAGTTAAGGAAACATTATGATCTACCACCATTTTCATTTGAATTGTGTCTAAGGGGTTGGAAGTCAGGAGTTTCAGGAGCTCACATCAAGCAAAGTTTCTGGGAATGTTTTGAAAAGCTGATCACATTCCATCTAGTACAAGGTCTTAAGTTCATGGCCTGAAAATTCTGTTTCCTTCCGGATTTGAAAGTACCTTGGTTTCCGGATAGTATAGAAAAATCAAACAGTTAGAAATGGAATAATTACAGCTCAATCCAGGAGATTTGCCAGCTTGACTGTGCTCTATTAATTTGTTGACTGTAAGAAGGAATAAAATATACCTGCTGGCTTTTATGCCGTGGTCTGTTTCAGAGTAATCACCTAAGTCCACACCTCATGTCATAATGAGAAGTGAGTCATCTGGGGACAGACGAGGTGTGTATCTGCCTAACAGTTCAGTGACTTTCTGGAATTTAAATATTAAATGAAAGGACAGGGTCACAGGGCAGCTGATCTTTGGCTTGCCTCTCTTTCGTCTGCCCATGGCTTTGATCATGCTACATCCTTCTTTGTGGCCAGGGCTCCACAGAGAATCTCAGGGTCATGGCCTGTTGCCTAGTCAAGAGGTATAAACCTGCTGCTTATATATGTGAAGCCCACAGTTTGGGGGTTGGGAGTTAAAGGGGAGGTAGCCTCATACGTTCCACTTTTCCCACAAAACCCAAAGCAGACTAAACAAAACCGGTGTGAAATCTCATGACTTGATGCTGCCATGGTTATATGTTTCAAGCTGTAATCCATTCATTTGTATGTGTGTTTATTCCCAGGATTGACAGCTCTCTCAGTCTTCGGGGGGAAAGAGAATATTTGAAACCTTTTGCAAAGGGTTTGAAGTATGCAGTGGCCTGTGATTAAAGCCCAGGATAGAGAGAGAGTGTGTGTGCGTGTGTGTGTATGTGCATTCATGTGAGTGTGTGAGTGCCCGTTCATGTGGGGTTTTTTCTCCCATTTGCTGCTTTTACGCAAAAGCGTCACACATGGTAGCATTTAGGAGCCCCTTCACAGCTGAAGTGTTTCAAACACTAATGAATGGAAGTTTGGTCATATAATGCAGACAAGCTTTAAGGCATGCTTTACTGAATGGTGTACTGTGGTGACCTGGGAAAGGAAGAGAGGTATAAATTGTGTCGGTTAGCCACCCAGACAAAATGAAGCCATGTGGAAAATCAAATCTATTAAAGTATGAAGGCTGTTATAAGCTGTTTTAAGCTGGCCATTCTTAAAGGGGCTCGGTCTGCTGCAGGAGTAAATGTTTACCTCTTCTCCCAGATCTTTTTCACATGCCGTCTTATGAGACAATGTGCAGCATTTGATAAAAATCATCCTCTCACTAAGGACGCTTTTATCGGAAATGTTTATTGTCTCCGCTTTACCACCCATGTCCTGAAAGGTACTGCACATTTGTTAAATAAGCAAAAGGAAAGAGAACTTTGCGGCTCAAGCCGGCTCGCAGAAACCCCAACAAATTCCAGAGCCATAAGGAATCAGAAAAAGGAAAGGGGCAGGAGGAGTTAGATTTATATGAAGAGGGGGCCTTGCAAAAACATATATATTAGATTTTCTCTGCTTGGCTAGCCCACCATCAAATGTTTGGTCCATGCGGATTAGTATTGAGATTGAGCAGTTACGCTGAACTTGGGTCACTGTCTCAAAATGTGCTTTAATAAATACAAAGGGGAGGAAATGGATTTGGGAAGGCTCGTTGTCCGCTCTGCCCCTGTTCTCACACTGCCTCTGCACAGTGGTGTAGCGGTCACAAGCTGGTGTTGGCACCAAAACCGACCCGACCCAAATCCTGGTCCCACGCACCCTGTAATTTTGGGCACATTCCTTGTCTGTGCCTTGGTTTTCTCATCTGTAAAATAGGAATATTAACAGAAGGTGCCTACGCATCTGGTAAGCACTCTAAAAATACCAGCTATTATTCCCAGTATCGGGAGGGTGGGTTCATTTATGCCTTAAGAACTGATCCCCCTAACTCTATTTTTCTTGTGTGCCGGTTTTTAAAACTGATGAATGGCATGCTGTTGGGAAAAATTTATTCCATTCCTATTTTTTTTCTAATTGGTGAGTAACCATGCATTGCCCTGACATTCTCTGGACAGCAAACAATTGAATTTGCTGACCAGCCGCCATGATTGTCAAGCCTTAAGTCAACAGTGGCTAATGACCACTCTGGGAAAAAACAACACCTTGATTCCTCAATTACGGTTTAAGAAGCCCTGGCAATGAGGGCTCGCCAGTCATCGTCATCCTCTTTTGAGGCAAGCGCAATGTGCTGTGGAAACAGGTTACCTCTGCACTGTTGGCAAGAACAGCCCACACAGTGTAACGATTGAGCGTCATGGCTGTGCCCTTTGTGTGTTCCAGGAGGAAACTGAAGAGACATCCTCACAAGAGTCTGCCGAAGAGGACTAGGGGGCGCCAACGTTCGATTTCTACCTCAGCAGCAGTTGGATCTTTTGAAGGGAGAAGACACTGCAGTGACCACTTATTCTGTATTGCCATGGTCTTTCCACTTTCATCTGGGGTGGGGTGGGGTGGGACGGGGGAGGGTGGGGGTAGGGTGGGGAGAAATCACATAACCTTAAAAAGGACTATATTAATCACCTTCTTTGTAATCCCTTCACAGTCCCAGGTTTAGTGAAAAACTGCTGTAAACACAGGGGACACAGCTTAACAATGCAACTTTTAATTACTGTTTTCTTTTTTCTTAACCTACTAATAGTTTGTTGATCTGATAAGCAAGAGTGGGCGGGTGAGAAAAACTGAATTGGGTTTAGTCAATCACTGCACTGCATGCAAACAAGAAACGTGTCACGCTTGTGATGTCGGGCATTCATATAGGAAGAACGCGGTGTGTAACACTGTGTACACCTCAAATACCACCCCAACCCACTCCCTGTAGTGAATCCTCTGTTTAGAACACCAAAGATAAGGACTAGATACTACTTTCTCTTTTTCGTATAATCTTGTAGACACTTACTTGATGATTTTTAACTTTTTATTTCTAAATGAGACGAAATGCTGATGTATCCTTTCATTCAGCTTACAAACCAGAAAAGGTTATGTTCATTTTTCAAAAAGGGAAGTAAGCAAACGAATATTGCCAACTCTTCTATTTATGGATATCACACATATCAGCAGGAGTAATAAATTTACTCACAGCACTTGTTTTCAGGACACTCCATTTTTAGGAAATCTACTTCCTACAGAGCCAAATGCCATTTAGCAATCAATAACACTTGTCAGCCTCAGAGCATTCAAGGAACCTAGACAAGTAAAATTATCCTCTTTGTAATTTAATGAAAAGGTACAACAGAATAATGCATGATTAACTCACCTAATTATGAGGTGAGAGGAGCGAAATCTAAATTTCTTTTGCTATAATTATACATCAATTTAAAAAGCAAAAAAAAAAAAAAAAAAAAAGGGGGCAGTCTGTCTCTCTCTGTCTCTCTCCCTCTTCCTCTCCCTCTCTCTTTTCATTGTGTATCAGTTTCCATGAAAGACCTAAATACCACTTACCTCAAATTAAGCATATGTGTTACTTCAAGTAATACGTTTTGACATAAGATGGTTGACCGAGGTGCTTTTCTTCGGCTTGAGTTCACCATCTCTTCATTCAAACTGCACTTTTAGCCAGAGATGCAATATATCCCCACTACTCAATACTACCTCTGAATGTTACAATGAATTTACAGTCTAGTACTTATTACATGCTGCTATACACAAGCAATGCAAGAAAAAAACTTACTGGGTAGGTGATTCTAATCATCTGCAGTTCTTTTTGTACACTTAATTACAGTTAAAGAAGCAATCTCCTTACTGTGTTTCAGCATGACTATGTATTTTTCTATGTTTTTTTAATTAAAAATTTTTACAAATACTTGTTTCAGCTTCTCTGCTAGATTTCTACATTAACTTGAAAATGTTTTAACCAAGTCGCTCCTAGGTTCTTAAGGATAATTTTCCTCAGTCACACTACACATCACACAAGATTTGACTGTAATGTTTAAATATTACCCTCCAAGTCTGTACCTCAAATGAATTGTTTAAGGAAATGGACTAATTGACTTGCAAAGACCTACCTCCAGACTTCAAAAGAAATGAACTTGTTACTTGCAGCATTCATTTGTTTTTTCAATGTTTGAAATAGTTCAAACTGCAGCTATCCCTAGTCAAAACTATTTTTATAAAAGACGTTTGATAGAAAGGAACACATTTTTACATACTTTTGCAAAGTAAGTAAATAATAAATAAAATAAAAGCCAACCTTCAAAGAAACTTGAAGCTTTGTAGGTGAGATGCAACAAGCCCTGCTTTTGCATAATGCAATCAAAAATATGTGTTTTTAAGATTAGTTGAATATAAGAAAATGCTTGACAAATATTTTCATGTATTTTACACAAATGTGATTTTTGTAATATGTCTCAACCAGATTTATTTTAAACGCTTCTTATGTAGAGTTTTTATGCCTTTCTCTCCTAGTGAGTGTGCTGACTTTTTAACATGGTATTATCAACTGGGCCAGGAGGTAGTTTCTCATGACGGCTTTTGTCAGTATGGCTTTTAGTACTGAAGCCAAATGAAACTCAAAACCGTCTCTCTTCCAGCCACTTCAGGGAGGTAGTTTCAAAAGCCACATACCTCTCTGAGACTGGCAGATCGCTCACTGTTGTGAATCACCAAAGGAGCTATGGAGAGAATTAAAACTCAACATTACTGTTAACTGTGCATTAAATAAGCAAATAAACAGTGGCTCATAAAAATAAAAGTCGCATTCCATATCTTTGGATGGGCCTTTTAGAAACCTCATTGGCCAGCTCATAAAATTGAAGCAATTGCTCGTGTTGGCCAAACACGGTACACCGAGTGATTTCCATCTCTGGTGAAGTTACACTTTTATTTCCCGTACGTTGTACAATCAAAACACACTACTACCTCTTAAGTCCCAGTATACCTCATTTTTCATACTGAAAAAAAAAGCTTGTGGCCAATGGAACAGTGAGAACATCATAAAATTTTTATATATATAGTTTATTTTTGTGGGAGATAAATTTTATAGGACTGTTCTTTGCTGTTGTTGGTCACAGCTAAATAAGACTGGACATTTAACTTTTCTACCATTTCTGCAAGTTAGGTATGTTTGTAGGAGAAAAGTATCAAGACGTTTAACTGCAGTTGACTTTCTCCCTGTTCCTTTGAGTGTCTTCTAACTTTATTCCTTGTTCTTCATGTAGAATTGCTGTCTATGATTGTACTTTGAATCGCTTGCTTGTTGAAAATATTTCTCTAGTGGATTATCACTGTCTGTTCTGCACAATAAACATAACAGCCTCTGTGATCCCCATGTGTTTTGATTCCTGCTCTTTGTTACAGTTCCATTAAATGAGCAATAAAGTTTGGTCAAAACAGATCAAGGAGGGAGACACTCACAAGTCATTTTGTTGCACCCCTTGCACACACCTTGGTACACACGTACATAAAGTGTGTTTTACATATCATACTCCTTCAATCAACTGCCCTGAGCTCACCTTTCAGATTCTGACATTTAATTCTACAGAGACAATCTTGGAAGAAACATGAAGAATAAGCTGTAGTTCCAAACTATAGAATTTTTACTTCAGGCTAGCATCTACAAAGTTTGTAAGGGAAGTAACTAATGCAACAGTTGTCTTTGAAGTAACATTGAAGAGAGATCTAGAAGTTTGATCAAAAGAATAAGAAATGAAAGCCACGAAGTATCTCCTAGATAGGAGCCTTTTAACTCTAAAAAGTACTAGCAAAGTCAGAAGGATTCTACCAAGTTCAAGGTCAACTTGACACTTAAGTTGCTAATTATGAATATATCCAGGATTTTTAAAAAGCTAAAACTTCTGGTTTGTACTATCACCATTGTTACTCAAATTTTCTTCATTTAGCTTCTTAAGAGAAATTTGTTTCTAGAAAGAGCTTGCCAATTTTAAGACATCTACTGTCAGGAAATTTGTTAAATGTATTACTTCATTCCTGAATTCATTCACTTATTCTCACAGTCAGTATTCTGTGAGTACCTTACTGAGTTATCCTGAAAAGTGGTTGCATCCCGAAACCCCTGCCAATACCAAGGACAAATCACAGGCCCTCTCACAGAAGGCCTTTATGGTCACCATCAGAGAGGGAGAATGAGTTTCAGCCAATGTAGCATTTCACATGGGAGCGTGGGGAGGGTATTGTATCTTTTAATGGGCTAAGGATGCTCAACTCTTTAGTAAATTCAGGAATAGTAAGTGGTGTAGGACTCTAGGCAGAAATAAAAACAGAATTTAGGAATGAATACCCTCCAGTCAGGGGGCATATGATGCAAACTCCAACTGTAACAAAACTTCAGGGAAGTGAAACATAAGGAGCCCAAGACCAGCACTGTGGCACACTCCTATAGTTTCAGCTACTCAGAAGGCTAAAGCAGTAGGATCACTTGAGTCTAGGAGTTGGAGGTTGCAGTACACTGTGATCACACCTCTGAATAGCCACTGCACTTCAGTCTGAGCAACACAGCAAAACTCAATCTCTCAAATTTAAAAAAAAAAAAAAAAAAAAAAAAAAAAAAAAAAAGGCCGAGAGCAGAGAGAAGATGGCAGATTTGATGCTCTTCTTTTCAAGTTAGTTTTATTTCTGTGAGATGACTTTTTATTGAGCAAGACTAATTTCTAGAGTTAGGTAAGATCATTCTTGAGAAATTACTCTTCAGATCTAGGAATTCTGGCCTAAAAGTGGAAGAAAAATAGAAAAAATCAAAATTATTTTTGAAATACATAATTCAGATAGATAACAACCAGGGGGTCAAAAGGCAACAACAGGGGTCTACACCCCTAGTCCAAGTTCGGCCATCTGTAAAACTTGGCAATCTGGTTTCTTCTAAAGTAGGAGAGAAAAGGCTGCAGATAAGACCCTGTCTCCTCCATCCTCAGCTTATGTATTTGGGACTCCACCCAAGCTGAGCCAGTCATGCCTTGGTTCCACTCTCATACCAAGACCCAGTTGTGGCCCATGGGAAAATGCTTCATGCCAGTGAGCAATACTCCACTTTGTACCCAGTTTGCAATGGTTAGGATCTTGTTTTCGCTTTTGAGCCTGAATCAACACCTTGATGATCTGCCTCCACTCCACGAGTAAGCCCATCTCAGCCTTTCCAGGGCCCTAAATTCTTCCCCTGTACTGCCACCAACCCTAAGGTTGATCCCTTGTGACCTGTTAGTCCCATCTCCCTTCTATTCAATTACCTATTTTCTCACTTTTGGATTTTGCTTGTCCTGTGGCTTCCTTAGTCCTAGTTTAAGCATACATTCTTGAGGATGTGAAATAGCAACATTTGAGAATGCTGTGCTGCCAGACCCAGACTGTGGGATATCTACCTTGAAAGAAACTTGCTTTGTGAGGAAAATGGTAGACACAGATCTAGCTCTAGCAGTGTGCTGCTGCCGAGAATCTAGAGAGTTCAGAGAAAAGAGGAGACCTTTAACACACTGCCATGTTCTCCCCAAATCCTGGAGATCTCAAAAGGGTCAACGTCCTCCCAAGTCAGATCACTGACTAATGTCTGCTGTTCCACTGGGCATATTGGTCAGGTTTTAGAGGAATCTAAGGAAGAAGAGCTGCCATTTAAGTGGTAAAGCTCCAAGAGATGCAATGAAACAAAGACAAAGTTGATATTAAAGTGCAAATAGTTTAGCACAGGCTAGCAGCTCCTGCCCTAGAAATGAATGGCTGTGTTAGCCAGGATCCCTTCAGTTGCACAGTACATAAACCCAACACAGAATGGCTTAAGCCAAACAAAACAAAACAAAACAAAATAAAATGTGTAGTAGCTGATAAACTAGGAAGTCCAGGATGCGGATCTTTAGGTACGGCTTGATCCAGGGACCCAAGGATGTGGCCAGAACTATAGTCTGTGTATAACCTATAGTTCAGCTTTTCTCTATCTTGGCTTCATTCTTAGATAGATTATCTTCTAGCGATGACAGGGTAGCTGCTGTAAGCCACACACCCACGTCATCTCCATCTAGCAAACTCTGAAGAAAGATCCTTATTTTTTTTCAATATTTCTAACAAAATCTTGGGGTTGAATACTGTTGGGCCAATTTGGATCTCAGGCCAATCACTATAAAATCATTCTGGCCAGAAGTGGGTGGGAGTGGGGAGAAAACACTGATTGGTCAGATCAGATGTGGATCACATGTCTGTCCCCAGAGCCGGTCCATAAAGGCGGACCTCAGTAAGTGAGGGGGAGGGAAGAGAGGAGGCCCAGCCCCATGTAAAACACAAAATCAGAGACGCCCCAAAGACAAACCCAAGCCCACAGCCAGAAGAAGGGAAAATAGATAAAGGAGAGAGGAAGGATAGCAGCTGCCTGTTACAATGGCACAACCAACAACTCTCACTTAAGACCCAGAAACTGAGGTGAGATAAATGTGAGCAAGGCTGAAGAATGTCACAGACTTTACCATGAATGTGAATGGAAATCAAATACCCTGAGAATTGTTGGTCTGGCAGTGGACTTTGCAGGCGGATAAAGACACCTCGTTTAGAGGCACTGAGACTTTGCTGTTTCTTACCATGAAACAATTTAGCCTATCTTGATTGGGACAAGTAGTAACAACTCTTTTTGCATCATCAGCTTTTGCTTACAAACCATTTTCACAAATTTTCTTTCTTTTCATCTTCATTACCATGGTGAGTAATATAGCAGGTATTATTATTATTATATTTATTTTACAGATGGGTTAACTGAGGCTCAGAAAGCCTAAGTGACTGACTTGGGAAGACAGCTAGTAAATGACAAAGCCATAATGTAATCTCAGGTTCCACACTCTACTCTAGGCTGGTGCATACCCACAGAGTATTGCATGCAATTCCTGTTCAGGATGAACCTTCTCTTGGGCTCACATCCCTAACATAGTTAATCCTAGCTTCCCAAGCTTCAGTCAGATTTTCCAAAGTTATATTTTCAAAGGGAGCACTGAAATAGCAGCACACTCAGTCTCCAAGTCTTCAGTACCCTTCAGTTGGAATGATTCTGTTGCATTGTAGAACACCTAAACCTAGCTATTCATCTCATTTAGCAATCTAAGAATATATATCAAGAGACTATGAGCTGTATCAGGTTTAGGGGATTCTCTAAATTGCAGCAAGTAAGCTGGCCATAAGACTCAACATTCTGCAAGACCAGTAACGTTTAAGGCCCTATTCCTCTACCTTTCATCTAGTCCCCAAAACTGTAGGCTTGTTGAAGTTCCCTGTGGCCTCATCTCTGAAATCAGGCATTAGGTGGGCTGATATATGGTAATTATTTATTACAACGGGATACATTTAGCCACAAAACAATTATGTTTAGCCTAATCCCAGCCAACTTAATCACATCATGAAAAATAAAACCTATCTTTCAACCAGCTAATGAAAATGTGAAACTTACCTAAATTCATAAGATACATCATGCTGCCCATCCAACAATTACAGAAGTCATCTTTACAAGACAAAGGTCTTCAAATATCTCTTGAATGTGTCTGCTTTCTCTTCATCACCATTGCCACTACTACAGTTCAAGCACCACTACCTTTTTATGCTCCGTATGCTCTCACCCCACTTCAATTTTTTTCTCTACCCACAGCCAGTGTCATCTTTTGAACAACAGAAATCCAATCACAAATTTTATGGTCTTAGTAAAATTCAAAATCTTTCCTATGGCCAAAATGGCCTGGACAGTCTGACTCCTTCTTCCTTTTTGAGCCCGAGCTCTCTCAGTCTTCTTTACTTTGTGCTCACTTGCCTTAGGGTGGCTTGGAATGCACCTTTCTCCTTCCTATAACCTTGAGCACTTTTTCCCAGGCTCTAGTACCCCCTGTTTGGAATTCTTTTCCTCCTCCGCCTCTTTCACTCTGGCAAACCTCCTCCTCAGTCTTCAGACCTCAGTTGAAATGTTTCTCCCTCTAGGGTAGCCTCTCTGCCTTCTCACTCCCAACTCTGACATACAATCAGGTCCTCTAGTGCAAGGGTCACCAGACCCCATTACCGAACCATTACCAGTTTGTGGTTTGTAGCCTGTTAAGAACTGGTCTGAACAGCAGGAGGTGAGCGGCAGGCAAGTGAGGATTTCCACCCATGCTTCACCTTCTGTCAGATCAGCGGTGGCATTAGATTCTCACAGGAGCACAAACCCTATCATGAACTACGCATGCAAGGGATCTAGGCTATGCGTTCCTTATGCGAATCTAAGATGGAAGAGTTTCATCCAGAAACCATCCTTCACTCCCAACACCCCGGTCCATGGAAAAGTTGTCTTCCATGAAACTGGTTCCCAGTGCCAAAAAGGTTGGTCACCCTGCCCTGGTGTATATTCTCTCTTTTCATTTGTATAATTTAAGGGATACAAGTGCAATTTTGTCACATGGATATATTGCATAGTGGTGAAGTCTGAACTTTTAGTGTAGCCATCACCTGAATAATGTACATTTTACCCATTAAGTAATTTATCATCATCCACTCACCACCCTTTACAGTCTCCTATGCCTATCATTCCACACTCTATGTTCATGTGTACACTTTAGCTCCCACTTACAAGTGAGAATATGTGGTATTTGACTTCCTGTTTCTGAGTTGTTTCACTTAAATTAATGGCCTCAAGCTCCATTCATGTTACTGCAAAACACATGATTTCTTTTTTTTTATGTTTGTATATGTACACTGCATTTTCTTTAATCATCTGTTGATAGACACTTCAGTTGATCCCGTTTTTGTGATTGTTGAATACTGAATATATTCAAAAATATATTGAATATATTCTCTTGTAACACCCTAGACTTCTCCCTGGTAACAATTACTGCAGTTGTCATTAACCAATTGTGTGATGTGCCCCTGTGGAGCACGAGAGCAAGTCTGTCATGCCATCTCTGTCTTTCTAGCACCTGGCACAGTGGTGGAACACAGTTGCTCTTCCAAAACTGCTTGAATGAAATGAATCATACAAAGTTTCCTCTGCACTGAGCAGACAGACTTTTTCTAGCATCCTCTCATCTGGCCTTTTCCTAGAGCCCTCCTGTCCTTTAGCATCCTACTAACCTTCTCTCAGAATTTACTTTCCCTCCCCTGTGCAAGGCTCTGCACTCCAAGCCTCTCTCTGTTGCCACCCCATCACTTCCTCAGCACAGCCAATGTAATCTCTCCTCTGCCCTATTTGTATGAGTTCAACTTTCTACCAGCATGTTCATCCTGAAAAAGTATCTGCTAAACAAATGAATTGACAATGGATGCTCCATAGACAAACACCTAACACAATGTCTCAGATATAGTGTGCCCTGGGAGCAGACAGTGATTGCTCTGAATTACTCGGCATCTATTTTACCTCTGCTAACAGAATTTTTATTTTTCTTCAGGAGATTTCTCTCCTTACTCTCAGCCTAGGAGATTCAGCTGGAGCTGGCATCCAATCCCTGGTGGCAGGGGAGGGTATGCGACTTAGTTCAGGCCAGTGGATATACTTTGACCCTCTGATTGGTTCAAGCAGAGGCACACAACCCAGGGCAAACCCATGATGTTTAATGTCAGCACTTTTCTGGGACTGGTAGGAAAGTCAGCCCTTCTCACTCTGGTAGACTGCATGCCTGTAGCTTCTGAAGGAAGGGTGGTGAGGAGGAAGACATGTGACCACAGCATGGGATGGGTTTGTTGGACAATGAATCCAGCACAGAGAAAAGGAGAGACAAGATTTGGAGACAGACCAAGTGTTGAAGACATAATTTGAGCCACCGGATTTCTTTGTGCCTGGAGGTTTTCAGTTACATGAGCTAATAAAGTTCCTTCTTTTCTTGAAGTTTGTCAGATTTGGTGTTCTCTCACTTTCACCCAGAAGAATCCTGATGATGCTGTAAATTAAATAATCAATAAATACAGGAATGTAGTGAAAGTCGACAAAAACGACCTTCAGAAGACCCCATTCTAGCCATGGTTCTACAACTCTCAGAGACTGAGACCTTGGACAAAGCTCTGAGTTCCCATTTCCTTATCTTTAGACTGAGCATGGTGGTTGACCTTTATCTCTTTATCTATAGACTGACCTTTAATATTGTTTCTAGGTTTAAAATTCTTTAATTCTGTGATACTAAAATGTCCACAAAGCTTAAACACAACAGAACTAGTTCATAGAGGTAAGAATTAGATTAAGAGCCTATAGAGGAAATAGTAGTGAATCGGGGGACCTTTCACGCATCTGCCGTATCTCACGTGTTCACAGCTTCCTAGTGTATTTCCAAGTTAGAGAAATGAGGAAACTTCTGGGGTGATAACAGAACCTACTGAAGTTTGAAACTCACAAATAACAAAATAACAACCCCACAGGCAGCAGTGGAGTTTCATGAGAGAGCTTGTTTATTTCTTTATGTGTGTGTGTATACATATATATACACATATACACACACACACATATACATATGTATGTGTGTATATATGCATGTATCATATATATGCATATATATCACTTTAAGTTACATAGATGCAAGATATGTCTTTTCTTAAATTAAGATAATATAAAGTCATTCATAATTAACCATATATAGTAATAATAATAATAACAGTGGTAACAATTAAAAATCGTAGCCAGAGGCTAGTAAAGAAGGCAGAGCTAGTGAAGAAAGTAAATGAAACACCATGTATCATGGCACATGGATCAATGTAAGAAAATGTGCTATTATTCTGGTCATAATGGAAAACATGATATAGATTTGTCACTGATATGGTTTCAGCTTTTAACCAAATATTTCTCTGGAACTCCATTTGAATCAAAAAGACATTCTGCATAGAAGTATTCTTCCTATAGAAGGAACAACTGCCATATGGAAATGGACATTGAGCCAGAGTCTAATCTTACGTCAGTCAATGAAAATCCTCCTACAATCATTATTAATAGCATCCTGATTTATGCATTTTCCTTTAGAGTTATGTTAACTGAAAATCTAGCTTCACACCTAAAACCATCAAACTAGAATCATTCTCTATTTCTTCTTACTATTCATTTGTATATCCTTGAGCTCGTTCCAATGAATTCTTTTCGATTTGACTTGTTATTCCTGAGCCTGTCACATAACTTGAAATAAAAAAATGAAATCTTGCCCAATTTCCCAATGGTCACAGATAACCATACCTCCTGAAACAATTATCTTTCAACTAGCCTCAGATTAAAATTTTAGAACCACCTTTAAAACTTCTTTTCGTGCCTGTGTCCTGAATGGTATTACCTAGGTTTTCTTCTAGGGTTTTTATGCTTTTAGGTCTTATGTTTAAGTCTTTAATTCATCTTGAGTTAATTTTTGTATAAGGTATAAGGAAAGGGTCCAGTTTCAGTTTTCTGCATATGGCTAGCCAGTTTTCCCAACACCATTTGTTAAAAAGGGAATCCTTCCTTTCCCCATTGCTTGTTTTTCTCACGTTTGTCAAAGATCAGATGATTGTAGATGTATGGCGTCGTATCTGAGTCCTCTGTTTTGTTCCATTGTTCTATATATCTGTTTTGGTACCAGTGCTATGCTGTTTTGGTTACTGTAGCCTTGCAGTATAGTTTGAAGCCAGGTAGTGTGATGCCTCCAGCTTTGTTCTTTTTGCTTAGGATTGTCTTGGCTATATGGGCTCTTTTTTAGTTCCATATGAAATTTAAAGTAGTTTTTTCTAATTCTGTGAAGAAAGTCAAAGGTTGTTTGATGGGGATAGCAATGAATCTATAAATTACTTGGGGCATTATGGCCATTTTCACAATATTGATTCTTCCTATCTACGAACATGGAATGTTTTTCCATTTGTTTGTTTCTTCTCTTATTTCCTTGAGCAGTAGTTTGCAGTTCTCCTTGAAGAGGTCCTTCACATCCCTTGTAAGTTGTATTCCTAGGTATTTTATTCTCTTTTTAGCAATTGTGAATGGGAGTTCACCACGATTTGGCTCTCTGTCTATTATTGGCATATAGGAATGCTTGTGATTTTCACACATTGATTTTATATCCTGAGACTTTGCTGAAGTTGCTTATCAGCTTAAGGAGATTTTGGGCTGACACGATGGTGTTTTCTAAATATACAATCATGTCATTAAACACCAAAAGCAACGGCAACAGAAGCCAAAACTGACAAATGTGATCTAATTAAACTAAAGAGCTTACGTACAGCAAAAGAAACTATCATCGGAGTGAACAGGCAACCTACAGAATGGGAGAAAATTTTTGTAATCTATCCATTTGACAAAGGTCTAATATCCAGAATCTACAAGAAACTAAAACAAATTTACAAGAAACAAACAACCCCACCAAAAAGTGGGCAAAGGTAGGAACAGACACTTCTCAAAAGAAGACACTTATGCAGCCAACAAACATATGAAGAAAAGCTCATCATCACTGGTCATTAGAGAAATGCAAATCAAAACCACAATGAGATACCATCTCACGCCAGTTAGAATGGCTATCATTAAAAAGTCAGGAAACAACAGATGCTGGAGAGAATGTGGAGAAATAGGAACACTTTTACACTGTTGGTGGGAGTGTAAATTAGTTCAACCATTATGGAAGACAGCATGGCAATTCCTCAAGGATCTAGAACCAGAAATACCATCTGACTCAGCAATACCATTACTGGGTATATAGACAAAGGATTATAAATCATTCTACTATAAAGACACATGCACATGTATGTTTATTGCAGCACTGTTCACAATAGCAAAGACTTGGAACCAACCCAAATGCCCATCAATGATAGACTGGATAAAGAAAATGTGGCACATATACACCACAGAATACTATGCAGCCACAAAAAAGGGTGAGTTCATGTCCTTTTCAGGGACATGGATGAAGCTGGAAACCATCATTCTCAGCAAACTAACACGGGAACAGAAAACCAAACACCACATGTTCTCATTTATAAGTGGGAGTTGAACAATGAGAACACATGGATGCAGGGAGGGGAACATCACATACTGGGGCCTGTCAGTGGGTGGGAGGCTAAAGAAGGGATAGCATTAGGAGAAATATCTAATGTAGATGATGGGTTGATGGGTGCAGCAAACCACCATGGCACGTGTGTACCTATGTAACAAACCTCCATGTTCTGCAAATGTATCCCAGAACTTAGAGTATAATAATAATAATAATAATAATAATAATAATTTCTTTTAAAGTTTTTCATATCATTTGTGAGGGCAGTCAGTGCATATTAGCTCTGGTCCAATGAAGAGAGATAGGAAAAGCATGGAGGAGGCTGGGCATGGTGGCTCATGCCTGTAATCCTAGCAATTTGGGAGGCCAAGGCAGGCGGATCACCTGAGGTCAGGAGTTCGAGACCAGGCTGGCCAACATGATGAAACCCCAACTCTACTAAAAATACAAAAATTAACCAGACCTGGTGGTGCATATCTGTAATCCCAGCTGCTCAGGAGGCTGAGGCAGGAGAATCACTTGAATCTGGGAGGTGGAGGCTGCAGTGAGCCGAGGTCATCATTGCACTCCAGCCTGGGCTACAGAATGAGACACTATCTAAAAAAAAAAAAAAAAAAAAAAAAAAAAAAAAAAAGGCATGGAGAAGCTGTGATGCTTCCTAAGGTCTCTCCTGCCCCACTGGAGGGGGTAGTGGATGGGAGGGGAATGGAACTGTATTGAAAACATTTTTGCTTCACATAATCCAGAACCTGATCTCATGAGTGATAAGGCAAGTTAACCTTTCAATGTGGTCTTTGTTAACTATTATTCAAAGGCTCTGAAGAAATAAGAAAATGTAACAACTTTCCCTCACCTATTTGTCAAGCCATAAATAAGAGGCTAGGTTATAGCATGTGTCACCAACCGTTCTGAAAGCATTTTACTTTCTTCTTTCATAAGGCTGTAAAATTATATGGTGCATTCTCAGTTTACTTAGGAAATGGCTGGAGGAAAAGAGCTTAGGAAATATTCATTTCCTATGGAACACAGGAAATCTGCATAACCTTCTCTCTATCTCTTTCCTTTTAACTTTTGGATTTAGGCCAATATTTTTTAACTCATTAGCCTTTAACTGAGCAGTTATTTAACACATCTGAGGGTTGTTTAGATTGTTACTTTTCACATAATCAGTGTATACAAACTAAAGTGGAACTGTACACAGTGACAGTGGCTTTCATTAATTCATTCAACATGTTTACTGAGCACCTACTATGTTCCAGGCACTGTGCCATGTATTGGAACTACCAGGACAAATAGTCCAATCTCTGCACCCATGGAGAATAAAGTCCAGCAGGAGAAACTGAAAACAAATGTCATACTTGAAGGAATAGATACTCCATCTCCATAAAGTGATTCTTTCACGTTGCATGCCTGTAACAAAGCATCTCATGTACCCTGTAAATATATACACCTACTATGTACCCACAATAATTCAAAATAAAAAAAATTTAAAGGAAACAAACAGCAGTGATAATAGAGTATATGAAGGGAAATGCCAGAGGGATGCACCCAGAGCTGTGGGAGGTACAGCACCCCCATTTAGGTGGCGCCATTGTTGAGAATGGCATCTCTAAGGAGGGCACAGCTAAACTGAACCTGAAAGATGAGAAGGAGTTTAGCCAAGCAAAAAGGAAAAGGGAAGTGGAGGATGCTCCCAATAGATCCATAATATAGTCTACACACCAGCACCATGAAAACAAAATAATTATGCTAAAAAGATTTTCTAAAACAACTATCCATGTTTAAATTACATCACTGTAATGACTGGAGAATGAGTTGCCATGGTATCTGATTCTGTGTGCTCTTGAACAACTAACTGGTGGATGACAATGTGCCAGCACAACTCTGGGCACAGATAGGGTGGAGTGGATCGGAGCTGAGGCTCAGAAATGACTCTGTCAGAAGCCATTTCATGTTGTGAAAATCTCATGAATTTCCTGAAACGAAGGTCATTTACACTCCAGATGAACAGACAGGAAGATAAATGTAGGGAGAAGGGTGGAGGGAAAGCAAGCAGAGGACACCAACAGATGTTTCCAAAAGAGTGTATACACAACTTTTCCTTCACTTTCTATAGCTCCTGTTGCAACAAATCCTGTTGACAAGCACTGTTGCAGTTCTACAAGAATGCCCTAATAAATATAAATGATAGTCTTGAAAGTATTGTATTATGCTTTTTCCTTGCATTTTAAGGACATGAATAGGCATATCAAATTCATATCTGTTAGGATTGATAAGCAAAATTTATCCAATTGAGTTTATGTTACTAAATATTTATATTTTTGGATTGAGTTTTTCTCTCGTTTTAGGCTAAATCCAGATGTTTTCAATCCATGCAAGATGACAACAGAGATGTAATACATTCTTCAATAATCCATATAAAGCTTAGCACAACGCCTGGCATGTAATAAGTGTTCGATGCTTAATAAATGTTAGCTATTATTATTGTTGATATGACCTCTTTACAGAAAATAAATAGAAAATGTTTTCTGAGACATGTACCCTCTTTTAAAATCAAGCACATTACGAAAAAAGGAAGTAGTTCACAAAATCTTATAATGAAAAACAACAGTGACTTGCTTCCTCCTGCCCACAGCCTCTCTTCTTATTCCTCAGATACAACTAATTGCCTTTCATTTTTTCAGCTGTTCCTTCAGGTATTTGCTTTCCTATTTTTAAATTATAGACATATATCTTTTTATTGATTAACTCATTCCAGGTATTGTCAATTGACATCTTTTCATGGCAGATAAGGATTTAGGTCTCTTGCATCATTTCCTTTAGTCACTCACTCAAGAAATAACAATAACTACTGTTATTATTTTGAGACAGGGTCTCTCTCTGTGGCTGTAGCGCAGTAGCATGATCAGTCTTGGCTCACTGCAACCTCCACCTCCTGGGCTCAAGCCAACCTCCCACGTCAGCCTCCCGAGTAGCTGGGACTACACAGGAACATGCAACTATACCAGGCTAATTTTTTGTATTTTTTGTAGAGACAGGATCTCCCTATGTTTCCCAGGCTGGTCTCAAACACCTGAGCTCAAAAGATCTGCCCACCTCAGCCTCCCAAAGTGCTAGGATTACAGGCCTGATCCACTATGCCTGGCCAACTCAACAAATAATTATTGAACACCTAGAGTGCCAAGAATTATGTAGGCACTGAGGATACCACAGTGAACAAAACTGACAAAAACTCCTTGCCTGCAAGAGGTTTGCATTCTAATGGGGAAAAGAGGCATTAAATATGTCAGCGGGTTACATGTTCAATGGAGAAAACTTTAGTTGGCGAGCAGGATATGGAACACTGGCTAGAGAGGACTACAGTTTTAATACTTTGGTCATGAAATGCCTCTCTGAGAGGTTGATATTTGATCAGACTCTAACTTTGGGAATTTTCTGATGTTGTTTCTTTGATAATTTCTTTGCCTTCATTTTCTCTGTTCTACCTTTTTGGATACCCTATTAATCAAATGTTGAACTTACTAGTTTAATCCTCTACAATGCTTGGATTTTCTTTTCTACCTTTCTCTGTCTTTGACTTTTTGTTCTATTCTCTGGGAGATTTTCTTGATTTTTCTCTTTTTAACTATTCATACAACAAGTATGTGGAGGTCTTTTTTCTTGAGACTCTTCAGTTGTCCTGGAAAGTCACCTCTGAATTCCAGGCTTGGGACAGAAACCAGGATGTTGACGTTTTATGTCCAAATAAATAGATGGGGGCCGGGCGCGGTGGCTCACGCTTGTAATCCCAGCACTTTGGGAGGCCGAGGCAGGTGGATCATGAGGTCAGGAGATCGAGACCACGGTGAAACCCTGTCTCTACTAAAAATACAAAACATTAGCGGGGCGTGGTGGTGGGCACCTGTAGTCCCAGCTACTCGGGAGGCTGAGGCAGGAGAATAGCGTGAACCAGGGAGGCGGAGCTTGCAGTGAGCCGGGATGGCGCCACTGCACTTCAGCCTGGGCGACAGACAGAGCGAGACTCCGTCTTAAAAAAAAAGAAAAAGAAATAGATGAAAGTCAAGTGATCCATGTAATCCCTCTGTTTTTAGACCTACGCCCAAATCCCATCCACTACTGTACCTGAAATTCCAGAATCCTAAATCTTCCTGGTATTCCTCTGGACAAATCTGATTGATTTACTTTTTTCTTTATCTTCATCTGTGGGCAAAGAGGCAGCCTCCTCTGGTCTGCTAACTCTGTGCTTCAGAAATGTGTGGAAAATTCTTATCTGCTACGGACTCCTATCCTATTCTCTTCTTTTTCTATAAATGTATGGAGTACAAGTGTGATATGGTTTGGCTGTGTGCCCACCCAAATCTCACCTTGAACTGTAATAATCCCTACATGTCAAGGACAGGGCCAGGTGGAGATAATGGAATCATGGGGGTGGTTCCCCCAAACTGTTCTTGTGGTAGTGAATAAGTCTCATGAGATTTCACAGTTTTGTAAATTAAAGCTCCCCTGCACAAGCTCTCTGTCTGCCTCCATGCAAGATGTGACTTTGCTCCTCCTTTGCCTTCTGCCATGATTGTAAGGCTTCCCCAGCCACGTGGAACTGTGAGTCAATTAAACCTGTTTTCTTTATAAACTGCCAGTCTCTGGTATGTCTGGTATGTCTTTATTAGCAGCGTGAGAACAGACTAATACAAAGTGTAATTGTGTTACATGTGTAGATTGAGTACTGGTGAACTCAAAGCTTTTAGGGTATCTCCCATCTGAATAACGTACATTTACCCATTAGGTAATTTGTTTCTGTTGTTTTTTTTTTTTTTTTTTTTTTTTTTTTTTTTTTTTTGGAGACAGAGTGTTGCTCTGTCACCCAGGTTGGAGTGCAGTGGCACGATCTCGACTCACTGCAACCTCCGCCTCCTGGGTTCACGTAATTCTCCCACTTCAGCCTCCCGACTAGCTGGAATTATAGGCACATGCCACCATTCCTGGCTAATTTTTGTATTTTCAGTAGAGACAGGGTTTTGCCACGTTGGCCAGGCTGGTCTTGAAATCCTGTCCTTAAATGATCCGCCTACCTCAGCCTCCCGAAGTGCTGGGATTACAGGCATGAGCCACTGTGCCCAGCCATCATTGGGTAATTTCTTATCATCCACCTCCCTCCCGGCCCTTCATCTTTCTGAGTCTCCAATGTCTATCATTCCACATTCTATGTCCATGTGTACACATTATTTAGCTTCCACTTACAAGTGAGAACATGCAGTATTTGTCTTTCTGTGACTGTGTTGTTTCACTTACAATAATGGCCTCAAGTTCCATTCATGTTCCTGCAGAAGACATGATTTCATTCTTTTGATGGCTGAATAGTATTCCATTGTGTATGTACACCACATTTTTCTTTATCCGATCATCTGTTGATGGGAAATTAGGTTGACTCCATATCTTCGCTATTGTGAATAGTGCTGTGATAAACATATGGATACAGAATTTTTTATATAATGGTTTCTTGTAATCAATATAATGAGATTATATTGATATTGAAATATAGTGAGTAGATACCCAGTAGTGGGGTTGCTGGATCAAATGGTTGTTTTTTCTAGCAGTTTGAGAAATCTCCAAACTGCTTATCACAGAGGTTGTATTAATTTACATTCTTACCTACAGTGTATGTGGGTTTCCATTTCTCTGCATCCACATCAAAAAGTTAATTTTTGTCATTTTAATAATAGTCATTCTGACTGGTGTAGGATGATATTTCACTGTGGTTTCAATTTGCATTTCTCTGATGATTAGTGATGTTAAGTATTTTTTCACATGCCTGTTGGCCATTTGTATGTCTTCTCTTGAAAAAATAAAAAGACTATTTATGTCCTTTGCTCACTTTTTTCTTTTTTTTTAATTTTTATATTTTTAGTAGGGAAGGGGAGTTTTGCCACTTTGTCCAGGTTGGTCTCAAACTCCTGACCTCAAGTTATCCACCCGCCTCGGCCTCTCAAAGTGTTGGGATTACAGGAGTGAGCCACTACGCCCGCCTTTTGCCCACATTTTAATGGGATTATTTTTGTTCTCATGAATCTGTATCGTTTTTATGCCTTTGCTATAATTGTAATGAGGTTTAGGGAAAAAGGGAAAATTAATGTATTGGTTCATCTGCTCTCTATTATTGGATATCCATGTACAATTTTAAAAAGCATTTGTTGATTGCTATAATTCCCATCATACACACAGGTATATGTATATTTCCCTCACATATTTATCTAATATACATATTACATATGTTATATATGTGTGTGTGTATTATGTGTATGTGTGTGTACAAGTATGTCTGTATAATCTTTTTTCCATCATTCCAGTCTTTTGGAGGTAAGATATGTAAACTCAAGAAATATCATTAATCTCAAATAGACAAAGTTCTATAACTATGTTTCAAAGTGAAAGGTCATGGTACATGTTAGGACCTGCAAAATGGCTGGAGTAGAGATTTGTTTTAGGGAGAAGAAACTGATTACAGAAGATGCCAGAGAGAAATTTTTTTTTTAATGGAGACTGACCCTGAAAGTAAAGTTAAGCAGTTTGAAATTTATTCTATGATCTGTTGAGAACCACTGAATGAGTTGAACAGAGAATACTATAATCAGATTTATATTTTAAAAAATTCACTGGCTACAGCAGAAAGAATTTAGTAGGGGGCAAAACTGAGATGGATCAATTAGCAGGTGATTGCAATGACAGTAGAGACAGAGAGCACTGGGTCAATTTGAGAGGTATTTGGGAAATAGAGTTGATGAGTCTTGATGTTTGTTAGAAGTGGGAGTGGGAGTGGAAAGAGGACTCCAGGATGGTTCCTGGTTCTGACCTAAGCAGGCAGGTTCTGGTGCCATTCACTAAGATAGGAAGGATAGAAAAAGTGGGTTAAGAAGAAGCTAATGTGGGGAGAGGGCAGAGATTAGAAGCCAACTACACATGCTAAGGCCACAGCCAACTACAGACCTCACTGTGAAGGGAAGAGCAATCTCCTCTGAATGTAGATTGAAGCACTGATTCATATCTCCTGAAGAACACTGACTAGAGAGAGTGATTTGAGGACCAAAGTGGGAATGTGACTGTCTATTACTTAAGAGTCCACAGAAAAAACACCACATTTTCCAGAATTTGCATCCAGTGACAGAGAAAGTTTACTTCCATTGAATAAATTCAAAATTGTATTTTTGTTACAGCCCATGCATAATGGATTGAAGATACTAATTACAGCTATATAAAATTCTGTACTCTTCCAATTGAAAATACACATTCTCTCCAAGCACACATAAAACATTGATCAAAACTGACCACATGACCAGGTCACAAAAGACAGCTCAAAATTTTTCAAAAATGTAATCTCATAGAGATTACATTTGTAAAGCAAATTATCCCTAAATTAGACACCAATAATAACAATATAGAAAAGAAGATATATTTTGATTAAATGCACCTCCAAATAATTCATGGGTTAAAGAGGAAATGACAATGGAAATTACAGAATATTTAGACCTAAACAACCACAAAAGCCCTACATATCAAAATGTATGGGGTATAGCTAAAGTGGTCTTTAGATATTATTTTACAACCTCAAATGTTTCTTTAAAGGGATACTGAAAACAAATAAGCATTTGCTTTGAGAAAATACATTAAGTCATTGAAGGAAACTAGATACCAATGTTAAGAGCTTGTCATTTTTCATATATACAAAACTTTATTGGGTAAACAAATAAACTCTTGTTTGCCCCAAGTAAAATTTATTTCAGCCAAGTAATAAAAATGCTAATTTCATCTACTCTGTCCTTTATGACTTTTTGTTTCCATTTATTTGTTTGTTTATTTATTTATTTATTTAATTTATTTTTAAGACAGGGTCTCACTGTCTCATCCATGCTGGAGTGTAGTGGTGCAATCATGGCTCAATTTAGCCTCAACCTCCTGGGTTCAAGCGATCCTCCTGCCTCAACCTCCCTAGTAGCAGGGACTATAGACATGCACCACCGTCCTCGGCTAATTTTTAAATTTTTTGTACAGATAGGGTCTCACCAAGTTGCCCAGGCTGGTCTCGAACTTCTTGGCTCAAGCAATTTTCCCACTATGGTGGAATGGTAGATATTTGGCTTTCTCATATATATTATGTATATATAATATCTGTATTTAATGCAATAGGATTCTATGTGTATGTGTGTGTGTCTGTGCATAATAAAGTTCTACTTGTTCAAGTTTTCTCTAAATAGAAAACAGCTCTGAGAGAAGCAAGAGTTGAAGTATGAATAAGAACAGGGGCCCCAGGTTCAGACAGCACTGAATTCTATCTCCACTTTACCTCGTATTAGTTGGGCAACTTGCGCACATCTCTGTAACCTCTGAACACTTCACTTTCTTTCTCTGTAAATTATAGATGCTAGAGCCCGGGTACCAGCCATAGATGAGCATTGTGATGAATACCAGTCACTGTATATGGAGTGCTCACCTTGCTGCCTAGCAGTGGCAACAATCACTACACAGTAGGTACTGGACCTAGAAAAGGAATAATACTTTATGGTAGAAGGGAACTTTTAATTTTGACAAGCATTTCAGGGTACATTTTTCACTTGGCTTTTAATATTCATAGCTGGTAGGTTTGATTAGGCCTTATTCTCATTTTACAATAGGGCAGCTAAGTCCCAGAGAGCTTAAGTGCTTTGTCTAAAATTACAAAGCTAGTCAGTGACTGTCTGGTTTTGGAACCTGATTTCCCGACTCCCCAAGCATAGTTCTGCCTATGATATGTTTCAGTAGGAGTGCTACTTAGAGATCTCCTGTAAGGGACCTTCATTCTAAGCAGCTTAAGTAGGACCCAGATTCACTTATTTATCTTTTAAGGCAGTAGAAGAATCAGCACTCTATAAAAATGTGGACTAAAAGCTCTCTTAGAACAAAAAGACCTGTAAAATTTGTGCACACTTTCTTTTTGTAAAAAAAATTAATTTATAACTTACATAAAAATTGACCCTTTCTAGTGTACGATTTTGTAAGTGTTGACAGACAACTGCAGTCGTGTGAGCATGCCGACAATCAAAACAGAGCAGCTCCGTCACCCCACAAATGCCTCTATATCACTCTGTACTTAGCTTCTTCCCTTAACCCCAGTTCTGGCAATCACTGGTCTGTTTTCTGTCCCTATAGTTTGTTCTTCTCCAGAAAGTCATAAAATGGCATACAGTATGTAGCCTTTTGATTTTGAGTCTGGCTTATCTTATACACTAAAAATTCATCCACATTGTTGAATTCACTTATGGGCTGTCGGTTTTGATTCCTGAGTAGTATTCCATCAGATGAATGTACCACTATTTGCTTTTTTTAAAATTTATTTTAATTTATTTTTATTATACTTTAAGTTCTAGGGTACATGTGCACAACATGCAGGTTTGTTACATATGTATACATGTGCCATGTTGGTGTGCTGCACCCATTAACTTGTCATTTACATTAGGTATATCTCCTAATGCTATCCCTCCCCCCTTCCCCCACCCCACGACAGGCCCCAGTGTGTGATGTTCCCCTTCCTGTGTCCAAGAGTTCTCATTGTTCAATTCCCACCTGTGAGTGAGAACATGCGGTGTTTGGTTTTCTGTCCTTGTGATAGTTTGCTGAGAATGATGGTTTCCAGCTTCATCCATGTCCCTGCAAAGGACATGAACTCATCCTTTTTATAGCTGCATAGTATTCCATGGTGTGTATGTGCCACATTTTCTTAATCCAGTCTATCATTGATGGACATTTGGGTTGGTTCCAATTCTTTGCTATTGTGAATAGTGCCACAATAAACATACATGTGCATGTATCTTTGTAGCAGCGTGATTTATAATCCTTTGGGTATATACCCAGTAATGGGATGGTTGGGTCAAATGGTATTTCTAGTTCTAGATTCTTGAGGAATTGCTACACTGTCTTCCACAATGGTTGAACTAGTTTACAGTCCCACCAACAGTGTAAGAGTGTTCCTGTCTCTCCACATACATTCCCCCCTTAAGAGATATTTGGATTGTTTCCAGATTTTGATGATTACAAATAAAGCCACTGTAAACATGTGTACATAAGTTTTCCCGTGAACATAAATTTTCATGTCTCTTGGGTAAATACCTAGAAGTAGAAGTTGCTCTATGATACACCTTTCAAAGAATCATCAGACTGTTTTCCAAAGTAGCAAGACATTTGCATTCCCACCAGTGATGTGTGAGAGTTCTGGTTCCTCTAATTCTTGCAAGCACTCGGTATTATCATGATTTTTTTTTTGTTTTTAATTTTTGGGTTTTTTTTTTTTTAGCCATTCTAATTGATGTTAAGTAACACTGCATTTCACTAGAGATATTTGTAATGATAATAACCTAAGGATCCCTGTTCAAACAAATAGCCAATCTAATTGACAGGGGAAGTGTAAACAGTCCCTAATCAATAATTTTGTTAGTTGTTTTTCTTTCTTATCCAGTTGGGCATATAACTTAAATATACATATGAGTGCACAAACACACAAAAACCTAAATCTCACTATTTTGGCAAATGTTATTCTTTTGCACCATCAGAAATGACTTTTTTTTTCCTAGGGATTGAGGAATAGTATGTGTTCATCTACACTTTTCCAACAAAGAGTATACAAATACTTGTACGGCATGGTAAGCAGAATAATGGCCACCAAGGATATCCACGTCCTAATGTATAGAGCCTGTGAATATGTGACAATACGTAGCAAGAGGGAATTAATACTGCAGATGGAACTACGTTTGCTACTCAGCAGACCTTGGGATGGGGAGAGTGTCATGGATTATCCAGGTGGGGCAATGTAATCATAAGAGGTCTTCTGAAAATGAAATGGGGGGGAGGAGAGTCAGTGTCAGAGTGATGCAGCACGAGAAAGACTCAATGCCTCTAGAAGCCACAGGATGAAAGGAAACAGATTCTCCCCTAAAGCCTTCAGAAGGAACGCAGTTCCACTGATGCCACGATTTTAGCTCAGTGAGACCTGTTAATATTTTTGACTTCTGACTTCCAGAAACTCAAGAGAATAAATTTGTGCTGTTTGAAGCCACTGAGTTTATGGTAATTTGTTATAGCAGCAATTGGACACTCATACTGTTCATACTTACTTTACCTTACAAGGAAAAAGGCTAGGTGGGCACCAACTGGACTAATTTCTGAAAGGTCTTCCTTCCCATAAGCCCACAGAAGCAATATTAACTGCTTTTATTATTAACACAAACAATATTAAATGTTTGTGATCCCTGCCTTTGTTGTGGCTCCTCAGCCAGGGACATCTTCTTATCCCTTTTCCCTTCTTTCTCTCCCTGGAGCTTCACCCACACTCATGACTTTAGATACTGTCTGTGCATGTTTAGATACTGTATGTGTATGGATGATTCACACATTTGTGTCTCTCACTTAGCCCTCCTTTCAGAGCTCCGTTCCAGAATATCTCCATGTGGATATTCACTGAGATCTCAAGCATAACGTGTCCAAAGTGGAACTCTTGATTTTCTATCCCCAACCTCCATCCTCACATCCCTAGGCTGCCTTTCCCTGGATGTCCCCAATTTCTTATGAAAGAAAGTAGTCAAAAACAATTGACACCTTTCCTCTACATCCAATTACCAAGTCTTGTCAAGTCTGTCTTCAAATACATCTCTAATCTATCCAGTTCTCTCCATTTGTCATCATCACCTTAGTCCGAGCTAGCCTCATCTCCTCCCTGACTGACTGCAACAGCCTCCTAATATCCCTGTTACCCCCTGATGCTCTTTTGCAGTTCATTCTCAACACTGCAGCCAGAGTGATCTGAGCATTCCAACCTCCTTCTGACCTCAGAGCTTTCATAAAAACTATTCCTTCTGCTTGGAACATGTTTCTCCCAACTTTCCATGTGACTCTTCATCTTTCAGGCTTCATTTGTTAGATAGATCTCCCCTGACAAGTAATTCTTATATCCTGTTATTTTTTTCATAGTTCTTGTCAAAATCTATAACAATATTTACACTTGTTTAATTTCTGTAACCCTTAGTAGTGTGTAAGCTCCTTGGGAAGACACCACATCAAGTATATCTGTCTCTGCATTGCGAGTCCCAGGCACATTGCCCGACACATAGTAGATGCTCAATAATGTTTGAGGAAGGAAGATGAATTTCAGTAAAGGAAATAGTATTTATTAAGATCTCCTATTCTATCCCCTCCTGGAGATTATTTCTTTCTCTGTCTTCCACCTGGCTATCTTTGCCATTTATGCCTTTTCCCTAGGCAGTGTCATATGCTCTGAAACCTTCCTACAGCATCAAAACACCTGTCCTAGGTCACATTCCCACTGGGACTCTGCCCTCTTCTGGTCAATATGGGAACTGATTTTTTTTTTTTTTTCCTGATGCTATTTTAATGGATGATTAAGGGCTACTCTATTTTCCTTCTTAGTCAGTATTTCTATCTTAAATGGCAGTTTCTGGAAAAACAAGAACTAGCCCCAAAGTAAAGACTTCAATCCATTTCTGTTTAGTAATATGTATATAAATCAAGTCCATTACTAAATTCATGAGGGATGAATCCATGTATACAACCACGGCAGTCTTCATTCATGAATTCAACACCTATTTATTGACTACCTATCATTAAAAGAAAAACTTCAGCTGAATTAAATTTAAAGGAGTCTAACTGAGCAATGAACAGTTCATAAATCGGGCAGCCCCCAAAATCACAGCAGATTCAGAGATACTCCAGGAATGCCTGTGGTCAGAACAAATTTATAGACAAAAAAAAGGAAGTGATGTACAGAAATCGGAGGTGAGGTACAGAAATTGCTGGATTGGTTACAGATTGCTGTTTGCCTTATTTGAACACAGTTTGAACACTCAGCAGTGTACAAGTGGTTGAAGTATGGCTGCTGGGATTGGCCAAGTCTCAGCTATTGTTTCAGGGCATACTCCTAAGTTAGGTTTTCAGTCTTGTTGGCCTGTTAAGTTAGGTTGCAGTTCACCCACAAGGACTCAGAGAAGTACAGAGTCCTTCTCAGGCAATGTTTAGTTTTCTTTAACAAATCCCCACTTTTGGTCATTTTTCTCAATTTTGAGACATTGACCAAAACATTAGTCATTGATGTCGCTATCACCATTGTAAATGTACTTATTTGGTTTTAAAACCCACTGGGAAACAGAAGAACAGTGAGTTTTGCAAAGGTAGGAACAAGGACTTGAGTAGAAGTTACCTCCTGATGCTGGAACATTCTGTTTACAGGAGAAAAACGAAACCTGGTCTATTCTAAGATATATGTGTTTGCTTAAAGTCTTAGTTTGATTATATCACATGTAGCATGAGAGACTCCATTTTTGTTTGCTTTGGTCTGCTGGGGCCTAGTGCATGAACTCAGTCCAAAACAATGGCCTCCCATAATTTTGTTTTTAAAAAATCTCCTTTTTGGGTCAGGTTCTTACTTAGGTGAGAGTGTGACCAAAACTTACGGCCTTAGCGCCACACTTAGTTACCGTCATTTTGGGTTTCCAGTCTCAGCATGTCATTCATAGGTTATGGTGTCCTCACGGTTGCACACTTCTTTCAGCTCTTGTCATTGCAGTGAAGAGAGACCATTTGACATTCTAGAGATGGCTGCATGCAAACATTTAAAACCTTTGAGAGAATACAACGCACCAGGGAGACTGTTATTATGACTTTGGGGAGGATAATACCAAGAATTTGGAGTATGCTCCTTACTAGGGTCCCCACAAACCAAACCACCTAAAATCAAATAGGTTAGAGAATGAGCTAAATGAAGAGTCTATTCACTTAACTAAGCAGTTTCTTCATTAATCCCCTACAAGAAAATCTCTATAATCTACATTTGATGTATTTCTCCATAGGCCACGAGGGCCAGCAGCTGCACAGATACTTTTCTGTTTAGCCACTAAATAATCTAGATCTATTCTATTATTTAGCATCACTTTCACAAGATAATTTAAGTCTGTTGTGTAACCATAGACTTTACGGTAGAATCTGCTATAGAGACTATCATGAGGGATACATTTCTAATCATTGCCTCTTTTACTCCAAGCCATGAAAAAAGAACCTAGCAAATGATGCCTTTCTTGAAGAGTGAAGGCTTCCTGGCAATGTTCTCTTTAACCATGATGTGGTTTAAGAAGAGTGAACCAGTGTTCTGTTTTTGACTGATTACGAGGCAACATATGTACCACTAAAGTTTCTTATCTATATTAGGCCTTTTTTTTTGAGATAGAGTCTTACTCTGTTGCCCAGGCTGGAGTGCACTGGTGTGATCTCGGCTCACTGTAGCCTCTGCCTCCTGGGTTCAAGCGATTCTCCTGCCTCAGCCTCCCGAGTAGCTGGGACTACAGGTACACCACCATGCCCGGCTAATTTTTGTGTTTTTAGTAGAGATGGGGTTTCACCATGTTGGCCAGGATGGTCTCGATCTCCTGACCTCGTGATTTACCTGCCTCATCCCCCAAAGTGCTGGGATTACAGGCATGAGCCATTGCACTCAGCCAGGCCTTCATTTTTTATCTATCAAAGTATAAGGTTATCCATGCATAAGACTGGTTGCAAAATCCTTCACAAATAAAAGTATAACCCATAAGTGCACAAAACAGACCCCCTTTTCATTTCTGTTGTTCATAGAGACATAAACAAGGAAAAATTTTCAAAGATAAGTCTCATGAGAGTAGAGAAGTCTTGATCCCTGATCTTGGGAAAAGCTGCTCACATCAACGATGCCATCTTTTGGGGAGAAACTTTCCTGGTTAGCTTTACCTTAAGGATTCCAGTGGATGTACAGTTCCAAGAATGGAGAGGGACCCTTCTCAGTTGTGACATTATGAACCCAAAGTTCAAGTGTCCAAAGTCTTGTTGCAGTGTAAATGGCAAGGACAGTCTTTCCCTGATGTTTTCAGAAGATCCAATTTTCAGGTTCTAGTTTGTGAAGGAGTTGGCGTCCTCAGTAAAACATAAAAAGCTTTCTTTAGCTGGTGAAATTACGCTGTAGCATAATAATGTACTGTTATAGCATCAGTCCTCTTGCATGAGAGAACTTTTCTATAACCGGGAAACATGCATTGAAAATGACAATTGAATGAAATCCCTTTATAAATTTTTTTTTTTTTTTTTTTTTTTTTTTTTGAGACGGAGTCTCGCTCTGTTGCCCAGGCTGGAGTGCAGTGGCTGGATCTCAGCTCACTGCAAGCTCCGCCTCCCGGGTCTACGCCATTCTCCTGCCTCAGCCTCCTGAGTAGCTGGGACTACAGGTGCCCACCACCTCGCCCAGCTAGTTTTTTGTGTTTTTTAGTAGAGACGGGGTTTCACCGTGTTAGCCAGGATGGTCTCGATCTTCTGACCTCGTGATCCGCCTGTCTCGGCCTCCCAAAGTGCTGGGATTACAGGCTTGAGCCACCGCGCCCAGCCCCTTTATAAAATTTTTAAATGGCCCATCAAGTAACCAAATGTACCTGAAGCTTTGATTGTTTTCCCAGGAATATGGGTTTGACAACCGAACATTGGTTATACACTATTTAGCAATTTATAAGTCACCACACCAATATATTTAATTTTGATTATTTTATCTTTTCCACAATGAGTTATGGAATGCAGAACTTTTAACAACAAAAGCTTTAAGGACTCAGGAAGGACAAGGCAGCTGTCCTCGTCCTCCAAGAATCCATATTTAACATTGGACTTATGTTCTCTTGAATACCAGTTGTTTTTCCAATTTAGGCGCATAGCACTGATAACTCATAGGTTACCATAGGTAATTTGACTTAGACCATGGAGCAGAGCTCATTCAAATTGCATAGATAAACAATTTCAGTATTGGCTGATATAGCATGAAAATCTGGCAAAGTATTTTCTTGGTATTTAATTAAGTTTTGTTCTACTTGGGTTGGTAGTTTTATAATCCAGTCAGTCTTTTCATTAATTTTTACCCAGTCCAAATGATATGATTCTAAAGTTATCAGAAACCTGTATTCAGGAGTGCTTTCCAGGGTTCCTTCCATCCTTTCATGAATCTCCTAAAAAACATCAGCATATTCTAGGATTTTGTGTGCTTATGAAGTTTGCAGAAATTGCACCAGCATTAACCAATTAACTGGAAATAACTTTAAATAGTCATAGTTAGAAATACAATTGACAAGGAAATTTGGTTCTTTCTGTGGTCTACAATAAAAACATAATAACCATAATTATAATTGATAGCATATAGACATATTAGAATTTTAGAAATCACATATAATTTTGGAACATATTGATGATATACACTAGAGTATAACCTAAAGACGTATAACCTAAAACCTATAAACATTATTTCTTATTTTAACAATACTTCCCATGTAACTTAACATGCTAAATAATCCTATTTACCTTTCTTTCAGTTGCTTCAGGGGCCCTATGTAGCATCCCAAAGCTAGAGGTCAGAAAAGACAATTTTGAAGTTGATATTTGATTTTGGGAAGGCTTTCAAATACGTTAAAGCATTAAAACACTTAATATTATGAGATAGAATTCCAGGTCACCATAAGCCATTCACTTAGCCAAAATAATGAGTTTTAAAAAATTTTTAAGACAAAAACATTTACATATTGATAGAAGGAAGATTTAGCTTTCCATATAATCTGTCTCTTGTCTTTCCCTTCTTTTTTCAGTTGTTTATTCAAAAGGCAAACAAAAGTCTTTCATTATTCTTTGGTACTACATGAAAATCTTGTTTGAGAGGGAACCAAACTTAATGCTTGCATTAATCTACTATTAATATCAACCCCAATTTTTAATAACACTTATGGACAAATTTATCAATTTAATCAGTTTGACCAAAAGGTAAGATTCTCATAAACCTTTATAACCCTTTACAATTTTTATTAAAGACCAGATCAGTGCTCTAAGAAAAACCTGTTATGCTTTTATTTTAATGTTCAATTTACAGAAAAACTGAATAATACCCCCTTTAACTTTAGCCAATATGGCTACACACAGAACATTTTACAATTAATTTTACACACCTTCCACAACTTGCTCAAAGTTTTAGCTTTTTTTTTTTTTTTTTTTTTTTTTTTTTTTTTGAGACAGAGGTTCACTCTGTCACCCAGGCTGGAGTGCAATGGCACGATTTTGGCTCACTGCAGCCTCTGCCTCCCAGGTTCCAACAATTCTCCCAACTCAGCCTCCACAATAGCAGGTGTGTGCCACCATGCTTAGCTAATTGTTTTGTATTTTTAGTAGAGATGGGGTTTCACCATGTTGGCCAGGCTGGTCTTGAACTCCTGACCTCAAGTTATCTGCATGCCTTGGCTTCTTAAAGTCCTAGGATTACAGGCATGAGCTGCCACACCTGGCCCAAACCTTTAGCTTTGTCTTATTTAATTTAAAACAATCCTTTAACCTTCTAAACTAGGTAAAAATTTACATTCCCATGACTTCTTATAATTTTTTTTTTTTTACCAAAAGTATATTTCACTTTTCTTACACACCTTGAATATAAAACTGTTTTTTCAATATCTCAATTACATGTGATAATGGCAAATCTTAGCAACTTTTATTTTTGGTACATGAATTTCCTTTCACAAGTCTTTTCATGACTTGCACAGATCATCTACAACATGCTTGGACTTTCTGACTTGTCCTAAACATCCCTCTTTTTAAACTAGTTTTTTTACTTTAGGACAAGAATTTACCATACAAGATCCTTTCTTTCACAAAATTTCTTTTCTTTATAACCTTATTTGCATAGCTAAGGGGAATGGCCAATTCCACATGTTCCCAGACCTTATCTAGAGTCTAACGTCTTCAAGGTAGGTAAATTGAAAAATTTTCAAAAGTCAAAGCAGTTTATGACCTTTAAGCATTTAGCAAACCTAATATCTGACCTGCCTAATTCAGAACAAATGTCTTTATTTTACTAATAATCTTTTAAACTTTTTATTTCCCCAAGATTACTAAGGTTACATGAACTAAAAAGCCTTACAATTTTAATTTTTCTTTCAAAATATTTTCTTTAAATGCTTATTTTTCTTCAAGCCAATTAATTAGAGCTCTTTTATATAAACATCACACATACAACATATGTATAACTATACAGACAGACAGATAGAAGAAGATCCAGTAGTTGTAAGATTTTTCCTTTGCCAGTTTTTAAGGTTTTTACTTGGATTACTGGCTTTAGGGTAGAGTCCTTGGAGAAACAGGGCCAGGAAAGCATGCAGTTTCTACAGCTGAATATAATAAACAGGCACAGCTGGAAGGCAAAACAGATTTCCAGAAAGTAAAGATCCCATTCCCATATTTATACCAGATCCTGGATCCCAAAAAGAGGGGATCAGTTCATCTCCCAGTGTGGGGTGGGGACATTTCCATAACTTCTAGGTGGCCAAGAGCATGCTTCTGTTATCCAAACATGTAGAGCTAAGTATCTCCCCATAACTGCCATTAGCTATCCCCAAAACTATATTTCCAACCTAGTTATTACATACCAAACCTTTCTCATAATGCAAAGTAATTTCTGATACCCCCCAAAGTCAAAAACGTCAGATAATGCAATGCAAAAGAGAACAGAGCCTTAGATTTTGAGAGGGAGCTGTCAGGTGGCTAGAATACAGTAAGCCAGGAGTAAACTGTGAGAGATAATGAAAGAGAGGTAGCCAGGAGACTAGTCAGAGACAGCCTTGTGACCACTGCAAAGACCATGGATTTTATTCTAAATGTGACATAAAGGTATTGAAAAGATTTGAGCACAGGATTGACATGATACTACTTATATTTTAAGAGGATGACTGCCAACTATTACAGACTTTAGGAGGAAGCAGCGAGTTGCGGAAGAGAGGAAACAGATGAATCAGGAGGCACAGTGCAGCAACAAGAGATGAAAGGTAACAGTGGTAGTGGGAGAAGGTGAATACATGGTCAGATTCAAGAATTAGTTTTGAAGTTAATGCCAATAGGATTAGGAGATGGGTTTGATACAGGCTGTGGTAGAAAGAAAGGAGTCCAAGATAATGTCAAGGTTTTATATCAGAGGAAGAAGGAGACAGTTTCATTTAGGTAATAATATGTAAAAAATAATAGCAGCATGTTGCAACCCACACACATTTTACTAAACAGCTCATGAATTCTGTTAACTTAGGATCTGAATGTCAGATCCTTCTGCTCTAAAGGCTAACATCATCCTTCAAGCTCCCAGGGAAACACTTCTCTATATCACTTGCCCCATATCCTTGTACATTTCTGACTGTGGTGTCCAATCTGCAGCCCATAGGCCACATGTAGGCCAGGATGGTTTTGAATGTAGCGCAACACAAATTCATAAACTTTCCTAAAATATTATGAAATTTTTTGTGATTTTTTTTACCTTATCAGTTATTATTAGTGTTTCATGTTTTCTGTGTGTGTGTTTTGTTTTGTTTTGTTTGTTTTGTTTTGTTTTTTGAGACAGAGTCTCGCTCCATCACCCAGCCTGGAGTGCAGTGGCGCGATCTCAGCTCACTGCAAGCTCCACCTCCCAGGTTCCCGCCATTCTCCTGCCTCAGCCTCCCGAGTAGCTGGGACTACAGGCGCCAGCCACCATGCCCGGCTAATTTTTTATGTTTTTAGTAGAGATGGGGTTTCACCTGTATTAGCCAGGATGATCTCCATCTCCTGACTTCATGATCCACCTGCCTCGTCCTCCCAAAATGCTGGGATTACTGGCGTGAGCCACGGCATCCGGCTGTGTTTCATGTATTTTATATGTGACCCAAGATAATTCGTCTTCCAATGTGGCCCAGGGAAGCCAAAAGATTGGACACCCCTTGTATAGGTTGCACCATTGCCAACACTGGAGATTAACACTGCTTTGAGTAAGCAGAGGATTTGAGCACTAGAAACACTTAAGTGAGAGAGAAAAACAAATGAGTGTGTCGCACCTTTTTTCTCACATAAATGACATCATTTCCCAGTAGTACTGACCATTAAGTTTCTTGCTTCTCATAATGTTCCAATTTGTGAACTTGGAGATGCTTACCAATGAGCTAATTATTCGAGATAATGATATAACTATTCAACTGAATAATTCAATGAGATAATTCAAAAAGCATACGGCTTCTGAAGAAAACAATTTGTAACTTAAAACAATGTCACATTACTTTTAAATTTATATATGTAGGTCTCGGTCTAACTAATGTGTGAAATGTAATATTGATTCTTAACACTGGTAATAAGATGAACACTGAACATTTGATTTGCAAAAAAGCTTTAATTCTATAAAATATGTAATAAATGTAATTAACTTTTCAAAAAACTAAAGTTAAATACATGAAAATTAGGAGATGAAGGCAGAGTCATGCACAATGAAGTTTTGAACATGAGCTCTGTTAAGGGATCAGTTGCATTTTCTTACTGGTAGGGAATCAGCCTACCTCAGACACCTGGGCATCAATTGATTGGTGTGAATGCTTTTGGAGAGAGACTGGTTTTATTTAAATAATTTTAAAATTTTGTTATGCATTAATAATCACATGTATTTATTTTTTGCCTTTTAATTTTGTAGGTTATTTTAAATAGAAGAAATAACGTTTTTGAAAACACACAAAAATAATTTTAATTTTATAATTTTGACATTTATGCTAATATATTTTTATAAGATATATTCAATTTTAAATCCATTAAATATATTTTATTGTTTAATTCTTTAGATCACTAATGGCAAAGTAACACACATTTGATGAAAAACTCATAACAAAACAAATAATTTTGCAAAGTCAAGAAAAATCTGTTTTATAGAATAACTATATAAAAATGTACATACTAACATGTAACAATGTATGAATTATATATATCTATATTATTTTCTACCTATAAATTAAATAATGTTTAATAATACTTGTTCAATTCCATTTAATCATCTTTGTTATTTTGCCAATGAAAGCAATGCATTTACTCATATTTTTATTCTGTCTGCTATTATAATAGTATACTTGACAAGAAAGTAGGAGAGAACATCTTTTATTTGACCATGGTTAGCTTGATTTATAACTTCTTAAACATTTGGTATTTGGGTATTGGTGTTCTTGCCTAGGTCCTATAAATATTCCAGGCAGCTTTGTTGTTCACAGGGAAGACTGTGATTAACTCTGTCTGGAGGGTCAGAGAAAGCTTCACTGAGGATAGGGTCATGAAGGGCAGTTAGGAGCTCATCAGTGGATGAGCTTTCCATCGACAATGGAAGAAGGGCATTCAGAGCATTCAGAACATCACATACAAAGCTGGGTGGCCATGTTCTGTGAAATGCAGTCGGTTTGACCTAGTTGGATATAAAGTTATACGGGGCTAGGGGAATGGTTGTGCATGGAGCTAGAAATATGACTCAGAGAAAGACATCTAGAACTGATATTTATCTCTCTTGTTGACACCCATCACTTACTGCTTTTATTCATTCATAAATCTCTTTCTGAGCATGCATTGTGTGCTGAGCACTAGGTTAGATGCTGGAGGTTCAACTACAAACCAGGCGTTGCTGTCCAGGAGTTTGAAAGGAGTCTGGTGGCAGTCATGGTGCATGTCTTATGAAATACTTTGAGTGAGAGATCCTGATACAAATGTCTTTGCAATTCTATCCAGCCCAGGATCTTTTGTTTTGTGGTTTTTTGAGACAGGGTCTTGCTGTGTTGCCCAGGCTGGAGTGCAGTGGCATGATTTCTGCTCACTGCAACCTCTGTTTTCCACAGCCCAGGATCTTAAACCAAGTAAATTCTTGGAATATTTGCTGAAATTGAAGTGAAAAAAATTACATATTTGAATTTATTCTTTTTTTTTTTTTTTTTTTTTTTTTTTTGAGACCGAGTCTTACTCTTGTTGCCCAGGTTGGAGTGCAATGACACTATCTTGGCTGACTGCAACCTCCACATCCTGGGTTCAAGCAATTCTTCTGCTTCAGCCTCCCGAGTAGTTGGGATTACAGGCATGCACCACCACACCTGGCTAATTTTGTATTTTCAGTAGAGACAGGGTTTCTCCATATTGGTCAGGCTGGTCTCGAACTCCCGACCTCAGGTGATCCGCCCACCTCGGCCTCCCAAAGTGCTGGGATTATAGGCATGAGCCACCACACCCAGCCAAATTTATTCTTAAGGCTACTTGTTAGAAATACTATGAGAGAGTTGAAGCCTTGCAAACAATAAAATATTAATTAAAATTAACATAATGAATTATGATTATCACCCATAATGTTAATAACTGCCTTCTATCAATAAACTAGTATGTGATGATCAGTATGTTACATGCTCTAGATGAATTATCTTTCTTTTTTTCCCAGCTAATAAAATGATCACAAATACGTGAAATGTCTCTTAATTCTCACACGAACGCTATGATATAGATGGGCTATCAAGGGACAGTGAGATGAATTCACCTGCCCTGATACAGCTAATAAGTGACAGACCAGAAGTCTAAACTCAGGTCGGCTTGGATCTAGAAAGACTTGGAAGGTGTCCCCCAGCCTCCCACCCCCTCTCTACAAGGAACAGGCAGTGCTTTGAAAATAGTTCAAAGGATTATAATCGCCCTCCAAATGCACCAATTTGTGGGTTTTGTGTGTGTATGTGTGTTTTTTTTCTCCTGGCAAATTTACAAGGTTTGCACAATGGCCACATCTATATGATAAACAGATGGAGCACTGCACTGTTTCCATGGGTGAAACACACAATGGATTGGTGCTGGGGTTTCTGTGGGAGGTGCAGGGACTCCCCAGCCAATAAGAGAACATAGCTATTCAACTGACAGAGCTAGGGGACAAGGGTTTCCTTTTGCAGGATTCCTAAGTGCTGTCAGTAAGAATCTATTTGCCCCAGCAAGGAATCAGTCGAGAGACACCTTTTCCCCCTAAATTGGAAGTACTGGAATCTATTAGAAATGTTTAGAAGAATGTAACTATTAAGAGAAGGGAAAGAATTACTTCACGGTATACAAAAACTTGGTGAAGAGATTTCCTTACAGGTGAATCTCAGTTACTTGGAGCCAGATGATGGGAGAGTTTGCTGAAGAAAGATGAGAGAGCTGGGCCACCAGGTATGGTTTGGCGGGTTGTTCACTGCACAAGGGTACCTGACTGGAATAGCAAGTGAGACCAAAATCCAGCGAGCACTCTGCTTGCCAAGTCATCCACGCTGGTGCAGGGTTGCATCTGCCCAGGAGAAGGGAAACTTTTCTTGATATGTATATATTCAACAAATGTACTAGTGACAGTCCTGCCCTAGAGCGCTTCCTCTTTAAGGGTGCCAGTGGTGACATTATGCATTCCTCCTCAGTCTTCCAAATCTCCATCATGACTTGGAGCATTTGAGAGACTATATAGAGTAGTAGCCTCTAGCAGTGCACTACCAAGTTCAGTAGCCACTAGCCATGTGTGGTTCTTGAACAGTTGGAATGTGGCTGTTGCAAATTGAGATGTAAAATACACACCATGTATGTAAAATGTAAAATACACACCAGATTTTAAAAAGACTTTATATGAAAAAAGAATAAAAACTATTCATTAAAAATTTGTATATTGATTACATATTAAAATAAAATATTTGTATATATTAGATAAAATGTATTATTAAAATTAATTTCACATCTTTTTATTTTTTAAATGCAGCTATTAGAAATTTTGAAATTCCCTAAGGGAAAATTTGAAATTCCCCAATTGGCTTACATTATACAGTTGATCTTTGAACAACACAAGTTTGAATTATCCAGGCTTACTCAGACATAGGTATTCTTCCACCTCTGCCACCCCTCAGATGGAAAAACCAATCCCTCCTCCTCCCCCTCCTCCTCCTCCTCCCCCTCCTCCTCCTCCTCCCCCTCCTCCTCCTCCTCAGGTTACTCAGTGTGAAGACAATGAGGATGAAGACCTATAAAGGTCTTCAGAAGGTGATCCACTTCCACTTAGTGAATAGTAAATATATTTTCTCTTCCTTATGATTTTCTTAATAACATTTTCTTTTCTCTAGCTTACTTTAAGAATATAGTATATAATACATATAACATACAAAATATGTGTCAATCAACTGTTTTTATTATTATAAGGCTTCTGGTCAACAGTAGGCTATTAGTAATTAGGTTTTGGGGGGTCAGAAGTTACATACAGTTTTCAACTCTGCAAGGTGGGGGTAGCTTAGTGCCCCAATCCCCACATTGTTTGAGGTCAACTGCATTTCACTTGGACAACATCACACTAGAGTCAGGCAGAGGTGGTTTAAACCCCCACCCATCCACTTATCAGCGCTGCTTCTTCAGGCAAGCTTCTTTTTTTGTTTGTTGGTTGGTTTTTCAAAAGAGAGTCTCACTCTGTTGTCCAGGCTGGAATGCAGTGGCGCGATCTCAGCTCACTGCAGCCTCCGCTTCCCGGGTTGAAGCGATTCTCCTGCTTCAGCCTCTCAGGTAGCTGGGGCTACAGGCACCCACCACCATGCCTGTCTAATTTTTGTATTTTTAGTAGAGATGGGGTTTCACCATGTTGGCCAGGCTGGTTTCAAACTCCTGACCTCTAGTGATCCGCCCTCCTTGGCCTCCCAAAGTGCTGGGATTACAGGTATGAGCCACCGCGCCCAGCCTTCACGCAAGTTTCTTCAGTGTTTTTTCTGTAAACATGACTTCATAAACTTACAGAGTTGTTCTGAAGATTAAATGAGGTAATGCATGCATCCTGACACTGCTCTAGCACGTAAACATTATTATTACAGTGTTCCGGACACAGTTGCCCCAAAGAGAGGGGCAGGAGACATAAGTGGATTCTCCCAGCATTCCAATGCACAGGTACAAATTGAGGGCCAGAATCAAGCCATAGCCTTTATACAAGGAAGGAGATCTTGCAAAGGGCTTTACCTTTGAGCATTGTTTTTTGTTGTTGTTCTGTTTTGTTTTGTTTGAGATGGAGTCTTGCCCTGTTGCCCAGGCTGGAGTGCAATGGCACAATCTCAGCTCACTGCAACCTCTGCCTCCGGGGTTCAAGTAATTCTCCTGTCTCAGCCTCCCAAGTAGCTGGAACTACAGGCAAATGCCATCACGCCCAGCTAACTTTTTGTATTTTTAGTAGAGAAGGGGTTTCACCATGTTGGCGAGGCTGGTCTTGAACTCCTGACCTCAAGTGATCCACCTGCCTCGGCCTCCCAAAGTGCTGAGATAGGCCTGTTTTTCTCTTTTCAGAAATCCTGCCTGTGTTCCCTAGAAGACTGCTCTCTGAGGACTCTCAAGGAAGCATTCTTGCTGGAGTCATCTGGAGTCACCTACCTACGCCACTCTGTCCCACCGGGCTCTAGATGGTAAGGTGCCCAGGGCAGAGATGTAGCTCTGTTCTCTTCACTAGGCTCTACACTGGAGCTCACTTCTAGGTAATGTGTTTTCAGGAGCACTATTTTTTGTTTGTAAACATAGTGCCCTTTCCCCTCCTAGGAGGCTGAAAAGAAAACAAACAAACAAAACCCAACAGGCTGCTCTGCAACCACGATACTCACCGCTACGTGTGTATCCAGCTTATTCTGGAACAGGTAAAGGTAGGAGGGAATGTTCATAGTTTTCATTTTTTAAAAAGTTTCAAAGATCTGTATAAATCCTTGGTCCAGACATGTTTCTTTGTGGGCACGTTTACAGCGTTTTGATTTATAAATGAGGAAGCGAGGACAGATGTGTTCATCTGAATGCTCAACTTCTGAACAAGACTGAATGTTCGTTCATCTACTTATTCTACATTTCAGAGGGGTTCACACTAGATTTCCAGGAGCACACAAGTTGCAACCTGAATCAATTGCCTCGATCACAACTGTCATTTTTCTCTCAGCCCCAACCTCAGGTGGCTCAGTCATTGGTTCATTCACTTTCCCGCTAAGGCTTGTCCCTGGAATGCCACAGCTGCAGAGTTCCCCACAAAAACGAGGCTTCTGACTGATACACTCAAAACTTACTGATAAAGAAAGCAGCAATATCCTATGCTTGAAGATGATGAAAAGAAAAAAGAAAAATGAGGAAAAGAAACAGCAATGAAAACAAGAGGAGGGTGATGTCACTGCTTGCTGATTGGATCTGCACTCAGAAAGCTGTGCACTTTTCTGAGTTTTAAAATTTTCCAACCAAAATCAGCACAAACTGTTAAGCTTTGTGCTGAAGATTTTGAAGGTTATAATAAAAGGCAAGTGATGAATATCATTTATTGAAGAAATCTGGACTCAATTGACCATCATGATCTTTGTCAATTTTGCACCATAAAAATATTTAGTCAAAAGGTTTCTGCCCTGTTCCTGTTTCTCTTTTTGCCCCTTCGAGATTCTGTTCTGTTTCCAGTATTTCATTAGCTGGGAAATTTTGTTTTGGAGTTCTGAAAACAGAGAGCCATGATCTTCAAGCCACAGGTTGATTTTCATTGGGAAAATGTTGAATGAATGTTTAGTAGGCTCAAGACATGAAATGAAAGGAGATGCAAACATAAATGAACATTGCATGTGCCTTCACGGCATTTCAGTCTAGAGGAAGAGCTTAGATATATATTTAATCATCCCACAGACATTTATTAAATGCTTACTTGGCTTACTGCATGCCAGGCATGTTCTCAGTATCAGGAATAAAGCAAAGACATTGCTATCATGTGGCTCATATTCTGGAAGAAGGAGACAAACAGTAAAGAAATAACTAAAATGTGCCTGACAGTATAGTTCCAACTTAGTGCTGTTCACCAAATAATTCTGACTCTCCCCCTTGTTGGGCACATGGTGACATCACTCTTCCCTTCCCTTTTTGAAGTTAGGTGTGACTTGTTATGACCAATGACATAGGAGCAGAGATCACATGTATCACTTGCAGGCAGAGGCTTTAAGAGTCAGTGCACAACCCACCACATATTCCATCACCACTGCTGTGGTAATTGCAGAAACACGTGTTAAATGATGCCTCATCACTCTTCAACCCTGGGCAACTATCATGAGCAGAGGCTCCTGCTGACCTGCAGTAGATATGTAGCGTGAGCAAGACAAATGTTTTCTTTTTTAGCTGCTCACATTTGAGGATTATCAGATACCCACAACATAGACCTTTTCTAAGAAGATAGGTTGGCTAAGTACTCTGTAGAAAAACCAAGCAGGGTTAAGGATATAAAGGAACGGCGTGACAGGAAGTGGTTCCTATATCAGATAGGGTGGTTAGGGAGGTCCTCTCTGATAAATTAATATTTGAGCAGAGTTCTGAAAGAAATCCAAGTGCCAGCCATGAGGATTTCTGGGTGAAGAACATCTCAGGCAGATAAATAGACAAGCACAAATGTCCTGAGACAGGAGCGTGCTTGGAGTGTGTGATGAGACCAGTGTGACCAAAGCACAATGTGCATGGAGGAGAGTAGTAGGAAATGAATTTGGAAAGGTTGGTGGGCATAATAGAGGAGTGCTTTATGGTCTTCATGTAGTATATGTCAAGATCAAGTGTGATCCAGTCAGAGGCGTGTGAGATGACAGTGGATGAACAGCATTTGAGCTGGTCATCGTTGACACTTATCACTACCTCATTGTTTATGTCTAACTCATCATCAAATCCTAATGATATCTTGGATCTCTTCCCTCTGCCCTGCTCTTGTCAGCCCCACAGCCACCACTTTGGTTCCAGCCTCATTAACCTTTACCTGAACCATTGCAGCAGCTCTCTAACTCTAACTGACCCAGTCCTTTCTCTAACTGACCAAGTCCTTTCGTTCTTATAGTTCTACAATTTGGAGACTTCATGCAGATGTTTTTAGGTCACTATGAAGGCTTCAAACATAAGAGACCTGACCTGTGTGGGGTTGGTCAGTCCTTTGGTTCCCTTTGTGAGATCTGGGACTAACCACGACATCTCTGATGTGCTTGGGTGCTTTTTCTTCTAGCCAGTGATCTGAGCACTCCTTTTATTAAAAATACCTTCTAGATATGAAGCCACCATGGACAGCACAAGCTTCAAATCCTCATGTTGGATCCTTTTTTCATCAACCAAAGAGTAATAAGCTTAATCAGGCCAGAGAAAAGAAAGGCTACTTTATATTTCATTTTCATTTGTGAGCTCTCTAACTGACCAAGTCCTTTCGTTCTTATAGCCCTCAAATGAATCTCATCTATTACAGCCACTGCCTCCAGGAATGAGTCCTTTAACAACTCAAAACTGATCAAGTTACACAGCCCTGGTTATAACACATCCATGGCTCCACACTCCCTAATGAAAAACAAAACAAACCCAACTACTTAGCATGGAATCCAAGACTGTCTTCCTATGAAAACCTACAGGTCCCCCTCTCCAGTCTTGAGCTCACCATCACTCTTTCTTCCTCATCTCCAGAATTCTCTCACTCTTTCAGCTTCCTACACATCACTGTGTTTCATACCTTCGTGTCTTTGCACTCATTCCTTTGACCTCTCCACATCCTCATCTGCCAGCATCACTCAAAACCCTGTTTCATCATGGCCTCCTTTGCAAAACTTCCCGTAGCACTGATCCAGTGAAGTTCCCCTCTCCTTTACCTTAGAATTGAAAGACTACATCCATGGCTAGCATACATTACCTGTTTATGTGGGTGCTCCTCTTCCAGTGTGTACATTCTTTGAGAATGCAAATGTGTGATTCACTTCTGTTATCGGGGCAGGGCCTGTACAGTCCTTCCTCCACCATGGGGTGATTGTGATGTCCCTTCAAAAGCACCCTCTGAGAGATTTTTCCAGACCTTGCCTCCAAACCTGTTGTCTCCCAAACCTGTTGCCCATGCTTTGCTTCTAACTTTTGGTTTTACTCTCTGTTAAATGCTTTGGACTTATTATTTTCAACCTTTCCGTATTTCCAGCCTAGGCTTTGCACCGAACACCCAAAACATATCACCTGGGGCCTGCTTGGATCAATCCTGGTACCTGGACCACTTCCAGAGCCAAGGTCCTATTCTTTGTCCAGTAGTTGGGCACTGCACATTGCTGTGTATAACAGCTGCTTCACACAGGACTGCAGAACTGAACTGATCTCACGTTGCTTCACCTTCCCTCTTCTACTGGCTTAGGAAAATAGCAGAGCTTTCTCCAATTCTCCCCCAAGCTGACTCAACATAAAGCAAAGTTTCAAAACATTTGAAAGGTGAGTGGCAGTGGCTTCCTATAGCAGTTTGGGTGGTCCCACCAGAGGCCATCAAACTTATCTTACCCACCTTTCCTTATCTCCACTCACCCTAGTGCCTTTCTACCTTCAGTTGCTGGAAATGCCTTCAGAGCCCCCACATAGCAATAGAGTTAGTAGAATTTGTCCAAACCTGTCTGAAATAGGGGTATGGAAACCACAAGAATGAAGTTGTGACTTTAAAAAAAAAAAAAAAAATACTTGGCAATTCTTCCTAAAATTGCATTCTGATATGGGTGAGGAGTCAGAATGAGATCGTTGTCAGACTCTGTTATGTCAGCATGAATCTCCTCCTAGGGCCATTTTGCCTCAAAGAGTATGTTTTAAATCTTTTTGTCCTGGAAAAACCCACAGGAGTAAGGATGGTGGCATGCAGGGACCCAGGTGTGGGCCGGAACAGCTCTTGCCGCCAGCTCTAGAATTCTTGGGAAAGCAGTGTAATTGTGGTAGGAAGAATTTCTAGGCAATACTGCTTTCAGGGAATAAAGGTGAAAGTGAAGGGAAAATTAAGCTCACAAATGAAAATGAAAGATAAAGTAGCCTTTCTTTTCTCTGGCCTGATTGAGCTTATTACTCTTTGGTTGATGAAAAAAGGATCCAACATGAGGATTTGAAGCTTGTGCTGTCCATGGTGGCTTCATATCTAGAAGGTATTTTTAATAAAAGGAGTGCTCAGATCACTGGCTAGAAGAAAAAGTACCCAAACACATCAGAGATGTCGTGGTTAGTCCCAGATCTCACAAAGGGAACCAAAGGACTGACCAACCCCACACAGGTCAGGTCTCTTATGTTTGAAGCCTTCATAGTGACCTAAAAACATCTGCATGAAGCCTCCAAATGGTAGACAACTAGATGCCTGATATCGCCTCTATTTTTTTATTTTGGCATAAATTAATGGCTTATGATATTGCATCACAGTGGTTTATTAAAACCAGAACTCACTTCCCTTTAATTTTAGTTATGAGTGAGGTTTATTCAGAGACCATTGCGAATGGGTAGGAATCAACTAGAAAGGTGTAAAGCCTTGTTTTCAGATAGAGCCCCCTTGCTCCCAATGTTGGAAATAAGGTCCTAATCCCAAAGTTAGGTAATTTTCAGGTCATCCCATTGAGCACTGGAGAGACAAGAGAAACCAGGCAGAGAGTTCCTCTGAGAATCAGTCAGAAGTCTAGGCCTGTGTCTCTCAACCTTGATTGTATAGTAAGAGCACCTGGGAGTTGGTTTTTTTCATGTTATGTGTCTGTGTGTGTGTGGGGGGGGGTGGGGGGGGGTGTGGGTGTATGTGTTTAATTCCCAGAGAAGGCAGAGAAGCTCAAGAAGTCTTCAGGTGGAAAACGAGAGCCATTACCTAAGTAGCTGTAATGCAGCTGCTGCCTCAACTCTGTGGTAAAAGGGAGATATTAAAGGTATCGGATCAGATATTTCACCCCCTGCAAACAAGTCTTCATGCTGCCTGTGAAATCTTCTCTTGCTTAAAGGTGCTTCCCTCCTCCCCAAAATATGAAGTCCAATGCATAGCATCTCTGAGAATCAGGCCCCTTTCTCCTGTTCCAAGGTTCTCTAGCTTCCCAAGAAGTCCACCATCCCAGTTTTTTTCTATGTATCTTACCTTATCTACATAGCCATGTATCTGAGTGATGGCTGACTCCATCCCTATATTAAGGTAAGTGTCTAAGTCAGATATCGGCAAACTATGGCCCTTGGGCCAAATCCAGTGTGCCACTTGTTTTTGAAAATAAAGTTTTATTGGAACACAGTCATGCTCTTTCATGTACATATTGCCTATCGCAGTTTTTGCACTACATGGGTGGAGTTGAGTAGTTGCAACATATGATATGGTGCACAAAACATAAAATATTTACTGTTTGGCTTTTTACAGGAAGTGATTGTGAATCCTGGTCTAAGTGTTTTTGCTCAGCGACAGATTTAGAAGTGACAACATGAGCTATTTCAGGCCAACCAAGGATGATGAGGTATCTGCTACAGTTTCCTAAAAAGATGGAACAGGAAGAGAGAACCCTGTCCATCCTCTGACCATTGCTATATCTGGATATGAGAGTCAACCCCTTGAAGACTCCTTGAAGAGGAGGTGTGGAAAGAACTTATGTCCCTGATGATACTGTTGAGTCTCTCAGTCATCCAACTTTGCAGAATTCCCCACTCTAGACTTCTTAATATCTGACATACTAACTACCTATATTGTTTAAATCAGTTTCTGATGGGGTGCTATATTATTTGCATGTTAAATATCCTGAGTCAACTATAAATTACTCAACTTGACTCCAAAAGAAATATTAAGCTAAAAAATACTAATACACATTTAAAACAAGGAACCGGTTCATAGAGTATACCAAGCCCTCAAAGAACAGATAATTTATTTTGTACAACAGTTACAGAAACTATAAAAGGGAGATGCTCTCCAAGTCCTTTTTATGAAGCTAGAAAAACTTTGATATTAAAAGTGCACAAGCGCAGTATAGTATGAGAAAAAATTTATAATAGATATAGCTATGAACATAGGTACGTAAACTTTTCATAACACCTAATCTTTGTTACTTTTTAACCAAAGAAAGTAAGGAAGCAAAAGAGGGAGAAGAAGAGAGAAAAAGAGAGAGAGAGAAAGATAAAAAGAAAAAGAAAGAAGACAGGAAAAAAGCAAGCAAGAAAAAAAAAGTTAGTAAATTTGCAATAAAAGAAATTTTCTTAATCTGATATAAGTACCTGTCAACAACCTAAAGCAGATATCATACTAAATGTGAAAATCAAAAGCGTTACTTTTAAAGTCAGGAATATGGTAAAGAAACTCACTATTACTGCTTCTATTCAGGACAAAAACACAGAAAGAGAAAAAAATAAGAGAGTGATAACTGAAAAAGTGAAACAATATGTTTAATATTAGCTGGTGATATTGTTGTCTACATAAAAAATTGAAGATATTCCACAATTGGGTCAATAAAAGTAATGATGGCTCCTCAAAGTTCCTGGATAGAAAAACAATATACAATAAAAATAGCTATGCTATACCTAATAAACAATCATTTAGAAAATGAAACTAAAGAAAAGCTCCCATTCACAATGACAGCAAAAAAATGAACATACAATTTTTAAAAAGATGTACAACATTGTAATAAAAATATAAATATGTATTAAAATACTTAAACAACAAATAAATGAAAAATTATAGAATGCTAATAGTTAGACTCAATGCCATAAACATGATAATTTTTCCCAAATTAACCTATAAATCTAATTAAAGTTCAATAGGATTTTTGCTGAACTTGACAAACTAATCCTAAAATTCACATAGAAGAATAAAAGATCAAGAGTCATCAAGAACATTTTGAAAAATAAAAAAAAGAAGGGAGACACCTTGCCCTCCCAAATATCAGGATTTGTTATAGAGTTTTAGTGTTTAAAACAATGTGATACTACCTTGAAGATAAATAGATGGACTCATGAAAACAGAAACAAACATTCACATTTAGAGAATGTGGTATATGTAGTTGTGGTGGGGGCCCTTGAAAGAGGCAAAAGAAATAGTGGGAAAAGAATGAGTTATCTAATAAATGAGGCTGAGAACACTGGCTATACTTATGGTTTAAAAAAAAAAAAATCCTACGAAACTTTTATATGAAAAAGAATTCCAGGTTAATTAAGGCCCTAAGTATGAAATGTAAATTTTTCATATCATGAGATAACAATATGGAGGATATAAACAAAGGAAAATTGTTATGGTCTTGAAGTAGGGAAGAATTTCCTAAATAAAACAAAACTTACCTTGTTAAAGTAATTTAAATACGAAAAAACAACCAGATAGAAAAATGGGTAAACGACGTGAATGGGCAGTTTACAACAGAAGGAAGGTGAATGGCCAATGACCACACGGAAAAGTTTTCAACTTCTCTAGTGATTAGGAAAATACAAATTAGACAAAAATGAGATAACACTTTATACCAAGCAATTGGTCAAAAACTAAGAAATCTCACAACATTTGTGTTAATGAGGATGTGACACAACAGAAAGCAGTGTTCACTGATGGTGGCAGTGTACATTTGTACAACCATTTGGGAAATAATTTCTGCTAAAAGTGAAAATGCTTGTACTCAGCACTTCTTTTGCTAAATGCTAGAGGTGTTTGCACACATGTATAAGAATATTCACTGTAGCATTTTGTAATAGTAATAGAACAATGGGGAGAAAAAAAATTTATGTCGATTAGTAAAAACATTATAAAGTAGGCCAGGTGCGGTGGCTCCCCTATAATCCCAGCACGTTAGGAGGCCAAGGAGGGTGGATCACCTCAAGTCAGGAGTTTGAGACCAGCCTGGCCAACATGGCGAAATCTGGTGTCTACTAAAAATATAAAAATTAGCCAGGCATGGTGGCATGCACCTGTAATCCCAGCTACCCAGGAGGCTGAGGCAGGAGAATCACTGGAATCCAGGAGGCAGAGGCTGCAGTGAGCCAAGATCCCACCACTGAACTCCAGCCTGGGCAACAGAGCAAGACTCTGTCTCAAAAAAAAAAAAAAAAAAAAAAAAAATATATATATATATATACACACACACACATATAAAATGTAATTTATAAAATGAACCGGATCAACATATGCAATATGGATAAATCCCATAAACACAATATTGAGTTTTTAAAGAAACTGAAAAAGATATATATAATAGATTTAACAGTGAAAAAGTTTATTATATAAAATAACATGTTATTTGTGGGTATATACATATGTAGTAAAAATATAGAAACATGGTTAGAATACTTTTGAATGCGGGAGGAAAGAAAATTGGAAGGGAGTGCCTCCAACTCTATCTATAACATTTTATTCCTAAAGCAATAAATCTGCAGCAAATATGGTGACTCTGACCTGGCTACCTAGACTCTAAACAGTGGAGGCAAGACTGAAACCAAAATCTTGACACATCCCACGTATAGCAGCTGGCACCTGAGCCCTGAGGCAGTTATCCTGCAGGCTCAGCTTGCCACCTCTAGCCAAGCCAGATTCTCCTGTCTCCAGCCCATTAGCCACACCCAGAGATATGCCTTTCCTAATATGGAACAGAAATAGTCCCCAGTTGTGGTTAATTTTATGTGTCAAATTGACTGGGTTGCAAGATGCTCACATAGTTGATCAAACATTATTTTGGGTGTCTCTGTGAGGTGTTTTTGGAAGAGGTTCACATTGAAATCAGTGGACTTTGAGAAAAGCAGTTTGTCCTTTATAGAGTGTGTGGGCCTCATCTAATCAACCAAATGCTTGGATAGAACAAAAAGGCTGAACCTCCCCCAAGTAGATGTCTTTTTCACAGCCTTTGAACAGTGCCATCACCTTTTTCCTGCCTTTGCACTTGAACTGAAACACCAGTTCTTTCTGAGTTTCACCCTGATGCCCTTTGAACTGAAATGACATCATTGGCTCTGCTGGGTCTCCAGCTTGCTAACTGGTTCTGCAGATTTGGGAACTTGTCAGCCTTCATAATCATATGAGCCATTTTCTTGTACTAAATCTCTTTTCATATTTATACCCTATTGGCTCTGCTTCTCTGGAGAACTCTCACTAATACATCAAAATTTTGGGCATTAAAATACCTACCCCATTTCTCTTCCTCTGAAACTCATCCCCCAAAGTTTAGACTCATTGCTGGATTGGGCTTCCTGTTGGGTAGCAAAACTTTTCCTCTCCACATTCTTTATTCTCTTAGTCTGTATTTTTTTATAATGGCAAGTTGTTATATTTAACATATATTTAATATACACTTATATTTAATACATATTTAGTAACTATTTAACAGTCAATCTTTATTATTTGGAGATTCCACATTTGCAAATTTGCCTGCTTGTTAAGATTTAGTTGTAGCCTCCAAATCAGTACAAGCAGCAGTTTCACGGTTCTTTGTGGACAAGCATTGAGTAGAGAAGCACTTCAATCACCTGATGCACACTTTCCCAGCTGAAGTGAAATGAGGTCACATTCCACCTTTTTTTTTTAATCTATTATACTCTAAACAAATGTTCTTTTTGTGGTCTATCTAGTGCCTTTTTTTTCTTTCTTTCTTTCTTTCTTTCTTTCTTTTTTTTTTTTTTTTTTTTTTTGCATTTTTGTGCTTTTTCTTGGTGATTTTAATTTTTAAAATAGCCCCCAAATGTTTTGCTGAAGTACTAGTGTCTAGTGTTCCTAAGTGCAAGAAAGCTGTGCTTTCCCTTTTGGAGAAAATAAGTGTACATTTAAGCTTCATTCAGTCAAGTTATAGTGCTGTTGCTGTAAGTTCAATGTTAATGAATTAACCATATATATGAAATACAGTGTTTTAAACAGAAACACACACAAAGCAAAGTTAGGTGTGACTGGTTGATGAAAATGTGGCTGATCTGAGGCTCACAGGAAACTAACCCTGTGTTTCTCCTAAGAGCAGTGGTTCAGTATTCAGTAACTCAGTGTTCACAGTGACTTTGCAGGACATTGCAACTGCAAATAATGAAAATCAACTGCCAGGTGCAGTGGCTCACACCTATAATCCCAGCATATTGGGAGGCCAAGGCAGGAGGATTGCTTGATCCCAGGAGTTTGAAACCAGCCTGGAAAACATAGAGAGACCCCATCTCTACAAAAATAATAAAAGAGATTCGCTGAATATGATGGTACATGCCTGTGGTCCCAGCTACTTGGTAGGCTGAAGTGGGAGGATAGCCTGAGCCCAGGAGGTCAAGGCTAAAATAAGCCATTTTCATGCCACTACACTCCAGCATGGGTGACAGAGTGAGACTGTCTGAAAAGGAAGGAAGGAAGGAAGGAAGGAAGGAAGGAAGGAAGGAAGGAAGGAAGGAAGGAAGGAAGGAAGGAAGGAAGGAAGGAAGGAAGGAAGGAAGGAAGGAAGGGGAAAGGGAAAGAAAAGGAAAAGAAGAAAGGAAAAGAGACAAGAAAGGAAAAGAAAAAAGAAGGAAATAAAGAAAGTAAACTATATGTTTAAAAATCTAACTTGTGGGTGGGTATCTGAATGTATTTTTTTAAATGGTTTATAAAAAACACAAGACTTCTTTTGTATGTGTAAAATATATCATAATTTTAAAGCATTTTTAAAAATAAAAGAGCATTCATTGATGCCAAAGCTTAGTGTATGACAGAGAGACTGAGGGTGCAGGCAGACAAGCAGGTGTCTGATCGTGAAGAGGCAGTAGGCAAAAGGAATACATTTGAATTTTATTCAGAAGTGAAATAATAACTCATAATGGCAAAAGATTTTGTAAGATTACTCATTCCCTTCTCTCTCCCCTCTTCATCCTGCTTTCTTTAACTTTCTCACCCAACTATCAAAGGATCCAAATATTCGGAGCATCCCTATTCAAGGATGTATTTTCACGATGAGTCTGACTCCATTTCTGATGTTTGACTGCTGACAGCTTTTAGGCCTCACTCCTTCCTCTTTCCCCTGTCCCATAACGCAGTAAGCTAAGAAATTCTGGGTGCTCTCTCCTTTGGCACTGGTGAGAAATTCAAACCACGTAAGTCCTTTGCCTGCACAGAAACCCTCAGCCCAGACCCACCACCTAAACACTGTAAAAGCCCCAAACCCATCTCCTTTCCTTGTCTTTTAAGCCATTTTCAGATTCCATGAGTGTTCCTTTACTGCTCCTTCCAGAAATGCCTCAATCATGTAAGTATCAAAACTTTTCATGCCCTCTTGGTGTATGTGTGGCATCATGAGTCTCTACATCCAAACCAAATTATGGGTGGGGGTTCCATTGTATTTTTGCAGAAGGACTATTACACTTTCAATATAGAAAGACTATTCTAGTATTAAGAAGGAACTGACAAAAAAAAAAAAAAAAAAGAATAAGGAACTGACATGATCTAAGGTCTTGGGGGAAATAAACGTTGAGAGATTAATAAAACTAAGCTTACACTTTCGAAAAACCAAAGCAAAATAACATATTTGGTGACTGATCTGCAAAAAGGACTCATTTATCCGGGTGTGGTGGCTCATGCCTGTATTCCCAGCACTTTGGGAGGCTGAGGCCGGCAGATCACTTGAGGTCAGGAGGTCAAAACCAGCCTGACCAACATGGTGAAACACCGTTTCCATTAAAAATATGAAAATTAGCGGGTATGGGGTGCATGCCTGTAATCCCAGCTACTGGGGAGACTGAAGCACGAAAATTGCTTGAACCTGGGAGGCAGAGGTTGTAGTGAGTCAAAATCATGCTACTGCACTCCAGCCTGGGCAACAGAGTGAGGCTCTGGCTCAAATAAATAAATAAATAACTAAGACTAATTGGGTTTTGAGTCCTTGTTGTAAATGCTATGCACTTTAACCTGACCACCATTTTATTCTTATGATATGATGAGAGATAAATAGGAGTCTTTTTAGATTTATCTAAACTGCTTATTACTCGACTGGTGCTATTATTTTTCCTATTCATTGTGTAGTCCCATCACTGTTGATGAAGAGATAAACCTGAGTCCCTGAAGAGCTCTCTTACTTTTGTTGCACCTCTTTAGACCACCCTGCTCCATAGCTATGTCTCACCTGGAACGCAGAGGAATGTAGAATCCTCCTCATTAATGGCAGAGCCATAAATTGCTGTAACTGCCACATGTCCCTGTCCCTTGCTATTGCATAAAACGTGGTCCACTAAAGGCCTGCCACTCTGCACTTCAGCTAGGAAATTCTTCCCCATCTTTACTCAGAATGGAAAGTGCAGTCATAACAAAGTACCTGTAATTAGAATAAGCCATCAGCTAAATGTGTTATTACAATTTATTGGCAGATAACAATAGCTGCTATGTTCTGTGCACCTACCATAACCAAAATCATTTCTTCTGTTTTCCTGAGGTAGCTTTCCCCTTTCTGGGCTATAATAGCAAGGTATTTCCCCTTCCTGGGCTATAATAGCAAAATAAACACCAAGAAACATAATTTAATGAGGAAGAAAGACAAATACCAAATATTCAGTATTTACAAAATATTATCCCTTTTGTACTTGCCAAAGTTCAAAGGGCCAGAATTTGAACCAAGATACATCTGACTCCAAAGTTTGTCATCTTTATGCCTATGGACTTTACCAGGCACCATTAATCACTGAACAGTCATTACCCACATTTTTTTTTGCTAAAAATAGAACCCTGATTTTTTTCAGCTGTCAGGTGGCCGGGTGCTTCACAGAAATTTATTCTCTTCCCAGCCCAGAAGTGACTCTTGATGAAGTTAAATCAAATGTGATAGTTCCATCCCTTTTCTAGCTATTGATTGAGCAGTGGACATGTGACCCACTCCTGTCAAATAAGACATGTAGAAAGTTTGCTGAGAGACTTCTTGGTACAGTTTTCTTTCCTTAAAATATAATGATAGGAGTCCATTGATTTTTCTTATATTTTTATTTTATCAATTTATTTGTATTTATTTTTGCTTTCTTGTTGTGTCTGGATATGTTTGTAGGGATGTGATGCATAGAACATTGGTAGTCGTCTTGGGACATTGGGGGAAATTACACTAAGGGAACACAACAATATCCTGAGAATACCAGAATAGAAAAATATAAAGAACCTAGATCCCTAACAAAATTGCTGAAAAGTTTAACTAAACCTTGTACCTCCACTATTTTCTTCAAATGAGATAATTTAGAACTCTTGGTTTGGGTATTTTGATTGGGTTTTCTGTTACTTGAGGTCCAAAATGACCTTACTGACACTTGGTCTGTAAAATAAGATTTATTACCTGTAGATGTTTTAAAAACCTAGAAATAAATTTTCTTGAAAACCAAGAAACAGTATTTCTGAATCTTTATCGGATGTAGAAAGCAGGAAAGAATATCATCCCACAGTTATAACCAATAAGAAAAAAAAGATAATTTACAAAATTACAACTTCTCTTGAATCTATCACAGGGCTATGGTCACAAGGCAGACACAACTAACTTAATAAACTCAAAGTAAAACAGGTGTCTTCAAGGAGAGTACCTGTTTGCCTGCAGCAAACACCAGATACCATGCAAGCTGGTAAGAAAAAATCAGCCAAAATTTTTAACAGACTGTTAAAGGTCAAGTGGGAAAGTATAGGGTATAGAGTTTAGAGTGACAGTATAGAACTACTGAGAGCCACAAACACAAGGAGAATTCACATCCACTTGCAGGCACTTCTCCACAGATGCTGAGTGCTCACGAGAAAAATTAAAGACAGGATGAGATTCCAGAGAAGACATCACTGTGGTACAGACTTGCACAGGAGACGAGCAGCCACTGAGGCAAAGGCTTGAAGATATACCCATTTCTTTCTCTCCTCAGGGGAAGAAAAAGAAAGCCTTATCCCGCTGAGGGAAAAACAACAACAACAACAACAAAAACTATGTCACCATCAGGGCACTGGTAAAGACCCATTGTAGCTGGGGAAAGGAACAGAAAGACCTTCTGGGGAAGGGCAGGAATATATCCTAAGCTTGACCATTGGGGATCATTAGAGATTTCCTACTGCTGAGCAAATAAAAATATCACAGAGAAAGCACCACCTCTAAGACCCAAGGACAGAGCACCTATCTGAGACTGAGATTGAACCAGAATAGCAAAGAATACCTCCACTCCACTCCCAACACCAGGCTAGCAAGCTCAATAAACAAGTAATAGCAGTCTTCAAGAGCATTGAGAGAGAACTTAACAAGGCATAGGCGCAAAGGGAAGACCTAAATCTGAGGATGAAGCAGACATTCAGAAAAACCCTCTGACAAACTACTTTCCACCTAAGCACAAGGTAACACTAGAAGTTGAAGCCTGTGACACATTGAGAGTAACCATAACAGGAAGATAGCATACACCCAGTCTAATTCCTGGCTTGATTGAATCAATTCCGTTTACCAGAAGCCTAGCAAAAAGCCATAAATATTTGCTTCAGTCTTTGCTGTCTACATAAAAGTGTCCAGTTTTCAATAAAAAATTGCAAGACACACAAAGCAGCACATAAAAAGAATATACCATTAAGAGACAAAGTAACACAACCACATTCAATTATGAGAGATATTTTGGAACTACCAAACTTTAAAATAACTATCATTAATATGTTAAAAGATCTAGTGAAAAATGTCACTAATTTGCATGATCACAAGGAAATGGTCAGCAAAAAGATGGAAACTATGAGAAAATGCTAGAATGAAAAGCATGATAAAAGAGATGAAGAATACTGGAGAATGATGAAAGTATGATGATGAATAGGCATTGTCTGGCTTCATTCCCTCTCACCCTCAAGAAATCTAACTAGCAATTATCCACAGGTAAAAATGCCATCCTGAATACTGGGAGTAAGTGTGACACTCTCTTCAACTGAAGAACCTAGCAAAGCTGCAATCAAATGATAAGAGGAGTAATTCTTTTGAACCACACTGCACCTTCCTCAAGCCAGCATATTGCCACACAGAGATAATTTCCCTGGACCCACAATTTCTGTAGTAGAAAAAAATGAGTTGGAGATGGATAGTCAGCTTCCCCACCATTCTGGCACCCTTTGCAGGAGGATTGTTTCTCTTATCACATAGAGAACATTGGGAGTACTGACAGGGCTAGAACATCTGGGGTCAGTTAGAAACAAAAAACAGGAGTGAGTCTCACAGTGACCAGTGCACAAATCTTGGTGGTTGCTCTGCATTCCAGACAATTTCTAAATGACTCATAGATCAAAAAGGAAGTTATAAGGAGATTTGGAAAATACTCTGAATTGAATAAAAAATAAAAACACAAGACAACAAAATTTGCAAGACGTGGTCAAAGCAATGCTTTTGGGAAAATTTATAGAACTGAAATGCTTATATTAGAAGAGAAGAAATATTTCAAATCAATGATGTAAGCTTTTGCCTTAAGAAACTTGATAAAGAGAGCAAAGTGAACCCAAAGGAAGAAAATCTTAAAGATCAGAGCAGAAGTCAATGAAACTGATAGCAGAAAAATTATGGAAAATATTACTAATTAATATAATTAATTAACTGACAAAAAAGAGAGAGAAGACACAAGTTACAAATATCAGAAATGGAAGAATAAATATCACTATATAACCTACAGCTATTTAGAGGATAATAAAAAACTACTGTGTATCCATAGATTTGACAACTTCGATGAAATGGACACATTTCTTGAGACACAAGCTTCCAAATTTCCTTCAAGAAGAAATAGGTTAATCTTATATCTTTTTTAAAAATTCATTTTTAATTAAAAACCTTCCAACAAAGAAAATTCCAGGCCCAGATGGCTGTGAAGCCCTATCATATTCTACATTTGCTTCAGTTTTGATTCTCCACTCTGGGCTTCATAATTATTAGATTTTTGTTTTTTCAAAATAGGATCTCGCTCCATCACCCAGCCTGGAGTGCAGTGGTATGACTATGGCTAACTGCAGTCTCAACCTCCTGGGCTCAAGCAATTCTCCCACTTCAGCCACCTGAGCAGCTGGGACTACAGACACACAGAACCATGCCCAGCTAATTTTTAATTTTTTTGCAGAGATAAGGTTTCACTCTGTCGCCCAGGCTGGTCTTGAACTCCTAAGCTCAAACAATCCTCCTTACTCAGCTTCCCAAAGCACTGAGATTACAGGTGTAAGCCACTGTGACTGGCTAATTATTTGACCTTTGTGTGTGAATATTGTTTGTGTTATACCTACATAATTATTTTTTAGATATTAAGTTCATAGAAATTTAGTTTAAAAGTTATTACTATACTATCTTAGATTCATGATCATTTTTCAATTAATGACTTTATAAGCACCATTAAAGCTATCCCCATAACTCCATGAAAAGGGGAGGCAAATGGAATCATGAGGAGCAGAAGGTAAACAACTTTTCCAGCCTCTTATTAAATTGATCAGTTCAAATGAGTCCAACTCTAAGTCAAGGGCCTTGAGTCTTGTCTGCTGCACTCCTATGACTGGACTAACTGGGTCTGGCTACTGTGCAAGGTCAAAAATACACAACCCAAAACTGCCAAGCTAAGGGAGAAATCAAGAGTTGTAAGTAAGATTACCACGCCAGAGATAGACATACAGAAATGAAGATCTGAGACAAAGCAGACACAGTCAGCAGGAAGCAAGGACGACTGAGAGTTTTGCAAGTCTGAATTAGGCTTTCAAGCCGTGGTAGGACAAACCAGAGGTCAAAGGGGAGGCCCAGAGGAAATTCAACCCTTCAGACTTTCTGCTGAAATAGGATGGGGTCAGGGAGGCCAATTGGCAGCTTAGAGAAGACAGCCTGAGGCTGAATATCTGGTTCTACCTGAGGTGTGTGTCTTATACCCTTTCTGATCTGGTTCACAGATTAACTTTTGCATGCTCAATTCACTCACCCTGCTCCCCCGCAAGGTCCAGAACTGATCAGTAAACTCAGCCAAACAGTGGATTTTGTGAAATAGAAAAAAGCCAAGACAGTTGATTGAATGAACAGTGTCAGCAACTCTTAGATATTTTGGTGTCCTTTGGACAAGCTTATTCATAATCACTTTTGCTTAATGTTTTAAAGTATGATCTTATATTTAAAAGAAAATGTGGAGTAGCAACAGAAAGAACAAGTTTTGAAGTAAAAATGACTTGAATAAAAATCACTGCTGTTTTTGGGCACAAGACTTTAGACAATTAGAAATCTCTAAATCTCAATGTCCCCATATATAACATGGGATCAACAATGTCTACCTCTTGTGAGAAATAAATGATATTTGCAAAGCACCTATTACATAGAAGGCACTCGATAAAAAGTAATAATGATTATTTTATATATCTTGTTTAAACTGAAACTTGGACGTTCCATAAATAATCCATCTAGTTTATTCAACAGATATTTATTGAGCCCCTACTATGTACAACAAATACTCTTTTAGGTATATGGGATTCAACAAGAAACCCCAGTCTCTGTCCTCCTGGAACTGGCCTTCTATTGAGGGTTTGTATACTATATGCCAACACAGCAAAAGATGCTTCTTCCACCGGGCCCAGAATAGAATTCTTCACCTCACTTCACTCTACCGGTAACAACTAACGTTACCGAATTAAACCTATTGGAAAGATATTCTGTAGCTTTCCCTGATACTTTCTGCCTCATCATAATAATATCCTGCTAAGGAAAAAGGTCCAGTTCTGCAGAATGGATAACATCTATTGAGAATAGGAATGTAAACTTTGCAGGCCCCCCCATACATCAGTACTGGTATTGGTATTTCAAAGTAATCATATGCTACAGGAGCCAAAGACTCAAATGCCAACTGGGGGGGCCATGGGTAAATGAGTCAAGAAGCCCAGCGCCATGGTTAAAGAGTGAGGAAAATTATAAAAATTAAACTGTCTCTATAAAATGCGCAGCTACTACTACTTTCAGTCGATATTGCCAGATAAAATGCTAGTGTGGTCAGATCTGACTTTTTAAGAGAAGCTGAAATCTGAATTTTTACATAAAATTAAGTGATTTTCCAAATAAAATCTCTCAATAGTACTTATTCAGCCCAGGAGACATAAATTTACAAGCCCAATAGAGGTTTAGAGGACTACATTTTTAAAAATCAGTAGTGTAAACAGTCTTTAATCCTTTTTCACTTGCTACATGGAAAGACATTCTCAGAATTGCAAAATGCCAAATGGCAATGGTTTGTAATTTTGTTCATTTGTTTGTTTTTATCTGAAACCACAGTTGTTATCCAACATCTAAGAATGCAGAGCTCAATGGGTCAATCCCATAATTTGTGGAGAAGCTGCAATAAGGCTGGAATAATGAAGGATTAGAGGGAATAGGTTGCCCTCACCCTAATGTCTTGGGGCCTACCATTACCCTGGGATTAAGACATGCAGAGACTTGTTTGTAGTCACAGATTTTGTATCCTCTCTTGACATGGCTGCAACAAGAACGCACATCTGTGAAGTGTTTGCCAGCATGTCAAGAGTAACAGGACTCTTGAAGCCATTTTAAATGTCATGTCAATCCTTGTGCATAATATCTTTAAGAAGATTGTTGCTAGAGATCTTAATATTAAAAAAAGAAACCTGAAACACAATACTTTTAGCCACTTAAAAGTGGAGTTCTTTTTCACTAAGCAAAGTTGAACTTTTTAAACTTCTTTTTACCAAACAAGCCTCTTTTTGGTGGTGAGCAAATAAATTAGCATGTGGGTCCTAAGTGCTCTTAAAATCATTTTGCTATAGATCTGTCCACTGTTTATAATTCTTGAATAAAGCTAAAAGTAAAGAAAGCCTTTCTCTGAAGGTTTATGAGCATTTTTCCATGAAGAAGAAGTCAAACAGAAGATCAAAGTGATCTAACAAAATGCTCCAAACTTGGGTTGGGGTGGGCTGAAAGGCGGTGAAAACAAATCAGCCCCTCCAGATAGTTGGAGAGATATGTCTTTTTACTTAAAATGAAACAAAACAGAAAGCATGAGAGTTTGAGCGCATCAAACTAATGAGAGTTTGAGTGAATCAAGCTAAGGTTTCCGAACAATGTTGTTCAAGTATCCGCCTTTGATATTTTACTCATAGTATCAAAAACATCTTAAAGGAAGTTAGTCAACTGTTGTACCAAGTAGCAAATATGAACAAAATCAGGTGAATTTCATATCCCTCTGTTCCTAACAGCCATTCATCTCTAGGCTTCTCTGAGTCTCTGCCAAGGGTGGACTTTTCCAAGCTCACAAAGGATTAATGTACAGTCTTGAACTGTTTTTGAAGAGTCTAATGTATTCTGTATATTTTGAATACTACTTAATCGGCATTTAGTTTTTCATACACTACCAGTTTAAATGCCTGCTAATCATTTACTTTACATAGAAAAATAAAACAAAGGAAACAAAATAAATTTATCGCTGAAAAGGCATGAATCTATTCTTCCATGATTAAACCCTCAATAAATCTGCTTCTAATCACACATTGGTATTTAAAGATCTAGTAACTACTCTATTAAATTTAATTCTATTTAATGACAGTTATTCTCAATGTAATGACAGTTATTTGAAATATATACCCACAGATTATTAACAACATTTTAACAAGAGTTTTAAACCATGGAATGTGAGTATGAATCTATCAAATGTCAATAAATCAATTCCGATTTAATGCAGAATGCCTGAATTGTTAAATCAAAACATATCCCAAGTGAGAATGTTTTTAAAACACTTTAATGAAAAAAAAAATTTGCCAGGGGGAGAATAACCATTTGTGAACTGCCAGTATTATTTCAGAATAAAATTAAGGTTATATAACTTTATAATATATTTATTTTATATAAAACTATGCATTTGAAGGAGCACATTGAATTTTCTTGATTGGGCTGGGCACAGTGGCTCATGTCCGTAATCTCAGCACTTTGGGAGGCTGAGGCGGGCAGATCACAAGGTCAAGAGTTCAAGACCATCCTGGCCAATGTGGTGAAATCCCTTCTGTACTAAAAATACAAAAATTAGCTGGGCATGGTGGTGCATGCCTGCAATCCCAGCTACTTGGGAGGCTGAGGCAGGAGAATCGCTTGAACTAGGGAGTCGGAGGTTGCAGTGAGTCGAGATTGTGCCATTGCACTCCAGCCTGGCAACAGAGCAAGACGCCATCCAAAAAAAAAAAAAAAAAAAAATGATTGGGAGTTGATTTTATCCAGAAAACAATTTTAACCTTATAAGTCAAGTGGTTTTACTTTTTCTGTTGCCAATTAAATATGTGCTAAACTATTACAAACTATTTTATTCCAGAGATTCACAGCCAGGTTTTTTACAAAACATTCCTTTATATTGAACATAAGAAAAATTGTTTTCAAGTTACAGTGCTCACCAATTCACCATCTCTTCAACAAAACAAAGTCCTTAATCCAAATAATTCTGTTTCAGGCTACTGGCACAGTTTGCTGCCTATCAGATACACTCTTGCTGCCATATCTTTCTGGTCAGCATAAATGGTCCATGCCATTCTTGCTTGAACTTTCCCTTCCACATATCCTCTTCTACATCACTGGAGCATTTACTGGACCAGGAATGTAGACTGGCAAGTCAGTGTGACGTAAGAATCCTAACCTATAAAGTACATCAGTAGACACTTTGTAGCATGTGCCGTTTATTAGGGTTTCCATTAAAAGCATTACATTTCCATACTTTACAACCATAAAAGAGTAAATAATTTCAAAGGATTCCTTGATAGGAGACTTCTGTTTTAAATAGAACTTGGAAATATCTGGGAAATCACTGGAATAAATGTGCTTAATAGACCCAATGCTGTGAAGTTCTTTTTAACTGTTTTCTTAAGCACATAAAAAGATATAACATTTCCTCCAACATTTTTTGAAATACATTTTGGTTTGGGGTTTTTCTCTATAACATTTGCTGTATAAATATTTCTTACAATGCTTTCATTGTTCTTTCTTTCTTTCCTTCATTCTTTCCTTCTTTCTCTTAGTACTGAGGCTGACTTCTTAACACCAATAGATTCTGATCCCTTTCATTGCTTTAATCTGCAAGATAAATTAGAGTTTAAAATCAGAAAGTACCATTACATGCCACTGAAGAAAACCTGCCGCACTACATGATAAGTTGGCAAACATATACTAAATGTCCCTGTTGAGATATTTCCTTTTTTAGAGGAAATTCCATCCATGGGACTAAGCAAATATTTCATCAATCTGGGCTGTATGAGAAGCCAATACAGCATTCTTTTCATGGAAAAGATTAGAGCAGGCCAGTTTCAGAATGAAATAATTTTTAAATATATTCCTAATACCAAACATTTGAGGAAAATTTAAGTAGTCCATAATACATTCTCACATTATAATCCAATTGGAATTGTCCAGATCAGCTGCCTTTATGATCCTCATTCTCCAGGAAATTACATCAATTTATCTCCGATTTTGTCTGTGTAGGCATTACATTAGATAGCACACTTTCTTTTTTCAGGATTGCATTTCTAAGCATCAGCCAAAGTACCTCAACAACACTAGCTGTCAAAGGCAAGATGATGAGTAGATAATATACTTAAGGTGAAACTGTTTGATTATCTAACTGTACCAATTAGAGGTCACAGGATGGTGGAGATTAATTTCTTTAAACCAAAATGTTAAACCCTCAATAACAACCCCTGGAACCAAGAAGAGTAAGCATGGAATGTTATCGGGTGGGTTTTCCCAACTTGACGAAGAAGGCACGAGTAATTGATTATAGCAACTACCAGACTCGCATGCCAGGCTCTGTGCCAAATTGTTGGCCCATATCATATCATTTAATTCTTACAACCCCTCCTGATCTTTGTTTTACAGATGAAGAAATTGAGACTCAGAGAGTTGAGGAACTTTCCCAAGGTCACAGAGTTAGTAGTGTACCTAGGATTTTAACCCAAGTCTGGCTGAGTCCAAAGCATATGTCCTTAACTGTCATGCCCAATATCCCTCTAGCTTCAGAGTCAGGCAGGGCTAGAGGACAGAGCCCAGAGCCAAACCTAAAAAGAAGGTTGACTTTTAGGAGGTGAAAATGCAGTCAAGTCAAGAAGGAAGTTATCCAACATCTGTTCACAGGGCCAAGGCCTCCTCCTGGGAGAGTAGATCTTGTTGGCAGGGAAGGAAAATTGAAGGTACATGAGCAGCATCTTGGATCTGGGAAAAAGACCTAAAGTCTGAGCACTATCAAGTGGGAGAGGAGGAAAAGCTATATGCCTCCCTCTGGTACTGACACAGGCCTAAGCATCTGCGTGGTGGAAAGCTGGTGAATTCATCTAGCTCAGATGGCAAGTAAAGAGGAATGAAGGCAAAGAATGACAATCCAAGGCATGTCTCAAGGTGATCACTGAATGCAGACACTACTTGGGAGAGGCTGGGAAAGGGAGCAGGCGAAGAAGAATCTAGAGGAATTAATCACTTGCCTGCAAGGAGATGCAGTTCAGAAACCAAAGGGAAATGCAGGGCTCACTCCCACAAAGCACTCAATCTCCTGAAAGAAAAAGCATAAATAGAGTCATATTTGCCAATGAAGGTTTCTAAATGTTTAAACTAGCTGGTAACACCGCACAGATGGAGAAACTAATGCTTGCGGAAGTTAATGATTTGTACCGTAGTCACTCGGTGAGTCGGAGATAGAGCAGATGTAAACCCCCAATCTCAGGACTCCCAGATCTGCACATAAACTATCAAAAATACAAACCTTCTAGCCCTGAAATCTGCCCAGCCCTTTGTCTACTGTGTGGTCCCTGTCAACCTTCAACATTGTACTACACAGAAGGAATTTCTTTCCCCTTACATGGTTTCTAAGTCTTGGTTAGCTACATGACTGGGTCTCTGTGTTTTTTCTTTTATTCTTTCATTCATTCTACAAATATTTGTTGAATTTTTACTATGCACAAGGCACTGTTCTAGATGCTGGGAACACAGCAGTGAACAAGACAGAGATCTTGCTTTCCTCTAATGCTGGTTCTGGGAGGAGCAGACAGACAACACACAAGAAAATATCAGAATAAAAGTGTTATAAAAGAAAATAGAGCAGAGTGATGGGATGGAAAGTAACAGCAGGAAATAACTTAGACTGAATGGTCAAGGATGGACCCTTAAGTGAGGAGATTTTGAGCTGAGACCTGAATGCCACAAAAAACCCAGCCAAATGAAGATGGAAGAAAAGCAGATTTTTCAATCAAAATATGCACATATAGATTTCCCAGTTACGCATTCTATAACCTGTTTTTCCAGCTACTCAAGATAACTTATTAGATTGCCAGCGAATGAAAGTGTCATCCTATGAGGACTAAAGCAACATATTTTATTCTAAATTTTAAAGTTTCATTAGCAAGCTTTGATATTTTGATGATTAATTTTTATGAATCTGAAATTCCCTACTCATTTCACAACACATTAAGACACAGCAGTCTTATCGGAGGTTAGTACACAAAGGAATTAAGAGATTCACTGAAGAGCTCAAGGGCATGACAAATGTTTCATCCCGATTATGCTCAAATTCATCTGCATGATAGATACTACACACTCTGTGGTCCACCACCGTCACTACCTTGCCCCATTTTATTCTAACCGGCCTCCCAGCTCTCCAGCAACCAAGGTGATCCTTTCAAAAAGAAACTGCAATCATGTCTCTGCACCACTGACCTCACTCTAAATTACAACATTCTGCAACTGTGGATTGTTATGGGCTGAATTACATCCCCCTAAAATTCAAACATTGAGGCCTGTATTAGTTTGTTCTCACACTGCTAATAAAGACATACCTGAGACTGGGTAATTTATGAAGGAAAGAGGTTTAATTGATTCACAGTTCCAAGTGACTGGGGAGGCCTCACAATCATGACAGAAGGCAAGTGAGGAGTAAAGTTACATCTTAACATGGCGGCCCGCAAGAGAGCTTGTATAGAGGAACTCCCATTTATAAAATCATCAGATCTCGTGAGACTTATTCACTACCACAAGAATAGGAGGGGGGAACCGCCCACGTGATTCAATTATCTCCACCTGGTCCCAACCTTGACAGGTGGGGATTATTACAATTCAAGGTGAGATTTTTGGTGGGGACACAGCCAGACCATATCAAGGCCCTAAACCCTAATGTGACGATATTGGGAGATTAGGGCTTTACGGAGATAATTAAGGCTAAATGAGGTCAAAAGAGAGGGTTCCTATCCAATAGGACAGGTGTCTTTATGAAAAGAAGAGACACCAGAGATCTCTCTCTACACGCTCATAGAGAAAAGGTCGTGGGAAAACACAGCGAGAGAGTGGCCATCTGAAAGTCGGAAAGAACGGCCTCACCGGACATCAACTCTGACAGCACCTTATCTAGCACTTCTGGCCCCTAGAATTGTGGGAAAATAAATGTCTGTTGTTTAAGCCGCCCAGTCTGTGGCATTGTTATGGTCCCCTGGCAGACACATGTGTGGTTGTTGACCATCTACTCACCTCACTTTCCTCTGCCTCTCTCCTGCTTTACTCCCCTCACCCACTCATTCCAGTCAGGCTAGTGGCCCTGTTCCCTGTGCCTGAAGGATTCCTCCCAGAATATCCACGGGGATCTCCTTTTCTCCCTCTTCAGGGCTTTGCTCAAATGTTCCTTCCCAGCGAGACTTTCTCTGACCACCTGTATTTAAAATCATGAAACCTCCCCTCCTCCACAGCTCATTTCATTTCCCTCGTCTATTACTCTTCATGGTACTTATCCCCTGTCGATAAATAATAGTCATGTAACTTATTTATTTGGGTCCATTGTTTGCCTCCTCCAACTATGATATAAGCTCCATGAGGGCAGAGAGTGTTGCGGTCCTATATCCTGTCAGATGAGGACAGAATAGAGGAGTGTACAAGTGTGTGTGGGAAAGAGAGAGAGACTGAGAGAGAGGGAAAGAGAGAGGGAAAAGATCACCAGTCAGATCAAAATTTTGCCCACTGGAGGCAGTTCTTTTGAGCGCTTTGACCCAAATTTACTAGATATGGACTTATAAACACTAATAAAATAACAAAGAAAATACTGTAAAGAGCTCACAGTGCAATGAGGAGGTACTACTACCCAGCACCTGGCAGAGGGCCTGTTACAAAGGAGAAGTTCAGTGATTATTTTGTCAACCGAATGGTTATTGTCACCATGACCAGCATCTCCATAATCTAGTGACCTGCCCCCATTACTACAATCTGATTATGAGGAAGTGTTTTATCATTTGGAAACGTCACAGGTCATTGAGAGCAGGGTCTTATGTGGTGACAGTGACTAGCGTAGTGCCTGACTTGTAGTAGACTCCCGGTAAATATTTGTGGAATTAACTGAATTTTTTTTCACATTTATTGTTTTAACATAAAAGAGATTACAAAGAATCAGGTGAAGAGATACATAGGGAAAGGAATGTGGAAAGGGACACAGAGCTCCCATGTCTTATCTGGGTGTGCCCTGTTCCAGGGACCTCCACATGCTGTTATCCAGAAGCGCATCCGATCTCCGTCCTTTGGGGTTTTCACAGAGGCTTCATTACAGAGGCATGATTGATTAAACCATTGGCCATTGGTGATTAACTTGACCTTCAGTCCCTCTCTCCTTCCCAGAGATTGAAGGTGCGGGGCTGAAGTCCCAACCCTCTATTCCTGCCTTGGTCTTTCCTGTCACCAGCCCTCATCCTGAAGCCATCTAAAGGTTGCCAGTCACCAGTCATCTCATTAGCATTCAAAAACACACATTACTTTGGAGATTCCAAGGATTTTAGAAGCTGAATGCCAGGAAACAAAGACCAAATATATATCCCATAAAATAACAGTTCACTCCACTCCCTATCCTCCAACACGGATCCCTCACATTAAAAAAAAGTACAACTCAAATGGTACTGGCAAATTATTGGAATCCCATTTAATCTTTAATAATTAGTTCAATCCACTCTTACATCATGTGAATGTGTCTCTCAGGGCAAGGCCACTCAGGTTTGCAGGCTTCCCATTCAATCTTGTCAGGGTCCAAGAGCAAGAGTAGTCTCAGCAAACATAGAGTTTTACCCTTCCTGGCATCTGGCATAATTGAGCTGAAAGATAATGTCATCTTTTGCTCTGAGCCTCTTTGGAAGTGTTGATGTAATATTGGATTTCTCTTATTATATGCCCATTTATTCATTTCTTTTCTTATATGACCTTATTTAAAGATATTATTCATTTCTTTAACCTCATCTACTATTTCTCCTTCTCTTCATTTATACCTAAACTTTTCCACCTTTGCTAACATAGCAGAAAATCTGGCAGGACAAAATTACTTAGACACTCCTCCTTTAGATGTTGATTGGAAGTAATTTTCAATACTGCCCATTATCCTAATATTCCTTTCAGTAAATAAGCTTTTCTTATTCTGCTTGGCTCTGAGCATAATGTTCAAATTGGTTCAAATAAAAAAAAGCCACCATATTTTTATCTTTGGGAATAAGAAAACAGAATTTCTTACATGGTAGAAAGGAAAAATGTCACTACAAAATGTAATAACAGCATTTTACAATATGCATCTCGCAAGCTGTATAAAACACACAAAGTACATCTACTAAAATTTTGTTCTAAAACAATTTTTAAATGAGCTAGTTTTTAATGCAATGAAAATTACTGAGTTAAAAAAAAAGATTGAGAAGGAGCTTTGCATAAACAAAAACTCTATCTGAAAATAATTATTCCTTAATCCTAAGAGTTGGGGTAGCTTTCCTTTGTTTATTAGCTTTTTAATTTTTTTTTAATGTAAGTGATTTTCTTAGAGTAGAAAGTTTAGTATCAGAATTGGCTGTGTTGTATACATAGTAGTCACTTTTCAGATATTTTCCTGTCTGTTGGATTAGGGCTCTTATTTTCTCCACACCCACCCTCAAGACTCCCCGCTATCTCCACTCTCCTCTGAATATCTCCACTAAAGAGCAAATCAGTTGACTGAAGATAAGTAAAAAATACATGGGGTTGATAGTTAAAACTATTGACCAGGTTGGGCACGGTGGCTCGTGCCTGTAATCCCAGCATTTCAGGAGGCCAAAGCGGGCGGATCACCTGAGGTCAGGAGTTTGAGACCAGCCCGGCTAATGTGGTGAAACCCCTTATCTACTAAAAATACAAAAAAAAAAAGCTGGGCATGGTAGTGGGAGCCTGTAGTCCCAGCTACTCAGGAGGCTGAAGCAGGAGAATCACTTGAACCTGGGAGGTGGAGGTTGCAGCGAGCTGAGATCGCACCACTGCACTCCAGCCTGCCCTACAGAGCGAGACTCCGTCTAATAATAGTAATAAAAAAGCTACTGACCAAAATGTTTATGCTTTGAGATTTCTCTGTGAATTTGCATGAACATGGGAGCCTAGCCCATTAAACTGGCTAACTGAATTATATGACTATCTACATGTTTTCAGAGGGTAGAGTGATTTCTTCCGCAATCTAATAAAATTTATATTATTATATCCTTAACCCATAAGTGGGTATGTTGAGTATAACTTTTTAAAATTTTTTTTACTTTGAGAGATTGCATGTTTAGGTTTCAATGTGTTTCCTGTTTTGCTTATTGTTTAGGCAAAATCAAAAAACTAACCTTATCAATCTGGCATTTGTTTAAATTTTTATTTGCACAGCAAACATTATTCAGTGCTGTGTCAGTATTAAAATATGAGAAACACCAGGACAAAAATACGTAGACACTCCTCCTTTGGATGTTAATTTTAAGTAGCAGAAAAAGCCAAATTCTGCATTCAGAATGCAAAGAAATAAGGAAAAGAAGTAACAGAAAGAGGTTAGTGTGGGCTGAGACCACTTGAGGGCATTTGAGCACCTTTGCATTCCATGCTAGTAAAGTGACAGAAGTTAGAAAGTTGGCCTATCTTTAAAGATCAATAGATAGATAGATAGATAGATAGATAGATAGATAGATAGATAGATATATATATATATATGAATAGAAGAGATTCATTTTATATCTGCAGCAGAACTCATTTTGGATTTTTTTCAACATCCTTCTGACAATAAGTTAGAAAGAGATCAAAGTTGAAACTATTAGCAAGTAATAAAATTAAGTCAATAAGTTATTAAATGCCACATCCAAGTTATCAAAAATTACAATAAAGAGTTAAAAAAAGAAAAAGTATACTATATATAGTGAGATTATATGAATCTCCAGACCCCCATTTCTGAAAAATCTCATCAAATATTCATAAATCTAAGTAACTTCCCAGTAGGACATCTCCCAAACAAAGTGTGGCTGAATCCAGAAAGCTGAAATACATAAAAACAGAATTTGGGTGTCGACTTTGACTGTCTGGAATTTATTAGGAAGCAGAAATGCCACCAAAATGGAAATTGCACACAGTGCTTTTATCCAGCTAGGTTGGAAATGATGTAATAAATGCACCATAATTTATGTATATAAATGTGTGAGTAACTCGTCCAGGGACTGGCAAGTGCAGAATTTTAGTGGAAAAAAATAGTGTACATCAAAGAAATTTGACCAGTGGCCAACAACCATTAATCTCTTCATGACCTCTTAAATATATAGATGCCAAATAAAACTTGTCATTTTATTCCATCTCTCAAAGCAATACATTCTTATTTATGAAGTTATGAGAGAACATAACATTATACCTTATTTGACATACAACACACACAGAGCATACAGCAACCTTGAGAAGATTTCCTTCATAAAAATGAGGACATTGATAAATCAACAGCCATACACCTCAAGGATAATGGTTTAAGTCTAACCATAGTCCTCAAACTTAATGTGATTGTGATCTTCATTCATCTTTCCATAGTCAGCAGCCCACATCACAGAAACCACTGTATGTGATACATCACCACCAGCCAGCTTGCTAACCAGGAGAGACTTCAAATAAAGATTGCGTTGAATTATTTCAGATGTGGAGGCATGAGAGAAAATTTCAGAATTAAAAGTCAAATACTTTAAGTATCACAGTAAAAGAAAACATTTGTGTAGTTGTCCAGAAAACCTATGAGTCGTTGGCTGTAGTTCCCACAGAACTATGGCATTCCACGTGCAGATGATGTTAAGTGATAAACCTTTCCACTGGTGTGGCTTTAGCAGAAGCCACTTAGCATGCTTCAAATTCATGGCTTGATAGGTTTCCATGGAGAGCTTCCCTTAAAGGTATTTCCTTCTTTGGATTTTATACAGTTCTGTATCTTACACACCTCACCAATATAACATAATGTGTTACTTATTACTACTTTTGAAATGAATAACCAATATTTCCCACCTTGAAATATACTTCAACAAAGTCTCGATCAAAATATTTCTGTTTATCTGGACATGGATTCAAGAAGTCTTGCAGATAATAATTTAAAATATACTCAAGTAATGGTGTAGTTATGTGATTGCCTTTCCCACTGCAACCTCAATAAATACTTGTCATGGAGTGTGTGTGGGGTGGGGTGTAGAGGGAGAGAGGGAGAAAAAAGCAAAGAGAGTCAGTCAGATCAGTATTTTGCTATTCAAAAACATACAAATAGCCAGTAGGCTTATGAAAAATGCTCAACATCAGTAATCATTAGGGAAATGAAAATTAAAATGACAATAAGCTATCATCTCATCCCTGTTAGAACAGCTATTATCAAAAAGACAAAAGATAAAAAATGTTGGCAAGGATGTAGAGAAAAGGGAACACTTCTACACTGTTGGTAGAAATGTAAGTTAGTATAGCCATTGTGGAAAACTGTGTGGAGGCACCTCAAAAAAACAAAAATAGAATTTGCATATCATCCAGCAATCTCACTTCTGGGTGTATATCCAAAGGAGGTGAAATCAGCACCTCAAAGAGATATCTGCGCCCTCATGTTCATTGCAGCAGTATTCATAATAGCCAAGATATGGAATCAACATAAATGTCCATCAACAGATGAATGGATTAAAAAAATGTAGTGGAATACTATTCAACCTTTAAAAAGAAGAAAATTCTGTCATTTTCAATAACATGGATGAATCTGGAGGACATTGTGCTAAGTGAAATCAGCCAGGCACAAAAAGACAAATACCATAAGATCTCACTTATATGTGGAATCTGAAAAAATCAAACTCGTGGACATAGAGGGTAGAATGGTAATTACCAGAGGCTGAGGGGCATGGTGGGGAAAATAGAATGGGGAGATGTTGGTGAAAGGAAACAAAGTTTCAGTTATACAGGAGGAATAAGTTTCGAGATCTATTACACAGCACTATAACCAGTTAACAATAATATATCATATGTTTCAAAATTGCTTTAAAAAGTAGATTGTAAATGTTCTCACTACATAAAAATGGTAACTATGTAAGGTGATAAAATGTTAATTTGCTTGATATAATCATGCTACAATGTATTTATATATCAAAACATTACATTGTACCCCATAAATATATACAATTATTATTTCTCAATTCAAAAGAAAAACTTGAGCTAAGAAAAGATTTTACTCCGACTGGACTTACAAATGTGAAGGAAATAAAATAACAAAGAAAGAGTTCAAAGTGCAATGAAGAGGTACTACTGCCCAACATCTGAAAGAAGACCTCTCACAAAGTAGAAGTTAGACAAATACTTTTTAACAAAATAGTCGTTGTTAACAAAAACCATCATATACATAATCTAGTGACACCCTGCCAGCTATCATCATCTGATTGTGAAAAAGATTTTCATCATATATAGAAACTTCCCAGGTCACCAAGGTCAGGTCTCATGTGCTGACAAAGGCCTGCTCATAGCAACCACCCCTGCTGGACTTGAAAAATGAATTTGCTCATCTTCTCCAAAATGGTCTAAAAGTTAATACCTTGTAAGAAATGTTATGAGATAAATAATTCTCACCTGGTGTTTCCATTTGCCCAGAGTCAGAGTACATAACCTAATCCCAAGACTCCTAAAACACATGAAAATTGGACCTGTAGTGAGACCACAAGGCATCAGAATGCATGATCATCCTTCCAAGTTCAGACGATGCTGTAGCATCAACCCACATACAATATTTGCTTTGTAGGTCTGTATTTTCCAGGAAGCAAAAGAAACAGGAAATCAACAAAATCAGCATCATTGACCAATTATTCAGGGCTAGTCCTTCTCTCTTTCTCTTGATTAGTGGCTATTTCCGGCAGCTCCTAAAACTAAGGCAGCCAATGTCATCACTGTGGAAATACGGATTGTGAGTGGCACTTAGAGAGCAACCAGCTGGGGACTGTATATTAACAAGTGCAAGAATGGGAGCAGAAACAGTGTACAGAGACCCAGAATGTGCCAAAAGATGGCAAATCACCCCCTGGGGTCCAAAACAGATCCAACTGAGAGACAGAATGATTGTCTTCTCCACAAAACTGCCTCTCACAGAACACAGAACCCTTTAGATTTATGCATGTGTTTTGACAAAACTGGATGGTTCCTATCATCTAGGGACACTGGAAAGGTCCCCTAGGGAAGCAAACAATTTAAATAGGTCAACTTTTAAGAAGTTTCAGCATCCCGAGGTGTCCGAAGTCACACACCAACACCAAACCTTTGTGCACCTGGATGCTACATGCCACCCACAAAGGCCCCCTACCCAGATCTTACATTCTGTCCCAGCCTTTAATTCAGCCATCAGATAGCCAGCTCCTCTCGCTGGCCACAATAAAGCCAATTTATGTCAGTTTATTGCTGTTCAATGGATGTTAGTTCCATTTTTAAATTACATGTTTATGTGAACGCTTTTCATATTCACTATCCAAAATTTACTTACTCAGTAATTTCTTAAGATTCCAAGCTTATAGACCATTGAACTCACATGGTTTGATTACTGAGTAATTCTTAAAATCTCTTTACTGGAGTGTGACATTTATCTGAAGTCAAATCCAGAAAGAAGAAAATATGTGATGGTAATAAACTACTAGTGAAACAGAATCCTAACATGAGATGTTAAACAATAGGGCATTGTAAATAATACCCCACCCAAAAGGTTCTCTGTGATAGCTGCAGCTAAGGAAAACATATGATAACAATAATATGATTTCCATAACCCAACAGTCCTTTCACCACTTGTTCCATGTGGGGATGATATGCAATAGCTCTGCTCTGCGTTTTTGTGTGTGTGTGAAAAAATAAATTCTTTCTCACAAATAATAAATTTATAGCCAGGGAATTTCTTTATGACTCAAGCTTCCATTTCTTTAACTTACTGCTTTTAGAGACATAAATTCTATTAGCCTCTGTGTGGAAAGTTCGTTAGGGCAACCTGAGATCAGTGGGAATTGGTAAATGTCTTAGAGTTTAAGATGAAAACACACAATTCACTTAGAGTCTTTTCAGTGCTCTACAATATTCCTGGCCATTGCAACCCAATATGTGAAGTCAGACTACTTCAGTCAACACTAAATTAGGCAATGGTCTACATTAATTCGTTACATTTGAGTAAAGAAAGATGAACTGAAAAAAAAAAAAAACATGGCACGCAAGAATGTGTATGTCATGTCAACCAGCTGAATATGCATTTCAGAATACCATACCCTTATTTACATTTCAGAAACTGTTTCATTCTTAAAACTATTTGTGTTAAAATCAATTCATTCTTCCAGTGCTTGAATACAAATAGGGCCACAGGATAACAGAGATACCCCATGTATATGGTTTATTTTACTTAAGCAAACACTTAATTTTTTTTTTTTTAAATCAACGCTGTCCAGGCAATTAAATGCTTTCTTTAAAAGAAATTATTTGAAAAATACTGGAATTTATCTTGTTGTCTATACTTCAATAGCAAGTTAATAACTTTGAACTTAAAAAATATAAACTGCTATCCCTTTCCTTTTGTTTAGAGACCTTTTCTTTATAGAACATCTACACTAGTACTCTGCAAGGGGGGTTTCCTGGACAGTGCTGGCCCTGGGCAGATTGGCACCACACTGCAATGAGTTCAGTGAAACTGAGAGTGAGCACTTAGAAACTTTTCTAGTCATCTGACATGAAATTTTTTTGTCTTTTTTTTTAACGGAGGGGGAGGAGGCAGAGTCTCGCTCTGTCACCCAGGCTAGAGTACGGTGGCATGATCTCTGCTCACTGCAACCTCGGCCTCCCGGGTTCAAGCAATTCTCCTGGCTCAGCCTCCTGAGTAGCTGGGACTACAAGTGGACACCCCCACGCCCGGCTAATTTTTGCATTTTTACTAGAGATGCGGTTTCACCATATTGGTGAGGCTGGTCTTGAACTCCTGACCTCGGGTGATCCACCTGCCTCGGCCTCTCAAAGTGCTGCGATTACAGGCGTGAGCCACTGTGACTGGCCTGTCTTTTGAATCTGATATTAAATATGAGAGGCTTGCATTTTGTATGATTTGGGGTGTTTTTAAATTTAATTTTTCTAGAAATACATTTTTGTTACATTTGATTAAAACACCAGTTTATGACTGATTGAACATTTAAAAACTGGTCCTTTGCCACAAATAGTTTGAGAAGCTTGGGTCTAAGCTATAAAGTGATCTGGATGGTCCGGTAACTGTTTTGTGAATTAAATGTACATTACACACACACACACACACACACACACACAGAAACACACACACCTTATCTATATAACAGAACAGCCAACTCAGCAGAAACAAAGCTCAAAGCTCTGTGAACTCATTTCCTCAGTATCTCCAGATGTGCCACAGCTGAGGAGAGTGTTCAGAAATAGGAATGGTTTGATTACATGATTGAAGCAAATGGATTTGTTACGCCTTGATCCTTTTTCTTCCTGCCTTCCCCTCTCCCTTCCTTCTTCCTTCCTTCCTCCCCTTCCCTTCCCTCCCTCCTCCCTTTCTTTCTTCCCTTCTTTCCTCCCTTCCTCTTTTCCTTCCTTTCCTCCCTTCCTTTCTTCTTTTTCCTTTCCTATATCATCTTATTTATCTGTCTCTAAAGAGTTAAACCAAGAGCCCACAATCACACACATCAGCAAACTACATCGGTCAAATTCACTGAGGCAGAGGAAGGAGAAAAAGAGTTTAGGGATATATGGAGAAGCAAAACTATGGCTCAGAAATGCAGGTACATTAGGATCTAGAGACAAGTATCTATATCAATCAAAAGAAACGTTCCTTTACGAATTCCCAGAGAATATATATTTTTCTGAATTAAACCTACCTTTTATTAATGTATTTTAATTCTCTAGAAAAGGAATTTTTAAATCTGAATTTCTGAAGAACTCTTCTTGGTTGCTCCCCCATGAAAATCTGAAGGAATTTCTTCTAAAAGTCATTAATGAACATTCCTTTAGATGCTTTGGGGAAGAGAACCAGTGAAGCCATTTCCTCTCTGCTTCCCCCTCACCCCAGCTGAAGTGTTGCAGACCACAAGACTTTGCTTGGGCCCAAATCATTTCTCCCAGACTCTGAAATATGGGTGGTTAAAAACAGGATGCCAAAACAACCATATTTCCTCTCCTCATGCTGCCCTTTTACATGTACTCAAGACAATGCAGATTTATTCTGCCTCACCTGTGTCTAATGTCAGACACATGCCCCAGAATGTCTGACAACTGTTGTGTTTCATTTTACAATAAAAGAAATGCACTACCCAAGCTTTCAAGAAAACACAAAGAAATGAATCTGTATCCCTTACGCTTTGCAATTCATTTTTCTTCTTTGTCGGTTCTTGAAACTGAATGCCCCGGGTTGGGGCTTTATACTACAATTTTGTCTTCTGCCCTTTTCTTTGCTTCCCCCTTCACTGTACCCCCCTACGCCCCACCCCCTAGGGGCTTTGGCTTCAAATCAAAACAGCTTTCAAGTGGCCAGGACCAAGTTCCAAAGCTTCTACGTTTCCTACAGATTTTCCTTCTTTCCCAGATTTTTCTAAGCCCCACTCTTTGTAGGAAGGCATGCACCTCCAGATAGGGCCCTGACTGTAAGCATTGTGCTTGGGCCCCCATCCCAACTGCAGAAGTTTATTTGAAGTATGTTACTCTTCGCCTGCTTCTTAACTTGAGGCCCAATAGTCTTACAATGTCATTTTTTTCCTCTACTGTAAATCAAGGGACAGCTGTCTTTGGACTAAATTCCAAATAGTTGGTCTGGAAATGAACTTCTCAGTGGGTCCCTCCTCCATTCTGGCTGACATTTCCCCATTAATTTCTTTTTCTCTTTCATCCATTCATTGGCTGATGAGTCTATAAATACACCTCATCTGCTTTTACTTTGCTTTTTAAGAATAAACTGATACCAAACACACTGTCTTAATTACATCCACAGGCAAAGCATAACGAGTTTAAATGTTGTCACAATATAGTTTAAAATTTGACATGGTTCATTATGCCGGTTGTGATAAAACTGTGAAATGAAAATCTTAGTTTGAATGTGTAAATGAGTAATTCATCTGAAAAGGTATTTTTAACATTAATAAATGAGAATACCTAGAAACCTACTAAGCAAAGGAAGGGAGTTGAACAGGAAACCAATAAGTAGATTGGTAAAGAAGCAAGGAAACCCGGCCTCCATTCCTCTTGGGCACAACACCTCTAAAATTAGGCAAGTCAGCCCTCCCAAATTCAGACCAGACCTGGAGAATGTTGTTCCTCATTCTATTCTTGAGCATTCACATTATGAGGTGGCTGCTGATTCATGACGATCTGAATTCTAGGGGCACATCAGGAAGAAAGGCTCAGGAAAATTCTGATTTATTCCCAGAAGACAGTAGGTTTTGGAAAACTCTGCTTTTAAGATGAAAACAAGATTAAAGGAAAGGATAAGGTAACACTCATATGTTCTTGACATAAAATTACTTCTTTTAAAACTTTTGGTTGTGATGATATGGCTGATAACTTTCCAATAACAGTAGCCCACTGGGATAAATTAACATTCTAAATTTTCTGAAGCAATCTTTGTTTTCCTGAGGTATTTTCACACAAACACATTCTTAACTGGCGGAGAGCAATGGATAAATAAATATTCATTTTTAATGGAAAATAAAAGTCAATGGCAAGTTTCTCAGGTAGGAGATTACTATAATCTCCCAGTTTTCACACATAAAGAGCTTCAAGAAAATAGCAGTTAATGTACATTGAGTCGTATGTGAAAACTGATAGACATATCAAAAAAGTTTTAAATGAGCCAAAAGAAGAAAAGACTTACAGATGGCCAGATGGCTTTGACATTGATGGAGTAGTATAAGAGTGATGATCAGATGTTTAACTATTTCTATGAGAATCATTCAAAGTAAATATGATTAAACTGTAGAGAAATCAATTTTGGCAATGTATAAGAAGTTGCAGACTCTAGCTGGAACCCATTCATCACTAGATGAGGTTTTTTTTTTTTTTTTTTTTTTTTTTTTTGAGACGGAGTCTCGCTCTGTCGCCCAGGCTGGAGTGCAGTGGCCGGATCTCAGCTCACTGCAAGCTCTGTCTCCCAGGTTTATGCCATTCTCCTGCCTCAGCCTCCCAAGTAGCTGGGACTACAGGCACCCACCACCTCGCCCGGCTAGTTTTTTGTATTTTTTAGTAGAGACGGGGTTTCACCATGTTAGCCAGGATGGTCTCGATCTCCTGACCTCATGATCCGCCTGTCTCGGCCTCCCAGAGTGCTGGGATTACAGGCTTGAGCCACTGCGCCCGGCCCACTAGATGAGTTTATTAAAGGAGACTGTGGAAGAATCTTTTTTTGGGTTTTTGTTTTTGTTTTTTTTTTGACAAAGTCTTTCTCTGTCACCTATGCTAGAGTACAATTGTGCACTCTTAGCTCACGGCAGCCTTGAACTTCTGGGCTCAAGTGATCCTCCTGCCTCGGCCTCCCAAAGCTCTGGGATTACAGGCATGACCCACCATGCCCAGCCAAGAATCTCGTTTTTTTAAATAAGCTCAGGGAACAACATGTTAATACTAACTCTGTGCTAGGCATTTTCACATAAATATCTTACTGACTCTTTGCAGCAACTCTGCAATAGGCATTAACTCTGCACACAATAAGATGTAGAGATAGTAGGCCGGGCGCGGTGGCTCAAGCCTGTAATCCCAGCACTTTGGGAGGCTGAGATGGGCGGATTACGAGGTCAGGAGATCAAGACCATCCTGGCTAACACAGTGAAACCCTGTCTCTACTAAAAAGTACAAAAAAAACTAGCCGGGCGAGGTGGCGGGCGCCTGTAGTCCCAGCTACTGGGGAGGCTGAGGCAGGAGAATGGCGTAAACCCGGGAGGCGGAGATTGCAGTGAGCCAAGATCCGGTTACTGCACTCCAGCCTGGGCGACAGAGCGAGACTCCGTCTCAAAAAAAAAAAAAAAAAAAAAAAAAAAAAAAAAAAAAAAAAAAAAAAGATGTAGAGATAGTCTCCAATTGTCATGCATTCAATTTCCATATATCATGTGTGGACAGCTATACACACTTACTATGTACTAAAATCACCCTTTTATACATCAGTTTTGATGAACAAACTTTTCGAGGGCCCTGGTGGCAGCTTGCTGGCTAATAATTCAGTTTGACAGCCCTGTTGTCAGGCAGACAATGCTGTGGATTCACCAAACCATTTAGTTTCTCTCCTGCGCACTTGGAAAAACTACATATCCCAATCCTTTTCCATCTAGATGGCATATTGTGACAATTGATGGCCAGTGAAGTATAAGCAAGTGTCAAGTGTGTACTTCTAGTCCTGGCCCTTAAAAAGACCCATAAGAGGCTGGCATGGTGGCTCACACCTGTAATCCCAGCACTTTGGGAGACTGAGGTGAGTGGATCCCTTGAGCCCAGGAGTTCAAGACCAGCCTGGATAATCTGGCAAAACCCCAACTTTACAAAAAAATGCAAAAATTAGCCAGGCATGGTGGCATGCACCTGTAGTCCCAGCTACTGGGGAGGCTGAGGTGGGAGGATTGCTTGAGTACAGGAGGTGGAGGCTGCAGTGAGCCCTGATTTTGCCATTGCACTCTAACCTGGGTGACAGAGCCAGACCCTGTTGGAAGAAGAAGAAGGAGAAGGAGATGGTGAAGGAGAAGGAGAAGGAGGAGAAGGGGTGGGGAGGAGGAGGAGGAAGAGGGAAGAAGGAAGAAGGAAAAAAGAGGAAGAAAGGAGCCGAATCAGAAGGAAGAAGAAGAGGCTGAAGGGAGGCGAGGGGACGGAAGAGCTCAGCAGAAGACTAAAGACGACCCCGAGGAAGCGAAGAAGCGCCGAAGAAGCTAGGAGTCTTGGGTAGGATGAGGCGGCGTGAGGCGGGCGGGCGTGCGTTCTTCCTTTCAGCCTTCTTCGGAGGAGGCCGCTCCAAGAGAGTGAGGAGGCGGAGGAGGAGGAGGAGGAGATGATGTGAGAATCCCTCTCTTTGCTCATCGGCTGCTGAATAAAGCAGACCCAGCACAGGCGTCCAGGGGAGACCCTGATGGATAACAGAGTCTCTGAGGAGAGATGCCAAGACACCTGAGTCTGGTAATTTAAGAAGAGCTGCCCAAGAAAGATCAGCTCCAGTGGACTCTCTCTCTCTCATAGATAGACAGATAGATAGATAGACAGATAGATAGACAGACAGATAGATAGATAGACAGACAGATAGATAGATAGACAGATAGATAGATAGACAGACAGATAGATAGATTAGATAGATAGATAGATAGATAGATAGATAGATAGATAGATAGATAGATTTTTTTTGAGATAGAGTCTTCCTCTGCTGCCCAGGCTGGAGTACAGTGGCATGGTCATGGTTCACTGCAGCCTCTACCTCCTGGCCTCAAGCGATCCTACCACCTCAGCCTCAAGTAGCAGGGACTACAGGTGTATGCCACCATGCCTGGGAAATGTTTTAATTTTTTGTAGAGACGGGGTCTTGCTATGTTGTCCAGGCTGGCCTTGAACTCCTGGGCTCAAGTTATCCTCCTGCCTCAGTCTCCCAAAGTCCACTGGACTGGACTTTTTATGATAAAAAATTTAAACTAAATCAGTGAGGTCTGGAATTTGTTTATAACAGCAGTAATTAAAAATAACTACCCCTAAGAAATAACTTCTGTGAATTCAGTGATCCAAACAAAGATTAATATTTATGCAATTATTTGAATATTTTACTGTAATTTGTCATAATGTTTCTATTAAAAATGGTGAAGAATAGAATAATAAAGGTTTAAATACTAATAACAGGAGTATCATGAACTTAATATAATACAGAAAAGAATAATAATTATTAGACATGTTAAAAGTGATGTCTCTAACCTCAGCCAGGGGCTCACTTAAGCATGTTGACTACACATTCGGTTGCAAAGAAAAATAGAATTAGAGAATGTGTATGAGATGCTAGAATTCTAATCATTGAACTACTGTGTCTAAAAAGCAAAACTTATATCAAAACAGAATCCCTTGCCCCTTTTATATTAAATCCATTGTTTCACTATCTTACAGTCAACTTGCAGGCATGTTTTCAGGATCGAAAGACAAAAGTGTCTATTTTCTTATTTTTAAATATAAGAATATTAAAAATCAGAAAAGTTGAACAATTCCCCCAAACTCTTGTTAATAAATAATAGAATTAAGATGCATTTCAAGATTGGCATCAGCCTAAAGCCTTATTCTTTTCATTATACCTCACTGGCTGTCATCTCTGTAAAAAATTAGCATGTCTGCCTATCTTTGAAGAATAAAATATATAAAATTATCTTACAGCGCCCCCTTTGAGCATTTTGATTCTGTGATAAAGATATTTCCATCATTTCCTGATCTTGTGAATGCAAGAGCCTTATGAAAAATGTCCCTTTACTACAAAGGTTGGCAAATGCTCAAAGATATGGCTTTAGTCAGCTATGCCATGCTGTCTCTACTAAACGACATTATTTCTAGGAAGAATTTCTATTACTTTAAAGTGGAAAATAAAGTTACAACAACATTAAAGAGTATGTTACAGTTTCACGCTGTATTCTGTTGGCAGAAAACTTGGCCTCTGCACCAGCATTCCACCCCAACTGGCCATGTCTCAGGAGAAAGAATTCCTCTCATCTCTCTACAGCAGCCTTTTCTGCTTAACTCAGACCCCCACCAAAGCCAGGTGACAAATACAAAAGGTTTCCAAGAGAGAAATGGCAAGGAGAGAGCTTGGAGACACCCTACCTCTTGAAAAGAATAAAAAAATAAAATATCATCATGGGCCTTGGAATGACATCATAAGACCATCAGTTGTCACCTCTGCCATTTCAAAGTAAATGTGTATGAGCTATTTTAACTGAAAAAAATATCTTGCATTGACCATCCAACAACTTCGACTTCATACAGTATTTTGAGAACCCATTTTTATAATAGCTCAGCTCCAGAGTCTTTTGGACTCAGTAGAAAGTGCATGTAGTGGTCAGACTTTTGCTTGTGAGTGATATCAATGTGAAAATAAGCTTTAATAAAGTTGCCAGCATCCATGGACCTCTGTACCCATAACAACTTCCATGGCTTCAGTTCTGCCAAAGGTTTTGCTTGATGGGTGTTTCCTATGAAGCTTCTCCTGCTTTCCCACCCATAGCACTGTTCTCTGGCCCACGCAGGGCCAGAAGCAGCCACTAGGAGAAATTATTGGTCAGGCAACCCTCCAGTGCCACAAGCCCAGCCCTCCCTCTCCATGTCCCTGAGCTGTGTCCAAAAATAGAAAATGAGACATGATGATGGATTGAGAGTAGGAAGAAGGGAGGGATCTTGGGGTGAGTGTTTAAGTCAACACAATGGAATTCCACCAGCAAAGGCTTGCTGCATAAATCACTCTTGAGAGAAAATTGGGCACACTGGGAAGTGTGTGGGGGCTTCCAGGCAAGTGGTGGATGGGCACTATCAGGAGGCACACCCAGAAGGAGGTGGTGCAGTGTAGAACAGGACTTCTCAAACTTGAATGTGCCTATGAATAACCTGGAGATATTGCTAAAATGTAGGTTCTGACTCAGTTGTCTGGGGTGAGGCCTGAGATACTACCTTTCTAGTAAACTTTCAGTTGACAATCCTTGAGGAGCAAGGATGCAGAAAGTAAGAACACAAAGTCCGATTTCAGAACCTGTGAGCTGCGAAACCTCGAGCTTCGTTTTTTTTTAACCTGTGAAATGGCAATTGTTTTAAATATTCTTGTATCAGATTATTGTGAGCATTAAGTGACATGATGTCATTTACCTGGGATATAATAAAGATTCAATGTGTTGATCATCATCAATATTTCATTTTTACTCATTTGAGCATTGGGGCAGCTTCCAAAACATTAATTTGTCGATTTGATTTTTTAATGGTGAGACAAGGTGTGCAGAATGAAGTGAAGTCCAGGGTGGAAGGATAGGAGCAGGTGGAGGAAGTGGGAAGAAAAGCAATCCTAGGAAGGAATAGAAAGAAAGATCCCCCTTTCGACCAGAACTACCATCTTCCAGTAATTCACCAAAATGATGAATACAAAGGGAAAAAGGAGAGGCACCGAATATATGTTCTCTAGGCCTTTTAGAAAACATGGAATTATTCCTTTGGCCACGTATATGTGAATCTATAAGAAAGGTGATGTTGTAGACATAAGAGAATGGGCCCTGTCCAAAAAGGAATGCCCCACAAGTGTTACCATGGCAAAACTGGAAGAGTCTACAGTGTTCCCCAGCATGCTGTTGGCATTGTTGTAAACAAACAAGTTAAGGGCAAGATTCTTGCCAAAAGAATTAATGTGCATATTAAGCACTCTAAAAGCTGAGATAGTTGAAACATGTGAAGGAAAATGATCAGAATAAGAAAGAAGCCAAAGAGAAAGGTACTTGGGTTCAACTGAAGCGCCAGCCTGCTCCACCCAGAGAAACACACTTTGTGAGAACCAATGGGAAGGAGGCTGAGCTGCTGGAAACTATTCCCTATGAATTCACGGCATAATACGTGTTTTAAAAAAATAAAAGACCTCTGGACAGTAAGAAGAAAGAAAGAAAGAAAGAAAGAAAGAAAGAAAGAAAGAAAGAAAGAAAGAAAGAAAGAAAGAAAGAAAGAAAGAAAGAAAGAAAGAAAGAAAGAAAGAAAGAAAGAAAGAAAGAAAGAGAAAGGAAGAAAGCAAGAAAGAAAGATCCCTACCTATACCTTTATCGTTCATGTTCAGACAGAAAGTTTCCCAGTGACAGATGCATCGCTGTGAAATTACATTAAGAGAGGTACTTCCTAGGGAAGCTGCAGAACATGCTCTGTGGTTTCTTCATCTATTACAAAAATAAAGGCATTGAAGTAAGGCTATAGCTACCAAAGTACCACATTGCTTTAACCCACATGTGACTCTCACAGAACTTTTTTACATTAGGGATAGCATAAACTTAACTGAATTAAACGAAGTAAATCAAATTATTTTTGACGCAAACAAAGAGTACTCCACCAAAATTTTGGTCAAAGTGCTTAACTCTTAAACCTTTCTCCAGTTCTCTGAGATTATGAGGGCACAAGTGAAGAATACCTAAAATAGTAATTGCATCCTGGTGGCCCAACAGCTGACTATAGTCCATGGAGTTTTGGGTTTTGGTTGATTTAAATTAATTGCTACACTTAAATAAAGGAAGAGTTTGGCTCAATTCCCTCCCAGCAACTAGAAACTGAAGTTGAGTAAGTGATACTCCTTTTAAATGAGACATGTACTCTACAGTTTACTACTGTTCCCACTATTTCTTATAAGCATACACAGACTTACTTACCTTATCAATCCAAGCCTGTGTAGAGAGTTGAGTTTGTCACTCCTAACCTAAGAAGAGGTGGTAAAGAAGCATAGGATTTCTTCCTAGAAGGATGAATAGATGCAAAAGAGATGAAAAACGAGGGGAAAACCCATTTTAAAAATATTTACTCCATATTTACTATTTAAGTGCTCTTTATCTCTCTCTGAAGGTCCAAATTCCCATCTAGCATCATTTTCTTTCTGCTAAAAGAACAACATTTAACATTTCTTATAGTAAAGATCACATGCCTTTTACTGACCTGAAAAAAGATTTTATTTTGCCTGTATCTTTAAAAAAATATTTTCAGTAGGTATAGAATTCCAGGCTGGCAGATTTTTGTTTGTTTTTCTCCAGCACTTAAAAGATGACCTTCCATTGTCTTTAGGCCTGCATGGTTTATGACGAGAAGTCTGCTATAATCCTCAAGTTTATATCTCGGTACACAATGTATCTTTTTCTCCCTGGCTGTGATTTAGATTTTCTTTTTGGCATTAATTTCAGAAATTTAACTATGATGTGCCTTAGTGTGATTTTCTTTACGTTACTGCTGTTTGGAGTTTATTGAGTCTTTTGAATCTATGAGTTTACATTTTTTATAAAATTTGTATAATTTTCAGCCACTATTTCTTCAAATAGTGTTTCTGTTTCCCCCATATCACATTTGTAAGACTCCAATTGCACTTATGTAGCATGGCTTAATAAGATCCCAGAGTTCACTGGGGCTTTCTGTATGTGTGTGTTTGCTTTTGTTTTGTTTTTGTTTTTGTTTTTGTTTTTTGAAATGGAGTCTCACTCTGTCACCCAGGCTGGAGTACAATGGCACAATCTTGGCTCACTGCAACCTCCACCTCCCATATTTAAACAATTCTCCTGCCTCAGTCTCCCAAATAGCTGAAATTACAGGCACCAACCACCATGCCTGAAAATTTTTTGTATTTTTAGTACAGATGGGGTTTCACCATGTTGACCAGGTTAGTCTTGAACTCCTGACCTCAAGTGATCCACCCTCCTCAGCCTCCCAAAGTGCTGGGATTACAGGCATGAGCCTGGACTTTTTTTTTTCCTCTAACCTGTGTTTCATTTTGGATAGTCACTATTGCTATGTCTTCAGGTACAGTGACTTTTTTTTCTGCATCATATAAGATGCTGGTAATCCTATCCAGATTATTTTTTATTTCATATTTCCATCTCTATAAGTTTCATTTGGGTCTTTTTAATATCTTTTATTCCCCATTCGTTGTGTTTATGTTCTCTTTTACATCCCTAAGCATAGGATCAACTTTGTTAAGGTCCTTGCCTATTAATTTCATTATCTCTGTCATTTCTTTTTTTTTTTTTTTTTTTTTTTTTTTGAGATGGAGTCTCGCTCTGTCACCCAGGCTGGAGTGCAGTGGCGCGATCTCGGCTCACGCAAGCTCCGCCTCCCGGGTTCACGCCATTCTCCTGCCTCAGCCTCCCGAGTAGCTGGGACTACAGGCGCCCGCCACCACGCCCGGCTTTTTTTTATACTTTTAGTAGAGACGGGGTTTCACCGTGTTAGCCAGGATGGTCTTGATCTCCTGACCTCGTGATCCGCCCACCTCGGCTTCCCAAAGTGCTGGGATTACAGCCGTGAGCCACCGCACCCGGCCATCTCTGTCATTTCTTGATCTATTTCTACTGATTAATTGCTCTCTTGTTATAAATCACATTTTTACACTTTCTGCTATATCTAAAAATTACTATTTGAATTACAGACATTGTTAATTTTATTTTGTTGGGTGCTGGATTGTATTCTCTTCCATTAAAGAACATTGGATTTTGTGGCAGATCAGTTTGATTCATGAAAGGCTCATTTTTACATTTTGTATGGTGGTTTCAGAGCAGCTTTTATTATATGACTAATTTACTCCACTACTAAAGCATGGCACTTCTGAGGACTTCAGCCAACACCCTATGTATTTGGAGGTTTCTTTGCTCAGGCTGGTAGAAACACGAAGTATTCCCAGTCCTCTGTAAGCTCTAAATATTGTTCAGCCTATGCTTTCAGGGAGTTCTTTCACGCAGTCTTCATAGTGTCTTCACGTGCACGTGTAGATCAATAAAACTCATCCAAAGATATGGGGTAAGTGCTCTGCAGATCTCCAGAGCTTCCTTTCTATCTAGTTTCCCCTTTCTGGTAATCTGCCCTGCAAATTCTAGCCTCCTCAGTCTCCTCAGACTTTAAACTCTGTATCTTCAACTTAGCAAGACCACTGGGCTGTTTTGGTTATTCCACCATGGGTAGTAATCCTGGAAACTGCCTCCGGGGATAAGCTGTGGCAATTACAGGGCTCATCCCATTTATTTTCCTACTCACAGGGATTAAAATATTGTTGTCTGATGTCTGACATTTTGTCTCATTTATAACTGTTTACAGTGGGAAAACATTTGCTGTAGTGTAGCAGTTAATCATTAATGGTCAGCACCAGAAGTGAGTGTTGTTGCTAGAAAACAAAGGCAAGGAGAGCATTTCAGACAGGGCAGGGATGATCACACAAGCCAAGGCAAACAGGTGAGAAACAGTAATTATGAGTATCAGAAAACAACAATTTGGTGTTGCTGCACCATAAAGCTAAGGCTGGAAGGGATTGGAAAAATATGAGGCTGACGCTGGTATCCAGGGCTAGAATTTGAGGCTTCCAGGGATATGTGATTAAGAACTATGGAATAGGAAGAAAAACAATAGACAAAGAATTAGGAGACCTGGGTTCAGGTTCTAGTTTATTATTAGCTGTGTAACTTTGAATAACTTTTTTGTGCTTTAGTTTTGTCATTTGTAAAATAAGAAACCTTCGTTAGTTTTTGCCCAAGACTATATTTCAAGGTAAAATTTTCATAACTGAGTTCAGTGGAGGTAGGGGACCCTTTCAGCTGGGGTCTTCAGAGAAAATAGGTTTCTAATAACAAGTATTTACTGGATACCTGCTACATGCAAAGACGTGGGCCCAGAGCTTTAAATACATGGTTTAGTCCCTACAACGAACCCCCTCCCCAACCCGCTCCACCCATCTCATAGATTCAGCAACAGAGAGGTTAATAGTTGGTCAAAGGTCACATGGCTAAAAAATGAGGGAAATAGGATCTGAACTCAAGTCTGAGTAATTATATTTTGCTGCTCCTATCTCAGGCCAGATATCACTATGGCTTTAAAGCTCCTTGGGTAATTATAATGTGCATCCAGGGTTAACAGTCGCTGATTAGAAAGGTTAAAAGCAGGTTTGAGACAACAACCTTAATAATAACAAGTAACACCTTGAATAATGCCTCCCCTCCCTGATTAAGTCAATTTGCACACACAGTGATTGTACCTACGCTCTAGCCCAACCCCTGTAAAGAGTTGGAGAATGGGTGGGTGACCCTCTGACTTTCCAGAACGGGATATCTTCAAGAGGTGACCTCCTCATAGAGCGAGTGGTCAGTTGTACTATGTAATCTTCTTTGTGCTTTTTGCAACAGTACAGATTGACTAAGAATATATTAATATTTATTAATATTGGGGCAAATTGATGCCACATTTTATACAATTTAATTTACAGAGCATATTGATGTTATTATAGTAATATTTTACTATAACAATAGCAATTGAAACCCTACTAGGGTCCATGTACTGTGCTGAGCACCTGTATTATCTCAGTTAATTCTCACAACAACCTCATGAAGTAGGTGCAGTTATTGTTCCTGTTTTACAGAAAACTGAGACTCTAAGTTACAGGACTTAGACTGCAGAAGTGAGTCCAGGCAGTATGGCCCCCAAGCCAAAAGTTCCGAGCCCTTCACTGTGTCACTGCACTTCTTATAGGGGCTACCGATGGGAGGAAGAAGGCTTTTTTTCTTTTTCAATTGCAAATAGTGAAACAAGAACAATCAAAGGGGCTAAATAATGTCCTAGCATCCTTTTAAAACATAGACTAGAACAAAAAAGGAAACTCTTGATTCCCTGGGACTAAAACCCTTACATTCGTCTGGTCTCTTGTAGGTGAAACCTCATTTTTGGCATACGGGTCATTGCTCAAAAGCAATGCGTGCCTTTATCTTTTTGATCTGTGTGTGGTCTCAGTAATGTATGTGTGTTATGGGCCGTGCCACAAATCTGGCACCCCCTTCACTAGTAACAATTTTACTACACAGCCCACGTTAACGTGAAAAACCTGGAACAAAGAGAAACTGACTAGCCGCATTGTTTTCACGGGGAAATGGACTACATGGTATATCACCCATTGATAGAAAAAAACAGTTTTAAAACATTTTCTTTTTAGAGTGAGAATTGCCAGTGTCTAAATCAAAGATGAGTACTTAAAAGATCTAGGGACATGAGAAGCCAATGATAGTTTGGATGATAACACAGAAGCCTCCATTCAAATCTCCTGGAAACTTGCACCCAGTTTTAAGCAAATGAGCACAAGTGTGTCTCTGATTGAGACCAAATGTTTTGGAAAGCAATTTTACCTTAGACAAGTCTTGATTATTCAACAAGTAATAGGTTTTGGCAAACTTCTCTATGGGACAAATAGACATTTTTCCAACAGCATGTGAAGTGACTTTTTCACACTTATGGGAGAAAAAGGTACTTGAAGAAGTGGCTTGCTGATTAGGAAACCTTAGTAGCCTCCAGTCATAAATTTTTCCCACCAGCAAGGTTGGCAGTGACAACAGCGTGCATAAGAAAAATGCATAGATGACTCCATTGTTTCATTTAGGTTGTTAGTTTCAACTTCTCTCAAGCAAAACACAAACAACTCTTTGATTGAGCTTACTATGAAGTACGAAAATTAACATAAATATCATTCCACACATACTCCCAGCTCTAAAGAGGCGTTTACAAAGACAGCAGAAAATCAAGCCAGATCAAACATAATAACAAATTGGATAGTAGCCTGGAATTAACAGTGGATCAATGAATCAACTTCACATTTTTATCATTTTTCACTTAAGAAGCTTTGAGCCAGTGTAAAAAGTATTTATTCTCTCAAACCCTGTGCATAGTGAGTGCTGCCCTGGGCATATTCAGTATCAGAATTATTGTGGAAGAGATTTCCCCACTGGGCAGGAGTTTGGACTAAATGATTCTAGATGTTGGGTAGAACATGGTGAATTTGTAGATAACAGGTCTGCTCAAGGTCTGAGGAAATAGTGCAGCCAACCTCGAGCCATTGAAACACTTCCAACAAAGTTTCTGAAGTAAAAACATTAAGTAGCTCCCGGGTTTGTTCCAGTAAACACTGGCCATGTTGGGGGCAGGTGGGTAATGGAGTCTAAACATCCTTGGACACTGTGCTGCAGATTCTGTCAGTGTTCTCTGTGGTCTGCCAGTGAAGGCTAAGTTCCTGGACTCCATGCATAAAATGTGGGGTCAGTTTGCTTTTTGCAGCAGGGTCATTTGTATGGGGTAAATACCCAAGATTCATTGTCTGATGGCCACGGAAAACTAGGATGCGTACACACAAAGAGCAAGGTTCAGAGTGGAAGCTTAATAGGCAAAAGAAAGAGAAGAGCTCTCTCTCCTGCAGAAAGAGAGGTCCTGGAAAAACTGGCTGCCACTTCCGTAGTGAAATGCAGAAGGTTTTATCGATGAGCTTGAGGAGGCCGTGTCTGATTTACATAGGGCACGAAAGATTGGTCAGACCAGGTGTGCTATTTGCATAGTGCACAAAGAAGTGGGCCGCCCCACCCTAATCTTTTATTATGCAGATGGGTTATCTACCTGGTCGGTGCTATGTTGCCTGGTTCTTTACTGCACAGGTGGTGACAAAGAAAAGGGAAGATGAAGCCTCCATGTTGAACATACCTGGCTTGCAGGTAGCCCTATTCTGTTGGCACAGCTGCTGGCATTTACCTGTGCAAGCTTCCAGCTTGCTTATCTGTGTCCACAGCTCAATTTTTCAGGCTGCTCCTTTTTAGAAAAGAAATGATTTGGGGGTTGCTTTGTGTTAAAAGGGAAGCCTTGCCAAGGACTCTCTTATTCTCACTATCTGCCTAAATGACTTCTATCTCATGTGTCATTAACACATATTAATTTATATCCAGTCAATATAGACTTTTGCAAAAAGCACAAAGAAGACTAGATAGTACAACCGACCATTGGTTGAACTAAGAAGGTCCTTGAGGAGCTCACTTTTTTAATGTATCCTCTTCCAGAAAATTAAAGCATTACCCACCTGTTCTGGAGGCTGGGCTGTAATATAGAAATAATCACAGTGTGTCCAAATTGGTGTTCCTTCGGCAACTCAAACCTGTAAGCCCAGGTTTCCTACCCAATAGATAGGAGGTCTTTGCTAGGTCTTTAGCCTGTGGGGGCTGAGGCAAAGTGGTAACCGTCTGCAGCAGAACAAGATGCTTCTGGCCTCAGGAAAGACATTCCAACAACTGCTCCAAAAACAGGCTCCTGCCTGTATCATTTTAACAGTCAGACTCCCATAAGGGTGTTTCTCAGCCCATACTGGAGAATCAAAGAGGATGTGATCTCAGTTGAAGCCTGACAGCAGGACTGAATCCATTGAATTTCCTGCATTAAAACTGGAAAACCTTCTAAATACATTCATGTGAACATTTTCTTATGGTCCTGAGTTTTAAAAAATTAAATCATTATTAAAATAAAAATCTTAATAACTGCCTTAGTCCTCTAAACTGGTAGTGTGAGTTTTACAACTCCCTCCATAACAGGTGTGGGACTTCCAACTTACTTGGAGTCTTACAGACAGCCTTGGACTTTGCTGCCCCCAGAGTACCCCTGGTAGCTGCAAGCATAAGCGGACGTGATTCATCGTCCACTCCCTGTGCAGACAATTCGGCAGGGCTATGAGGGAACTGCTGTCTGTCCAAGCCACTGATGAGAGCTTTCTTGTGTGTTTCATCAAAACTGAAGCCAAGTCCAAAGGGTTATGTCAAGAAAATTGCATTAGACAGTGCTCTTTCAACATCTAAATGCCCATGCCTTTAAAACCCTGAATAGAATTGATGATATTTCCCCCTGAAGCTATTTGCTCATGAGAAACATCAGGAAAACCATCTTTCTTTCCTCTTTTTGGCAAAAGAAGCATTGGATGCAAAGGACAGGCGAGAATCGGTAGGGAGGATACACCACTAACAGACAGCATTAACAAGACGGCACAAAAGTAAGGCTGTACTGTTGTGCTACTCTTATTTTTGGCTCTCAGTGATGGCAATTGGAAATAATAAAAATAAAATAAATACAAGCAGTGAGGGTGAGAATGGGCCAGGGGTGGATTGTGGAAGAAATTCCCTTTCTGGTGCTCTCCTATTGCTGAGTAGCTAGAAATTGCTTCAGAACAATGCTTCTGCCTTTCCTGGCCACATCCTCTTTTTTTTCCTTCTATAGGCAGTAGAGTGAAAGGATGAGGGAAAAGTCGCTGGCTTCAGAGAGACCTGAGTTCTAGGCCCAGGTCTGCCACTACACTATTTTTAATTGTGTTTATAATCTTGATTGGTATTCATTGAGTAATTTATCAAGTGCTTACTGTGTGCTGGGTAGTCTTCTCAAGTCTTTGAGTCTATTAATTTAGTTAATTATCACAATGATGAAAAGTACTTATTTTCACACCATTTTATACATGAGACAGCAATTAAGTCACTTGCACAATGTCACACAGCTCAGAATTGGAGGACCTGGGATTCAAACCCACCAAGTCTGGCCACAGAGCACAAGCTCTTAGTGACTACACTATCTTTAGAGTTATCTAAGCCCATTTTCTCATCTTAAAATATATAGCTTATAAGCCTCATAGAATTATTATGTTGGTTAAATGAGATAACGCATATAGGCTGGGTGTGGTGGCTGACACCTATAATCCCAGCTACTTGGGAGGCTGAGGCACAAGAATCACTTGAATCCAGGAGGCGGAGGTTGCAGTAAGCCGAGATCATGCCACTGCACTCCAGTCTGGGCGGCAGAGCGAAACACTGTCTCAGAACAAAACAAAACAATAAAAAAGAGATCAATACATATAAATTTAGCACAGGGCCTGGGGTATAGTAAGCACTAAAAAGATGTCAGGTATTATTTTTTGCCTTTCCCTGTCCTTTCAGCCCAGACCCCCAGAGGTGGAACCAGCAGGGAAAACTTGAAGAAATCATGCCAGTTTCTTTTCTTCCCCACCCAGGGAGTCCTGTGTTCATATATTGTTGTGCTACAGAACTAATACTCGAAGGAATAATAAGGAGGTCATTGAGTGCCAAGAATATGTTGGGCATTATACAAAAATCGTCATTCTACAAAACCTGTTTGCTTCCCAAGCCTACTCAGTCTCTGCTGAGTGGGTTTAAGATTACTAGGAATATATCCATTGCAAACCCTTTTAGCCAGGAGAGTCTGCTGCTTTGTCTTTAAGACTTTGTCTCTGCAAGAATACTGGACTCTTTGATTTCAGCGGCAAGGGTGTTTGGGTAGCAGCCAGAGTCTGTAACATTTTTTGTCCTTTAAAGCCTTCATGCATCTGTTGTTTGGCCATCACAACTGACTGCCTTGACTTGGTTGGAATTACAACTCAATTTACACCCTATATTTTTCCTTTATTTCTTCAGCATCATACAGGACTCAAGATTTAACAGCATTTCTTTGACTTTCTGGCCTCCTCTCGAGACTTTGATTTATTTCTACAAGCCATATAACAGTGTTCTTGGCAGCCAATAAGAAGTCTTCAATTGGACACTCTAATCAGGCTCTTTTACTTGGCAACAAGTTCTAGTCACCTCCTCTTCTTTGCTAAGAGAAAACTCAAGAAAAAAAAAAGTGCTCCAGATTTAGAAGGAAGCAAAAGCTATCTCAACAGGTGAAAGAAAGCTGACTCTTGTGAAAGTAGGAAGGGAAAACTTTGCCTCTATAGGTATTGTTTCTTTAGGAAGCCATAAGGCAAAAATAACTAGTTATAATCCAGAGTATTGAGTGTTTTTCCTGATACTCACTTGCCACATGATTTCAGTCAAGCCTGTGAGCTTCTCTGGGACTCAGTTTTCCCATCTGTAGAATATTACTCTCTGGCATCTTCACCACAGAGTTTAAAGTATTCGCCATATGTTAACCTCTTTACTTTTCACAATCCTATAAGAGTCGGGCACAGATACTTTGCTTTCAGACCTGAAAGGAAAAAGAGAAGCAAAGAAATTGTGTGGCCTGCCTACAGTTGCAGTATAGCTGGGATGAGAATTTACATTGTTTATCTTAATGCCAAATGCTATTGTTTCCCAGAAACTTCTCTGTCAGAAAAATGGAATTATTAACGTAGAAATATGGCATCTTGCTTGCAAGTCATTTGACTTGGGTGTTTAAATAAAGTTAGGGGATTTGAAAACCCAATCTAATAGAAAAACATTGGTCAGAGTTTGACATTATACAAATATTTCATACTTGGGGCCTACCACCTTGAAACACTGACTACTTTAATCCTCACTGTTACCTTGTGAAATACATTATTAGTCATTATTAGTTCCATTTTACAGCTGGAGGAACTAAAGAAGAAAGTTCAAATGGCTTCTCTGGGGCCACAGAGGAAGTCAGTACTACACAAGAGAAATTCTTGTATTTTTCTCTCTTTTCCTCACCCAGATAGAGAAAGCAGGTTTTCTGGAGAAGTTCTCACATCTGAAATCATTCATAAAACTAGGGGCAAATTCACATGGCATTAGTTTTTGGGAACAGTCACAGCTACAGCATTTCTAAAAATGTAAACATAAAAGCAAATGTAAGATCCATATTGGAAAAACACCCTTGAGGTTGTGTTTCTCTAATTATAGTCGCTGGGCTTCCAGGAATTTGGGAGCACAGACCCCAAATCATTCATAGACCATGACACTTCTCTTCCTCATGAATTAACTATATATTGGTGGTATTCAATGAAAAGCTGATGTCTTTTCATGCGTACCCCAGCCAAAAATAATGCTAGGCTTCCTGATGATTCTCAAGATGTGTGATGAAGTGCGTGTGTGTGTGTGTGTGTGTGTGTGTGTGTGTGATGTCAAGTAGACATTTACTGAACATTAACTGTGTATCAAGCATTGTGCCTACTTGTTGGAAAACAGAAGTAAAAATCTCCTTCCCTTCAAAGAATTTAGGATTTAGGTAAGAAAACAAAATACACATATATACTAGGCTTTGGTAAAACGTAGAGTTTAAATATGTTACTTTTAATTTTGCTTAATCCCATATTTCTTTAACTTTTGGAATTCAGAACTTTTCTTCAAGAAGAACCTAATAATAATGCCACTATAATTAGTACTGCTCACTTTAAAATTAATTTTTTAATCTCTCCATCAATATTCAGGTTTAGAATTTCCTAAAAGGCCATGTACTTAAGCTTTCTTATAAAACAATTACATCATCAAGATGCAAATAAAGACTTAATTTCCATTTATATTCAATTATTTGATGTTAAATTTGGGCTTCCTGTCTGCCAAATTATATGCTGTATTGTGAATATATAAACAGGAATCCAGTATGAGCCCTGCCCAGTAGTGCAGTGGAAGAATAACATGGAAACCTCTGATTGCAATACAATGAGGCGAATGCTGGTTGACACACCTACAATATATGACCAGCACCTGGAAACCAGCCATGCCAGCATATGGAGGTGCATGGTGGTATGCCGGGCAAAGGAAGGCTTTATGGAGGAAGTGATGTTTGAGCGGCTCTGAAAAAAACAGAAGATCCCCAAGGTGAGAAGAGGATGAGAACTTTTCCAGGCAAAAGGAGAAACAAAATGGCATGATTTGGGAGTCTCCTGGGGATCTACCCATCAAGAGAAAACCTCCTGAGAATGTCTAAAAGTGAAGCAGCGACTACAGGGGGCTTTGCACAGCAAGCTGAATCAAACACCACACTGCTTCAGCTAACGACACTGCTGCCAGCATCTTCTGCTCTAACCTGCGAACACTGAGATACCTCTAACTTCTTGCCTTTCTTCCCTTCTTTCTCTGCCAAAAAGAAAAAAAAAAATGGTAGTGTCTGCTTCCAACTTCTCAAGCACGTGAAAAAAGACCTTGAGTTCCATCAGTGAGTAAGACCAGATAAACAGCAATACAGTGTTGGTGTCATCTATGTCAGACTCATGAAAGCGCCTCCTTAAACAATAAATTATCATCAACATTCCAGGGTATAGTTGCTTAATATGTGTGCTAGCCACGTCTCCGATACCTCCTCTTTCTGGGGTTTACCCTTTGGCTATTTCACTGCTTGTTAGCATTTATGTGCACAATTGGTTGTGCAATTCTACTCTTTCAGCTGCTGTTAGTTCTTGTGGTGATGAAAGGTAAAACAGAGGGTGCAACAAGATTCAGGAATAATCTGTGGACTTTTATTTTTTAGTGTGATATATCTCACAGAAAATTGACATGTTTGTTGTAGTTTATGGAAAATTAACATCACTCTCAAAATGTTCCTTTACAGTGTTTTTTGGTGAAAAACATTTTTAAATAGTCTCCACAACTGTTGAATGGCTATGGTTCTGATGAATTTCTTGAGCAGTAAGAGAAGTCCCTACAGCAAGCAGTCTGCTGTTTTGAAATTATTTGCAAGGGAAAGTATTGTATAAAGATAATTATGTTGTGGCTAAAGAACTATCTTAAGCTAAAGTCCTTGAACAAAGAACAGTTATAAGCATGTCTTTGTTTGAAGTTTTGTGGTGAAATAATCATTGGCAGCTTATGTAGATATGCCTTGATTGATAACTATCCTATGCTTTTTTTTTTTTTTTTTTTTTTTTTTTTTTGAGACAGGGTCTCTCTCTCTCTCTCTCTCTCTGTCACCCAGGCTGGAGTGCAGTGGTACGATTACAGCTCACTGCATCCTCGACCTCCTGGGCTCAAGCAATCCTCCCATCTCAGCCTCCTGAGTATGTGGAACTACAGGCATGCACGACCATGCCCGGTTAACTTTCAAAAAATTTTTTGTAGAGACAGGGCCTCCCTGTGTTACCCAGGCTTGTGTCAAACTCCTGGCCTCAAGCAAGCCTCCTGTCTCAGCCTCCCAAAGTGCTGGGAGGCTGAGACAGCCCAGCTGCTATGAAAATATTTTTTAAATGTGGAGCATTTGCTGGGTGACAAAGTACATTAAAGAAAGTCATGTATTCACTCAGCAAATATTTGCTGAGTTGCTTCATCTGCATAAACACAGATATAAATTCTTGATACATGATTTTTAAAACAAGTAATGATTATAATTACTCAAGGGGAACTTAAGACTGTTTACTGTTGGCAAAGACAAAATCATAATAATCTGTTACCATATATTGAGCAATTACTAAATATCAGGCACATACTAAGTGCCCAATGTATATATTATCTCACTTAACCCTCTTGGTAACCCTTTGAGGTATTTTCATTAACCCCTTTTTACAGGTGAGGAATATGAGAGTCAGAGAGATAAAGAAACTTGTCAAAGTTTGTTAGAGCTAATACACAGAACCAGGTTTTGAACTCTGGAATGTCTAGTTTCAAAGGCTTATCACTTAACCGCTATCTCCCCATTGCCTTACGTAATATATTTGCTAATAGAAGAGCTACTTGTTGAGATACTTATTCCTGGTTGTTAACATGGTAACACATCACTTTACAGTGTACAAGATGTGTAGCCACTAACAACACCTCTTGAGGCAGGTATTTATTAACTCTTCTATTCTAGAGCTGAGTAAATTGAGACTTAAGGAAATTAAGGGACTTACCAAAAGTCATAACAGCTAGTATGAGGCAGGATGAAGACCAGAAGTCAGGAACAACTCCTCTGCTGTTGCAACTGTACCACTCTGTACTACAAAGAGATAGAAAGAGAAGTGATGGGAGGTTTGTCTTTCAAAACATGTGCACATGCACTCCACAAGTAAGGAGGTACTAGCACTTCTCTTTGTGTTAATAAAATAACAATTTGAATTAAAATGCTTCTCAATTTTAATTTTACAAAAATTTAGCAGCAATTAAAACAATTCATTAGCCTAACAATAAATACCAAAAGAATCACATATTTATAGTCCTCATAAAATATTAAGGTATTACTGATTATAAAAAGTATATTTTTCTTAGTTTCTATATTTAATAACCTTTCAAGGGCTGGAGATTGTTTGGAATTATAGATAATTATTTTAAATCTTTTTCACTGTAGGAAAACAAAGCAAGATAAAACGAGGAACTCATTATCTACCTGTTTTAATCTGAAAACGGGTAAATTTTCCAAAATGAATTGTTAATGAAAACTCTGAAAAGATAATGAACTGTGAAGAGACCTTTCAATCTGGTTAATTTTTGAAGTTGAAATTTTTAAATGTAAAATGGAGAGGAAAGAGTAAAAAACTCTATCCCTCTGAAGGATGTTTAGAGGATATCATTCAAAAATTCGGTGCCAACAACAATTTATACACAGCATGAAGAGCAACGAATTCCACTTCTGTGGTTTGTATCTGGAGAATAAAAGAAGTCAAAAGGAAAAATTCCAAAGAAGGTTTAAATTTATTCTCCAACCTCAGAGCCTAGTTCAAGTTCGCCTGTGTGGTTTTATTGCTTAGTTCACACACAGGAATTAGCACTGGGGATCCTAAAAGCCTGTTTAAAAAAAATAAAATAAAATCTTTTGCTGCTGGTGTTGATACAAGAAAACACTCTTTCTTACATTCAGCATGTGATTATTTGCTTCCTCACAAGTTCAAAATGCGTGAAAAGGGGGAGGGGAGTGTCTTTAAAAGAGAACATCCTTCCACTACATTTTAAAATGTTGCTCTTTTGTCAATGACAGGCAAATGGGGGCTTCTAAAAACAAAGAAACATAGTGGTATCTTTCAAATTAGTCAACAGGGAATTTACTGTCAAGTTATGTTCATAACCAGATTATCCATGGAGTTGCTTTCTGTAGTTACTTCTTTATAGGGAATATATATAATTTAAATTTCAAATCGCCAAGATTTAACATTGATCTTTAGTACAGTAAAATCCCCTCCAGGGGCGGGCTGGGGGGAAGTGTGGGGAAACTCTTACCATGCATTCCTTCAGGAATAACGTTTTATAGTTGGAACCAGATAAAATATGATTTGCCTATAAGGTGAAAGCTACTACTATATTTTACCATCTGTGTTACATATTACTGTGAAATTATATTAAAGTTATATTGAAATAAGTGCTAGAAGAAGACCAATTGTCTAACCAAAGAAAACATTCAGAAATCTAATAGTTTCAGAGACGAGAAATGTAAGGTACAAAACGTATACTTTGCCAAAGTCACATAACAGAATGATCAGGGAAGGAGCATCTAAATTGCCTAGGAGTCTAGCCGTTCACAGTCATGTGTTAAACTCCAAGATAGGTGGAATCTCACCATCCTGACATAACCACATGAACCCCTTGTAAATATACCATTTACATTAGCATTTGAACTTGATTTGATACCTTTCCACACTACGGAGGCCACTGCCAATCAAACTAGTTTTTAAAAATGCATTAGCTCTTTTTGTCTTGGTCAAGCTAATCAAAGTTTTTGTAATTTTGCACTTGGTAGCATCCACAGTGTAGCACAAATTTGAGATAAGAAAACTCTTAGAATTCTTTCATTTGCTTCTTGAACAGACACCAAATCCTTCTGTGTTTTCATTCAAGTTTGCTCATTTCCAGTTATTTTATCTTACTATCTTTTTCTATTTTGTAGATGCAAATTTTCTTCTTGATTTAACATTGTCAAAAAAATGTACCATATATATGAGGATTTCAAAGCTAACTTCTAAACTGTAAAGTACTATTTACATTCCCCGAAATTTAACATCCCAAAAGTTTTTTAATTAAAAAGTTTTAAAAAAACAAGAGGCACCAATTTTCCCACTTTAAATATTTTCAATGACTCTAATTTTTAAATAATTTTTTAAAAACCAAACCAGGTCCCTTGTGGGTAACCCTCATATCACCACCTACTCTGGTTTAGATGTAATGAAGCTGAGATATTGGGGTACAACATCTGGCAAGGACTTGTGAATTACAATTTTCTTTTACAACTAAAAACCATATCCTGGTCAGGTCTCAGTGGGGTTTAATGCTGTCAGAGCACACAAGGTTTGTTTTGATCTGTTATGGAGGAGCACACATAGCTTTCAGTTCACACTAATAACATCCCTGTGTCTGGTATACACCAATCCAGAGGCTACTAATTAAAGATTGGAATTAACCAAACACAGTTTCACTACAAAACATGTGAAACTTATTAAAACTTAAAAGTAACTGCTGATTCTCAATACAGGCAAAACTAAAGAATGTAGGAGTCTTGTGGGTTACTTAAGCAAAAAAATTTTAAAGCACACTCTAGATGCCTCAGGTCTGCACACTCAGTACACAATGTGTTAACATAATAGAAAAATGTGCAAAACGTTTAAGATTACTGAAACCAAGAGATGAAAAGAATTTAACAGGGAAGCAGCCCATTTCCTTCACCAGGGTTAACTTCCACTCTGAATCTTTGGTCTAACAAATAAGTTTATTTGCAGTTGTTGGAACAATTACCTTACCATTTTCTCACCAGAAAACTGTTTGTTGATTTGGTAATAAAAGGGGCAGCTGGGACTAGTGGAAGATGGCCACAGGTGGTGAGCTTCAGCAGCTAAATTACATAATTCAAAATAAGACTACAAATTTTGTTTATTTACAAAATTTTTATCTATGTGTAATATACAAGCAGAATAGTGCATATTTCAAGAGTATACACCTTACTGAATTTTCACAAACTGAATCTATCCATGTAAGCAGCACCTAGACCGTGACACAGAACATTATCAGCACTCTTACGATTTTTTTTTGACTTAGCACTGTCTCACTACTCACACTCAGCATTAGCATCTTGTCCTATATCATGATTAGAAAGAATAGTGAAGCCCCAAATCCAGAAAGCAATGGGAGATGACAACAGCCAGTGTTGAGTTCTCTCTGCTTGTGGTTTTGACAGGGCCACTAGGTCCCAAAATGTTGTGTGTGACACCGACTGCCCACGGTAGATTATTCAAGAAAGGCAGAAAAGAGGGGAACAAAACAGTTCAATTAAAGCTCTTTCCCTAGGAGGTGCACCTGAAGCTGTGGTTTATAAAAGTCATGAATGCACTGTGCTTTGGGGGCTAAGATTCCAGGTTCTAGAATCAAAGAGATTCCATCTCTACAATTTACTATCAGGGAGACCTGGTCCAAATTATTTAATCTACCTGAACCTCAGTGGCCTCATCATCTTTATTTAGATGCATGAGCCTCACTGAGTTATTGAGAAGATCAAGTAAGATCCCCTACAATTGTACATGGAAAGGGCTGAACACAAAGTAGTAATCAAAAAATGGCATTGATCATTATTATTGCAATGATCAAAAAGCAGAATCATTCATTGGAGAAGTAAACCTCCTAGTTTTCTCCTCTGTTGAGTATCAGTTCACCCTCTGCTTGTGGGTTTTTTAAATCTGTCTCTTAGTGTGTTCAAACTAATTTTAAGACTAAAGGGTAAGTGACTCCCTTTGGTGAAAGAACCAGTGTACTCCATTCCTTCTCTCTTTTGGATTTACATCATTTAGGAACTTTCAACAAATATCTCCTAGCATTTATTATACACCAGCTTTCAAATTTTGGTGTGCATAAACATCACCCAGATTTCTGGTACCTCATACCTAAATATTCTCCTCTAGTTGATTTGTGGTGGACCCCAGCAATCTCCATGCTATCAAGCAGAATGTGCATGAAGTCAGTACCCAGGTGACTCTGACATAGGTGGTCCCTGGGTCACCCATTCAGAAATGTAGACCCTCTGAGTCTGGGGACCTCAGAGATGATAAAGAGCATCTGCTGAACCAGAAGAATTTTCACTGATTTGATTTTCTGTGCTAAGTAGACAGTACCCACAGCTAATAATTTCCAAACATTAAAGGAATTTCCCAAGGAATGAAAAAAAACAATTATCCAAATATGTGGGTGGCTGGCCTTCATTTCAGATAAGTCATTTGCATATAATTAATAGTCCTAAGCAGAAATTAGATGTTAATGAAATTAGTTGAGTCAAATCAATGCAAATTTAAAATTCATGAAAGCAAAAATAAGATTTCTGCTGATGTATAAATGTAACATTTTTCTCATTACGGTTTTCTATTCCTTGAGCATATTTCTTGGCATTTGACGTTCTCTATATTTTGGCATTTTCATTTCTTACTTTTTCTCTAAAAATAAGCTTATCAGCACCAAGCCCAAGACATTTTTGTAAAATATTTTATTTACAGGTATACAGGTGCAGACGCATATGTACTGAGATAAGCATAACACTTTGCCGAATGAATAATTCTTTCTGGCCTTCACATTTTCCTCCATTTTCTCCTTTTCCACTGTCATCATCAGCACCTCACTCAGCGCATATCAAATTATGTCCACATGTGTTTAAAAGATCTATCCTTTCACTAAGTTCAATTATAGGTCTTCCTTTTTTTCTTTTTTTTTTTTTTGAGACAGAGTCTCGCTCTGTCGCCCAGGATGGAGTGCAGTGGCGCGATCTCGGCTCACTGCAACCTCCACCTCCTGGATTCAAGCAATTCTCCTGCCTCAGCCTCCTGAATAGCTGGGATTATAGTCGCATGCCACCACACTGGGCTACTTTTTTGTATTTTTATTAGAGACGAGGTTTCACCATATTGGACAGGCTGGTCTCAAACTCCTGATCTTGTGACCCACCCACCTCGGCCTCCCAAAGTGCTGGGATTACAGGCGTGAGCCACCGCACCCGGCCCCAATTATAGGTCTTTCTACAAAACAATTGGATATTCTTAAATACAAGACTGCCATTCAGATTCTAAGTTTAATTTTCTTCAGTTGAGCCCAATACATATTTATATAGGACCTACTATGTGCCTGGTTCAATTAGGATGTGTTGGTTATTTTCACAAAACTGATTGGGAAATAAAAACTACATTGTGGTGAAGCACAAGCTGGAATGAGGACAAGATGACACTTATCACAATCAAAGAAGCACCAGGGGCAAAAACGAGCTGTGAATAGATAGATCAGTCAGCTCCCAACATATTTGAATTTGCTCATGTCACAGATCATTTTCAGTTCCCTTCCTAGACATTCCCCCAACAATCCTGCCCAGAGAGCACAGTTGTTAGAAACTGTTTCCTAACACAGTGCTAGTCTGCCAAACACTGGCCCAGGATCTGACATTGCCAAATCTGCCTGCTTTTCTAAGAGGACCTGAGCAACCTATTTCTGAGAAAGCATCTGCTGAAGTAAGAAAGAAAAGCCTTAGGGCTAGATAAAAATAGATCAATATTAGTGCTTGTCCTGAGAAGAAGTAAGGATGATTGTGTGACATTTTTCCCATGCTCTTCGAATTTTCCATAGTTAAAATGTAACTTTCATAACTGGAAAAGGTAACTTTTAAAAAGTAAATAAGGAAAAGTGTATCTCAAATTGGAGTGTCCTACCATTGGAAATTATAGTATAGAGTCATTGCAATTGTTGCTTTCATCAGATATTCTTATTTGTATTTTAAGTTCAAACGCGTATTAAATTCAATAATGTAGTCACTTTGAAAAAGGACCCTCAACAGAATACACACAGTTGCTTTTTTCTTTTTTCTTTTCTTTTTTTTTTTTTTTTGAGACGGAGTCTCGCTCTGTCGCCCGGGCTGGAGTGCGGTGGCCGGATCTCAGCTCACTGCAAGCTCCGCCTCCCGGGTTTACGCCATTCTCCTGCCTCAGCCTCCCCAGTAGCTGGGACTACAGGCGCCCGCCATCTCGCCCGGCTAGTTTTTTGTATTTTTTAGTAGAGACGGGGTTTCACCCTGTTAGCCAAGATGGTCTCGATCTCCTGACCTCGTGATCCGCCCGTCTTGGCCTCCCAAAGTGCTGGGATTACAGGCTTGAGCCACCGCTTTTTTCTTGGATGACAGATTTCAAGCATGACAGAGATTGAAAATGGTTTTGTTTTCCTCCTTCTCCCTCCAAGTTTTCTAAAATAAGCATGAATAATTTTATAAATTAGAAACATACCAATCAATGTTATTATTTGGAAAGAAGATTTTAGACTCACTGAAGCCCACAGATATTTGGACTTTGCCCTAATTTATTTACTCTCCAGCATTTTGCAGGCTTTCCGAGTGGTGGACAATTTCTTAAAATTCAATAAATTCATTTGCTTTTATGATTTTATAATTGGATACCTTGTAAATATTCTTGATTTAAGTCTTTTTGGTGTTGGGATGAATTGAATTCAGGAAACTGTACAGTTAACACAATTCAATCTGGTTTGGATATGGCCTTTTAAATGAGCAGGCATCAGATTGACAATGTAGGGCTTGTGAAAGTGTCTCATGACCTAGGATTATCATAATCCTGGAAAAGACACATTTTTAAATTTGTAGATTCATTTTAAGACCACAGAGAAAGCTGAAAGAAGGAGCCTATATTTATTGTGACCAGGTGTTCCTGGCCCACTATCTTTGATAGCCAAGACCACATTGCTCTATCCCCAGAGCTCTGTTCAGGAAAGCATAAAAGGTATGAACATTTAAGAGGGCCTGGTAAAATCTTCACCTTAACCGCTCAAAGTGTACCTCATTCTAGGGGTAAAACTTAGCAGCTTCCAACTAAAGGTGAGACGCACTCTCATTTCTTAAAACAGATGTTGAAGTCAGTAAACTCAGTCTTTGTCTGGCATATCATCCTACTGGACCAAATAAGAGTTTAGGAATTTGAATTCATTAAAACAAACAAACATGAAAAGGCAAATGATATAACTGGCCAGTTCCAATTCTAATGGCCTAAGTGCGCTCATTCTATAATTTTTTTTTTTTTTTTGAGACAGAGTCTCACTCTGTCACCCAGACTGGATACAATGACACAATCTCGGCTCACTGCAATCTCCGCCCCCCGGGTTCAAACAATTCTCCTGCCTCAGCCTCCCAAGTAGCTGGGATTACAGGTGCCTGCCACAAAGTCCAGCTAATTTTTGTATTTTTAGTAGAGACAAGGGTTTCACCATGTTGTCCAGGCTGGTCTCAAACTCCTGACCTCGTGATCCGCCCGCCTCAGCCTCCCAAAGTGTTGGGATTACAGACATGAACCACCGTGCCCGTCGCATTATAGAATTTCTGTTTTTCCACTTAAAGACACTCTTTAACATTGAAAAACATAATTTAAGACATACAGTACTTTAAAATAATACTACTCAGAAAAAAGAGAAAGATGCACACATCAGTCTGTTGTAACTTACAGGATCTGTATTTATAAGCCTGCAAGAAATTACACATTTTAAATACAACTATGGATAATTGCCTTCTTCAATGGGTGCATCACTGAGAAGAAAGATCTCTTAATACTTTATTCCATTAACAGCTTTTTTTCCACAAAGACTGGGTTGATCTTTAAAAATGTATTACTTTAAGCAACAAAGTTCAGCTCAGTGAATGGCCTACTGAAGGGCACACAAACAAAGTGTTCAACACTGAGACCCAGAGTCCACTGGTTGCTCTGCAAGGTTCTGTAATTACCGGTGAAGTCCTTGGGCCTGAGCTAGGCTCTTTCTGTGGTTTGCTTTGCATATACTGGGACGTGAATGGTAATGAAGCATAGTGGTTAAGGGCTGGCACTATTCTGCAGCCAGACTGCTTGTGTTCAAATACCCAGGTCCCCTACTTACTAGCTTGTGATCTTAAGTGGCCTATTCTAGTTATTTCTGTCTCTATTGCCTTGCCTATAGATAAGGATAATATTAATAATATCACTATATCATAAGGTTGTTGTAAGGTGTCAGTGAAGTTAATTCATGTAAAATTCTTCAGGCAATGCCTGATACATAAAAAATTGTAATGTAAGTATTAACTGTATTTATAAATGTAGTCAGTGTGAAGATACAAGTGAGAGAAAAATCAAGAAGGAAGTAAGAGCACTGCCAAAAATCGTCTTAGAAAAAATTACAAAGGATATGAAAATTGTCTTTAAAAAATTATAAATGATACGCATGGTTCTAAGTTATGAAGTCTCAGAGGGTTTTTTGTTTTTTTTTTTTTTTTCCCTTCCATCTGGGTGAAAGTCTCCAAAAAATTTGAATAGAGATTTCTATATCATCATCCAAACTTTCCCATAAACAAAAAATAATCTCCCACAAGGCTGAGATAGCATTTTTAAAGAAACAGCAGACACTTGTGAAACACGTCCCCCCATGAAAGTAATGACCAAAACTTGTTCTCAACTTCACGTAGAACCTATTGTGTTAAGAAGTGAATCTCTGGGGGACTGAACATCAATTGCTTGCCCATGTTCAAAATATTTTTTAATCACAGACCGCCAGTGGGAAATGGCACAGAAGAATAAGGAGGCTATCTAACGAATGGGAAGCACAATGACAAGAGCCTAATTCAGCAGATTTCTCAAAGGCCTTTCCAACGCTATTATAGCAGTCAAATGAAGGGGAAGGTAACAGCGGATTATTACCTTTCACTCAACACTTTTTCCTCTGCCAAGAATTTTTTAAATGTCACAGGAATATAATTCACATGCTTCACAGATTGTGAACAATTTTCTCTAAACCTTCAACCATGTATCCAGCAGCACCTAAGCTCAATATAATCTGAACACAACAGCAAATGGCCAACACACCATCTGTCCTGCCACTCCAACTCCCCAGGGTATGAACGAGAGGACTCCATGCGGCACTTGACCACAGAGGCAGAAAAACAAATGCTGCTGGGAGTGGTGTGATGTGAACATGCTGTAGCTCTGCCAAAACACGTGAAAAGCTGGGAGCCATAGCACAGAACGTGCACAGTGAGAAACTCTTCTTGATGGTCATTTTATCAACTTGGTTGACTGTAGAAAGGGAAAGATCCTCCTGAACATTGCAGTGCCTGTCATTCACGAGCTGTGAAATCTTGCTGTATGCCAGGCACTGTGCTAAAAGTTTTACTGCAAGTATTATCTCATTTAATCCTATGAACCCTATTTTACACTTAAGAAACTGAGGCACATGCAGGTTAAGTGTTTTACCCAATATCTCCCATTGGCAATTGTGATACTGGATAATCAATACACAATATGCACTTGAATGAGTAAGTAAATAAATGAGTGAATGCATTTCAGAGTAGGAATCTAGTTTCTCAACACACAAATTCACTAGGTATTCACATATTGCTAGATCTGAAGGGAAAGGACACCATGAAAGGGTGAGGGTCTTTGAAAATGACTCAGATTGCTTAACAGAATGGCAAAGAATCATTAATTGCATACTGCAGAGAAACATAGTGACCATTACACACCCTCCTCCTCCTCCTTATCTTTTCTTCTGCTGTTGAATTTCCCATGAATGTTTAAACAGGCTTTTAACGGTTCTGGGTAACCATTATGATTATGGTTTTGTTTGGAGCTAGCAGTTTATTGGTCTCCCATAAACGGTGGCAATTCTCTCACAGTAGCAGTCACCTGGTAGGAAGCCAGGCACTCAATTGTTCGTTCATTTATTCTATAAGAACTCATGGAGTATCTATCAAATGTCAGGTCCTAAAGATATGGTGGTGAACAAGATGCAGTCCTGCTTTCAGAGTCTTACAGTTTAGCAGGAAATCCAGTGGTAAACAAATGATTAATTGCCCAAGAGTTAATAAATTACAGTTGAGATACATGTTATCACGAAGAGGTACATCACACAGAGAGATGTAACAGTGGCGTCAGCCCAGCCTGGAGGAGTCAAGAAGTCTTCATTGACATGATGTTTAAGCTGAGACCCACAGAAAATGAATGCATGTTTGTTGGGAGGTGAGCAGGCCAGGTAGCGCTAGGTTAAAATATTCTAAACAGAGCATTTGCAAAGACCTTGAAACAGGAAGGAGCTGGATGCAATATGGGTGTTCATTTTAATTATCAAATAATTAACAAGTAGCTCATGCCTGTAATCCCAGCAGGGGAGGCTGAGGCAGGAGGATCACTTGAACCCTGAAGTTCAAAACCAGTCTAGGTAACATAGGAAGACCTCTTCTCTACAAAAAATTTTTAAAATTAACCAGGCACAGTGGCACTCCCCTGTGGTCCTAGCTACTCAGGAGGCGAGGTGGGAGGTTTGCTTTAGCCCTAGAGGTCATATTCCAGCCTGGGTGATGGAGCAAGACCCCGTCTCAAAAATAAAAAAATAAAAAAAAAGTAACTCTTTATTGATTGGCAATAGAGTAATATCTTCTGGAAACTGCCAAATAAGCTGAGCACTAAAAAATAAGATACTACGAAACAGACCCCAAAAAAGTATTCAAACTCTAAACAATCACCATTGGCTGTGGTATAGAAAATCTTTTGGAATTATTTGCTCTAGAAACAACCTCTGAAGTACTCATGAGTCCACCATGAAGATCCCATGTCCTCTCTCAGCATCTGCCTGCCCCAATCCAGCATAAGAAGGCAGAGGGAAAGGGGGAGAAATAGAAAGAATCCTACAGTCTCTGTCATTTATAAAAATATTATTTCCAAAACATTCATTTGATGATGATTCTGCTCTTCCAGCAAAGCAAAGCAGGGAGGCAGCTGGCCCACTGCACTTCCCTGGCCCCCCCACCCCACACACACTTCCTTCCCTGAATTCCTCCACCCACCTTTAACTTAGACGTATGCATTTGCCAAAGTAAACAGAGATGCCTTAAAAAAAAAAAAAAAAAAAAAAAAAAACAGGAGGGAAATGAGGAGAGAGGGGAACATAAATCCCTCCAGGACTTCTTGCACTTCGTGATTCACACAGCAAAATCATCTGAATGCCAACCTGACTCCTGTAGCTTTTCAAAACACGTGAACAACCCGGTTCCTCAGCTTAAGTGACCTAAAAAGCAGGCCCTCCACCTGATCGCCTTCCAGGTGTGTGGTCCAGAAAATCAATCCATTTGGAGGACAAAGCCCACACCTCTTCTTTGCAAGTTCATTTGGTTTCCTCACTCATTGTTTTCTCCAGGTAATGCCTGCAACCTAAGTAGGATCAGTAAAGTAAGTAGCCCTTGATAAAGGGAACACAGGAAACAGAGGAAGGAGGGAGGGAGAGAGGGAGCGGGTGGAGGGAGGTGCCTAAGAGGGAGTTGGGAGGCCTCCCTCATACTGGGACCTTAGGAAGAGTCTGATCAAAGCCGTCTGATGCTTCAGGTTCTGGGTAATGCAGCAAAGAGCTAAAATTACTAAATTTTTACTTAGAAATGATTATGAAGCTGAATCACGGGTCACTCAGCATTTTCCTAATTTGGAACCCCTGGAGGCTACTCTGACTAAAACAGTCCCAATTTGGCATGGAAATGAATTAAGAGCCTCCCAGCGAACATGGGCTTTTCAACAATCTCAAACCTTTTTCAAGAGGCCAGGCAGGGATTTAACTTTGCCCACCTCTCCACACAAAATCACTCACAGTTTATGACTGACTTTTAAAAGTGAATTCTGAAGAAATTATGTACTGATTCAGCTTATTCTGAGTTCTGTTTTGAGTTTTAAAGCAATCCCATTGTTTTAACCAAACAAAAAGTTTTTACTTCAGCATAATAAATAAGAAAAAATACATATATATAAGCTATAGGTTGCATTCTCTTTTCTTCGGAAAATTTCCTCTCTGTCAATAGTTCTTAAAGCAGGAAAAGTCAGGGCCTCAAGAGTAATGTTCCCATTTTCATTTTGTCCTCACTCAGTTTCCACAAGCACAACCACTACGTTGCCCAATTGCGGGAAACATGGTTTTTGGGTTTTTTTGTTGCTGTTTTATTTATTGATTGACTTATTTTTTGTAAGCCATAGTGTGAATGGTACAATGTGGAATAACTCTTCCAAAAGTATATCAAGGATGGGGGTAGAATATTCTAGAACATTGGCCTTATGTACATCAACTTGTACATTTCCACTGTGCTTCTCCCAACCACTCTCTCTCCAAAATAATTCTTTTTGTCACAAAAGCCCGGTGCAAAGGAGAAAAAGAGGACTAAGGGAAGCAGGGCCGGGTGAGAAACGGGTTTATTAGAAACACACATTCAAACATCCTTCTGAGCCACTGTTGCCCTGAAGAAGCCTAAAGTCGATTTCCTTTTTGCATCTTCTTAAATTGAAGTATTTTCCACAGAGTGCCATTTCAGCCCCCCTCACTGTGAATATCACACAAAGATTGACACAACTTTTGGAACATATAGCTATAGTTCATTCCACGCTTATAACCTTGAGCTTCTTGCATCAACTTAGTTTCCTGTTGTTTCCCCCAAGCTTTTGCTCTTCACAGAAGGACATCTCTGGGCAGCGGCACAATTTTTGCTGATAAAGTTAAATTGACCCTAGTGATATAGGACAATTTGAACTGACAAAGAATTCAAACTAGGTAGGATAAGGAAAGGTGCTTGGAAACTAATGGCTTAGCTTTTGAATGCTCTGTTCCCAGGCTGTACTCCCGGGAGTATCAAACTTCTAGGACATTTAATATGTTGCTGAGGGTGCGCTACTTCAGCAATGAACTGTTTAGTATATAGAGAATAAGAGAAAAAACAAATTTTCCCAAAAGTGTTAGAGAATGCAAAGATGTATTTAATAACATTTGATGGGGTGGAGAAAGAGCTTTTTTTTCAAGGAGAACTTTTTTTGGCACCACAAAATTAAAGGATTTTCTAACCCTGTCTTCTTTTCATCTTTCCCAGAGAAGGAAATTGTAAAGGCCAGCCCTTGAAAAATAATATAGCAAAATCTAACTTTATTCCCCTAATCTCTTAATAATGCTGCAGCTGGCCATGATCTATTTAGCATAACACAAAAATAATGCATTTGTACCAAGCAGATTTGAAATGCTTTAAAATAATGAAAGCTATTTACTTGATTGATTAAGTTAAAGTGTTTATATAAAAGTGTCATATTTTGACATCAGTCATACAACACCACATCTGGTACTTCTAATTAAATTGTGTGAAAAAGACTACATTTTTTATTCGGTTGCAACAATATGGCTAATGGGAAGTACAAACGTATTTGTCATGCCCAGAGCCTGGGATCTGCAGTTATGGCATGTGGCTGCTAAAATCCCCAGATTTGGATTTTGCAAAGCTTTTCATAGCCTGTAACACATGTTTTGCCTGAACAAAGACTGAAAAACTGAGCTCCACCTCTGTGAGTCAACGGTTACTATTTTTCCTATTTTGATTTAAACCTCTCCAAGCGCCATCAGAGAACTAAAATGTAATGAGAATTAGAATAAAGTTGTCTTAAGGAATTGGTGCTCAGAGCCCAGGTAAGGCACTTTGTTTTGTTAAGCTTTAGTCCTGCAGATTAGGAAACAAACTCAACAAACTTTAATGGGGGAACAGGGGAGTGAAATCCTATTATTCATTCAGAGCAGGAGCTCATTTATATCTTTGGTGAAGTGTAGAACTCATACATACCTTAAAAATGGCCTGCTCCTTACTGAAGCACTTGATTTAAACCACGGAGATTTTTTTTCTCCCAAAGTTAGGATGAAATATTTTACATATAGCAAATAAAGGACAAAATGGCTTGGCTAGTTAAGGCATGCTTGCTTCACTTTTAATATAGACAAATAATACTTCAAAATCATCTTTTTATTTTTTTTAAGTAAAATTATGTCCATCCCATGTGCAGATTCAATTTACAGACTAAGTACACAGCCAAATCTAGCCTCCCTGGGAACCATCCATTTGCTTAAGAAGGTGGAGGAGACACTGCTGTATTTTCTTAAAGAGATTCCTGGCATTTTTTTCCTCCTTCGTTTCGCCTTAAAGACTACCTTGAGAAATATTGCCCAGCAGTAAAAGGAAAATGAGTTCAAGCTTCAAAATCAGGAAATTTGGGTAGTAAAATGTACGTTATAAAGTCAATGTTGATCGAAAAATAAATCGAGCCCTTTTAAAGAGGTTGTCAGCCATGAGAAGTGAAGACCATCTGACTTCCTATAGAATTATTCAGCCTTCCTCAGGCAAAGGCTGCCTCCAAAAGGCTCAGAAGCTGCAAAAGGCTACGTTGGCCCAAGATGGTAAGGCATTTGAACACACATTTGGGATATGCACTTATTTACCATGTACTATGTTCAATTTAAAGAAAATAAATGCAAAGGCAGGAACCATGAACAAATAGAGGGTACGATTTTCCATAATTGCAAGGAGGCTTAGGTAATGCTCTATGCGGTGTTTGATTTAAAATGTTAAAATATTAACAGAAGTTTTCTACAGCAGAGTGTTCCTATCACAGTGAAATGACTCATAAGAATGCTAAATTCAAACCAGATGGGCACAAACATTAACTGAAAAAAAAAATCAGATATTTAGGGGTCAGCACGGGTCTTCATAAAAATGAAGACCTTGTCTGAGTTATTGAAAAATGAACTTTCAGTGATAAAAAAGAAAGCAAGAGAAAATAGTAGTGACTTTATTTTAATTATACAAGCCACTGCCAATTAGAAGAGCTAACATTTACAAAACTTTATATTGCCATTTTAATTTGAAAAAGATGACTATGGTGATCTTGAGACTTCAGATAAACAGGGATGTCAGTATCTCCTTTATAGCCAGAGTCAGGGACTCATTAGTTCAGCTGTGTGCCACGCTAATAGTCTACCAGAATCTCCTCGCTTCTCACCGAGAGGAACCCTCACTGAAGATTTGTGTGGTAGAGAAACTCCACCGTCAATCCGCGGCATAATGCCAGCCTTTGCTCTTCCTTCAACAGACCACAGAGGAAAATTCTCATTGCTGGGTCAGACATCCCACCAAATCTCCTCTGCTCTCTTGTTAAAAATATGTTTCCTTGCATTTCTCCTTTTTTGTTTGTTCCTCCAGAGCTTTTTACCATTTGCAGATTGTCTGCAACATGTGCTGGGTTTAAATGTGTACATACCCTACAGGAAGAAAAATATGCGGGCTCAGAATTAATATTGTTTTTGACTTATAGGGAAATTCCAGTTGTGTTTAACTTGGACTGTGGGATCCAGGAACTTTACAGAGAGGAGAAACGAATGTGTTTTGAGCAAAAATGTGTATGGGGAGTTCCCTACTGTTTTGTTGCTGGAATCTTGGACAACACAGGGAAAAATGACAAGCACATAATTTAGTCTGGCAGCCATACCACTCTGTGCTGTGAGCCTGTCAGTTCTTACTAGCTAAGTAAGGGCTGGCCTGCTCTGGTGCGAGGATGAGAGACCTCCCAGGAACAAGTAGGTACTTCAGGAAATGGTGTTTCGCATTCAGTAGGTGGCCTCTCCTCTCCAGGTCCATGTGAATCAATGCCCCGCGTGGTGTTAGGAGGCACTGTCTGCACTGAGCTGTTTACCTTTTGTATGAAACTTAAAACCACAGACCTAACCATTTGTGGTCACCAGAGATCTTATGGCAGACTTTCTAAGAGCAGTTGTGTTAACTCCAGAATCCTGGCCCGAGTCCAACTAAAGTAATTACATTCTGCCTCCCTAAAATCCCCCCTGCAGTTTCAATTGAATACAATAGTCTCAGCCCTCTGTCTCAAAGCTGGGCATAATGTTAGCATTCCATGCAGGAACAGCCTGTGATTCCATGCTAAAAGAAGTGATTCCCCAATCCTCACCAAGGTGTAGTGATGCTTAATTAATTAGTGCTCATAAAAGCCTATGGAGAACCACAGTTTCAAAGTGCTCACAGTACGCAAAGTGGCAGGAATGTTCACATGTTCATCTGTCTGTAAGAGCCAACAGTCAGTGTGGTCTCAGACTGCCTTCATAGAAGCAGAAATTCAGGACAAGGGAGGTAGGGTTGCGTCCCATTGCCCTCTGGCCTGGAAATATATCTGGAGCAGTGTGTTCAACTCTGGAGATGCACTTAAAAAGGGTACCTCGTCTAGGTAGAGCAAGCCCTCAGAGGCCACCAGAATGAGGAAGGATCTAGAAATGATGTCATATGAGGGATGGTTAAAGGAACTTGGGGCATTTAGCTAAAAAGAAAAGAAGGAAGGAAGGAAGGCATCCATTCACCAAGACCAAATTCAAGTCTATCAGATGAAATGCATTCCTCCAAGAACTAATTTAGTCCTTACTGTCTGTAGCACTAATCTGGGCCTTTTCACAGGCTCTTATTGGCTGTCTAATTAATTCTGAATGTCTTTTCTTGTTCAACATGTTTCTAAGACTTCCCAGAGCAGGCACCATGCTTGATAAGTCTCCATTATCTGTTGTAGTCGTAAGCAAAGTAAATTCAACTCAGCTCTTTGCAAGACCTGTTTACTAAGAACCTGTGTTGGGAGGTCGAGACGGGCGGATCACGAGGTCAGGAGATCAAGACCATCCTGGCTAACACGGTGAAGCCCCGTCTCTGCTAAAAAATACAATAAAACTAGCCGGGCGAGGTGGCGGGTGCCTGTAGTCCCAGCTACTCGGGAGGCTGAGGCAGGAGAATGGCCTGAACCCGGGAGGCGGAGCTTGCAGTGAGCTGAGATCCGGCCAGTGCACTCCAGCCCGGGCAAGAGAGCGAGACTCCGTTTCAAAAAAAAAGAACCTGTGACATGTGTACTGCGTGTACAAAGATGAATAAGATAAACCTGCCATCAAGTGTGACCTCTTAACTGTATGGCTTAAATTATAAAATAACAGATAAATAAAAGAAAGAAAAAAATCCCACCAAGTTGGAAGGTTCAGGAAATATTTTTTATGAAAGAAGAATACATTTTTTAATAACTCAACGTGTCAGGGGAAAATATTTTACAGGGAAAGACCCTTAACCCTTTCTCCACTTAGAAAAAAAAAAAAAAGTGCAGCTTTCTGCCAGCGCTCATTTAATTTTACATAAACACGCTCCTTGAGGATGAAGCAAATCTGACTGATTTTCAATGTGAAAAGAAAATATAAAAACTGTTCTTGGAGTTATTTCTAAACAGAACTAACATCAGAATTGTCTGATTCATCGAAATTGTCTATTTCAGGAAAAGTCAGATTTATCAAATTAATCTTCAGCTAACAACTGTTTGAGAACAATGTTACCATGTGTAGGAATGTCACATTTTCTAGGATTTGACATTTTCAGCAATCAAGAATTACTATATATATATATATTTTTTTTTTTTAATTTTTTTTGAGATGGAGTTTCACTCTTGTTGCCCAGGCTGGAGTGCAACGGCATGATCTCAGCTCACCACAACCTCCACCTCCCGGGTTCAAGTGATTCTCCTGTCTCAGCCTCCCGAGTAGCTGGGATTACAGGCATGAGCCACCACGCCTGGCTAATTTTGTATTTTTAGTAGAGATGGTGTTTCTCCATGTTGGTCAGACTGGTCTCAAACTCCCGACCTCAGGTGGTCCGCCCACCTCAGCCTCCCAAAGTGCTGGGATTACAGGTGTGAGCCACCGCTCCTGGCCAAGAATTATTATATTTTTTAAATGAAAATACGATTACTAAAAACAGAATGCTATAAATAGAATGACGTCTTTTGTTTCCAAGGTCACTATACAAGAGCAATGCAAAAATAATAACAATGAAAGTGAGATATTTTGTGGCAAAGTTATCTGAGGGCAAAGGCTGTGGCGGTAAGCACTGCCGGCAAGTATTCAAGGGGCAAACAGGCGGAGGGTGTAAGTGCAAGGGCCTGAAAGTGGGAAAACACGGAGTAATTTCTGGGAATTATATAAAGATGTTTCTTGAAATAGAGGATATAGTTAGGGGAGGAAAAGAAAACAGAAAGAAAGGTCAATTAGGAATATATTTTGGAGGGCTCTGAGAAATTAGTATTGGCTGCGGTTTTCATGCGTCCCCCAAATTTTTTATGTCGGAAACAGAATCCCAGAATTCATATGTTGATGGTATTTGGAGGTGGGATTTTTGGGAGGGAATTGGAATTAGATAAAGTCCTCAGGGTGGGGCCCCCATGATGGGACTGGAGGCTTTCTAAAAAGAGAGGCCCAGGCTGACATGTGTACTCCTACAGTCTTGCCCTATGGTGCCTCTGCCGTGCTATGACCCCACAATGAGGCCCTTACCAGAAGCGGACCACATGCAGCTCCTCAGCCTTGGGCTGCTCAGCTTTTAGAACTGTAAGGAACAAATTTCTTTTCTTTGTAAATTACCCAGCCTCAGGTATTCTGTTATAGGAACAGAAAACAGACTGAGATAGTGCATTACTGCTCAGCAAAGAGCAGTTGGGTATTGAAGGGGGAGCTACTGAGATGAGCCCTCCGCCTCAGGATGCTGCTGTAGCAGGGCTGTGCCAGGTGGATGAGACAGCCAAAGGCTGGAGTCTGGGTCATTTCTAGGCTAACCAGGGAGCAGGGCTCTGGTGCAAAAGATGTGGGAGTGGGGGCCCCTTTCTCCATATCACAGGTAACCCCATACTCGTTACCATCTTGCCTTTCTGTGAGTGTCATAGCTCACCCTCACTACTTTCCCTGCTGCCCACCACCCCCACCCTGGGAGGCTAAGTGCGTGGTACACCCCGGGGGGAATAGACTGAGAATTCTGAGCCTCATCCCCACCCAGTCTTGGAAATTCTAGCCCTTTATCTCTTTGACCCTATAACCTGTACCAGAAGCTTAGATTAATCGCTGAGGGACTGCACCCAGGGAGGGATGGGGTGTTACTAGGGAAACTGGATTTACTCTTTAGTTGCTAGGTCTGGCTCCAAGTTCTGGGTTTCCTCGTTCCAAGTTCCAGGACCCTTGATATGAGCCATTCCTCTGGACCCTTTCCTCAGGGAGTTTGGTGAAGAAAGAGCATGTTAGCATATCCTTAGAGACTGCTGTGGCCTAAGAATAGAAAAGGAGGAAATCACTGCATTGTGAGGGATTCCAGTCCCTCCACTTCATGCTTCTCTTGGGCCCAGAGAGAAGCTGTTTTCCTTTACAAACTGCAGTACATACATCCAGGGCATAAGAATTTTGTTCTTTCCTGCGCTTTGAAGAGATTACAGTGATTTTGCCTTAAATAGATGCCCCGACATTTTACCAGCTTCACAGTCTGCATATTTCATTTCCAACACTGAGGTTAAAACAGAAATGAATACAATAAATTTTAGACCTGAATGAAATCTACAAGTTTTGTTTTGTTTGTTAACCTTTTGCCATAAATTGTGACTATTTCCAATGATTTCACAAATTGCTCTCTGTAAATTCTAGGAATGTGTGTTTGAGGCTCCCCTATTTTGAGATCATAGACAGTCCAAAGATACAATCTGACCAAATTTTTTATCAAGATAAGGAATGGGGGCTGGTGACACAGAATAAGGGTGTTTCCAAGAGGGTTCAGGACTGGGAGGGGAAATAATCCAAAGTCGTGACCTGTCTTGTACCAACAGTGAAACACAAACAGCATAAGCTTCCTCTTAGAGAGTTTTGGGAACCTAGAAGGTCCTCTTATGTGAACACCTTCACTTAGCAAGTGAGAAACATTAAAACTGAAAGAGAAATTTTCTTAAGCCCTGTTATAAGAAATAAATATGTAGGAACAGATTACAAGGCAATATCTATAGTTTTAAGGGTTGATTCATCAAGCCTTTTTTGTTGATCTACTAACTACAAATTCAAATGTGAGAGGGACCAATATATAAAAATCCATTCCTTGTCTGAGTTCTTGAACCTGCAAACACACTCAATGATAATAACAGAAGAATATTAGTATGTGTCTATTGCAAGCTGTTTGTCTTATTTCAGCCTCTTAGCATCCCTGGGAGGATGGCATTATCACCTCATTGTAAAGATAAGGAAACTTGTTTGGCTAAAGTGACTCAACTTGCAAGATATCAAAGTGTGATACGTCTGGCTTCCAAGACTAATGTTTTCAGTTACACTGACCCTTTTCTATGTTGATTTCCCATTAGTCCTAGGTCTACATGTGAAAATTTCAGTTCTAATTTCCATTTTAGGAATCGTTCACACTCTGAATCATGTGAGGGTTTTTACGTGGCTTGTGACCAACTGACCATTACAGTTAATCCCTCACATCTCTTCCTCACACCAAATCATTCTCCAAATAAAATTATTCAAAAATCAAATCCAAGGATAAGAAAAAAGTGAGCAGAGGGGAGTCCATTCAGTTTCATCTTCCTCTAACTGGTTCAACACTCCACTTATTTGGCTATTCCCAAGATATTTTGTCCTGCTTAAAAATGGAGGCACAACAATGTTCCATTCAAAAAACAGCTAGCATATCTTCTGGCATTTTAAAAAAAGAAGTTTAACTGAGAAATCCTATAAGATTCTTTTTTTTTTTTTTTTTTTTTTTTTGAGACACAGTCTCCCTCTGTCATTCAGGCTGGAGTGTAGTGGCACTATTTCAGCTCACTGCAACCTCCACCTCCCCAGTTCAAGCGAATCTCCTGCCTCTGCCTCCTGAGTAGCTGGGACTACAGGTTCATGCTACTACATCTGACCTTTTTTTTTTTAATTTTTTATTTTCAGAGGAGACAGGGTTTTGCCATGTTGACTAGACTGGTCTCGAACTCCCAGCCTCAAGTGATCCTCCCACCTCAGCCTCTCAAAGTGCTGGGATTACGGGCAAGCCACTTGCCCGGCCAATTCTGCAAGATTCTATAAGTTCTCCTGCTCTTGCCAGGTGTGGCAACTCATGCCTATAATCCCAGCACTTGGAGAAGCTGAGGCAGAGGCCAGTAGTTATAGGTTACAGAGAGCTATGATCATATCACTGCGCTCTAGCCTAGGCAACAGAATGAGACCCTATATGTATTTTTTAAGAAGCAGGGGTGATCCCAGCACTTTGGGAGGCCGAGACAGGTGGATCACGAGGTCAGGAGATCGAGACCATCTTGGCTAACACGGTGAAACCCCGTCTCTACTAAAAAACACAAAAAACTAGCCGGGCAAGGTGGCGGGTGCCTATAGTCCCAGCTACTCGGGAGGCTGAGGCAGGAGAATGGTGTAAACCCGGGAGGCGGAGCTTGTGGTGAGCTGAGATCCGGCCATTGCACTCCGGCCTAGGCGACAGAGCAAGACTCCGTCTCAAAACAGAAAAAAAACAAAAACAAAACAAAAAAAAGAAGCAGGGGTGCTGGTTGAGGTGGCTTACACCTGTAATCTCAACACTTTGGGAGGCCAAGGTGGGAGGATTGCTTGAGGCCAGGAGTTTGACACCAGCCTGGGCAACCTAGTGAGACCTCGTCTCTGCTAATATATATATATGTATGTGTGTATATATATGTATGTGTATATATATGTGTGTGTATATATGTATGTATATATGTATGTGTGTATATATGTGTACATATGTGTATATACGTATGTGTGTATATATGTATATATGTGTATATATATGTATGTGTGTGTATATATATGTGTGTGTGTGTGTATATATATATTTTTTTTATTAAATGAGCATGGTGATGTGTGCCAGCTGAGCTTAAGTCCAGGAGTTCAAAACAGTGAAGTATGATCATGCCACTGCACACTTCAGCCTGGGCAACAGAACAAGACCCTGTCTCAAAAAAAACAAAACAAAACAAAAAACAAAAACAATAAAAGTTTTCTGCAGTTGATTATGAGAGGCAAGCTTTCTTTTAAATTGAGAACGGAAGAGCAATGGCAAGGAATATAGAAACCTTTTCTGATATCTTCAAGGTGGTAGAAAGTTTTTAATGGAAAAATACACTGCAATGCACTCTGTAGTTAATGCAACCATTTGTTCTTTTAACAAATACTTACTGAATACTTATTATGGATTAGACACTATCAGACTTGTAATATAGCTTCATAATTGAGATCTGAAATAAACAAAGATTTAGGAACTCTTACCTCACTAACCTGGAAATATGATCTTAGCAGTGAGCTGTATATTTCCATCCAGTGATGCAAATCTTTAGGTAGCTTTTTTATGAAAAAGAAAAAGGGACAAATTTTGTTGTGGAAACTGTATGTGTTGATACTAGTTGCAAGGAAGAACAGCACAAAACTTCTTATGAACTTGAAGTAATGCTTCAAGCATTTCTTGCTTTCCACACAAATATATATCCGGTCACAAATGTAAGCACTGTCCTCCCGCATAGTCTTGGCATTGCACAAAGAAAGAAGCGTGAAACAAGGAGATCTCACCTCATGGCCTCTGTATCCTAGCTCACACATGGTAACGGGACCTTTGTTGATACATTTTAGTGAAAGTTCAATCAGCTATCCTTGAATGATATACATACTTTTAAATACAAAAAAAAATGGAAAATACTTTTATAATATTTTAAATCTGGTCCCCTAGAAAGAAAATAAGTTTCAGTGATTGTACTATCATTATTACTATTACTACCTTAGATATAAATAACATTTTTCTTAGAAAAAGTCAGAGGGTTTCTGACAGAGAAAGTGAAACACAGATTATTATTATTTTTTATTTTTTTGAGAGAGAATCTTGCTCTGTCACCCAGGCTAGACTGCAGTGGTATGATCTTGGCTCACTGCAGCCTCGACCTCCTGGGTTCAAGCGATTCTCGTGCCTCAGTCTCCCGAGTAGCTGTGATTACAGGCATTCGGCACCACACCTGGCTAATTTTTGTATTTTTAGTAGAGATGGGGTTTCACCATGTTGGCCAAGCTGGTCTCAAACTCCTGTCCTCAGATGATCTGCCTGCCTCAGCCTCCCAAAGTGCTGGGATCACAAGCACGAGCCACCATGCCCAGCCCAGATTAATTAATTTACCTAATCACACAGGTGGTTTCTAAAGGACAACAGTAAAAACCATATACTATTGTTGGAATTGATACTACTATTTGGGGACACAGCATTCACTTCCAGAAATTTATTCTACAGATATGCTCACATGAGCGTGCAAAGTGTACGCGGATGTTCATTGGTGTTAAAACAGAGAAAAATCAGAAATGAGAAACCAAGTGTCCTTCAACAGAGGACTGGTTAAATGAATTATGTTATATCCACAAATGGAAAATGAAAATTTGCTTTAAAAAATGATTTAGGTCAATATGGGATGATATGGAATGATCATAATAAATAAGGTCTTTTGACTCCAAGTTTAGTGTTCTATACACTATGTTGTCCATTTCAGTTAAAGTTGGGTCAGGAAAACAGAAGTCACTCTGTGGAGGAAGGGCTTTAATGGAGGGAAGTAGAGACTTACACAAACATTGGTAGGGTTGGGGAACAAAGGTCAGGGAAGCCATCACCCATTATCACAGTCTGCAAGACTATGTAGGTGGTTCTCAAGAGCTTTTCCAGAGGCTATCAGCCTGCACTAAAGCAAATGACTCTCAAAAAACCATTACCAACTACAGCAGCCACTTGCAGGACCAAAGCAGGTAATCAGCAAGAGCTCACCCAGTAGCAACCATAGACCATTCATGTGTGATCAGCCCACACGCCGGCCTGAAACTGCCTGTGGAGAGTAATACTTCTCCCTTCCAGATCTCACCATGGGTCTCACACTGGCCCACTCAGGCCCAGAAACAAGTGAAGAGGGACATTCTTGGAAATGTGTTGCAGAGGAGACTGGGGAAGCTGGGGTGGCAAAGATGGGATTTGACCCCAGATAGCACATCACTCTGCCATTTACAGTAGAGGTTAGCATTAGGATCATTTGACTGGTGGCCAAGGCATATATGAAATACAATTTTACAACAAAAATTTTAATTTATACCCAATTTCTCTAAAACAGCATCTTTAGGACGTGTGCTCAATTCTCTCTTGAAGGTAGAAGTCATCTCTTAGTTTCAGAACTGAGAAATCACAAAGAACTTCTGAGCTTCAAAAAATGTGCTGCCTTTTTTTCAAGTCCCTGCAGTAAAGGGGAGAATCTACAGAAAAGTTTGGCCTTTTGATTTATATAATAATAGCATCAGTTAACCCTTCAACTAGCATAGTGCTTATTTGCACAAGTGCTGTTGCACACAAAATGTTTTGTGTAATCCTCCAGCAATCCCTGGAGTAAGTAGTAGCAGCCTCATTTTACAGATGAGAAAAATCAAGAGTGAGAAATTTCCACATGATCACGCTGTAGCTGTTTTGTGGAACCTAGATCTGAAGTCCAACTCACTCTAAAACCCATGTTCCAATCAACTCAAGGATCCATATCTTCATGAATTGAAAACTCTAAGAATTATGTCGTTTATGAAATATGATTTGTGAGGCTGAGGCAGAAGGAAGAAAATGCCTTATCATGAGTTGAGGCAAGTATTTAATAAACCTTGAGTTTGAATAAAAATGTTGGATGCTTTAAAATCCCCTCTAAAATATTTGCAGTATTGTTATTTAAACGTCTGTATTGCCAGTCGTATCAAGTCACCATTCTTCAGTAGTACTGTTTGCTTCAAAAGAGGCAAAATTCACAGTGCAGAAGGATGAAACTAATTTTTTTCTTTAGAGAAAAAGAAATGGAATTTCTCTGAATGTCTTGAATGCATGGTATAAGAGAATGAACTCTGGATGGGAAAAGAATTTTCACTTTCAAGAGGAACTTGATTTTACCCATGGGCGAATAGGTGATTTTATCTGTGCCCTGAGGCGTTCTCTTCCACTTCTGCTTTTGCAATATCTCTGCTTTGTTTTTGATGAGGTTAGTTTCCAATGGGTTACAGTTCTTATACTATCTGTGCAGAAATGTACTGTCTGCACTAAGCTACAAGATTTTTATGAGGATGGCCTTCAATGCATCAGATTAGTGGCTACTTGATTGACAATTTGATTCAAGTATAAGGCAAGTTCAAAGAGGATTAAAACTATTGGTAACCTGGTAAAATCTGGTTCTAAGAGAGCTCAAAGAGAGTTTCAAGAAGCTTTCTTGAGTTAACAGCTGTTCTAATAGACCTGGGTCATTGGTTTCCCCTGGTTAGTATACATACAATGGACCTGATTGAAAGGCTAAGCCTCAGAGATGTCACTTTGTCCCTTTGATTCTTGATAGCCTATGCCACAGTTTCACCTTCAAAACACTCTAGAATCCCCCCAATATACCTTTCTACCTTCAGATGACAGCCTAAGCTCAACCTCTGTTCTGCCCCTCTCTTCTTGCACTTTGTCCTGTGTTTCCTTTCTTCCTAAAAGGAAATGTGGTGAATAATATAGTATATAAATCTCTTAGATGCAAAAGACAGAAACTTAATTTAGCACAGGAAAAAGAAAAGGTATTTAATTGGCTCAAAAAGTGATGCCAGTTGCATCAACTGGTCTATCAGACACAGTTGCATCCACGGACTCTGACAATATCAATTACATTTGTTTTCTCTACCTTTTGACTCTGGTTTTCTCAGTGTTATCTCCATTCTTCCAATCTCTACCCTTATGTTGGCAAGAGAGCTGCCAGAACTCCATGCTTACAGCCCATCTCCTCAGCAACTTCAGTAGAAAGGGAGATTTTTTTTTTCTTAAAGCTGCTTTGTCAAAAATTATGAAATTGGGTTTACAGATCTGATTGGTTCCATGTCCACACCTAAAGCCAAGAGTGGCCCATCCCCAAAGCCAGAAGTGGAGTCAGCTCCCCACAAACTGCATGAGGTAAGAATGGAGACAAGAAATTAGGCAGCGGTCATCAGAAAAAGGGGGAATGAATGTTGAGTGATAAAACAAAAATGATATGCACTACAAAGATAGGGTCCTCCTCACTCTAGAAGTCAAGTCTTGTGAGGGAGATATATACATAAATAGATAATTACATCTTGTGCCATCCTACAGATCTTCATATTTCCCAAAGAAGTGTATCTGTACAATAAGTATTGCCAAGAGTTTATTTTACCGCACTGCTATTTTTATGAATTGCTGCTGTTTTGAGGCAGAAATACTAAAACTGATTTCTTTATATCCAATCCCATAAGAAATTCTTTTAATTTTGAAAAATAAAAGAAATCTCATGCCTGACAACTATTTTATTTTTCTGACTTTAGACCTTTGTTTTTATACATACATATATTTTTTATAGTTGAAATCTTGGTGGTAAACACATTTTGCATTTAATTTTTTAAAAGTTATATAATTATAAACATCTTTCCCTATTGTTATAAAAACAATCTAATGATCTGGTCCAGTGATTGCACAATATCCCCTTGAGCAAATCTCCTATGGTTTGCCTAACCATTCTTCTATAGTGAGAAACGTAGGTGGTTTCCAAATATTTACAATTATACAATCCATTGCAATAAACATCTGTGTATATGCAGAGTTTTTTTCTGAAAAAATTACTTCCTTAGATTACATTTCCTAGAGTAGGATTACTGGTACAAAGAGTTAAAGTACACAAAAAGGGTTACAAACAAGGGATTTGAAATCAGATATCCCTGAGTTCAAATCCCAGCTAGGTCATCTATGTGACCTGAGACATGTCACCAATTCTGCTTTTCTGAATTTCCATATCTTATCTGTAAAATGGGCATGAAGATATCTATTTCTTAAGGTTGTTGACAGACTCATATGGAATCATTCATGTAAAGTATTTAGCACAGTGTATGACACACAGTAAGTACCTCCACAATTAAAGTTAATATTGGGGCTGTTGTCCTATGACTCTTGATGATATATTGTCACATTGCTTTCTTAGAAAATTTGACTAATCTACACAGAAATCTAACCAGTTTTCTTACATTTGTAATGAATGTTTTATGATACTTGTCATTCTTACAATTTACAATTTAAAATGGTACTACAAGGCATTTTAACTGGAAGTTTTCTGATCACTAAATAAATTAAACTTTCTGCATATATTTTAAAACCTATTGTTCTGAACTAAAAGGACACTATCCTTTCAAACCTCAAGAAGAGGGTCACTTAGGATAGCTTATTCTCAAGATTTTCCTAATCAAAAAATACCCAAATGATAGAATGTGTCTCATCCACAACAGTGGCATTTCATGGCAGAGTTTTTTTTGCCTGAGGACCATATCCCTTGGACGTCATACTAGAATTGGAAAATACATGGTTTGAATAAGTCTCTCAGTTGACTTACCTCATTCAGTTAAGAATCACTCATCTAAATAAACATATACATTCAACTGTATCAATGCTTTAACATAGAAATATCCACACCTTTTCATCATCCCAGTTTTTCTATCTATGAATGTGAGATTGGACAGCCCATAAGATTGGAGGATTTGAGAAACAGGCAATACAGAGTGGGTGTGTGTGGAGGTCCCCCTCAAATGTGAGCTCAGTCATACATGTGCTCTACTTCTTATCAATATAGAGACTCAATTCTACCCTTACCCCTGTAGCTGCAGCAAAAGCCAGCAAGTACTGGGGTGAGAGGAGAGTGACATGGTGCAGTGAGAGACAGAAGGAACCCCATCGTCTCAGCCCAAAATCTCCTTAAGCTGATAAGCAACTTCAGCAAAGTCTCAGGATACAAAATTAATGCGCAAAAATCACAAGCATTCTTATACACCAGCAACAGACAAGCAGAGAGCCAAATCAGGAATGAACTTCCATTCACAATTGCTTCAAAGAGAATAAAATACCTAGGAATCCAGCTTACAAGGGATGTAAAGGACCTCTTCAAGGAGAACTACAAACCACTGCTCAGTGAAATCAAAGAGGACACAAACAAATGGAAGAACATACCATGCTCATGGATAGGAAGAATCAATATCGTGAAAATGGCCATACTCCCCAAGGTTATTTATAGATTCAATGCCATCCCCATCAAGCTACCAATGAGTTTCTTCACAGAATTGGAAAAAACTGCTTTAAAGTTCATATGGAACCAAAAAAGAGCCCGCATTGCCAAGACAATCCTAAGTCAAAAGGACAAAGCTGGAGGCGTCACGCTACCTGACTTCGAACTATACTACAAGGCTACAGTAACCAAAACAGCATGGTACTGGTACCAAAACAGAGATATAGACCAATGGAACAGAACAGAGTCCTCAGAAATAATACCGCACATCTACAGCCATCTGATCTTTGACAAACCTGAGAGAAACAAGAAATGGGGAAAGGATTCCCTATTTAATAAATGGTGCTGGGAAAATTGGCTAGCCATAAGTAGAAAGCTGAAACTGGATCCTTTCCTTACCCCTTATACGAAGATTAATTCAAGATGGATTAGAGACTTAAATGTTAGACCTAATACCATAAAAACCCTAGAAGAAAATCTAGGTAGTACCATTCAGGACATAGGCATGGGCAAGGACTTCATGTCTAAAACACCAAAAGCAACGGCAGCAAAAGCCAAAATTGACAAATGGGATCTAATTAAACTTAAGAGCTTTTGCACAGCAAAAGAAACTACCATCAGAGTGAACAGGCAACCTACAGAATGGGAGAAAATTTTTGCAACCTACTCGTCTGACAAAGGGCTAATATCCAGAATCTACAAAGAACTCAAACAAATATACGAGAAAAAAACAAACAACCCCATCAAAAAGTGGGGAAAGGATATGAACAGACATTTCTCAAAAGAAGATATTCATACAGCCAACAGACACATGAAAAAATGCTCATCATCACTGGCCATCAGAGAAATGCAAATCAAAACCACAATGAGATACCATCTCACACCAGTTAGAATGGCAATCATTAAGAAGTCAGGAAACAACAGGTGTTGGAGAGGATGTGGAGAAATAGGAACACTTTTACACTGTTGGTGGGATTGTAAACTAGTTCAACCATTATGGAAAAGAGTATGGCAATTCCTCAAGGATCTAGAACTAGATGTACCATATGACCCAGCCATCCCACTACTGGGTATATACCCAAAGGATTATAAATTAGTCTACTACAAAGACACATGTACACGTATGTTTATTGCGGCACTATTCACAATAGCAAAGACTTGGAATCAACCCAAATGTCCATCTGTGACAGACTGGATTAAGAAAATGTGGCACATATACACCATGGAATACTATGCAGCCATAAAAAAGGATGAGTTTGCGTCCTTTGTAGGGACATGGATGCAGCTGGAAACCATCATTCTTAGCAAACTATCACAAGAAGAGAAAACCAAACACCGCATGTTCTCACTCATAGGTGGGAACTGAACAATGAGATCACTTGGACTCGGGAAGGGGAACATCACACACTGGGGTCTATCATGGGGAGGGGGGAGGGGGGAGGAGGGAGGGATTGCATTGGGGAGTTATACATGATATAAATGATGAATTGATGGGTGCTGACGAGTTGATGGGTGCAGCACACCAACATGGCATAAGTATACATATGTAACAAACCTGCACGTTATGCACATGTACCCTAGAACTTAAAGTATAATAAAAAAAAAAAAAAAAAAAAAAAAAGAAGGCTCATGAACACTTGCTGACACAATGCTTGGTTTCCCCACCCCTCCCCTGACCCAGTGATAGAAAGGAAATTCAACCCTGAAGGACCATGGATGGCCCCAATCTCAAAAGGCCTCTCTTCACACAGGGTCAGTGTTTTGGGCCCAGGTAGGACAGAGGGAATCATTCAGTAAATAAAAACAAGCAAAACAAAACAAAACAAAACAAAAAAACAAAAAACAACAAAAGAAGGGAGAAGTGGGAAGAGAGGCTCCATGGGAAAGGAGAGGCAGAGAGCTAATTCATAAGGAAAAAAAGTAGTGTTGCTATCTTCTTTGCCATCTTCAGCCCAGAAAGAGAAATCAATACTGGATTTCTAAACCCATAAGTTGGCCTTATAATATGGACTTCCCAATACTACTCCCAATACTTACTGAGGGTGGGGAATATGTAGCAGTTTCTGTAGTTCATGCACACCAAAGATCAAACTGAGCAACCCTTGGTATGGAAGTGATGGAGTTATTGCTTTAAACCATAATTCCTGTCTGATAACATAGCATGAAAGAAGCCTCCTAAACGACTGAGAAGAAATTTACATCCAGTCAAACAGGTTACAGACTGAAGTAAAGTAAAATTCACCTGGGAAAGTCAGATAGGCTTCTGGCTGAAGATGGCATTAGCTTCTGCACTCTCCCAAGACTTAACTAAAGCAACAATAAGGAAAAATTTCAAAGCATATACCCACAAGTATAAAGAGAAAGAGAAAACAATAATAACGAAATTTTGAAGCGAGAAAGCTGTTGGACAAATGGAAAGGCATTTGGCAGACTTGAGAGCTAAAACTTAAGCCAACAACTAGGAATGCTGACGAGCAACTTGAATTACTCTGGGGACCCACAAAAGGCTTAAATATTGGTGGCACAACATCTTTGGTAGCAGGGATGAGGGTGAGACCGAAAACAGAACAGAACTGTTGGAAGTATGTTTAAAAAGTAATTAATCCCTCAACAGATCCTTCTATTCCACTCCATGCAGTTAATCAATTGCTCTTTTTCCGCCCCAGCAGAAGACATAAGGCTTAATCTCCAAAGAGTAAAACAGAGGGTCCCTAGACTGGAGGACACCAGGCTCAGTCAAGTGCAATGATGTTATGTTGAAGACATAAGGAGTAAGAGAGAAGTGACATTCTTTATGTTGAGATTACCCAGACTTCTTCTCCCATTGAGCTTCCAGAACCCTGAAATGTAGGCAAGAGACTGGAAAAGTCTTCTCCAGTTCATGTGATTAGCCTTTGAGAAAAATCCTCAACAAAATGGCCCAGCCAGCGACTAGTCCACACACTCCAAATCACTCCCACATGCACAGAGCTTCCAATCAGCAGGATGAAGTTCAAATATTAATATAAGCAGAAAATAAGGATCACTAGACCTCTGAAGAAATCCTCTAATGCGAAAAAACAGGGGCCCAAGCAAACAAGGAGAATAAAACAATGAAGGGGAAACAAACTATACAGTAGAAAAAAAAGTCAAAAACTGCCCTGGAGAGCCTAAGAAAGATCAAACAGTTGTGACACAAGAATAGTAATCTATTAAAAAAGAATGTCCAAAGAACAAAACAGGGATCTTGTATATTAAAACATAGAATAGCAGACATAAAAACTGAATTGAAGGAATTCAATTACTTTATTTATTTATTTATTTATTTATTTATTTATTTATTTATTTATTTATTTGAGACAGAGTCTCACTCTGTCGCCCAGACTGGAGTGCAGTGGCGTGATCTCGGCTCACTGCAAGCTCTACCTCCCAGGTTCACGCCATTCTCCTGTCTCAGCTTCCCAAGTACCTGGGGCCCACCACCATGCCTGGCTAATTTTTTTTTTTTTCTGTATTTTTAGTAGAGATGGGGTTTCACCATGTTAGCCAGGTTGGTCTCGACCTCCTGACCTCGTGATCAACCCACCTCGGCCTCCCAAAGTGCTGGGATTGCAGGCGTGAACCACCGTGCCTGGCCTCAATTACATTTTTTAAAGGTCAGCATTTAGAACTTATTTACTATTTGTCGTGTCTATTTGGGTAGGGAATACCTTAAATGATGTCATTTTGAGATATGTATTAGCAAGTAGGAGTTCATGTGGAAATTCTCTAGATATGTCCAATTACCATTAACATGTGGAGCTTTAGAAAAACTTACAGAGACCAGGTGCAGTGACTCAGGCCTGTAATCCCAGCACTTTGGGAGGCCGAGGCCGGTGGATCATCTGAGATCAGGAGTTCAAGACCAGCCTGGCCAACATGGTAAAATCTCGTCTCTACTAAAAAAAAAAAAAAAAAATACAAAAATTAGCCCCAGGTGTGGTGGTACACGCCTGTTATCCCAGCTACTCAGGAGGCTGAGGCAGGAAAATCACTTGATCCCACAAGGTGGAGGTTGCAGTGAGCCGAGATCACACCATTGCACTCCAGCCTGGGCAACAGAGTGAGACCCTGTCTCAAAAAAAGAAAAAAAAGAAAGAAAGAAAGAAAAAGAAAAAGAAAACTTATAGAAACAGTTTACCGAATTTTAGCATTTGAAAGCATGGTTTCATATCACCAGATCTGTACCATACTTGGTACTTTATAATCACCACCACCTCATGTCAATTTATTGGAAGACCTACTTGGTAGATTCGATTACTTTTTGGATTTCCTCTCCATTCTACTGATGTTAGGCACAAACATGTGATTTGTTTTGGTCAATGGAATGTGGGCTGAAGTAATAGGGCACCCATTCCTAGCTTAGGCTTTAAAAACCGTCAGTTGCTCCATTCACTCCTCTGGGAGCTTTTGGCTTCCGCCATGGGAAAAACATGCCCCAATTCACTGTTGTTGCTCCTGCTTGGACACTAGAACCAGGCATGATAAGCAGAACTGAATTTCATTTGCACTCTAGCCAACCCATAGACACATGCGAGAAAACTACATGCTTACTGCATGTATTGCGGTTGGTTATCACACAGCAAAAGTAACTAATAAACTTACAGATTTTTCAAGGGTGCTCCCAAATTCTATTTGAAGAAAAGCCCCCCAAATTTCACACTGTGTAGAAGCTATATACAGAAAAATATTCAGGCTTTATTCTCCCTTCTATGTAACTTTCATATTACTCCTCATTTGTATTTAGTTTTGTTTTTATTTTATAGGTACCATTTTCTGAATTGAGCACATGTTCATACCCGTTTTTAGAATCCCATTACTTACCCCAGAGCATCAGCAATCTTCCGAACATGGCAGAACTAAGTCACTTAAACCACTGATGCAAATTAAAAGAGTGAAAGTATCATCTTAAAAAGCATCAAGAAGCTAGCAAAATAGGGTAGTATTATTGGGCCAGAATCTAGGTGAAGACAAGACCCTAGAGCGGTAAGCCCAGCATTCAAAGCTGCTTTGCCCTGAGGGCATTTGTTGATCCATAAGAAACAAGTTTTGAAACTAAACTGTACTTTGAGTGGGCTTCAAAGTTTGACAGGATAAAAGTAAAAGCCTGGAGCCTACCAAAGGCAAAGACTCTGATAAACTCTCTCTTACTGTAAGATCAGAGTTAGGATGATGTGGGAGTAATCCAGCCTTCACATGGATATATACAGCTAACATCATCTGGGTTGTTCATGAAATTTCAAGCCTTGAAGTTGTATTATGGTGGTCCCAGATTGTTCTTGTTCCTAGGCTCATGGTTGAAACAAAATAACATGCTGTAGAGGAAAATTGATTTGTAGGCATCAAAGAGAGATTCAAACTAAAGTCTGTATATCTAATACATTTTTCTAAATATGATGTCCAACACACAGCCAAAAATAACCAGGCACACAAGAAAACAGGGCACTTCAAATGACCACTAGAGGAAATAACAGATAACAGACCCACAAATACCAAAGACAAAGAAAGTATCAAATGAGGACCACAAAAGAATTATGCTTTTTTTTTTTTTTTTTTTTTTTTTGAGGCGGAGTCTTGCTCTGTCGCCCAGGCTGGAGTGCAGTGGCCGGATCTCAGCTCACTGCAAGCTCCGCCTCCCGGGTTCCCGCCATTCTCCTGCCTCAGCCTCCCAAGTAGCTGGGACTACAGGCGCCCGCCACCTCGCCTGGCTAGTTTTTGTATTTTTAGTAGAGACGGGGTTTCACTGTGTTCGCCAGGATGGTCTCGATCTCCTGACCTTGTGATCCGCCCGTCTCGGCCTCCCAAAGTGCTGGGATTACAGGCTTGAGCCACCGCGCCCAGCCGAATTATGCTTATTTTTTACAAGGAAATAAAAACCAAGTCAAAATATGTCATTGGAGAACTAGAAACTATGAAATGTGGCACAGCGTATTTGAAAAAAAAAAAGAAATTCTACACATTCAAAAATATAAAAATCAAGATATTAGACAAATATAAGGAACTAACTATATCAGATGCAGCAGGACAGACTATGATATTACCCTTCTTCCAGGTTGACAAATTTCTGCAGCAATAATTCTGGCTGTTAGAAGAGAATTCATACAATTATTTTAATTTTTCTAGCTATTTCTAATAGTTGGTGTACGAGTAAGGCCACATGAAGGAAAAGCTGTCTATGTGCCAACATGGAATGCACTCTGTTAAGCAGCAATATCTTATCTGTCTTTAGTTTGAATCTCTCTCTTTGTCTCTCAAAGAATGAATTATTTCTGTTGACTGGAGTAGAAAGCCAAGTCAAAAAAATACAACAGACACTGATCTGTTCTGTGATTTAAGGCAGCAGCTGGCAAAGGTTGAACCATCAAATACAGTCATTTTAAGGAGCAGTTCCCTTATAGGATGCTGGACTACAGTCCACACTAGCTACTTGTGTCTATAAGGCAATTTATTTCAGAATGTAGCAGGAATGGATCCAGAAGAAAATTTAGAAGATAACAAAAAGCATATAAGGAAAGTCCAACAATATGTCTCTCTCTTTCTTATTCTTTAAAATAATAATAATAATAATCCAGGCTGGGTGCAGTGGTTCACACCTATAATCCCCACACTTTAGGAAGCTTGGGTGAGAGGATCGCCTGAGGCCAGGAATTTGAGACCAGCATGAGCAATATAGCAAGACCCCATCTCTACAATAAAGCAATTAGCCTGCCACATGGTGGTGCACACCTGTAATCCTAGCTACTCAGGAAGCTGAGGTGGGAAGATCACTTGAGTCCAGGAGTTCCAGATTGCAGTGAGCTATGATCACACCACTGCGCTCCAGCCAAGACAATGCATCAAGACCCTGTCTCAAAAAACAAACAAACAAAAAACCCTTTGCTTTTAAATGTTTTTACTAAAGGAAGAATAACCTGTCATTAGAGGACCCTACAAATTAACTCTTGCACACTGGCTTTCTCAGCCATTGAGGAAAATAACTTCCCCATGACACAAAGCCCTGAATCAGCATATGGGATGTAAATAATTATGGATTTTTTAAAAAATGAGTTGTGTTTAGAATATAGTAGTTATTCAATAAATATTTAGTAATATTAATAATATTTCTATGTTCATTACTACCATGACTTAATCTTTGAGGTAGATACAATTGTCAAACTAAGGCTCAGAGAGCTTAAGCAACTTGCTTAAAGTCACACAGGATGTATGGGAGCAACAACTCAAAACCAGCTTGGATACGAGATAGCACTAGACAATAATATTCCTTGTTGAATGAACTGAGGAAACTCCCAGGCTTTCCAATACCTTTAACTCCCCTGTGAGGTGGGGAGAATCAGACTTAGCTCGTTTTTGCCATTTAGCAGCCATTAGGCATATTTTTCTCCCTGTGCTTTCTCCTTTTAAAAGTGTTAAACATTCCTGGAGACACTACAGCAATATATTGGTCTCATGATTAACTGTTTGCTGGAACAATGGCCTGGGCCCTTTTTGTGTATTTCAGGCAATTCCTCAATAGTGTTCATACTTACTTTTTATGGTTTGCCATTTGAAAGATCTATTTGGAAGACTGAAAATAAAACTGCTTTTCCCACAGACTAGTTTCTGTTTCCATTTGGCAAACTCTAACACTTCTTTCTCCTCATCTTTGGAATTCAACTGAGGTCAATATGGCTTTGTTTTTGGCCTCCTTTTTACTGTTTTCATCCTTGTGCGCCAGGAAGGCCAATGAGCTCATGAAAACATGGCTGCCCCAGGAAAGGATGATACAAAGACTCCTAAAGCTGAGGACATTTGAATCTGTGTCCCAATGCCACATACAAGGACACTTTCCCCCTATAGGTCAGTGCTCCTACTGACACTAGACACTCCATCGCTGCTAACACCAGGACTTGGGTGAAATTTGTTGACCAGGATTTCACCAGCCTGTCCTTACCTGCCACTCAACTTCCTGAAGGAGTTTCCAAACCAACTTGCAACTCAAATAATTGAAATTCCCACAGGCACTCAACACCAGCTCACCCTCTCTGGACACTCCAAGGACTTCTACTTCCCTTTGATATCCAGTTACCTCAAAGAATGAGTATTTATTTCACTGTCTGCAAGATACAACTTCTTGTCAAGTGTCAAAGCTAGCAATGAAACAAACTCTGAATAAACGATGGGAGTCAATATTTGTGATTACAAAGAGATCAGTAAGTCTGTTGGTTGCTGCATACAGAAAGAAAGACTGCCATTGAGAAGGGCAAAGAGGCATCCCTGAGGCAGTCCTTGTGTCTTCAAAGGGAACAAAATTACAAGCAAAACACGTTCATCCCAGGAAACTCATCTTGTTCTGCCCACAAGTTGTGTGTGCCTTTAGTTTTGAGTCTTGAGTGCTCCCAGTTCCTCCTCTTATGTGTACCTCTGGAACTTTGCTATCTCTCATTAATATTCTTCTGATTATTGGTCCCCAATTTTGCTTCAGTCTCAAATAGTCTTGTCATTCAACTTGAGTCTCTGATCCTCCAATCCGCCCTTTAGTTTTTATTTGTACTCCACCACATCTTGTTTGACCACCTATCCAGTAAGAAAATATCTACACAGAGACAGTGGAAGGTTTGTTCAGACTTTCCACCCAAGGCAATGGTTTGTTTGGTTAAAGGATAGCTTCTCTTCCAAATACTATATCTATCACTAAATTCTGAGTTATTCCCTACTCTAAAACCTTCAGGTTTGAGTGTGGGCTGGAATCTGAGATAAAGCGACATTCCTATACTAAACTATATCCATATATCTGCTCATCTTGATCTTGCTGTACGTGTTTGTGTACATAATTCCATATAGATGCATACAGCAAAACAAAAACATTTATTTCAGTTGTTCTTTAAAAACACACAATGTATCTCACTGCATTTCTCTTTCTTCCTATGAGTGCGTTTCTTTCACAGGGGTATTTAGATAACCAAAAGTATTCTCCTGAGTTTTCCTGAGAAATGGTATGACACATAACCACTAAATCTCATATTAAGAAAAGGCTGGCTTAAATAAGAAATTGAAAAATCTGCCTGCAAATAATACTGTAAAAGTTTACAGTCCATCCTAACCATCAAGGATATTTTCCATAACTTTAGGGTTTGATAGTAAAATATATACACACACATATGTATGTTTCTAATAACACAGCACTAAACTAAAATAAACCTGCTTGTCCAAATACGGTTGCGTTTCAGTCAAAGTTTTGCTTAATGTTTTGAGAAGCGCTTTGGTGAAGATAAATATTCGCAGCCTTAGATTTTATGTCAGATGCTCAGGGTGCCATCTACTGGCCGACTCTGGATTGGGACAGTTTTGTTTTCGGTAGGAACCAAACTCCATGTTACCATTGATCCACAGCTTCAATGGTGGCCTAATTTTAAGATAATGCCATCTGTGTTGATTTCCTTTTTCACAGAAGGACATCCAGATTGTTGAGTTTTATTAGAATGAGAAGGCATCTCATTCTTGAACAGCAATGTTTCTTTCTTTCTTTCCTTTTTTTTTTTTTTTTTTCAGACAGAATCTTGCTCTGCTCCCCAGGCTGGAGTGCAATGGCGTGATCTCTGCTCATGTCAACCTCCGCCTCCTGGGTTCAAGCGAGTCTCCTGCCTCAGCCTCCTGAGTAGTTGGGATTATAGGCAGGCACCATCATACCTGGCTGATTTTTGTATTTTTAGTAGAGACCGGGTTTCACCATGTTGGCCAGACTGGTCTTGAACTCCTGACCTCAGGTGATCCACTCACCTCAGCCTCCCAAAGTGCTGGGATTACAGGTGTGAACTACCAAGCCCGGTTGAACAGCGATGTTTCTAATGACATGAGGCCTGAGCTGCGTGCTGCCCTAGTCACATGAGATTGCTGTGTAACTGCAGCCCGATGCCTTGCTCTGTCTGGAACTGTGTGAGTATCAGGTTGAGGATAGGGAGCGGGACTGGCCAACTATGTCTTCATGGAAATACCATCCTGGGAGCACAGGGCATTCCCAGTCAAGTGATGCCAATGAAAAACAAGAAACAAGGGAAGGTGTTGTGTGTTGGTGCCAACATGACCATCTCTCTGAAAAAAGAGACCTCTTTTCTGCCCTGCAGGAGCCAGGAGGTTACTGCAGGCTGCAGGAGATGTGCACCTTCCCAAGAGATTTTTTGGCAAGTTCTCTCTTGAGGTCCCTTCTGGAGAGCAGGTCCAATGCCTTCTTCCTTCATCATCTGCCCAATGATTGCATGCGCTTTTTATGGTATTTCATCTTTTGGAAGCCAAGCTTGTGCCCCCACCCCCGGCCCCTTTAATGTTTTCTGAGTGTTAGGTGCAAAAGGGCTCTTGTGGACGTTCCACATGACACTAACAAATCTATTTATCATTAACAAATCCATTTATCATCAGCATCCCTGTGGAGCTGCTCTGAGTTCAGAGCTCCCACTGGCCTTGACACTTTTGAAGGTGAGCCCACCTCAGCCACAGTCGGAGGGTTTCAGAGCTGCCCCAGCTGTTGTTGAAGCTGGGGACTGAGCAATCATGGCCCTTTTACCCAAGGGGGTCGTCCACAAATCAGGAAGTGTCCTGTACATCTCTGTGTGGAGACCACCTGATCATACTTCTAAAATCTCTTTTTTATTAAAAAAAATTTATGAAGAAACCATTTTCCAAGAATTAAATTAAATTCCAAACCTGATGTGTATATTGAGGCTAGAATCCAAGATTCAGAGGAGGATAGACTCCCTCTTCAACCAAGTATCAAGCTAGCCCGTTTGAAATGCTGTGATTACCTGAGGTGGCTAAAAAAAGATTATGTAAAAAAAAAAAAATGGTAGAAATTGAGAATCAAAATAATGTCTTCACCCTTTACATCAAACCAAGTTTATTTGTATGTCCTTAAAAATATTCATATGAGTCCAACACAGTGGCATGTGCATGTATTCCCAGATACTTGGGAGGCTGAGGCTGGAGGATCACTTGAGTCCAGGATTTCAAGGGCAGATTGGGCAACATAGCAGGGCCCCTATTCGCATGACTTATGCAACAATATCAGAAGCATACTGATCATTTTAACAATTAGTCTCTCTCCCTGGGAAATAAGAATAGAAACTTGGAAAAGACCTTGTTGTTTCCAAGAGCATACAGCATAAAGTCCCGGACCCCAAAGGGAATTTTAAACAACACATTCTACAAGCATAAGTGATTTAAAAAATAAAGGTTGTTCACAAACATTGTTTTATCTTAAAGAGCCAGTCTCACTTCAATTGGCACAGAAAAGAGACCTAGAAAAAAATGGATGTGGTCCCAAATGGTTTGATGATGATGAAGACACTGCTACAAACCAACTAATGCCTCACGTGTCAGTAGGTAGACGGAGGATTCATTATTCAAAACAAAATGGTGGTTTTTCTATCTAAGAAATCTGAACTAAGAAGACTTTCAGAAAATGATATGTCTTCAATAATGTAATCAAAAATGAAGGGATACAAAACAGATTTGTGAAGCTCAGAGGAAGAATATAAGATAAAATATTGACATCTTATGTTGTGTCCATTCAGGATCCAAATCCAGCTCATATCATTTGCAACTCTTCATTGCAGAAAAAAGTAACATAATAGAGGTGCAACTTTTAGCCTGGGGCTTTTAAAGATTATCTTTAAAGTTTTCCAAATAAAACTAATAATTTGAAAGTACTGTTTTTACTACAAGAAGGAGCCCAGACGATTCTAGAAGAACAACAGAAACATGGCACATCCAGGAAAAAAAAAATGCCTCTATTGAGTTAGAACCTCAATCATATTTGCAATGACAATGATGAGCTTATCTGCACAGCACAGAGAAACTAAGGTAATCTATTCAGTGCCTAAACTTCCTGCTTTTCCAAGCATTCATTGGTCTTTTTCTAAAGAAAGGTACCACACGTTTTGAACTTCCTGTGACTGATTCCCTGTTATATTCCAAGGATCTGCTTGGATTTAAGAGTACAGCAAAGGAAAAGTAAGGCATGTTGAGTTCAATGAAAGAAAGAAAAGGGTGAGGAAGGGAAAGAGAGAAGAAAATATCCAGAGAAGAGAAAGAAGGGGAAAGAGAGAAATCATCAGAGAGACAAGAGGAGGTGAGGGGATGAAACCAAGAGAGAAAAAGTGGCAGAGAAAGGAAGTTGGAAGAAAGAGGAAGGAAAAAAGGCAGGGAGGGAAAGACGTAAGGGAAAAAAATCAAGAGAGAAAAGATAGAGAAAGAGGGAAAGGGATGCAATTTCAAGAGGGAAAAAAATGAAAATGCCAAAGGGCAGGTTGGGAGAGGAAGATTCCTGGAGAGGCTGAGGAACCAAAATAATAAAATCGTCATCCAGTCATTTAGAAACTCATCAGGTCAGAGCTGGAAGGAATATTATAAGACATCTTGTGCAACCCTTCTGAGTACAGCTTCATAAATAGAGGCCCAGGGAAGTTGAATAACAAAATGGAAGCCACATAGATGAATACTGTTTTTGAAATATATTCATAATAACAAAATAAATAGGTGTCTTAAAGGCAGCTTTTTTGAAAATTGAATGCCTGACCTGCACCTCCACACCTTGCACTGATGTTGCATGTTAGTCTGAGAGCTGGGAATGGATGCAGCGTATCAGGAAGTGGTCCATATCCAGAAAGAATTCAGAAGCAATTGTTATTCAGCATTGTCTGTGTCATTATGTGGCTCAAAATCAATTCCCAGTGCAACTGACAGTTCCATAATCAAATAGAAGTACAAAAACAAAAGAGCAGTAATAACAAAAATCGAACCCGTCTGGTATTTAGAAGAGAGTAAGAGCTTTAACTCCAGGATCAGGCTGCCTCGGTGTCAAACCTCCCTGAATCACCATCTGGGTGATCTTGCAAAAGCATTTTCTTTACCTCAGTTTCCTAGTCCATAAATTGAGAATTTCTGGCCTCTTTACTGTATAATAATAGGTTGGTGCAAAAGCAATTGAGGTTTTAATATTAGGCTGGTGCAAAAGCAATTGCGGTTTTGTATTACTTTTAATGGCAAAAACCGCAATTACTTTTGCACCAACCTAGTGGTATTTGACACCCAATATTGTTGTGAGAATTAAATAATCTGTGTAGTGTGTGTTTTTTTACTTTTATTTTACATTTGGGGGTACATGTGAAGGTTTGTTACATAACTACGTGTCACAGGGGTTTGTCGTGCAGATTATTTCATCACCCAAGTATCAAGCCCAGGAGCCAATAGTTATCTTTTCTGCTCCTCTCCCTCCTCCCACCCTCCTACCTCACCTCAAGTAGACTCTAGGTATGTTGTTTCCTTCTTTGTGTTCATAGATTCTTTTCTTTTTCTTTTTCTTTCTTTTTTTTTTTTTTTTTTTTTTTTTTTTTTTTTTTTTTTTTTTTTTTTTTTTTTTTTTTAGATGGAATCTTGCTCTGTCACCCAGGCTGGAGTGCAGTGGTATAATCTCAGCTCACTGTAACCTCTGCCTCCCAGGCTCAAGTGATTCGCCTACCTCAGCCTCCCAAGTGGCTGGGATTACAGGCGTGTACCACGACACCTGGCTAATTTCTGTATTTTTAGTAGAGATGGGGTTTTGCCATGTTGGCCAGGCTGGTCTTGAACACCTGACCTCAGGTGATCCACCTGCCTCGGCCTCCCGAAGTGCTGGGATTACAGGCATGAGCTATTGTGCCAGGCCAAGTTCTTATCATTTGGCTCCCATGTAGTGTGTTAAGCACAGTGCCTGGCTCTCCAAACACAAATAGTTCCTGATTCTTGTGGCTGGGCATGGTGGCTCACGCTTATAATCAAAGCACTTTGGGAGACCAAGGCAAGAGGACCAGTTGAGGCCAGGAGTTCGTGACCAGCCTGGGCAACATAGTAAGACCTCGTCTCTACAAAAAAAAGAAAAAAAAAAAAAAAAGAAAGAAAGAAAAAAGAAAATTAGGCAGAACGAATGCTTGACCCCAGGAGGTAGAGTGCCACTGCACTCCAGCCTTGGTGACAGCGTGAGACCCTGTCAAAAAAAAAAAAAAGAAAGAAAGAAATTAAAAAACAAACAAAACAAAACAAAACTAAAAAACAAAAACCAAAAAAACACAAGGCTAGGGCGGTGGCTCATGCCTCTCATCCAGCACTTTGGGAGGCCAAGGCAGGCAGATCATTTGAGGTCAGGAGTTTGAGACCAGCCTGGCCAATATGGTCTGTACTAAAAATACAAAAATTAGCCAGGCATGGTGGCACATGCCTGTAGTCCCAGCTACTCAGGAGGCTGAGGCATGAGAATCGCTTGAACCCAGGAGATGGAAGTTGCAGTGAGCCAAGGTCATACCAGTGCAGTCTAGCCTGAATGACAGAAGGAGACTTTATCTCAAAAATAAATAAATAAATAAATAAATATTTAGAAAGATGAGAAAAAATTAAAAAACCAAACACAGAAGGGGAAAAAATAGCAACATGTGCCATGTCGTCATAAAAAAAAAAAAAAGTTTCTGATTCCTTGTTGAGTTCTTTGAGCCTCAGCACCTCCCAGGATGTGTTTAAAGCATTGAATTTACTATGTCATTTTTGTAAAATGTTTGGTTATGAAATGTCTTTGACACTTGCTATGAGTGAGTAAGATGGGGTAGTTACCAGGCTGGCATCAAGCCACTTGAACCTCTCTCTGAGACAACCAGTTAGTGGGGTTTTCCCAGCACTATTTCCCTATTTTTGAGACCAGTTACCAGCCCTAGTTATGAAGGAGAAAGTTGTTTTGGTGTTGGACCTGCTTGGCTGCAGACCCACTGAATGCTATTTGTTTGAAATGAAAACAGAAAGTTTAAACAAATGTAGGACTTATTAACTTACAAACATTCAGGTTGATCTGTTGCTTTTACTATTAAAATAGCCTTCTATCCATTTCAGCTGAGGTGCTGATCCCTTGGTGACTGCTTCCCTGGCTTTCATGTCACTTCTGAGTGCTCTTTTATTACAGGAAGCGAAGTAAATCAGTGGGGAGGCTGATTAGAATCCCCGTTAGAGGCAAGTGGATAAAAATGAGATTAGGGAATGTGAGTGCATCTCTAAATCACTGCACTTGACCAAACAAATTACTTTTAAGTGTGCCTTCTCTTCAACCCAGAGAAGCATGTAGTGATACAGGGAAAAAAGAGATTCAAACTCAGAGAGATAAGCAATAGGCACTGGCTTTTCATATGCATGCACACGTGTACACACACACTCACACATGCACATAAGTGCAAGAGTGATTTTCTTTAGTTGAAGCGCTATTTTGCCTCTGTAAAACTTCTCCAGATGTCTTAAGTCTGCTTTTCAGTAATATTAATTCCTATTTATGGTGTACTTTCTAAAGGCCAGGCACTGGGCTGGGAGCGTTACACATGTAATTTCATTTAATCTTCACAACAAGTCAGTGACATGCATATTGTTGCCCTTGTGTAGATGATGAAACCAAAGCTCAGAGAACAATCATATTAATCATAATAGTTACATTTTTGCGTACTCATATGTGCTAAGTGGTTTTACGTATGCTACTTCATTCAATCTTTTTAACAATTCTGTGTGGTAGATTTGTGTCCCTAGTTTAGAGATGAGGAAAGTGTGGCTCATAATTACTAAGAGCTTGTAATAGCTACCATTTATTGAATACTAATTGTGTGCCAGGCACTGTGTTATATCTTTTAAACATAGCACATAATCTTTTGTAATTCTTACAACCCACTAGGATAAATCTTATCCTCTTCACTTTACAAATAAGTAAATGAGGGCAGAACAAGCCAGAAAACTTGCCCAGTATCATTCAACTAAGACAAGACAGAGCCAGGATTTGAATTAAGAACTGGTGATTTCAAAGCCTGAGCAACCTATGCCAGACGCTATACTTACTTCATTGCTTTTCTCCTTTTGCATTTATTTTTTTTTTATTTATAGGAACCTAAATGGTATAATGAGAGAATATCCAGCTCTAGAAGACACTGATTCAAAACCTATTTAGAGGGGACCCTGCTGTCCAAATATGGGACAATTTGAACATCAAAATAAGTAATGATAGTAGTAAATTACAATCTATTTGGTAAATAGGAATTCATGAAGCCACACTGATATGAATGAATGGGTGGATGAAGGAATGAGTGAATAAAGCAGAAGAGAAAGCTCTTCCTTAAAGTAGAAACCATGCCAAAAAAGATACAGAAAGAATGATTAAATTAGAAAGCTCCCATTTGGCAACCACTAAGTTATAATTAATTGTGGCAGAAAACATCCATGAATGCAAAACTAGTTGGTGAATGAAAAGTGAAGAATTAGATTTTGTATAACCTTAAAGTATCTCCTTATAAAATATTTATTAATAACAAGAGGGAAAGTAACTTTACAGTAAGAGGCCAGAAAAACACCCCAATCTTAATTAAGAGGTAAAAGTTAACACCACCAGCAAGAGGGAAAAAAATCACATGCCTGTCAGTAAGATGCATTGAAAACACAGCATTCATGATATCTTGTCAAAAAATGTATACCAGGGTCCCATCATGAGAAACTATCAAAAAAGTTCAAATCGAGAGACATTCTACAAAATGACAGATGTATAATCTTCAAAAATGTCAAAGTCATTAAAAGATTGAGGATCTGTTTCAGTATAAAGGATGTGGAAACCTAACTGAGTGCAACTTGTGTCCCTAAGATAAAAGTTTGAATGAGTTCTCTGAGCAAATATATATACATATATAGTTCTCTGTACCATTCTTGCAACTTCTTGTTAAATTTAGAACTTGTAAAATTTTTTTAAATTTTTTCTTTTTCTTTTTCTTTTTTTGTAAATCCAACCACTTTCTTCGTGACCTTTGGCAAGTCATTGGACTTCTTTGAGTTTGTTTTGTTTTGTGAGAATAGGAAAATAATTCAGTAGTTTTGTTGAAATGATGAAAATGAGACGGTATGTATAAAAACACTTAGCATTTATTAGATGATTAATAAATACTAGTTTCCTTTTTCTTTTCAACCTGCTTATCTAATACTCTGAACTGGATCTGTGGGTGTCAGGAGGAATAGCATGACATGTTTTATTTCACAAAGTGAACAAGTGTCAGCGTTAGAAACATTCCAGAAATTTCACGCTCAGGGCTTTATCTTGGGTGAACTTTTAATCTGCTTAGGAATTATTTCATAGGGCAGTGTTTTCCAAATCAGGGTCCATAGATGTATTCTTGGAGGTCCAGAGAGCTCTCTGGAGTTGTCTTTGTGTGTTTTCATTTAAACTATAAAAAAATTAATATACTCGTATTAGCATGATCAGATTTAATTGGGTGATTTCAGTGTCCGTATGTGTAAAGTCTCTGAAATGTTCAGAGCCCACATTTACAATTGCCTAAAAACCAAATAGTTCTACTTTGATTATCATGGGTGAATGAGAAAAAGAAGTAGACTCTGTAAGTAATTGTGCATTTGCACCAAGTGAAGGCCACTGCTAACAAATATGGAATATTTGCATGACTACAAAAACGATATGCCTTACCTCTGCCTTTCAAACAAACTGTCTTGCTATAAACAATAAACATAATAAAGTAGTAAGTTATATGTTGCTTAAAGGTGATAAGCGTTATGAAAAGAGAGAAGGCGGAATAGTTAAGGAGAATAAGGAGTACTAGATCAGGATTGGGGAGGGGCGTCAGGCTGCAATATTAAATATATTGGCCAGAGTTGGTCCCATTAGGAAGGCAACATGAGCAAAGACTGTTAGCAGGTGAGAGAGATATCTGGGGCAAATATCTGAGAGCAGCAGATACCTAGAGGACAAGCACTGGAGAAAGAGAAAGCTATGTCGCTAAAGCAAGAGTATGGCTGATGTGTTTAAGGAACAGCAAGGAGTCCAGAATGGCTGCAGCAGAGTAAGTGAAGAAGAGAAAGCAGGAGATGATTGTCAGAGAAATACAGTGTAGAAAAATGCTAAGGCATTGAAAGGATTTCAGCTTTTAGTTTAGGTGGAATGAGGTTTTGAGCAGAAGAATAACTGGATATGAATTACATTCCAAAAGGATCACTCTGAGTAGACTATAGGTCGGCAAAGTAAGAGCAAGGAGACCTATTTGGAGGCTATCTTAGTGGTCCAGATGAGAGATAACCATGGCATAGACAAAGCTGGTAATTAGGATGCTAAGAAGTGGTAATATGCTGATTCAATTCTGAAAGTAGAACCAATCACATTTGTCTAGAAATTGAATAAAGAGAAAGAGAAGATTCAATGATGACTCCAAGGATGTTGGCCTAAATGATTGTAAGATGGATTTTCCACTTTAACTGAGAGAAGGCTGTAGGTAGAGCAGTTATGGAAGGGACACACTTGAGTTTGAGACATCTGTTAGACATTCAAGAGGACTGTGCATCTGGAGCTCAGGAGAGCTGGCCGGAGATGGAACCGTGGGTGTCCTCACTATTTACAGCTATGAGAGTAGTCAATGGAGAGGAATGCAAAGGAATGAGCCCTGGGACTCTTCAATGGTGAGTGCTTATGGAGAGAAGAAGGAGCCACAAAGGAAATTGAGAGGGAAGCTCCAATGAGGCAGGCAGAAAACCATGAGTGAAGTGTTTTGGAATCCAGATGAAGAGTGGCGTTATAAGTCCAACTCTCCACTGGCATAGTTTAAATGTGTCCCTTCCAGTGGGATTAGGTGCCCTTATAAAGAGGACTGACAGAGGGAGTTCATTCCTTCTTGCACTTCCACCTTCTGCCGTGTGAGGACACAGCACTCTTTGCCTCTAGATAATGCAGCCCTCGCCAGATACCAGATGCCAGTGCCTTGATTTTGGCTTCCCAGCCTCCAGAAGTGTAAGAAATAAATTTCTAGGATTTATAAATCACCCAGTCTCTATAAATCATCCAGGTATTTTGTTATGGCAGCACAAATGGGCTAAGACATTCATTAACCTGTAAGAA